>NC_056007.1:40200577-41400577 GCF_018446385.1 Zingiber officinale | reverse complement strand
GATCCCAACTGAGCTAGGGACTCGAAACTAAACTTCCCAACTACCTACAGACCTGCCGATCGATCCACCGACCGATCGGGGCTGCGGTCGTTCTGTTCCCAGCTGGATCGGTCGGCAGACCGATCTTTGTCTTCTTCTCAGGCTCATATTAGAGGGCCACTACAGGGACGCAGACTAATGTTCTTGCTCCTGCGAACTGAGCTTTGTTGAGCTCTCCACTGCTGAAGCTTCGTGTGAGCTTCCCTCGGCTGGACTCCAACGACAGTTGCTGCTGTGGTGCTTCATCAACAGTCGACGAGAAGGCAAGCAAACTAGTGTTTTTACATTCATATTGTTCTTGGCTTCTTGCTGTATTTCTTGTACGCTGATCTTGCTGTTGCAAGAGAGATTGTGGCGAGGTTTCTCCACCCAGAAGGAGTTTTTATTAGCCGGTTTTCCGGGGTCTCATTCACCGACGGATTGATAGGATTCGTCCACCTTACGGACACGCCGAGGAGTAGGAGTATCATCTCCGAACATCGTTATATCGTCGCGTTTGAGGTTTGATATTCTCCTATTTCGTTTCTATCTTTTATTTCCGCTGCGCTAACTCAAATTGTAGGAAGAAACGAGAATTTGGGGTCGGCTATTCACACCCCCCCCCCTCTAGCCACATCCGAAGATCCTAACAAGTGGTATCAGAGCAAGGTTGCTCTTCGTCGGATTAACACCCGGGGGAGCACGAGCTAGAGAATGGATCAACTTGGAGAAGACGTCACGATTCCACCCTTCTACGATTGCGACGACTTCGCGTTTTGGAAGGTAAGAATGAAGTATCTTCTTATGACTAACCTAGTAAATTGGAATTGTGTACAAGTAGGTTTTATTCCTCCGGTGGATAAAGAAGGAGAACCTCTCGAGAAGAAGAAGTGGACGAAGGAACAAATCCACCAATCCATAATCAACGACGAGGTAACGAAAATCTTTGAATTTTCATTACCTAATGATATCTTGTGTAAGATAGGTAGATACAACAATGCCAAGGAGTTATGGAACAACTTGGCTAAGTTCCATGAGGAGAGCTTCAATTCAAGTCATGAAGAGAAGTCAAGTGAGCCAAGTAGCTCACATCATGGAGGTATGGAATTAGAAGTTGAGGGCTACTCAACATCTAAGGAAGAAGAGGAGGAGAGTTCTTCTTCAAGACTGGAGCAAGAAGAAGAAGCCTCTACCTCCGGAAGGGATGAAGGAGAGAGCTTATATCCATCCTCAACCCTAGGTAACTCAAGCAACTTAATTTCAAGTAAATTACATATAATGTGCTTTGAGTGTAGGGAATATGGGCTTTACAAAAGTAAATGTCCAAAGAGGATTAGGAAGACTGGAGTCCCGATACGCAAGGGCAAGGAGCATGTGGTGTGCTTCCAATGCAAGCAAAGGGGACATTATAGGAGTCAATGTCCAAGGGGGAGGCAACCTCACAAGGACAAGAGACCAAGCACATCTATGGGGGGAGCTAAGGCAAACCCTAAGGTATCCTTTAAGGCACATTCTTGCAATTCTAATAAGACACATGCTAGTAGTTTTATTGCAATTGTCAATAATGATAAGCATGATAACCATAAAAACCGATACATGTGCTTAGGTGCCAAACATGTTAGCCTAGATAAGGACAATGCTAGAAATGCCAACCCTAAAGTTAACTCATCTAAGGTTAAGGAAAACCTAGATAGGAATCCCAAAACAACTAGACATATGCTTAGAAATACCTCAAAGAAAAATGGAAAATTAAAGCTTGAGGTATTAAAGAAGGAAAATCAAGTCTTGAGGTCAAGACTTGACACTTTAGAAAAGACTCTTAAGAATTTGGAGAAGTCAACTCTAGGGTCTAAGGGTCAAAAATCAAAGCCCAAGGACATGAGAGGTTTGGGTCATAAACCTAAGTCTCAAGTGGTATCAAAGCCCAATGACATGAGAGGTTTGGGTCACAAACCTAAGTCTCAAGTGGTTAAGCCCGCTTATCATAATGTTCCATTCGATTATGGAACAAGACCTAGGGCTAAGAAGACCATCACCAAGGTCACAAGGGGAGTCACCCCTAGAGTTGATCTTGATGAATCCCAAATGACCAAGGCTTTAAAGTCTAGGAGGGTCATTAGGAGGGTTGCTAGGGAAGTCATCCCTAGTGTAAAATACCAGAAAATAGGCGGATATTAATAAGGGATTTTTTCGGAATTTTTGGAAATTTTTCGGAAATTTTTCGGAAATTTTTCCGAGCTCGTACGGACGAGTTATCGGGGATAAAAACGAGGTCCGGGAAAGCCTGTTTGGGCTATCCATTTTAAGCGAGGAAAAGTTTGATTTTTCTTTTCCTTTTTATTTTCTATTTCTTTTCTTTTCCCCCGTGCCCGCGCCGTCCCTTCTTCACTTCCTCTTCTTTGCTTTTCCCGACGGTTTTCCCTTCCCATACCGACGACGCTGCCGATTCTTCATCTCCTTCTTCCTATCGCCCACTGCCGACATCGCAGTGCCTTCCCCTACCCAAGACTCCAACCAATGTTACCTGTTCGCCGGCACCCGAGTACCACCGTCGATGTTCAACCGTGCCCTAGCACGGGCGTCGACCACTGGAAACCCCAGCGCTGCCGCCGCACGGGACATGCCGACCTTTCTTCTTCTCCTCCTCTGAGCGCCGGCAGCCGAGCACCTCTCCTCTGCCTTAGCGTCTGTGCCGTAGCCGCTCAGCAAAGCTTCTACCTCTCCCTCACGAGTCGCCCTTACTACAACCTGTGCCCTAAGCACCGCTATCTCCTCCCTGTGCCCTAGCCGGTCTACCCAGCCGTCTCCTTCTTTGAGTCGCTAGCCGAAGTACTAGCAACATCTCCTGGTCGCAGAGGTTCGTTTTTCTTCTGGAATATGGATGCTTCAAACGCTGCATAATACCTGTTTGTTGAAATGTCTGTTAGAACTATCGATTGCGATTTGTGCTCTGTTGTGTCCAATTCTGCCATGAGGATTACTGTGTTGGAGTGGAAGTTTATGCTAATTTGGGAATGGTGGTTCTGGTTTTCGCAACAGCAGTTCCGGTTTTGTTCTCAGCAATAACTTCATTGTAGCTCCGGTTGATCATCCGGATTGAGGTGAGTTTTGTTTAGCTTTCGGGTTAATGTAGAGTGATGACATTCAGTAGTTAATTGTTCTGATTTGATGAAGAGAAGGGGTTTAATTGAGGAGTTAGATGCTCCAATTAAGATTTATAATTGGATTTGGATTTAGGTTAGCTTCTCGAAGATTTGATATAGCTAATTAATTTATATGCAATTAGCTAAATCTGGATACCATGTATTACAGGACTCTGGTTCGTGACGAGCACTTCGACGTGGAGATTGTCTAGCTCGATCTACATTTGAGGCGGGTACCTTTTGACTTATCTTTTATGATATCGTCATTTGGATATGCATAGTACTTTATAGCTGCAAGCAATGAACATGTTTACCTTTGGTATGTCACTGTTTGATATCCATAACATGTTAGATTTGTCGCCTATGTTGTATCCGTGCTTATATCTCGTGATTTGTTGCCATGAGTATCTTATTGCCATGAGTATCTTAGTTTCTAGAGTGACATACCATGTTTTACTGAGGTTAGGACTAGGTTCTGGACTTTTGGTTTCAGTCATGTGTATCGAGACTGTCTGATACTTAGGTTTTATGCCATGACTGGCTTGTGTACCTCTATTTGTATATCATATATGATTCGTGTACCTAGACCTTGATTCTTGATATGTGCATATTGTTGGTACATATGTTATGGAAGGAGATATGTTTAGGATCTAGGTTGCTATACCATAGAGGACCTGTATGCCCTAGATCCGTGGATTGACCTACTGATACTGTGGTACCCATATTATGTATATATGGATTTTCTATCTTGTCGAGGATGATATTCCATACTTATTATGTTCGGACATAGGTTTTGATATTCTATCGACCTATGTATAGATTTTGGTATGTGACCATCTTCTTACCATACCCATTGTATATATGGATATGGTTATGTTGATCGCTTTTTTGTTATGCATAGTGACATGCATCATGATTGCATCTTTGTATCGATCGGCTCCACTATGGTTGAGCCAGATTACCGCACACCCCACTCATAGTTTAGTGGTATATCAGGGGTGTGTGGCTCACTTTGCTTGTGCTCATTGGCTCATATGACCCGAGTGGTAGGCCCCGTGGCACTCGCTGCACTTACTCTGGCTTGGCATTTAGTGTGTAGTCGAGACGGTGGACTCGTTTGGCTCCGCTGTGTCGTGACTCACTGTGTAGCCTAAGATATCCTCCCGTGCATCGTACAGAGCATTGAGCTCCCCCATTTATGATTTGGGGTGGGCAGAGTACCGAACATCCCGTCCACTCGGTCACTCATCGGGAGTAGTGACAGAGTGCACGGTTGTCACAGCCCTACCCACTCGGTCTCACCATTTGTGTGTGAGATGACTGACTGGCGTCAGGGGTGACCAGGACGCATCATTAGCATCATATGCATTGATGCATTTATATTCTTATGATTGTGTTTGCTGCATTTGGTTGATGCATTTTGGTTGGATGCATACTTTTGACCTGCATACAGGATTATTGACACTTTCGGTTTGACGATCCTTTTGTCTGGATAGGAGTTCCTGGTGAGTACAGTTTCCTCAGTTACCTTTCAGTTTTGCATATTCCCTATATATGATTAGGAAGCTGTATTCCATGTTTGTTACTATTAGATATATCTTACTACTCATGTCCATTGGTATTCGCTGAGTTGTTGAACTCACCCCCGTTGACACTATCTTTTTCAGGTACCAGGTTATTTAGGGTGTCGCTTGGAGCATCCTGTCTGCTGGTCCCCCCGTCACATCAGAAGACTTATCGGTTCACGTATGTTTTGTTTGTTTTATGTATCAGTTTGTTTAGCTCTGTACTCTGGTTTTATTTTTGGAGTGTCGACGTTGTTATGTGGTATTTTGTATTTATGTTATTGGTTGTGTAAGTCTAGCCGGCTAGCAGTTTTGTGTTTTGGTTTTAGTACAGCCGAGTGGGCTGCTTTATTTTTAACTGCGTGGTTGTGTCAGCCAGAGGCTGAATTTGATATTAACTGCGTGGTGTTTGTTTTCTTTTATTGTTATTATTCCAGCCGCATGTGGCTGAGGTATATAGTGCTTGTAGAAAAGTTTCAGATTGTCCGCCGTACAGGGGAGATGCTGCCGAAATTTCTTCGGACAGAGACTCCTCCGGGGCGTGACACCTAGTGAATATTTAGTGAACCCAATGAGCTCAAATAGGTATTGGGTTCCTAGGAGCGTGATTCCTTCACGCTAGATGGTTTAGGGTGTGCCAACCTTAATTTGATAGGTAGTTAACCTACTCATGGCAAAAGGTGGCATTTTAGGAATTTTCAAGGTATAATCAAGCCTTGAAAATGAAATTAAAAATTATTCCTAAGGTGATTAGGATGTGCCAACCACATTTGAGGAGTTTTCTAGGGTCAATCTAATTGGTACATAGTGATCTAAAAATCTTTAGTATATGATTTTAGGTCTATTATACTTAGGAATATATAATTTATGGTAAAATGATCAAAATTATCAAAAATGGCAACTAAGGCTAGAATTAGGTATTTTCTATACCTTTATATGCTATTTTTCATACATTGTTTGTCATATGTCATGTCATGACATCATATTTAACTTATTATCATTTAAAATATCATGATAATACTTAGGTTAGTTATATGTCATACCTTATTTAAGTTTCATACTTTATGCTATGACATCATGACATTGGCACATATTTCCACTTATGATATTATTTTATGTCATGTCATCATCTCTTGCATTTATGATCAATTAAATTGATTTAAGGAAAAAAAACACAATTTGATATGGAGATCTAATTGTTGTTTAGAAAATGCATGAGAACTTAGCTTAAGATGACCTAAACCCATATCTCACATCAAAATTGACTTGGATGTGTTTGATACACCTTAGATGTGTGTGAAATATTAGGATTATGAGTTAGGATCAAGGTGCATAGTTCTTGTACCTAGATGAGCCTAATTCGAATTTGAGGATCATAGGAAAAAATTATGTACAAGTCATGCACATTTAGCCCTAAGATTGTGGTCCTAAATTGAATGGTTTAAAATCATTTCAAAATTGATTTGAAAAACCTTGATGAAGCTTTTCTAGTGATTGCATTCATCATTGAGCAAGTTGATACAAAGATGGATTAACCTTGAGCTATTTCAAAGTCTTTCGGACTTTGTATCAAGATTTAAAAATGGAAGTTATTTTCATAGAAAACTATTTTTCCATGATAATATATGTTATGAGGAATGTATCCTCAAAATTTTACAATTTTTGGAATTTTCTGTGATTTTTTAGGGGTTTCTGAATTTCGGGAGAAAAATAAATCCTTATCGAGAAGTTGTTGTGGACCGATCGAGAAGATCACGATCCGATCGGTCTCTCACGGTCTGACCCGGACGGCCACGATGAGGGCGAAGGTCCGATCCAGTGGAGTCTCCTGATCGGAGTCCGGTCAGGTCGGTCATCTTAAAAAATCTTTGATTTTGGTCGAAATTTTAGATATGGAAGTTGGTGCTTTAGATTTCTAAAAGGTTGAAACTCTCAAGATATTGTTAGACACGCCTCAGGAGTCTCTCCGTAGAAATTTGAAAGATCATCTATACCTATCTGGCGGACAATATGAAACTTTCTATATCATATACATCACAGGTTTTGGAATGATAACAAAAATAAAAACAAACACCACGCAGTTTATAAAGATATTCAGCCTCTGGCTGTCACAACCACGCAGTTAATAATAGTAATCAATAACAATAGGACTCTGACTCAAAATCCACCCTACTCCACTACACTCGTAAAGCTCAAATCCAACGAACTCACCTCTTCTGCCGTCCAGGCAGGCACGTAGTAGAATGAAATCCAACATCATATCAAAAATCCATCAAAAGGTATCACTCCATACAATATCCATAGGAAAAATTCAAAGACAATACTAAAACAAAGTCTGATATAGCAAAAGGCCAAAATAAAACAAATAACGAACTAGTAGAGAACTGGCTCTACGTGCAGATGGGGGGCCAGCGACTAGAACTGCTCCGGACAGCCTCAACCTGAAAATATCAATAATGGAGGCGGGGTGAGTCCAACACTCAGCAGGTACAATTGATATACAAAGTAAGGAAATAACACCTAGCACTAATTATGCGTACAGTCTCCTGATGTAATAAAGGAAATAACAGGAGTATACTGTACTAACCAGGTCCTGAGTATAAGGTCAAACAGTCCAAGGGATAGGAAAATCCTGTATGCATGTCAAACATAGGTATCCAAACAATATGCAGCATATAAATGCAGCAAACACAAACACAAGCAATAAATGCATTATGCATATGATGCCAATGATGCGTCCTGGTCACCCCTGACGCCAGTCGATCATCTCACACAATAGTGAGGCCGAGTAGGTAGGGCTGTGACAACCGTGCACTCTGTCGTCACTACTCCTGATGAGTGACCGAGTGGACGGGATGCTGTCGGAGTACACCTATCCTCCTACCCCAAATCATAAATGGGGGAGCGCAATGCTCTCAACTCCCGGTACACAGTGACGGGGAGGAATCCCTGCCGGATAACACGTTGTGTCTCACTACCCATGAGTGGTGGTGTGTGCAGATCCATGTAACTGGCGATGTGCTCAACAATAATGGAGCGGACTATCGCACAGCATGCAATCATGCAAATGGTGCATGACAATAACCATAAAAATATCCTGACCTAATCCATATATATAGAAAAGTGCACCCTAGGTCAACGAATCATATCGAATCAAAGGTACACAGAAGGTATAAAAACCTAGGTCCTGAACATGGTGAAGCATGGTATATCACTACCCCCTATAAGCATGTATAAACAAATAAAGTATACATGGGATGCAAATCAAGCAATTAATCAATCATGAATCAGATATTGGTAGTGACTAACCGAAACAAATAAAGGACATAATTAATGCAACTTGTTAAATTCACTACTATGTATATCAAATGACATAAGTCAAAAGTACCCGCCTCCAATAGGAAAAGTCCAATCAGTCCAAAACCGACGCCGAGATACTCGTCTCGCGTCTAGGTCCTGTATATCAAATAGATAATGTATTTAGTTATATAGCTAAATAAAAATCTCCAAACCTATTTAATATTCTTATCCATTCCTTAATTCAACACATATACCTAGGTTAACATTAGTTATTAACCTATCTATCAACCATCGACAAATGATCAAAACCCAATACCTTACCTCAATTCACAACCATTCTTGTTGCCAATGAAGGGTTGTTTGCTGCTGTAATTCAAGGTAAGCATCTGTTAGAACAGAGTGAGCCAATCCGCTGTGATTCCGGGTCGAAGTGCGATCAAGCAACAACACCCAAACAGAAATCAAGCCCAAATTCACAGCTAGATACAATACTTACCTCTAATATCGCCGATCTGTTGTATCAAGGATCTGAAAAAAAAACAAAAGATACAGATATAATGATATGATCCACAGTAGCTATAGAACAAGAACAGAACACTAGATCACGATCTAAACCCTCACCTTTCTGTCACAATATCGTATCACCAATGCTCTGAGGAGGAAGCAATGCTCAGAGCTAGGGCACGCAAGGTGAAACTTGGGCTCGGCTCTTGGCTCCTATCTGAAACCAACTCAAACAGAATTGGCAGTAGCGCTGGGCCGTACCTGCAGCCGGAAAAAAAGCCTCGGCAGAATTCTGGCACGGCTCGAGAAGAAGGAATAAGAGTTGATCGGCCCCGAACAGTGAAGGTGTCGGAAAGCAAGGAGTCGGCTAGGGCACAGATAAACCTCGGCTGGCAAGATGGCGTTGGGCACTAGAGGAAGAGGGATCGGGAGGCAGAGGCTAGGGCACCGGCGATCGGAGTAAACACCGGCAGTGAAACTAGGCATAGGAGCAGTCGGCGGTGTGCTCGACTAGGGCAGAGGATGGGTCGCCGGCGTCGGCAGAGGAGAGGAGTAGATGTAAGAGGAGAGGAGGAAACCGAGAAGAGGAAGTGGAGGAAACCACCGTGAGCGCCGGTTAGGGCTTGGCGTCGGAAATGGCTCGGGCGTGCAGAGGTTTTCGGCGAGGAGAGGAAGTAAAGAAAATAAAGAAAAAGAAAAATAAAGAAAGAAAAGGAATTTAGAAATTCAACTTTTCCTCATTTAATTGGGGTAGCCTAAACAGGTTTTCCCGGAACCCAAATTTTATCTCCCGTTAACTCGCCCATACAAGCTCCGAAAAATTCCCGAAAAATTTCCTAAAATTCCGTAAAATTCCCTTATTAATATTTGCCTATTTTTGGTATTTTACAGTTGGTGCAATGGTCAAGGGGGAGTTAACCTTTAGGGGGAGTTTTATCTAATGGTCAAGGGGGAGTTGACTTTTAGGGGGAGTTTTTACTCGTCAAGATTTCTGAGGATGAGTGATAAGTGATTATCACTAAGTTGATTGTTGATTTTAGTATCAAGGGGGAAATTAAGGGTTTCAATGAAAGGTATGGGACTTTCATTAGGAAGAAACTCTTGACCTTAATTCACTCTTTTTGTTGTGTGTCAAAAAGGGGGAGAATGTCCAGAGAATGTTCAAGGAAGAACATTGGAGTTTGGGGAGAATGTTCAGAGAATGTTCAAGGAAGAACATTGGAGAACTATTGGAAAGCCTAAGTTAGTTTATCGGGTTAACCTAACTTGATTATGGTTTTTGTCAAACATCAAAAAGGGGGAGATTGTTGGTGCAACCTTAGGTCAAGGTTGACCTGGGTGACCCGACTCGAGTTGACCTGACTCGAGGTATATTTTGATGTTTGACAAGAATAGAGAAGTTGTATTTTGATGTTTGACAAGAATAGGAACTTGGGGGATTGTGGGTGCAACCTTTGGTCAATGTTGACCTGGTTGACCCGACTCGAGTTGACCTGACTCGAGGTATATTTTGATGTTTGACAAGAATAGAGAAGTTGTATTTTGATGTTTGACAAGAATAGGAACTTGGGGGATTGTGGGTGCAACATTTGGTCAAGGTTGACCTGGTTGACCCGACTTGAGTTGACCTGATTCGGGAAAAGTCCAAGTATAGAGACTTGGCACGGGAAAAGTCCAAGCAGGGAGCGTGGCACGGGAAAAGTCCAAGCAGGGAGCTTGGCACAGGAAAAAGTCCAAGTATGGAGACTTGGCACAGAAAAAGTCCAAGCAGGGAGCTTGGCACGGGAAAAGTCCAAGCAGGGAGCTTTGCACGGGGGAAAAGTCCAAGTACGGATACTTGGCACGCGAAGTCGGAGAGGGCTCGGTAGCTCATTTTTCGGACTAGGTCAGAGAGGGCTCGGTAGCTCGTTCTCTGGACCGGACGTGGAAGTCGGAGAGGGCTCGGTAGCTCGTTCTCTGGACTGGATGGAGTCGGAGAGGGCTCGGTAGCTCGTTCTCCAGACTAGGTCAGAGAGGGCTCGGTAGCTCTTTCTCTGGACTGGATGGAGTCGGAGAGGGCACGGTAGCTCGTTCTCCGGACTAAGTCAGAGAGGGCTCGGTAGCTCATTCTCTAGTCTAGGAAGACGTTAGGGTTTAGGGCTGGGAAGCTCTAAAACCAACAGAGGCATTGGATCGGTCTATTGACCGATCCAGTGACTATTCGGATCGATGCATCCCGATCGGTGTCTCTATAGTTATCGATCGGTCTCGTGATCGGTAACTCTAGCTCTGTGGGTTATCGATCGATCGGTGACCGTCGGTAAAGGATGAGATTCAGAAAACAATAGGGGATCGGTCCGTGGACCGATCCAACCGGTCCACAGACCGATCGGGGATCGCAACCAACTCTCTGTGAGAGTTGGGATCGATCTGGGACCGATCGCGTAGGGCCCGATCGGTCCCCTAACCGATCGAATCCATCTTGGACCGATCGGTGGAGCTGATCGGTCGGAGTCCCAGCGGCTGAATTCTTTCTTTGTCTTCTTCGAGGTTATAAGAGGCCACACGGGAAGCGGACTTTCACCGCTCTGCGATCGAGCTTTGTTGAGCTCTCCGCTGAAGTGAGCTTCCCTCATTTGGACTCCAACTGATCAGTTGCTTTGTGGTTGGCATCCGTGAAGTTGCCGCTTCAATCGACGAGAAGGCAAGCAAACTAGTGTTTTACATTCATATTGTTCTTGGCTTCTTCCTGTGTATTTCATTCTTGCTGTTGCAAGAGAGATTGTGACGAGGTTTCTCTACCCAGAAGGAGTTTTTATTAGCCGGTTTTCCGGGGTCTCATCCACCGACGGATTGATAGGATTCGTCCACCTTACGGACACGCCGAGGAGTAGGAGTATCATCTGCGAACCTCGTTATATCGTCACGTTTGAGGTTTGATATTCTCCTGTTTCGTTTCTATCTTTTATTTCCGCTGCGCTAACTAAAATTGTAGGAAGAAACGTGAATTTGGGGTCGGCTATTCACACCCCCCCCCTCTCTAGCCGCGTCCGAAGGTCCTAACAGTAACCCTAAGTTCAGGAAAGTTTTTACGGGTCATGTATTTTGGGCAAAATCCTAGAGTCGGAGACTCTAGGTGAAAATCCTTGTGGTCGCGGACCAGGTGAAAGACTGGATGGGTCGAGGATAGAACGTCCAGCGGAAAAGTCCTGAAGTTTCGGTGCTGAGTAAAAGACTAGTTGGTCTGAAGGACTGATCTGGCAAAAAGGTAAACTCTCCTAAGAGTAGGTGAGGATGCGTTACCCAAAGAGGTAACAGTAAGTATCGGTTCGACCTAGGATTTCAGAAAAATCCAAAAATCAAAATCGGACAGTCCGGAGAATGTCAAAAGTTATCTTTTATATTATTTTATTATTTGCTATTATTCTAACTTTGTTTTGCATGAAACTAACACCTTTTGCAGGGCTAGATTCGACCTTTATCGGTTGACCAAATGTCCGGATCAGTCGACCAAATCTCCAATCAGCAGGATCATATTTTCAATGAGTGGACCGGGTTCGACTAGGGGATCGGTCGACCGAACCTCGGGTTTAGTCGACCGAACTGAGGATAGGGATTGGCGTGATCGGACCGGGTTGATCATGTCAGCCAACGAAGTCAACTGGATCAGTCAACCGAATGACATGACCAGTCGACCGAACGAGGACTTCTTCGAGCAGCATAACCTAGACTGGAAGTCAGGCCGATTTAGGCAGGATCGATCGACTGAACAGTAGGATCGGTCAATCAATCAACGACGAGTCAAACCTGATCCTGAAATTAGTGGATTTGGATCAAGTCTGGGTTGGCTATAAAAGGAGGGATCGACTAGTTGCTTCGACATATACTTTCTAAAATCAAGAACGAACAACTGCTGCTCTCTTCTAAGTTACTTCGACAATCGATGAACGACTTTTATTTCTATTGTTTTCAGTGTAGGATCGATGACGTGCTAGAGGGGGGTGAATAACACTCATGCCATTTTCACTTTTCAAAAAACACAAAGTAAATGTTGTGGAAGATAGAAAGAAACAAGATAACAATTGCTAACACTTTTGGTTACTTGGTTCGAAGCCTATGGTGACTCCTACTCCAAGGTCCGCGATCGTTGATCGTTTTCGTTGGGCAATCACTATAGATCCGGATAATAAGTACAAATATTAAGTACAATTGAAATATAATAAAGTTACCTGTTGGTGCAACCTTAGGTCAAGGTTGACCTGGTTGACCTGACTCGAGTTGACCTGACTCGAGTTGTATTTTGATGTTTGACGAGAATAGAAAAGTTCTATTCTGATGTTTGACGAGAATAGAAGAGTTGCATCTTGATGTTTGACAAGAATATTGGAAAACTTGGGAGGTTGTGGGTGCAACCCTTGGTCAAGGTTGACCTGGTTGACCCGACTTGAGTTGATCTATTTCGAGAAGTCCAAGCAGGGAGCTTGGCACGAGAAAAGTCCAAGTATGGAGACTTGGCACGGAAAAGTCCAAGCAGAGAGCTTGGCATGGGAAAAGTCCAAGCAGGGACTTGGCACGGAGAAGTCCAAGTATGGAAGCTTGGCATGTGGAAGTCGGAGAGGGCTTGGTAGCTCGTTCTCCGGACTGTGGTCGGTGGCTCGTTCTCCGGACTGATGGAGTCGGAGAGGGCTCGGTGGCTCGTTCTCGGACTATGGTCGAGAGGGCTCGGTGGCTCGTTCTCCGGACGGACGAAGTCGGAGAGGGTTGGTAGCTGACTAGGTCGAGAGGGCTCGGTGGCTCGCTCTCTAGACCGAAGGCGATAGAAAATCACGGTGAGTGAAGCGGTGAAAGTCCCGTGAGTGAAGCCGGGCAGGAAAAGTCCTAGTGAGTGAAGCTAGGCGGTTTGAAAGTCAGGTGAGTGAAGCTAGGCGAGCGGAAAAGTCACGTGAGTGAAGCCAGGAAGTCCTAGTGAGTGAAGCTAGGCGGTTTGGAAGTCCCGGTGAGTGAAGCCAGCGGATGGAAAATCCTGGTGAGTGAAGCCGGTAAAAGTCCTAGTGAGTGAAGCTAGGCGGTTTGGAAGTCCCGGTGAGTGAAGCCAGGCGGATTGGAAATCACGGTGAGTGAAGCCGGTGAAAACCCTAGTGAGTGAAGCTAGGTGAAAGTCCCGGTGAGTGAAGCCGGGCAAGGAAAAATCCAGATGGATCAAGGATGATCGGACATCTGGTGTTGAGAAGGTCAAGTAGGTCAAGGGAGTGACCGGATGACACGAAGAGAAAAGTCCAAGTGGGTCAAAGAGATTGACCGACACTTGGTGGGGAGTCTTAGCGGTCAAGGGAGTGACCGGATGCTAGGCATGATGTACCAACAGTCAAGGTTGACCGGATGTTGGTGTGGGAGACTTGGGACATGGTATTGGGAAAAACAAGCTCGGATCGATCCGGTACCGATCGGTGTCAGGTGATCGATGGTGGTGGCCGATCGGTAACCAACAGAATGTACATGGATTATCGATCGGTCGAAGACCGATCGAAATAAGAGAAGAAGGAGAAAGGTTGATCGGTCTAGGACCGATTAGACTCCTCTGGACCGATCGGGACATAGCTCGATCGGTCGAGCTCGATCGGTCCCCAGACCGATCAGGGGGATAGGTGGACCGATCGTTGGAGCTCGATCGGTCCAGGCCTAGCTTGTGAGTGACAACGGCTAGATCTCGGTCTTCTGTGTCTTCTTCTGCCTTCACAGGTTTGCAGGTTCAGCTATATAAAGAGTCGAGCGACTCTACAGGACCTTCTTCTTGCTTCTGCAAGTTCTTCCAGGTTCCTTCTGCGAGCTTTGCTGAGCTCATACTTCTTGAAGCTTCGCGTGAGCTTTCCTACTGCTGGCATCCGTGAAGCTGCTGCTTCATCAACGGACTCCAGACGAGAAGGCAAGCTTGTTTGTTTTACATTCATATTGTCTTGTGCTTCTTTGTATTTTGTGTACTTCTATCTTGCTGTTGCAAGAGTTATTGTGGCGAGGTTTCTCCACCCATAAGGAGTTCATATTAGCCGATTTTCCGGAGTCTCATCCACCAACGGATTGATAGGCTTCGTCCACCTTACGGACACGCCGAGGAGTAGGAGTTTCATCTCCGAACCTCGTTACATCGCTGTGCTTGAGGTTTGAATTCTCCATTTACGTTTCTGTTGTTATTTTTCCGCTGCGCTAACTTGATTTGTAGAAAGAAACGCGAATTTGGGGTCGGCTATTCACACCCCCCCTCTCTAGCCGCATCCGAAGGTCCTAACAAATGGTATCAGAGCCAGGTTGCTCTTCGTCGGATTAACACCCGGGAGAGCACAAGCTAGAGAATGGATCGACTCGGAGAAGACATCACGATTCCACCCTTCTACGAGTGCTACGACTTCGCGTATTGGAAGGTAAGAATGAAGTATTTTCTTATGACTAACCTAGCAAATTGGAATTGTGTACAAGTAGGTTTTATTCCTCCGGTGGATAGAAAGGGAGAACTTCTCAAGAAAAAGAAGTGGACGAAAGAACAAATTCATCAATCCACAATCAACGACGAGGTAACGAAAATTCTTGAATTTTCATTACCTAGTGATATCTTGTGTAAGATAGGTGGATACAACAATGCCAAGGAGTTGTGGAACAACTTGGCTAAGTTCCATGAGGAGAGCTCCAATTCAAGTCATGAAGAGGAGTCTAGTGAGCCAAGTAGCTCACATCATGGAGGTAAGGAATTAGAAGTTGAGGGCTACTCAACATCTATGGAAGAAGAGGAGGAGAGTTCTTCTTCAAGATTGGTGCAAGAAGAAGCTTCTACCTCCGGAAGGGATGAAGAAGAGAGCTTACATCCATCCTCAACCCTAGGTAACTCAAGCGATTTAATTTCAAGTAAATTACATATAATGTGCTTTGAGTGTAGGGAATATGGGCATTACAAGAGTAAATGTCCAAAGAGGATTAGGAAGACTCCACCGGCACCAAAGGTCAAGGAAGCCGGAGTCCCGAAACGCAAGAGCAAGGAGCACGTGGTGTGCTTCCAATGCAAGCGAAGGGGACATTATAGAAGTCAATGTCCGAGGGGGAGGCAACCTCACAAGGACAAGAGACCAAGCACATCTATAGGGGGAGCTAAGGCAAACCCTAAGGTATCCTTTAAGGCACATTCTTGCAAGCCTTATAAGACACATGCTAGTAATTTTATTGCAATTGTCAATAATGATAAGCATGATAATCTTAGAAACCGATACATGTGCTTAGGTGCAAAACATGTTAGTCTAGACAAGAACAATACTAGAAATGTCAACCCTAGGACTAACTCATCTAAGGTTAAGGAAAACCTAGGTAGGAATCCCAAAGCAACTAGACATATGCCTAGGAATACCTCAAAGAAAAATGACAAATTAAAACTTGAGGTATTAGAAAAGGGAAATCAAGTCTTGAGGTCAAGACTTGACACTTTAGAAAAGACCCTTAAGAATTTGGAGAAATCATCTTTAGGGCCTAAGGGTCAAAAGCAAAAGCCCAAGGACATGAGAGGTTTGAGTCACAAACCTAAGTCTCAAGTGGTCAAGCCCACTTATCATAATGTTCCATTCGATTATGGAACAAGACCTAGGGCTAGGAAGACCATCACCAAGGTCACAAGGGGAGTCACCCCTAGAGTTGATCTTGATGAGTCCCAAATGGCCAAGGCTTTAAAGCCTAAGAGGGTCATTAGAAGGGTTGCTAGGGAAGTCATCCCTAGTGAATATTTAGTGAACCCAATGAGCTCAAATAGGTATTGGGTTCCTAAGAGCATGATTCCATCACGCTAGATGGATTAGAGTGTGCCAACCTTAATTGAATAGGTAGTTAATCTATTCATGACAAAAGGTGGCACTTTAGGAATTTTCAAGGTGTAATCAAGCCTTGAAAATGAAATTAAAAATTATTCCTAAGGTGATTAGGATGTGCCAATCATATTTGAGGAGTTGTCTAGAGTCAATCTAATTGGCACATAGTGATCTAAAAATCTTTGGTATAAGATGCTAGGTCTATTACACTTGGGAATATAGAACCTATGGTAAAATGATCAAAACTATCAAAAATGACAATTAAGGCTAGAATTAGGTATCTTCTATACCTTTACATGTTATTTTCCATATATTGTTTGTCATATGCCATGTCATGACATCATATTTAATTTATTATCATTTGAAATGTCATGATAATGCTTAGGTTAGTTAAATGTCAAGCTCTATTTAAGTTTCATACTTTATGCCATGACATCATGACATTGGCACATGTTTTTACTTATGATATCATTATATGCCATGTCATCATCTTTTGCATTTATAATCAATTAATTTGATTTAAGGACAAAAACACAATTTGATATGGAGATCAAATTGTTGTTAAGAAAATGCATGAGAACTTAGCCTAAGATGACCTAAACTCATATCTCACATCAAAATTGACTTGGATGTGTTTGATACACCTTAGATGTGTGTGAGATATTAGGATCATGAGTTAGGATCAAGGTGCATAGTTCTTGTACCTAGATGAGCCTAATTCGAAATTGAGGATCATAGGGAAAGCTTGTGTACAAGTCATGTACATTTAGCCCTAAGATTGTGGTCCTAAATTAAATGGTTTAAAATCATTTCAAAGTTGATTTGAAAAACCTTGATGAAGCTTTTCTAGTGATAGCATTCATCATTGAGTAAGTTGATACAAAGATTGATTAACTTTGAGTTATTTCAAAATCTTTTGAACTTTGTATCAAGATTTGAAAATGGAAGTTATTTTCATAGAAAACTATTTTTTCTTGATAATATATGTTATGAGGAATGTATCCTCAAAGTTTTACAATTTTTGAAATTTTCTGGAATTTTCTAGGAGTTTCTGAATTTCGGGAGGAAAATCAGAAATTCTGATATCAGACTTGTGGACCGATCAGAGAGGATTCTGATCGGTCCAGGAAAGTGTGGATCGGTCACTAGGACCGATCCAGGAGAGTGTGGATCGGTCTGGAGACCGATCAGACCGTGCCAAATGCTGATTTTTCGATTTCTAAAGTTGGTGGTTTAGATTTCTAAAGGTTTGAAACTCTCCAAGACATTTTTGGGGCAATGGTCAAGGGGGAGTTGACCTTTAGGGGGAGTTTTACCCAATGGTCAAGGGGGAGTTGACCTTTAGGGGGAGTTTTTTACTCCTAAAGACTTGAGTGATATGGGATTATCACTAAGTTAATTGTTGACATTAGTATCAAGGGGGAAATTAAGAGTTTCAATGAAAGGTATGAGACTTTCATTAGGAAGAAACTCTTGACCTTGATTCACTCTTTTTGATGTGTGTCAAAAAGGGGGAGAATGAGAGAATGTCCAAAGAATGTTCAAGGAAGAACATTGGAAAACCTAAGTTAGGTTATCGGTTTAACCTAACTTGATTATGGGTTTTGTCAAACATCAAAAAGGGGGAGATTGTTGGTGCAACCTTAGGTCAAGGTTGACCTGGTTGACCTGACTCGAGTTGTATTTTGATGTTTGACGAGAATAGAAAAGTTCTATTCTGATGTTTGACGAGAATAGAAGAGTTGTATCTTGATGTTTGACAAGAATATTGGAAAACTTGGGAGGTTGTGGGTGCAACCCTTGGTCAAGGTTGACCTGGTTGACCCGACTTGAGTTGATCTATTTCGAGAAGTCCAAGCAGGGAGCTTGGCACGGGAAAAGTCCAAGTATGGAGACTTGGCACGGAAAAGTCCAAGCAGAGAGCTTGGCATGGGAAAAGTCCAAGCAGGGACTTGGCACGGAGAAGTCCAAGTATGGAAGCTCTGGCATGTGGAAGTCGGAGAGGGCTCGGTAGCTCGTTCTCTGGACCGGACGGAGTCGGAGAGGCCTGGTGAGTGGTTCCAGGCAGGTTGGAAGGCTTGGTCAGTGAAGCCAGGCAGATAGAAAATCCTGGTGAGTGAAGTCAGGTGAAAGTCCTGGTGAGTGAAGCCAGGCAGACGGAAAAGTCCTAGTGAGTGAAGCTAGGCAGTTTGGAAGTCCTGGTGAGTGAAGCCAGGCAGATGGAAAATCCTGGTGAGTGAAGCCAGGTAAAAGTCCTAGTGAGTAAAGCTAGGCAGTTTGGAAGTCCTGGTGAGTGAAGCCAGGCAGATTGGAAATCCTGGTGAGTGAAGCCAGGTGAAAACCCTAGTGAGTGAATCTAGGTGAAAGTCCTGGTGAGTGAAGCCGGGCAAGGAAAAATCCAGATGGATCAAGGATGATCGGACATCTGGTGTTGAGAAGGTCAAGTAGGTCAAGGGAGTGACCGGATACTTGGCACGAAGAGAAAAGTCCAAGTGGGTCAAAGGGATTGACCGGACACTTGGTGGGGAGTCTTAGTAGGTCAAGGGAGTGACCGGATGCTAAGCATGATGTACCAACAAACAGGTCAAGGTTTGAATTCTCCATTTACGTTTCTGTTGTTATTTTTCCGCTGCGCTAACTTGATTTGTAGAATGAAACGCGAATTTGGGGTCGGCTATTCACACCCCCCCTCTCTAGCCGCATCCGAAGGTCCTAACATTACCGACAATAATAGAAATAAAAGTCGTTCGTCAATTGTCAGAGCAGCATAAAAGAGAGCAACAGTTGTTCGTTCTTGATCTTCGAATGTGTTGTCCGAAGTGCTAGCCGAGACCCCCTTTTTATAGCCACCTCAGACCTGATTCAGATCCACTGATCTCGGGATCAGGTTTGACCCGACTCTGATCGGTCGACTGATCCCCCGGATCGATCGACTGATCCTGCCTGAATTGGCCCGGCTTCTCGCCCAGGTTCTGCTGCTCGGATAGAAGTGTTTGTTCGATCAACCGATCCCGCCGTTCAGTCGACCAATCCCCAGCTTATCTAGTCCGATCAACTTGGCTCGACCACGTCGACGCCTAACCACTGTTTGGTCGACTAAACCCCAGGTTCGATCGACCGATCCCTTGGTAGAACCTAGTCAACTTACTGGAAATCTGATCCTTTTGTTTGAGGGTTCAGTCGACTGATCTGGATATTCAGTCGATCGATCAAGGCCGAATTTAACCTTACAAAAAGTGTTAGTCTCCTACAAAATAGAGTTAGATAAATAACAAATAATAGTAAAGCAATATATGACTTTTGACAACCTTCGGATTGTCCAATTCTAACTTTCAGATTTCCTCTAGAAATCATAGGTCGAATAGACGCCTACTGTTCCCTCTTTGGGGAATGTGCCCTCACCTACTCCTCTCAGAAGAGTTTACCATTTGCCAAACTAGTTCTCCAAATCGACTGGACTTTTGCTCAACGCCCAAGACTTCAGGTCTTCATATTAGACGTTCACTCCATGACCCATCTAGACTTTCACCTAGTTCGCGACCACCAGGATTTTCACCTAGAGTCCCTGACTCTAGGGTTTTGCCCGAAGTGCTCGATCCACCAAGACTTTCCACCTAGGGTTACCACCCCCTAGGACCTAGGGTTTCCTCTTCCTAGGGTTTTCCACCTACCTAGAATCCACTAGGGTTTTTGCCTAAGAACACTTAGGACTTTCCTGCAAGCTCATTCATACTTGTTAGACAACAAGTAACCTTAACTTTGAACCCTTTGCCATTGTCAAAACATAAGTTCGATCGTTTGGTGCTTCCCGCACCAATAGTCGATAACTTTATTATGTTGCTGTCAAGTTTGTAATCTTTGTTCAAACTATTAGTGATTATCCACCGATAATGATCAATGATCACGAGTCTTGGAGTAAGAGTCATCACAAACTTCGAACTAAGTAAGAGAAATTGTGTTAACATTGCTTGTGTTTTCTTTCTTTATTCTGCTGCATTTATTCTATGTTTTCCAAAACGAGTGAAAAAGCCACAAGTACTATTCACCCCCTCCCTCTAGCACGCATCGATCCTACAATTGGTATCAAAGCGGGGCCGCTTCGAATCGGTGAAACCATCATTCAAGCATAATTTTTCTTTGTGGTGTTAGTTTTTAAT
This sequence comes from Zingiber officinale, assembly GCF_018446385.1. NCBI lineage: Eukaryota > Viridiplantae > Streptophyta > Magnoliopsida > Zingiberales > Zingiberaceae > Zingiber > Zingiber officinale. The sequence goes on along the minus strand of NC_056007.1, from coordinate 41,380,073 downwards.
TTTTCGGAGTTGATCGAGATCGGTATAGTTGCCTCTTTCTGATCAAGTTTTTTTTTCGCAATCAAGCTTTCTTCTTAAAGTCGGTGCAACACCACTCGAGTACGTTTATTTCTTTTTCTCTCGCACTACTAATCCAAGACCCAGTCTTGGAACATTCGTTATTTTTATTATGTACTAGATTTCTCTCTAACAATGGCCTACCAAGAAGGCTACAACACAACACACCCGCCTTTTTTCTCCGGTGAGGATTTCAGCTACTAGAAGGGCTGAATGGAGTGTCATCTCAAGATGCAAGTCGAGATGTGGATGATCATCCAAATAGGCCTTGTGCTCCCACTCGACGGCACTGGAAACTAGTATCATGTGAGAACTGGGACACAAATCTGATGAAAAATATCGAGGCTGATGCCAAAGCAACATGCACTCTACAATGTGGCCTAACAAAATAGTAGCTGAATTGAGTCGGTCCATTTTCAAGCGCCAAAGACCTATGGGAGAAGCTAATTGAACTACATGACGGAACTTCTAACACTAAGGTAAGTAAGTGTGACTTGATTTTAAATAAACTCTATAATATAAAAATGCAAGAAGGTGAATCGGCGAGTCAACTACATGCACACATCTAAGACCTTCTCAAGGGCCTCCACATAATTGGTCAAAAGGTGGAGAATCATGACGTCATTAGGTATTCACTAAATGCATTTCTAAGAAACACTTTGTGGGCATCCATGGTAAATGCTTACAAAGTTTCTAAGGATTTTTCCTCAATTAGAATAGATGAATTATTTTCAGAATTCAAATTACATAAACAGACTAATACACCTTTGGCCGAGAAAAGTATTGTCTTTTTCATAGGTACAAACAGAACAAATGAACCAAGAGTCAAGCGCCGAACCGAACTTGAGACCGAAGACAAATCAGAGTCAGAAGATGATGATGAGATCACCACTGAGCTCGTCAATCTTGTACGAAAATTGTGCAAGAAAAAGAAGGGCTTCACAAAATACGAGATCAAAAAGGTGATCCAGTCAAAGACGATGCAACCAAGCTCAAACTCAAAAATGAAATTTGAAGTCACCTGCTATGGCTGTAACAAAAATGGACACATCAAGGCAAACTATCCAAATCAGAAGGAAGCAAGGAAGCAACAAAAAAAGAAGGCACTACAAGTAACCTGGGATGAATCATCATTGGAAGACTCTGACGAAGATCTCGAACAAACAAATTTCCTCACACTTCCAACTCAAGAGCAAGTCATCGAATTTGAGTCTGAAACTGAATCAAAAGCTAAGCTTGAGAGATATGCATCTTTGGAGATATTTTTGCATACATGCCTAGTAGATACTAGATGCATGTGATTGTGGTTGTTGCACTTGTTTGAGATATGCTTGTTGCATATGGTTGTCATGCTGCATACATGTCATTTATTTAACATGTATATGCAGTCGTATTTATATTGCACAGGTGTCATGAGTGGGTTTGTTGCAGATCCGGTGAGTTTATTGATCATTGTACCATGTGTCATCTCTAGATTGGGTATGTGTTTATTTGTATGTCAGTTATGAGCATTATACCATGTGGATACACTGGTACTGGTAGTTGTGTTTATTGGATATGTTAGTATGATCATATTCTTTATTTTTCTACTGAGACTGTATACTTTTGATCTCCATGTTTATTTATAGTCCATGCACTATTCTGTCTATTACTTGCTGAGTTATCTATACACACCACCGCATTTGTACATTTATGTTTTCAGGTAGCAGGTAGATGGTTGGTGTGTCGCTTGGAGTATCCTGTCTGCCGGGTCCTACGTCACATCCGATTATCGTTTCGAGTTTTGTATATGTTTTATTTATATTTGGTGTTTGTTGTATTTGGTGTGTTATTGTATTTGTAGTCGTGGTTGTTGTATAAAGCATTGCCGACTAGCAGTGTGTTTGTGTTGGATTATATGAGCTTTCTTTATCGTTTTCTGCTGTGTTGATTTTTTATTACAACCTAGTGGGCTGTTAAATGTATATATAACTGTGTGGTTGTTGTTATTCTTGTTCCAGCCGAGTGGGCTGGCTATATAGACTGCGTGGTTGTATGTATATTCCAGCCGCATGTGGCTGAGGTATATTTTGTTTGTACTTATGCTTCAGATTATCACCAGTACAGGGGAGATGCTGCCGAAATTTTTCGGTAGAGACTCCTTTCGAGCATGACACATCGAATCCGAGTCTGAAACTGAATCAGAAGCTAAGCTTGAGAGAAGCCACGAATCCGTATCCGGTTCAGAAGGTTCCCAAACCAATGTAAGTATTTTTTTTTAATTAGATCGCATAACTTGATTTCTTACTTGTCGAGAAAGTTAGCTAAGTCCAATCTTTAGGTCAAATCAATCCAAGAGGAGGTCAAAGCCCTCAAGGAAGTAACTAACCCAAGCTTCTTGACTGAATCGGGTCAGACTGGAACCTCACTTAAGTCCACAAGCTCGAGGAAGAAAATTCCAGTCTGAAAAGCCAAGTCAAGGAACTGAAGGATGCATTGGAACGGTTCATCGTGGGTTCCAAGAATCTTGATTTGATTCTTGAAAAACAAAGAGTCGTATACAATCGATCCAGACTTGGATATAAGGCTAACCACAAGTTTAGATCTTATTTATCACTTGTTAACCAAACAAATAGAAAAATAGTCCAAAAATGGGTCCCTAAGTCTAACTTGATTAATCAAGTTGAATTTGATCAATATTGGATCCCCAAGGATTCAATCCATTACCTTGATGCCCCTATCGAGGCTATGATCCAAGGGGAGCCAATAGAAAGACCATATTCATTAGATAAATTTGTGTGATGTTTGTGTTATTGCTTTTTATTATTCATACTTAGATTAGGATAGATAAAGACTTAGGCATGATTCATACTTGACTAATTAGACCTAGGAATTTTAGAAAGAAAATTAAATATTTTATTTTTTAAAAAGGCTTTGTCTAGAAGTGGTTGATGACCCGATACCCAAGAAGACCTAGTGTCTCGCCACAGTCTGGAAGCCAATTATTAAAATGAATATTTAATTGACTAACTATTAAACCTTAGTCTAACTCAAATATGAATCAATCCTTAGACTTCAATTTAAACTGAAGATAAAATTAACCATCTCACAAAACTTATAACTCTCCCTGATTGACAATTTAGAAAAGGATGAGATAGATTTAAGTAAAAATTAGTTAAACTAAACTTAACTCAAATCCAACCAATTAAATTAAAAATAAACTTAACTCAAATCTAAACAATTAACTTAAAATAAACTTAACTCAAATCCAACCAATTAAATTAAAAATAAACTTAACTCAAATCTAAACAATTAACTTAAAATAAACTTAACTCAAATCTAGCCAATTAACTTAAAATAAACTTAACTCAAATCTAACCAATTTAAACTCAATCAACCATTTCACAATCACCTATAGGTATAACATGATTGATAAACTTAGATTGGGTGAGATGGAAAATAAGGAGTTGAACTCAATCAATCTATCTTATCCGTTTTAAATTGGATCCAAATCAAATGCTTTATGTGTAGGAACATAAAGATTTGGACCAATGGATATTAGAGAGTGGATGCTCTAGACACATGACTAGAGATCAATTGAAGTTCACCAAGCTAAAACTAAAAAATCTAGGGTCAGTTGCGTCTGACAACAACAAAAAACTTAAGGTAATTGGATCAGGTAATATTAAACTAAGTTCCGATTTTATTATTCTAAAAGCCCTATTAATTGATAAATTTAATTTTAACTTACTAAGCATAAGTCAACTGTGTGACTCTGATTATTTAGTTATATTTTCTAACTCTAAATGTGTAATTAGAAATGTTGAATACCTTGAAATCACACTTAAGGGAATTAAAAAAAATAATGTTTACACAATTGACCTACCAACCTCCTCACTAAAGTGTTTTATGACACAATAAGAGGAGAAATCAAGTTATGACACAGAAGACTGGGTCACACGCATATTAAACTCATTTAAAAAATGAGTCAAAATGGCTTAGTTAAAGGTTTACCCAAATTTAAAAAATTAGAAAATATAATTTGTAATCCTTGTCAACAAGGTAAACAAACCAAGTCAACCCACAAACTAACAAACTTAAATTGAACCAACTCAATACTTGAGCTCCTACATTTAGACATATTTGATTCACATGGAGCCAAATCACTAAGCAGAAATCAATACTGCTTGTTTATAATTGATGATTCCTCAAGATTTACTTAGATAAAATTTCTAAAAAAAACAAAGATGAAACCTTTGAAATCTTTAATAATTTTTGTAAATTAATAAAAAATGAAAAAGATACCAAAATTAAAAGAATACTTAGATAGATTAAGGGAACCCTAAGTGTAGGACTTTGATACCTTAGGGCTAGCACATTTGACTTAGTTGGGTATTCTGACCGAGACTATACTGGTGTAAAATAGATAGAAAAAATACAAGTAGAAGCTGTCAACTTCTAGGTCAATGCCTAGTAAGCTAGTTAAGTAGAAAGCAACACTGTCACGCCCTAGAGGAGTCCCTGCTAGAGGAAAATCCGACATCTCCCCTATACCGATGACAATCCGAAGCATGAATACATCAACATAAAAAATACCTCAGTCCACACGGCTGGAATATACACAACCACGCAGTTATATATATATTAAACAACCTACACGACTGTACTAAAAACACAACCACGCAGTTATATATTTAACAACCAACTCGACTGTACTAAAAACACAACGGAAAAACAAACGGAAAACTCATACAAACCAAAACAACACAATGTGTGCTGGCACAGCTTAAACACAAATACAAAGTTAAATCAATAAAGAACGTATAAAAAGAAAGCAAGTGCGAGGTAAACCATCTTCTGATGTGACATGGGACTAGTAGACAAGATACCTCCAAGCAACTGCTTAATCAACTACCTGTAATAGGAATAATGCAACGGGGTGAGTTCAACAACTCAGCAGGTATCAATCTAACATACATAGTAAGAAATAGCTACTAGTAATAATCATGGAATACAGTCTCTTGTTCAATAAAAGGAAATATGAACTGAAGGACAATAGAAGAAGCTGTACTCACCAGGACCTTCTATCCGAACATACGATCATCAGACCAAACACCTCATGTCTCCTATATGATGTCAAGCATATGCAACCACCAAAATACAGCAAACAAAGTGCAGCAAACACAAACAATAAATGCAATCCGATGCATATAATGCAAAAATGACATGTGTCGCCCTTGACGCCAATCATCCATCTTACACGCGACGGTGCGACCAAGTGGGTAGGACTATGACAACTATGCACTCTGCCATCACTGCTCCTGAGTGACCGAGTGAACAGGATGCTGTCGGAGTACACATATCCTCCTACCTAAATAGAGCGAGGGAGCACAATGCTCTCATCTCCTTGTATCATAGTCAAGAGGAGGGATCCCTGCCTGTTATCACACTGCATCACACTACCCATGAGCGGGCCAACGGAGCCTGACAGAGTAACTGCATACACCCTGACTGATGTGTCATTAACCCATGAGTGGTTGTGTGTGCAGATCATGTAACTGGCGATGTGCTCAACAATAATGGAGCCAACAATCTCAAAACATGCAATCATGCAAGATGGTGCATGACACTAAGCATGTAAATCCTGATCATAACCATTTCTAAATAATATGTACCAAAAAGGAAAAGGAATCCTATAATAATGATCTAGGTATCACAAAGCTAGATACACATGCCAGATAATAAAAATCTAGAAAGCTAGTCCTAAACACAGTAAAGCATAGTATGTCACTACCTCTAGGAAACAAAACACACATGACAATAATCAAGAGATAAACATGAATGCATATCAGACAACAATAGAAAAATAAGCTACAGGTATCTATTAGTGGCATATCAAGGCAAATATAAACATGATCATTGCTACTAGCTATAACCTGCTAAACATATCAGAATGACAATATCTAAAGAGATAAGTCAAAGGTACCCGCCTCAAAACGAAGATCATATCGGAACAAATCCCACGTTGAGGCGCTCACCTCGGATCAAAGTCCTACAAATCACATGATTACAATTTAGCTAATTATATATACAACAACTAGCTAAACCCAAAGATCCAAACCCTCAGGAAAACCCTATTCAAACCGATCATTAATTATCCTCAATTAATGATGAGCTTCCATTACTCTTATCCATGAATCCTTATTTACAATCTATTCAATATTACCAACAAGGAACTGTACGAATCCAACCCATCACCACTAATCACAATATCAATCTAATGATTCTAATACAATCATGTACTCCTCTAAATCAACAAATCCCTAATCAACCAAACCTCAACCGAAAATAACAATCAAATCTCATCTCGTATCAACTAATTAATCAATTCCAAATTTGATACCAATCCAAATTTATCCAAGTATAAATTAACCAACTCAATACAACCTAATCAAACTCCATAATCAATTAGATTAAATAGTTCTAGCTATTCCACTCCCACATAGAATTTATTTCAAGTATAAATCAATCTAAAACTCACCAAATTCCAAAATGATCACTAAAAGCTCACAGGCCGAAGGGATTCATTACCGGATCAGGATGACCAGAGCTGTGGATTGTCGATGGACAATGCTGACTGAAACTACAAAGACCGACAAACAACAAATCACAACTCCTAAACAAAAATAGAAATTAGATAACTACAAAAATCACTACTAATCTGATACTAAGTATCCTTACCCCAAATACCGCTTGCTCTCCTTCTCTGTCAGTGAGTTATGATGGTTGGGGAGAGTGATGCACAAAGGAGACCTCCGACTTCTTGCTCTTAGCATGGCAGTACACTGGGATAGTTCGATAGCCTTCGGAGAGATCCAAGTGGCGTGCACGGTGGTGAAGAAAGGCGGCATCAGGAACTAGGGCACAGCGATGGAGGATTTGAGCTGGCGCAGCAACGATGTCAGGATCGGGAGGAGATGTAGGGAAGGAGCAACCCAACAACTCGTGGCTGGCGCTGATTTAAGGGTGCGACAAGCCGGCTATCGAAGTGGACAGTGGCTAGAAGACCCTCGACGATCGAGAAAGGGGTGATAGATCGAAGCTAGGGCACAGAATAGGTGAGATCAGGAGAGGAGAGGGTGCTCCACCCCGTGAGAGGGAGAGGATAAGGAGGGAAGAAGAAGAATCGGAGTCGGCTAGGGCACGAGGCCAACTGTCGATCGATGTCTGCGACGCGTCGAGGAAGAAGATGGTGCTCGCGATGGAGAAGGAGCGAGGGGCGAGTCGGTGGAGAGTGGGAAAGAGAAAGAAGAAGGGGATCGGTATCGTGTCGGGTTGAGGAAGGCGAAGGGATAGGGGAAGAATCGGAAGATTGAGAGGAAGAGAAGGGAAACTCAGGCTCGGGAGAGGAAAATTAAATATTTATAATACGAACTTAGGTTTAGGAAAAATTAAAATCTAAATTTATTCATCAATCAATTCCCTTTTTTTTTGGATATTTCAAATAGACTTTTCCCCAAATCTATAAATTCATCCTCTCAAATATATCATACGAGCTCCGAAAAATTCTAAAAAAATTTCTAAAAATTTTGTTAAGGTTATTCCTCAAATAACCTTATTATTTAATTAATATTTGGGGTATCATATTTTACAAATATTGTGTTGCCTTATCCATTACTAAAGTAGAGTATATAACCATGAGAGAATGTGTATCTCAATTATTATAGATGGTGCACACTTTAAAAGATTCTCAATTAGAATATAAAAATTTAAAATTTCAATTGATAACATAATCTTAATTAATTTAATTAAAAATTCAATCCACCACTCAAGGACTAAACACATAGAAGTCAAACATCACTGCGTAAGGGATCATGTAGCTAAGGGTGACATTTACATTGAGTCCAAGTCAAACCTAGTTGATATTTTCACAAAACCCTTATCTGAACTTGAGTTTAATGCACTTAGAAAACAATTAGGTCTATGCTTAATAAAATAGATTCTAAAACTTTCAAATTATTTCTTTTATAATATTATTTTTTCAAAAATTTTGTTTTTGTTTAGGTTTTAAACTTCTAGAAAAATTACTTTATTCAAAATTCCTAATTTTAACTAGTATTTTTAAAAGATTGGACTTAGCTTAGGTATGTACCCTTAGAAAGTATGTACCCATAGGTTTCAACCAGAGCATCTCACAAGCACACTAGGAATACCTTACTTGTGTATGAAAAATACTTAGAATGGAATGAGATACATGAGGTATTGCCTGGACTTCAAAATACTTATGTCTATGCATCAACATAAGTTTGGGCAATAAATGTTAGTGCAGCGGGGACCGGCAAGAGGGGAGTGAATTGCCTGCGATAAATATTATACCCCCCTCAAAGCTTTTCAATTCTTAAAATAAAGCAACAATAATAAAATTAATAGCAGAAATAAAAGGAGAAAGAAATTAACCTGGTTACAACCAAGAGGTTTGTTAATCCAGGGCAGTAAGAAAAGCGCAGTAAGAAAGCTCCTTCTCTGAAGGCGGAGAAGCCTTTTACACTTTGACAGTACAGTAGTTGCTAAGAGAATGAGAATACAAGAGTTGCTATTTCGTTCGTATTCGTTGTGCTCTAAAGTTGCCCGAGACCCTCCTTTATATAGGGGTTCCAGAGCTTATCAGATAACCTGAACCTTCGGGATCAAGTTTGACTCGAGAGGGATCGGTTGACCGATGCCCAGGTTCGGTCGACCGAACCTGCTGTACCTGCCCATCCTTCCGTCTAGGTGCAGTCTCTATGGATAGAGCTTGGGTTCGGTCGATCGATACTTATGTTCGGTCAACCGATCGGCCAACGACCTCCAGCTGAGTTGACCCGATCAAAACGCTCGACTGAGTCTCTGGATAACCTTGGGTTCGGTCGACCGATCATGAGGTTCGGTCGACCGATCGCTTCACCGTTGGCTGATGTGATGTCGACGTGTCACCAACGGCTGTGCTAATGCAAAGGGGTTCGGTCGACCGATCAGGGTGTTCGGTCAACCGAACCATTGACAAGTCAACTTTCAGTTGACTTGTTCAAGTTCGGCTTCCTTGGGTGATTTCGGCCATTCGGAATAGGACTCACCCGAACCCAGTTCCCGACCTTCTCCTCGAGCAGTCTTCTGTCCCGGCTTTACGTCCCTTGAACACCGTGCATGTTCTTCACGCCCACCGGGTGTACTCTTCCGCAGCTCTCTCGTCCTTCGGACGCACCGAGCCCGTCGGCTCCCTTCCCGTGCCGTCCTTCTCGCTAGCTGCGTCTTCCGCTCGACTTCCTGCGCTCCTAAGCTCCTGTACACTTAGACACAGAGATCAAACACAAAGCAAGACCTAACCTAAACTTGGTTGATCACATCAAAACTACCACGGGGTTCAACAATCTCCCCCTTTTTGATGTGCATCAACCCAAGTTCAGGTTAGGGTTAAAACAAACAGATAGTAATTTAAAGAAATTACTAAACTAACAATTCAGGCATAAATTTGCAACTTTAAAAAAAATTGCAACATGAAAATTTATACAAATTTTTTTTAACTAACTCTCCCTAACTGAACTTATCTTTATTCTCCCCCTTTGATTACAACAAAAACGGTGTGCAAACAAATTTAAAAAAAACTGAGTTAGGTTTAATTTCAAAAAATTTCTAAGTTTTGAAAAATTTTCTAAGTAAACTGAGTTATGAATTTTCAGAATTTTCAAAAAAAAATTCTAAGTAAAAATTTCAAGAAACATTTTTCTAGAGAATTAAAAAATTTAAAGAATTTCTAAGGAAATGTTTAAAAAAATTTCAAAGCATTGTTTAATTCTAATTTTAATGCTTTTATCAGAAAGTTAATTAAACATTTTTATTTCGATATTTCGGCTTCTAGGTCGTGGCGAGGCACTAGGCCTTCTTGGTTATTGGAGCAACAACCACTTCCTTAGACAAAGCTTTCATAAAGAACCTCAATGTTTAATTTTCTCACTGTAAGTTTTTAACTAAAAGAGAAATTTAAACTAGTAAAGATTTTGGAACCCAATAAAGGTTCCTACCTACAGGGTTGATCAAAAACTTAGGGGGTATATAGTTTCTTGGTATTTTCCTAAGTTGACCCTGATGCTTCCTAATATACCAATTTAATTTTCCATATAACTTTATTTTTGAATGTGGAAAAACATTTTTAAAACATGCATCAGTTTTCAATTTTTTAATTTCTAATTTTAAAACTTCATTTTCTGATTTCAAATATTCATTTTCTTTTTCTACTTTATCTAATTCTTTAGAAAGAGCTTTAATAAAATGAAAGGATTGTTTAGGGTTTAGGGCACGTACCTTACTTACCTCGTCTTGCGATGCTCTCCCTTCATCACAGCTTTCTTTTTCTTCTGTTGTTCCTCCCCCTTCGTCTATACTCATTTCTGAGCTAAACGTTTCTTCTAGCTGATGGTTGGCCATCAGTGCTAGTCCCAAGAATTCTTCGACTTCAGATTCGGAGGACGATGAATCATCCCATGTGACCTTTAGGTTGTGTTTGGGTCGAGATGACTTCTTACTATTTTCTTTACTTTTGCTCTTCAGCTTTGGGCAGTCATCTTTTATATGTCCTTCTTCGTTGCAATTGTAGCAACAAACCACTCTTTTCTTTTGCTAGAACTTTTCCGACTGTGATCTAAATTTATTAGATTTAAAAAATTTATTAAAGCGTCTTACCAATAGTGTCGCTTCCGATCTGTCGATTGAGGCTTCGAGCCTTCAAAGCGATGTTTTGACTAATCTTTTCTACTCCATTGGGCTCTGCAACTCGAGATTCGTGAAGTTCAAAAGTAGAAAACAAATGTTCTAGAGTACTTACCTTGAAATCCTTAGAGATGTAGTACGCATCTACTAAGGAGGCCCACTCGAGAGTTCTCGGGAAGGCGTTGAGCGCGTACCGGATTGAGTCCCGGTTCGTTACTTCTTCTCCAAGATTAGTTAGTTGCGTGATCAGCTCTTTGATCCTTGCTTGGAGTTGCGCTACCTTTTCGCCTTGGTTCATCCGGAGGTTCGTCAACTGGGTCCGGAGGATGTCGCACCTTGCTAGCTTCGCCTCGGAAGTACCTTCATGAACCTCCAGGAATTTTTCTCAGAGATCTTTCGCGGAGTCGTAGCTTCCGATCCGATTTACCTCCTGAGGTGGCAGAACGCTGAGCAGGTAGAACTCAGCTTTCCGTTGGCGACAAAATCGGCTTGCTCCTTCTTGCTCCACGTGTTTTCTTCTTTATCTTTCGGCGCTGCAAAACCATATTTCATTGTAATAAGAATATCAAAATCTGTTTTAAAGAATACCTCCATTTTTCGCTTCCATGTAGCAAAATCTCCGTCAAACTTCGAGGGATGAATGTTCGCACCAACCATTGTTCTGATCTTTGTGCTTCAGATGGCGGTTAGTCCCTCTGAGGCTGTTTGGCTTTGGTATCACTTGTTAGTGCAGCGGGGACCGACAAGAGGGGGGTGAATTGCCTGCGATAAATATTATACCCTCCTCAAAGCTTTTCAACTCTTAAACTAAAGCAACAATAATAAAATTACACTACAACAAAAACTCTCATAGACATCAGTGGAACAACAACGGTTTTAAGCAAAAACCGATGTGTTTGAGTATTTTACACCGGTTTTTGGAAAAACCGGTGTCTATGAGCGCAGATTTTAGCTCATAGACATCGGTTTTTTAGGCGATGTCTATGAGCGCCCTTTTTTTCGTTAATAGACACCGATTTTAACATCGGTTTTATAAAACCCGGTGTTAATGAACTAAAATAAAATATTTTAATTTTCCCACTATCCAAAATTTGCAACACTGTGAAGTTTCCTCCAAACCTAAATCTATATCGCGCCCCTTCCTCCGCGCGACCATCTCTCTCGCCTAAACCTAAACCTCCGGCCATCCGACCATCTCTCTCAGCCTAAACCTAAACCTCCGACCATCTCTCTCAGCCTCATCTCCCTCTTCCCCCTTCCTAGATCGACGCCCCTTCCTCTCCCGATTAGGATCAAGACACGATGCCCTTGCTTCTCCGTCCAACCACACCGCATCTCCTCCAACTCCTCCATTTGGTTGAGAAGAGGAGACCTGGTATCTCCTCCAACCACACCGCATCCTTTTTTGACTTTATCTTTTCCGAGATCTGGTATCTATTTGGTCTTTGTTCTCTGGAAATGAAAAATGTAGCTACGATGTGTTTTTGTGCTGGGGTTTTAGGAAGCTGCGCTGCAGTCTAAGGTGACCACCAAAGTCTACTTCGACATCAGCATCGGCAACCCAGTGGGGAAGGATGTGGGCAGGATTGTGATAGGGTTGTACGGGGATGATGTCCCTCAAACCGCAAAAAATTTTCGTGCTCTTTGCACAAGTCACTTCATCTTCTCTTTTGTTTCTTTTGGTTTTGTTCTTGATTTTTTTCTCCGCCCAACAGATTTCTGTTTCGTTTGATTGGTGAAAGTATTTGCATTATGTGACTATTTTGATCAGGTGAGAAAGGCTCCGGTTACAAAGGATCTGCATTTCATCGTGTGATCAAGGATTTCATGATCCAAGGAGGAGACTTTGACAAGGGGAAAAAAATAAGAACCCTCTGTAACCCTAACCTAACTTTATTACTATTTTATTCTCCAAATTCTTAACTAAGGTTAAATTTTGAACAAATGTGTGATTTACCCCTTTTTGTAAATTTTAGGCAATTCATATAAATAAGGAGAATTCTAATAAAATATGAAATAGTAGCTTCTATCAATGATTAAATAAAAAAATGTTTTTTTTAATTGTTTTTTGTTATCTGGAATCTTGATCCTTCCCTTGACAGTCAAATGAAGTCGAGAGGTTATCACATTTCTGTAGTCATAGTAGTTTGCATGCCATTGGCGATCAATTTATCAGAGTACCTAAACTTGATTCTATTTAAAATTTTGTTCTTCACTACTGTGTTTTCACCTAATGCCTGAGTAGTTCAATATTTGAGATCTCGAATTCCTTTGAGGTGCATCTTCAATTGGACTTCCTATTTAGCAAATGATTTCCAGGTTATAACTGCATGATGAAAGCACTCGACGTTATGTTAGCTCGATCTTGGGCTAACATAAGTTCTTTTACTTGGACGCAGGTGGAGACATGGAGCTGCCGGAATGGTGCAAACTGCTGCCCAAGATCGAGCTCCATGCCCACCTCAATGGCTCCGTCAGAGATTCTACCCTGCTGTGAGATCTCGCCCATCTCTTTCCCTACTAACTAACTCATATATCCATACCTAGGGATTTGCCATCGAAACGTCTGTGCTATCATTTCATACTCTCTCTGGATCACTCACTGTATGTCGTGGGACTTGTCGATGTACAAGTATTTCATCATCGGCCACCCATCGTTGAAACGATTCTAATTCCTTGTGCCTGTCAGACCGATATGTATGACTTTGATGGGTTTTTAGGTTCTTCTACAAGTCTGAAAAATGTTTCCTTTATACCATGGAATTTGAGGAGTAATATTGAATACTTGAGGTGGACATTATTTGGAAATTCTTCAAGGCATATTATGTCCGCCAGAATGGTTGCCTGCGAAAAGCTAGCCATGGCTTGGATAATTCCCTATTTCACATAGCATTGTGCATTTGCCTTTTTTTTAATTACTGAATTAGTGATAATGAGCATTTTGCATACTGTGGGAGTTCACTTGAAAAAGGAACTATATTTAGCTAACGGATGAAGACAAGAAAAAAAAAACAGTTATGACAAACTTGCCAGATAATATGGTAGGGTGTTTAGATGATGTTTCTCATAAGATGCATTCATGGAGTTTATACTATGATGGCTGCGCTAATCTCATTTCTTTAATATACAATGTGGCATTGACCCATACATACATTGAAAAAAATAGGTTGACTTCTCTATTTGATGGTTTAACTTAAGAATTTATTCTTTATGTACGTTTTTTTTACAACTGTGGCTTTTGGTATGATGCAGAGATGAATGTTTAAATACAATAATTTAATAGCCCAATATATTAATAGTTGTGGGTTATGCTTGCATCAAGATGCATTAAATGATGAATCCAATTATTCAATTAAACACAATGTAAGCAAAGGTAATAGCCTTCATGGGGTGGCATTATCCTACTCAGTGATGCTGTTAGAAGAACACTTTGAGTTACCCTATTTAATCTTATCTGTGTCTTTTCTCTAACTTCTACAGAGAGCTTGCAAAAGTATTGGGAGATGAAGGTGTCATTAATTTTGAAGATGTCGTACATGTTATCATGAAAAGTAAGTGATACTGAAGTATTCTGGTTTTCCTTGATTCAGTTATTCTTTTGGAGATAAATTGAACTATTGTTTAGAATCTCAATATTTCCTATTAATTTTTTGACAAAACACAACTTTCATATTTCTGTCTAACAATTATATTTCTGTAAATTGAACTATTGCTTCAGTTGATATGGGTTAGTGCATGAGATGGAATTTCCACAACAAACTTAAGCAATGCTAATGTAGAATGGGGAAGGATTAAATACCAGGTTTAACATGAAAACAAGATAGAAGTATTTAACAATATTAGAAGGCAAAATTTCAACTCAATGAATAATACAGGCAAGTGTTAGATCTATGTGTCTTGAACGTTAAGGGATCTACAATGTATGGTGCCTTTAAACTAACAATTAAAGGTTCAAAAAGTGATATAGCAATAGATGACTTAGAAGGCAAACCCAATATGGATATCTTAGAGCTACTACTCTACAAACCCGGTAAATGTGTGCTTAAATTTCAAATCTTGAAGACTTGGTATTCTTGATAAATCATTATCATGATTAAGCTGTGTTGGTCTTTACTACTTGAGGCTTTCTCCAACCTAATAATTTTAAAAAAAAATCAAAATCATTTAAAATTTGATTGCTGATTTGTTGAACCTATTCTTATCATATCTTAAGGCAGTAGTACAACAAACATACAAACAGCGGTTCCCGGGCAAACAATTTTGCACCCATCATATTCAATTCATCAAAACCTCGAAGTCTGTTTTACAGCAACATGCAGAACTTATACAATGGTTATATACTCTATCTTACTTGTTTAATATTTTTTTATTGCATTGCACTTTTCAGGCGCTATCCAAAGCCCTAACAGAGGATCAACTGTTTTATCTAAGATCACAGTTTAAGCTGCTAGCACCAAACGGAGAAGGTCACATATCGTTCGACAACTTTCGAATGGTCAGTCTAGTCGAATTTGTTTGCCAATATCCAAAATGTGATTGTTCAGTTGCATACTTTCCTCTGTCATTTACTTCTATGTCTATCCTTGTGCAAGCCCTATTGCAAAATGCAACCGAGTCAATGAAGGAGAGTAAGGTTATTGATATCTTAAATGTGGCGAGGCATCCATTTGGTGTCGGTTTCTACTCCGATCTCGTGAGGTATCTCGCTTCGGGTTGCAAGCCCAAGGAGAAATGGAGGTATATACTCTTCATCTGGCTTTTCTGCTATGCCTGCTAGTCCTTCCTGGGATCGTTGGTGGATAAATATGGATTGCCTCTGATCATGCATTTGGTGTACAGAAGTTTATACAGGATCTCTATTGATGTGATTTTGTTTCTCCTTTCCAATTATTATGTTTTTTTTTAAGTTTTCTTTGAATGATTAGTATATGGAATTCTGTAAGAACTAAATACATATCCTGTTAATTATCTAAGTCGAGGAAGACTTGGCTGGTTGTATTAGTTACTGTCCTAGTATCCTTGTGAAGTACAGGAACAAAGAAGATTTTTTTCCTTCGTATTAATATTGCAAATTAATCTTGTCCATTTATTGTACCCTGAATAAACTGCTTTATTTCCTTATTTAAGGCTCCTTGTTTATGAATTTGTTTTTTTTTCCATTCATTTCCTTACATAGAGGTCAATGTTGAGAAAAGATCCATGGAGTTGGCCTCTAGGAATCAATAGTTTATCGATGTTGTTTCTTATGAAAATTAATTTCCTTGTACTTATTGAATTGTTTCATTTTTTCTATTCCATATGGAAGGGATGCCTCTTTGTTTATCTTTGAAGTTTAAAGAGACGTTTCACTGTCGTTGGTCATATTGTTATGATGACTTGTATGTTTTTTTTGCTGAAACAGAATTGGTACTGAACATGAAAAGTTTGGTTTTGAAGTTGATACTTTGCGCCCAATGAATTATGAGCAGATCGCAGACTTGCTAAATGGTTTGGCAGAGAGGTTTGATTGGGATAAAGTCATGGAAGAGAATTACATTATTGGTCTCAAACAGGTGATAAAATGTTTCTCTTTTAAGTGTTTAAGATTGCATAGTATGGCTTTGGGTTACTTCTATGATCAGGTTCGGCTCTATATATTTATCATGTATGGCTTTGGGTTCCTTCCTCCTCGTGTTATAACATTTGAGCAACAACATCAACATTTTAGTGAGTCATGATCCTGTGTATCTTGGGCTTGTTCAATTATGCAGCGATTTTATTATTACATGTATTTCTGCACATAACTGTTTTTTTTCTTTACGTTTCATCTCACTTATTTTAACAACTAAATTGTGTACAACTTTGTTGGATCAGCATGTACCTTCTGCGTCAGAAGTTTCATGATTTAAATCTATTCCTCATATGCTAGTCTTCCTAATCATTTGTGTTTTGGTGAACTTCTTGATGCTAATTATGAAGCCATTTCTGTTGGACTAACTACAATTTAACAACTTTCATTATGCACTTAGTATGTGTATGATATGAGCTACTTACGAAGTATACAATAGTCTTTTGTAGAGTATTTTGTTCTTCTTAAAAAACTTTAAGATACTGTAAAGTGCAATTGAATGTCTTTTCTACATAATGCAGCAAGTTTTCTATAGTAAATCCAACATATATGAAAAGCTGATTAACTTATTTTAACCTTCCCGATCAACTTGTTTCAATTAGACATAATAGGGTTTAGTCTATAATGTTTCTAAACTATTGAAAAGTTATAACTGTTTTCAAAAATTTTATGCCTTGTGACTTTCTAGGATACTCTCTAGCTACCATTCCTTTGATGTTGAATTCTGAATGCTATATTCTCAACACACTTCATTTTGGCGAAGTTGAATTTGTAGACAAGCCTAGTACCTGGACTAATTTTGTTTCTTCTGCTTAATACAATGTTAAATCCGATTGGATGATTATCTGCCCCATGAGCTTAAGCTGTCAGTAAATCACTTAATTTATGCTATTTTATGCAATATAATAAGTCATCCCCCCCCCCTAATTTATATCGTTTAACTTGTGTGCCTGCAAACAATTGTGAATTTTCCTCCTTTATAGAGAATTATATATCTGCTTGCAGGAAAAGAACGTTGTTAAGCTTGAGAAAGTTCTAAAGGAAGCAGCTATGGAAAACAAAACAGTAATATTAACAACTTTAAATGTTGCCTGGGCTTCTCCTGGTTCTATTATAGATTTGTTTTTTCAAAGTTTTCGGACAGGAGATGGAACACGCAGACTCCTGGACCATTTGGTAATCATTGCCTTGGATAAGAAAGCGTACATAAGGTGCATATCCTTGCATACTCACTGTTTTGCTCTTTATACTGAGGGAATGGATTTCTCAGATGAGAAGATTTACATGACTGCTGGATATTTGTCAATGATGTGGAGAAGGATAGAATTTCTGCATGTTATTCTCGAAATGGGATACAACTTTATTTTCTCGGTAAAATTCTCCTCCCTATGATTGGCCTTTGTAATATTCTGTTTGTTAAAGTACTGATGTGTGAAAGTGACCATACCTTCTGGATCTTCTTATTCTCTAAGTATCTATTTCTATGTAGACTATCTTGCCTTTTTTTGTTCATAGCCAAGTTTGCAGGCAATGCTCTATTGTTAAATTTTGTTCCTTGTTTCTTGTTTGTGCAACATATTTTGTTACCCCTTCTTTCATCTGCTGCAAACACATATAAGATAGAATCATATATATCTACAAATTTATGCATGGAATGCATGCCTAGGATAATAGTTTGCTCTAGTGTATGAAAGTTTATCCAATGGGATAGGCATTAAGTTGTCCATATAAGCATCAGTATGTGACAGACTCATTATTATCCATGCTCTTACTGCCTAATATTCTTTATATAGCTTTGCATATAATTCTGTTAGCAGGAACTGCTAACATCTTGTACTACTGATACTCTGCATGCTGTATCCTTTTTAGTCTTGATTTACTAATATATTATTTATGTGTTTTTACAGTTTACAAATCTCAAGTACTCCAGAGTTGAAATTGATGAAGTGCAGTTCGAGTGGGCTGAATGCATGCTAGATTACATTTGAAGTGCGGTTCTACCTTGATGTGTTAAAAGAATGTTCTACCTTTGATTTTGATATTTATTAGCTAGTTTTTGATGTAAAAAGAATGTTTGGGTATTTTATGGATATTGTTGTAAGAAGATTATTTATATAATTTGTGAATATTTGTGTATTTTATGGATATTATTGAATGAAGAATATTTGTATAATTTATGAATATTTATGTTTTTTTTATTGTCGGTTTTTCATTGTTTCGGAAATCAAATTTGTGCTGTTAAAAAATATACATATTACATCGATTTTCCACCGCTGCAAAACCGGTGTTATTAACTAATATTACATCGGTCATTTACCGCTGCCAAAACTGGTGTTATTAACATACAATATTACATCGGTTTTACACCGTTGATGAAACGGTGTCGTTAAGTGATACTACACCGGTTAATAACCGATTCGAAGACTGGTGTCGTTAAGTGATACTACACCGGTTTTAACCCGATGTCTAAAATGGCAGACTTTTAACATCGGCTTCATAGACATCGGTCGAAAATGAAATAGACACCGGTGGAAAACCGATGTCTATGAAGGTTTTTGTTGTAGTGTTAATAGCAGAAATAAAAGGAGACAGAAATTAACCTGGTTACATCCAAGAGGGTTGTTAATCCAGGGCAGTAAGAAAAGCGCAGTAAGAGAGCTCCTTCTCTGAAGGCGTAGAAATCTTTTATGTTGGGGTTGCAAGGTTGCAAACATAGTCCCATATTGAAAACACATGGAAAAGATCATGGGTTTATAAGAGAAAGATATCTCCATTGGCATGAGGCCTTTTGGGTAGAGCCCAAGAGCAAAACCATGAAGGCTTAGGCCCAAAGTGGACAATATCATGCTATTGTGGAGATATCTAAATTCTTTTCGATCCTACAATTGGTATCAGAGCCAGGACTGCCAGAAGGTTTAACCGCCGACTGTGCATAAGAGCTATGGTCTGATTGAGCCATGTGGGTACAATATTTACATCGAACAAAGAAAATGGAGGCTCCTATGTTCGGATCAAGAAGACCAAACACTAGGCAGGAAGTCCTAGTTGGGGCTAGGCAAGGAAGTCCTAGTAGGTCGGGTGGACCGAGGGGCAGGGAGTCCTGGTGGGTCGAGGATCGGACGTGGGAAGCCTATGGTCCTTTGTTTGAGGGGGGGATTGTTGGGGTTGCAAGGTTGCAAATATAGTCCCATATTGAAAACACATGGAAAAGATCATGGGTTTATAAGAGAAAGATATCTCCATTGGCATGAGGCCTTTTGGGTAGAGCCCAAGAGCAAAACCATGAGGTCTTAGGCCCAAAGTGGACAATATCATGCTATTGTGGAGAAATCTAAATTTTTTTCGATCCTACATTTTACACTTTGACAGTACAGTAGTTGCTAAGAGAATGAGAGTACAAGAGTTGCTATTTCGTTCGTATTCGTTGTGCTCTAAAGCTACCCGAGACCCTCCTTTATATAGGGGTTCTAGAGCTTATCAGATAACCTGAACCTTCGGGATCAGGTTTGACTCGAGAGGGATCGGTCGGCCGATCCCCAGGTTCGAGCAACCGAACCTGCTGTACCTGCCCATCCTTCCGTCCAGGTGCAGTCTCTATGGATAGAGCTTGGGTTCGGTCGACCGATACTTATGTTCGGTCGACCGATCGGCCAATGACCTCCAGCTGAGTTGGCCCGATCAAAAGGCTCGACTGAGTCTCTGGATAACCTTGGGTTCGGTCGACCGATCATGAGGTTCGGTCAACCGATCGCTTCACCGTTGGCTGATGTGATGCTGACGTGTCACCAACGGCTGTGCTAATACAAAGGGGTTCGGTCGACCGATCAGGATGTTCGGTCGACCGAACCATTGACAAGTCAACTTCTAGTTGACTTGTTCAGGTTCGGCTTCCTTGGGTGATTTCGGCCATCCGGAATAGGGCTCACCCGAACCCAGTTCCCGACCTTCTCCTTGAGCAGTCTTCCGTCCCGGCTTTACGTCCCTCGAACACCGCGCATGTTCTTCATGCCCACCGGGTGTACTCTTCCGCAGCTCTCTCGTCCTTCGGACGCACCGAGCCCGTCTGCTCCCTTCCCGTGCCGTCCTTCTCGCTAGCTGCATCTTCCGCTCGACTTCCTGCGCTCCTAAGCTCCTGCACACTTAGACACAGGGATCAAACACAAAGCAGGACCTAACCTAAACTTGGTTGATCACATCAAAACTACCACGGGGTTCAACAATAAATACCTGTTGGTTAGTCATAGGAAAATGTACCGGTTCCACTGTACAAAATTTTTTTATACAAGTGTCAAACCTTTCCTTAAATAACCTATTGTGTTCTTTAGAAGTTAAATTAGGAATCGCAGACGGAACTTAACATCATTGATTCCAAATTTAACTTATCTGTTCTTAATGGTTTAGATTTGAATCGCAAGCGGAACTTAACACTATTGATTCAAATCCACCTATGTTATTAATTCTATTAAATATTAATTTTCAAAATTGACTTCCAGGACAGCATGACGAGGCACATGGCCTTCTTGGATATGGGAGCAACCACCATCGCTTAAACAAAGCCTTTTAAAGAAAGCTAATATTTAATTTCCTTAAATAACTCTAGGTTAACCAAAAAGAACAATCGAATCACAAATTCGAAAAAGAAGAAAAAGGAAAGTTTTAAAATCTTTTAAACTTTCTTTTAAAACATGTGGCCTAATGCAAATAAGGAAAGTTTTTTAAATTAAAATCTCTCTTTTAAAACTTATAGTTTTCTACAAAGAGAATATTTTTAAAAATTCAAAACAACCCTCCTTGTTTGATTAATGTGGCTGGCCCCTACTAAATTGTTCATCAAACAATAGGGTCGGCCCCTATTGGAATAGGATGTGGCCGGCCCTTGCTTGGTCACCAAGCATTGGACCGGCCCCCTTCTTAGACACCAAGATGGACTTATATTTGGATGGACTTGTGGTTTTAATGAGACTATGCCAGGGACCTAGAGGAGAAATTGGTTTAGGCCTTCCGATGAGCTTGAGTATCCCGTGTTCGCCTCGATCACACAACTCAAGTTCATCGATAATAACTCATTCCATTAGAGAGTTATTATCACACTACCGCACTAATCCCAAATTACATTATGGGCTCCTTCTTATCATGATTGTGTTAGTCTCCCTATGTTTAAGATAACGAATGTCCACTAATTAAGTAAGTTACTGACAACTCAATTAATATCTAGCTCTAAGAGTAGTACCACTCAACTTCATTTTCATGTCGGACTAAGTCCACCTGTAGAGTTTAACATGGCAATCCTTATGAGCTCCTCTTGGGGGCATTCTCAACCTAGATAACTAGGACACAGATTTCTTCTATAATCAACAACACACACTATAAGTAATATCATTTCCCAACTTATCGGGCATATTGATTTATCGAGCTAAACCTCACCCTTTGATAAGTCAAAGAAATAAATATTAAATACATGTGTTTGTTATTATATTAGGATTAAGAGCACACACTTCCATAATAACTAAGGTCTAGTTCTTTTACTAAGTCAGTACAAAAAGAACTTACCTAAATGATCCTACTCAATACACTTAGAATGTACTAGTGTAATTTATTAATCAAGATAAACTAATACTTAATTACACTATGACTATTCCGATGATTTGTTCCTTTCCATCTTAGTCGTGAGCAACTGTTTATAATTTATGAAGAACCGTCAACATGATCAGAATCTGTGTGTGACACCACACACCCTGTTGTCTACTCTATAAATTAATTGAACAATTACATTTAACAAATAAATGTAGATATTGACCAATGTGATTTTTTTATTTCAAAAATAAATGTTTACAAAAGCTAGGCTTTTAGTATACACTCCAACAATCTCCCACTTATACAAAAAGACTAAGCTGTCATATCTGTTGCCATACATCTGATTCCCATCCCCTCCACATGCCGATCAAAAGCTTTCGCTGGAAGGGCCTTAGTGAAAGGATCTGCCAGGTTATCTGCTGATGCAATCTTGGCGACGACAACTTCTCCTCGCTTGACGATGTCTCGTATCAGGTGGTACTTGTGCTCTATATATTTACTTGCCTTATGAGCTCGTGGTTCCTTCGAGTTTGCAACTGCACCGCTAATATCACAATAAATTGTGACGATCTTGGACAAACCAGGAATAACATCTAAATCCATTAGAAAGTTTCTGAGCCATACAACTTCTTTGGCTGCCTCAGAGGCTACCACATACTCAGCTTCCATGGTTGAGTCCGAGACGTATTTCTGCTTAACACTCCTCCATGCATTGACTCCATCTCCTAGAGTAAACACATAGCCTGACGTAGACTTACTGTTGTCCCTATCTGATTGGAAATCCGAATCTGTGTAACCCACAGGGAACAAATCATCTGCTTGGTAAACTAGCATATAATCTCTAGTCCTTCTCAAGTACTTCAATATATGCTTTATAGCAGTCCAATGTCCTTGTCCAGGGTTTACTCTGATATCTGCTAACCATGCCCACGGTAAAATAGATATCAGGTCTCGTACACAGCATTGCATACATAAGGCTTCCTACAGCCGAAGCATAAGAAACTGCCTTCATATCCTCCATCTCCTTTGATGTCTTCGGAGACATCTCTTTAGATAAGGCTACTCCATGTCTAAAAGGTAAGAAACCTTTCTTAGAGTTCTGCATGCTAAAACGAGCAAGGATTGTATCTATATATAAAGCTGGGGATAGACACAACATTCTTTTCTTGCGATCCCTTATAACTTTGATCCCAAGAATGTGTGCACATTCTCCTAAGTCCTTTATATCAAATTGTTTAGATAACCATACCCTTACGTCCGATAATACCTTGACATTGTTGCCAATTAACAAAATATCATCTACATATAGTACAAGAAATACCACCACGTTTCCGTTACACTTCTTGTATACACAAGACTCTTCCAGACACTGAATAAATCCATATGATTGGATTACTTCATTAAGCCGGATGTTCCAAGATCTTAAAGTTTGCTTCAGTCCATAAATGGACCGATTGAGCTTGCACACTAGATGCTCTTTGTCTTTTTCAATAAATCCCTCTGGTTGCTTCATATGGATGTTTTCTTCAAGACTTCCATTAAGGAAAGCTGTCTTGACATCTATTTGCCAAATCTCATAATCCATATGAGCTTCAATGGATCAGAGTATCCGGATAGACTTAAGCATGGCTACCGGCGAAAAAGTCTCCTCATAATCGATTCCCTCTTTCTGAGTATACCCTTTCGCAACAAGCCTTGCTTTGAAGGTTTCTACCTTCCCGTCTGTCCCTCTTTTCCTTTTATAGATCCACTTACATCCAATGACTTTTACACCATCAGGTGGTTCTACAAGCTCCCAGACCTTATTAGAATACATAGATTCTATTTCTGAATTCATTGCCTTTTGCCAAGATACTGCATCTATATCTTGGAGTGCTTCGTCATATGTCCGGGGATCAGGTTCATGTTTGCCCGGGATTAAGTCTGAAGACTCTCCCAAAAATATAAATCTCTCAGGTTGCCTCACAACCCTCCCACTACGACGAGGCACTGTCGGTGGTTGTGTATCATATGTGACACGTGTTGCAGTCTCTTGTGGTACTTCACCTTGTACTAATGGTACTAAAGTAGACGTGTCCTCTCTAAGTTCTTCTAGAACAATTTTGCTACTGGCCTTGTGGTCTATTATATAGTCTTCTTCTAAAAACTGGGCATTGGTGCTAACAATGACCTTATGATCTTTAGGACTATAAAATAAACCACCTTTCGTTCCTCTGGGATAACCCACAAACACGCGCACTTCTGTACGAGATTCTCACTTATCAGCACCCGGATTTAGCACAGGTGCTGGACTACCCCAAATCCGAATATGTCTTAGACTAGGCTTTCGCCCATTCCATAATTCTGTGGGAGTAGAGGATATTGATTTAGAAGGTACTAAGTTCAGAATGTGTGCTTCCATTTCCAAAGCATATCCCCAAAACGAATTTGGTAATTTTGAATAACTCATCATCGATCTAACCATCTTCATAAGAGTCATATTCCTTCGTTCTGCCACACCATTCTGTTGGGGTGTACCAGGTGCAGACAACTGAGATTGAATCCCAGCCTCTGATAAGTAATTTCTAAACTCTCCTAAGAGGTATTCACCACTACGATCAGACCGTAGTGTCTTGATACTTTTACCAAGGTGTTTCTCCACATCAGCCTTGTACTCTTTGAATTTATCAAAGCACTCAGACTTGCGACGTACAGGTAAATGTATTCGTATCTTGAATAATCGTCTATAAAAGAGACAAAATATTCAAAACCA
Organism: Zingiber officinale; assembly: GCF_018446385.1. Classification (NCBI taxonomy): domain Eukaryota; kingdom Viridiplantae; phylum Streptophyta; class Magnoliopsida; order Zingiberales; family Zingiberaceae; genus Zingiber; species Zingiber officinale. The sequence continues at coordinate 41,355,360 of NC_056007.1, read as the reverse complement.
CCTCTTGCCTGGATAGACATAGGACCACACAGATCAGAATGAACCAGTTCTAACGCTTCTTTGGCTCTATACCCCTTGGCCTTAAAAGGTCTCTTGGTCATCTTACCTTTCAAGCAAGATTCACAGGTTGGAAAATTTTCAACTCCAATGGACCCAAGAGTCCATCAGCTATAAGTCTTTGAATCCTACTTAAGTTAATATGACCAAGCCTTAGATGCCAAAGATACGTTTGGTTCATCTCCGAAGGTTCTTTTCTCTTATTAGAGTTAGAAGATGTGTTATTAATTTTTATATTTTGCATTGTGGAAGAAATTGGATTTAAAGTGTATAAATTGCCAACCAATGCACCAGAATAGATAATCACCTTATTTCTCTTTATAACCACATTGTTACTAAAGGAAACTGAATATCCATCCAAATACAGTTTAGAAACTGAAATTAAATTCTTTCTAAAACTGGATACATAAAGACAATTTCTTAAAATCAAATTTCTATTCCTATCAAAAGATAAGTAGACGTCTCCCACTGCAACAACCGCCACCTTAGTAGCATTGCCCATGTAGACGGTTATCTCTCCATCAAATAGTTGTCGGGTTTCCTGGAACCCCTGCAAAGAATTATAGACATGATCAGTGGATCCCGTATCTACACACCAGGTGCTGGTAGATAACACCGCTAAACATGTTTCAACTACTAGAGCATGAGATATACCTTTATTGTTCTGATTCCTACGAGGACAATCCGCCTTCCTATGTCTGACTGCTTGCAGATAAAGCACTTGCCCTTCGGCTTCTTCATTCCAGCTTTTTGTCCCTGAGGTTTATTCACTCTCTTTGCTGAAAAGACCTATTTCTTCTTCTTCTTCTTCTTATCTTTCATCTTAGAAGTAGAACCATTTTCAGCATAGTGAATCTGAGAACTTTGACGAAATATACCTTCTGCTGCCTGTAGTTCTGTCAGAAGTTCCGCCAACGTATACTCTCTTTTGTTCATGTTATAGTTCAGGCAAAACTGCTTAAAACTTCTAGGTAGCGTTTGGAGAATTATATCGACCTAGGTTTCCCCATCGATTTCTCCTCCAAGAACTTGTATTTCGTTCAGATAGGCCATCATTTTGAGGATATGATCCCTTACAGGTGTTCCCTCAGACATGGTGGCTGTCATTAACTTTCTCATTGCCTCTTGCCTAGCAGTCCGACTCTGGTGCCCAAAGATTTCTTTAAGATTGTTCATTATATTATAAGCTGTTGGTAAATCTTGATGCTAATGTTGCAATACATTTGATATTGATGCCAAAATGTAACACCGCGCCATTTCATCAGCTTTTACCCATTTCTTATGATACTCAATCTCCTCTGGGGTAGAGTCACTGTCAGGTGCATCAGGGCAAGCCTCAGTCAGTACAAACTTATAGCTTTCAGCAGTAAGAACAATGTCTAAGTTCCTTTTCCAATCAATATAGTTGGGACCAGTAAGTTTATTTTCTTTCAGTATAATGGCCAATGGGTTGAAAGTCATCCTAAGAATCACAAAAATAAACTTTGGTCAAGACTTTAAATTTAGAATAATATTGATTCCTCAAACAATACTATTTTAAATTAACCAACACCTCAAATCACCGTGAATTTTGCATGCCACGATAGTGTGGACGTATACAAAATCAAACATTTGTAAGAGGAGGTTTTACCCATTAATTTTATTCTTGTCAACCTAACTTTATGACAAATAAAATTAATAGTTGATTTTCCTTCGGTCACACAAATAATAGCAGTGACTCCGATGGGGAGGATACTATTAGACGTGCCTAAGTGTATACCATTACTTAACACTTAGTCCATTAATAAAATTGTGCCCCTTCCGATGGGGAAGATCACACACTCTTAATTAATTTCCTATAGTTATCCAAAATGGAAGTTTGATCTAGTGATCCACAAACAAACTCATCCGATATGGAGGAAGGCACTTAGAGCCAACGTGCAAGTTTGTTTGCATCACTTACAAACTAGTAATGGAGACCGTGGAATTTATTAAAATCCCCCTCCCACTTAGTTATTTAAAAATGAGGATTTTAACCTATACTAGCATACATCACATGCACATAAACATCACAGTAAATAAAAGCAATAAATTTAGAAATTAATTTTCCAACTATTATGACCTTTTCCATCATTGTCTTCAGTATTCTCCAACCCTAGCTGCTGCCATCTTTAGCCACCGCCATCGGGTTGAGTCGTGCATCTATCTTGCTTCTTATTCCGCTGCGCCTCTGGTCCTCCAAAAGTACCACTCCTTGCAAGCATCCGATCCGCGATAAAAAGAGAATTTTACATATATTGATCCTATATTCCATAAAGGAATGTACATGTATTCTAGATCGAAAAAATAAAATTCAAAAAATAATACAGCTCCTGCTGTATTTGATACATACAATCATGCACACAAAATAATGCCCTTGACATGTCTAAGGGTCCAATCACACACAATATCTAAATGTCATAATAGTTGGAGTCTACAACCACAAAGTTAGCACATCCTACTAATATCCTGCCTAAATTATGTATGACATGTGCATAATTAATTTGAAAACCAAATCACACAGAGGCAAACCCTAGCTCTGATACCAATTGTTGGTTAGTCCTAGGAAAACGTACCGGTTCCACTGTACAAAATTTTTTTGTACAAGTGTTAAACCTTTCCTTAAATAATCTTGTGTTCTTTAGAAGTTAAATTAGGAATCGCAGACGGAACTTAACATCATTGATTCCAAATTTAACTTATCTGTTCTTAATGGTTTAGATTTGAATCGCAAGAGGAACTTAACACTATTGATTCAAATCCACTTATGTTATTAATTCCATTAAATATTAATTTCCAAAATTGATTTCCAGGACTGCATGGCGAGGCACATGACCTTCTTGGATGTGGGAGCAACCAACACTGCCTAGACAAAGCCTTTTAAGGAAATCTAATATTTAATTTCCTTAAATAACTCTAGGTTAACCAAAAAGAACAATCGAATCACAAATTCGAAAAAGAAGAAAACGCTGTTGGGTTTTTTGGGCCGCGAAAACCGCATTTTCGCGTCGCGGAAACCCCGAATCACCCTAGCCAACGGATCTCGTGCGAAGAAAAGATTTAAAACAAAATTACGAGTACGAGTTTCTCCTTAGATCTACTCCTAGATCTATATGAAAAGAGTTATACTTTTGAAGCGAAGCCCTTCGCGTTCCCGCTCGTCCAAACGGTGCCAGATCTCAAGAGTATCAAGATAGATACTCCTCTAGAAGTATCCACAAGGACAACTTAGGTGGAGAAGACCTAAACAAAGGTGTGCTAGCACCTTGATAGGTCACGACAAGAAGAGGAGAGGGAGAGGAAGAGAGCTCCAAGAGGAAGAAGAAGGAATAATGCACTTGAATGAGGAAAATCAATTTTGATTCCCATTCAAAAGTGGCCGGCCACTTTCAAGTTGTGTAACTCCCAAAAAAATTGCATTAAGTGCAATTAATGTGAAGCTATTAAAGAAAATGACTTTGTAACTTCCATGAGGTGGCACCCATGATGATGTGGAGTAACATCATTGGTCCACATCAATGCCAACTCACAATGAGGTGGCATAAAGTCAAGTCAAACTTGACTTTTAATCTTCCTCTCAAGTCAAGTCAAACTTGACTAAATCTCTTTCATGGTTGATCTAATCTAACCATTTGATTCAAACCAACTTAATATAATGAATCTAATTCATTAAATTAAATTGATTTAATGAGTCATAATCTAAATTAAACTCATTGAATACATGAATCCACTTGAGTCCAATTCAAGTTAGCCCAATTAGGATTGCTCTTAATCCAATTTGATTCATCAAATGAATCTAATCCTCTTGGTTCATCATATGAACCTAATCTCCATCTAATTGTCCTTAGTGTGTGACCCTATAGGTTCTTGTAACGTTGGCAATGCCCTAAACCCATTTAGGAGCATAAGTAATGAGCGGTATCTAGCAACACATCATTACTACCCAAGTTATAAGAATGTTGAGATCCAACATCACCTTGTGACTACTAATTGTGACTCCTCACAATATATGACAAGTGTCCTTCTATCCTAAACATCTAGATTGGTCAATGTGAGGCATAGACCGTGTCATCCTCTGACCAATCTAAATCTTGAACTCCAAGTAGACTCACTAAATCAAATGAGCTCAATATCCTATATTGACTCATTTGGGCATGGCCATGCACTTCGTGGTCTCACTCTATCAAGAATACCGATGTCTCTCCCGTCATATAGGAGGGATAGATCCCATCTACATCACTCACATCTCTCTGCATAATTTGTTATATACCCAGTAATCGCCTTTATAGTCCACCCAGTTACGGGTGACGTTTGACGAAACCAAAGTACATAACTCCTTATGTAGGGATCTATGGTGACTTCAGGTCTAAGGATTAGTAGTCATACTAATAGCCACATGAGAAAGTATATGACACTCATATAACGATCCATGATACTTTCTCATGGCGGGGCATTCAGTATACATTCTCTAATGTATACCCATGTGTCAACTTGATATCTCTATATCCATGACTTGTGAGATCAAGTCATCGAGTTGACCTACATGCTAGTCTTATTGCATTAACATTGTCCCTGAATGTTAATACTCGACTAGGAATGATTAAGAGTAGTGTTCCCTATATCATCTCACTATCGGTTCAACTAACCGATTGATATAGGTGAGAACCGTCTACTCAAGGACATTATTATACTTAGTTTATTTGGCACTAATACAAGTAAGTATAATAACCAAAATCAAAATGCCTTTATTTATATAGAATATGATACAATAAGTCCAAAATACAATCATCAAATGATTGGCTTTAGGGCTCTAGCTAACAAACACAAACTCGAAAAACTAGATCTAATGCCTCTTGTGTTTGGAATTCTTACAAAAAGAAATAACTAGCATGATGCGGAAAACAATTGCTAATTATACCTTCTATTTGTAAACTAATGACCTCGAGATCTTCTGCCGTATTCCTCGCCTCGCCTTGGACGTCGTGTGAGCGACGATCCTCCAAGATGAACACCACCCAAAAGCTTTCTTCCTCTTCCTCTAAAATCCGGCCACCACCACCACCAAAGAGAAGAGAGCAAAGAGAAAGGGAGAAGAGAGAGGGCCGGCCACCACCAAGAGAGACTCCTCCAAGAGAATAAGAATTGTATCTCATGAAGCCTCCTCACCCCTTCTTTTATAATACTTTCCCATGGCAAATAAGGGAAGAATTTTTACAAAAATTAAAATCTTCCAAGAGTTTTTCCTTTTCCCTTTTATTTTTCCTTTTCTTTCCTCTTGATTGAATCAATCACCAAATTAGTTGGATGATGATTTTATTTATTTATTTATTTTTTTAATATGGCCAACCACCTTGCTTGGGCACCAAGCAAGGGTGGTCGACCCCCATAAGAGGAAAGGAATATATTTTTTTATAAAATTTTACAAGAAGAAAAACTCTTATAAAATTTTACAAACTCTCTTTCCTAAAGTAGGAGTTAAAAAAGGAAAGTTCTAAAAATTAAAACCATGTTTTAAAATTTAAAACTTTTCTTATAAAATTTCTTTTTTTTAACATGATGATAGAAAATTTAAAATTTAAAACTTATCTTCCTTTTTTTCCTAAACCATGAGGATGGTTAAAAATGGAAAGTTTTAAAATCTTTTAAACTCTCTTTTAAAACATGTGGCCTAATTCAAATAAGGAAAGTTTTTAAAATTAAAATCTCTCTTTTAAAAGTTATAGTTTTCTACAAAGAGAAGATTTTTAAAAATTCAAAATAACCCTCCTTGTTTGATTAATATGGCCGACCCCTACTAAATTGTTCATCAAACAATAGGGCTGGCCCCTATTAGAAGAGGATGTGGCCGACCCTTGCTTGGTCACCAAGCATTGGACCGACCCCCTTCTTGGACACCAAGATGGGCTTATATTTGGATAGACTTGAGATTTAATGAGGTTACGAGAGTGACCTAGAGGAGAAATTGGTTTAGGCCTTCCGATGAGCTTGAGTATCCTGTGTTCGCCCCGAACACACAACTCAAGTTCATCGATAATAACTCATTCCACTAGAGAGTTATTATCGCACTACCGCACCAATCCAAAATTACATTATGGGCTCCTTCTTATTAGGAGTGTGTTAGTCTCCCTGTATTTAGGATAACGAATGCTCACTAATTAAGTAAGTTACTGACAACTCACTTAATTAATATCTAGCTCCAAGAGTAGTACCACTCAATTTCATTGTCATGTCGGACTAAGTCCACCTGCAGGGTTTAACAAGACAATCCTTATGAACTCCTCTTGGGGACATTCTCAACCTAGATAACAAGGACACAGATTCCTTCTATAATCAACAACACACACTATAAGTAATTTCATTTCTCAACTTATCGGGCATATTGATTTATCGAGCTAAACCTCATCCTTTGATAAGTCAAAGAAATAAATATTAAATATATGTGTTTGTTATTATATTAGGATTAAGAGCACACACTTCCATAATAACTAAGGTCTAGTTCTTTTACTAATTCAGTACAAAAAGAACTTACCTAAATAGTCCTACTCAATACACTTAGAGTGTACCAGTGTAATTTATTAATCAAGATAAACTAATACTTAATTACACTACGACTATTCTGATGATTTGTTCCTTTCCATCTTAGTTGTGAGCAACTGTTTATAATTTATAAAGAATCGTCAACATGATCTTCTGTGTGTGACACCACACACCATGTTGTCTACTCTATAAATTAATTGAACAATTGCATTTAATAAATAAATGTAGATATTGACTAATGTGATTCTTTTATTTCAAAAATAAATGTTTACAAAAGCTAGGCTTTTAGTATATACTCCAACAATACCAAGTTAAATTGATCAAGTTAAGTTATCCACTTTAGTCAATCTAACTGGAACACTTGCTTAACTTGACTAACTAAGTGAAAGCTTTACCTCATGATAAATAACTAGTAGCTAAAAGTTAGACACTTGTTTAAGGAAAGTAGATATATGTTTTGAAGATTTTTACTTTGAACTCTCATGCTTGGACTCTATGACCCTAAAAATTAAAGGATTTAATTATTTTTTGGGGGGCATTATTCAAACGGGAGTGAAAGGACTTAAGTTCAGTTAAATATTTTTTTTTACTATTTTTCAAAATATCAAAATTAAATATATCTTTAAGTAAAAGTATTTTTTTTTTCAAAATTTCAAAGTCATTTTTTAAAGTATTTTTTGAAAATAAAGTTAAGTTTTTAATGTTTAACTATTTTAAAAATAAAGAAATACATAAATAAATAAAATTAATTATTTTTTGAAAAGCAAATTTAAATATTTTATTTGAAAAAGAAGATTTTTCTAAAGTTAAGTATTTAGTTAAATTTTTTAAAAGAAAATCTTTCTAAAGATAAGTATTTAGTTAATTTTTTTTTAAAAAAAAATCTTTCTAAAGTTAAGTACTTAACCAAGTTTTATCAAAAAAAATTTTAAGTCAAGTTTTTATCAAAAATTTTCTAAAATCTTAATTATCAAAAAAAAAAAACAAATTAAGCCAAGTTTTTATCAAAAATTTTCCAAAAGCTAATTAAGGTGTATCAATTTTTTTGTAAGTACTTAACTAAAAGGTTTATCAAATTGTTTCTCCATTTTCTTCTAAATAGCTAAGTGTCTTTCAAGGCTTTCAAAACATGGTCTCTTTGAAATTATTGTTAACTCTCTTGAAATTACTTTTAATATATGTCAAATGGGGAGAGAAGTTAGAATATTCTAAAGTTAAGGAGAAAAAAAAGTTAAGTGATTAAGGGGAGCTAACAAATTAAATGAATGAATATCTTAACTTTAATGAATCCCTTAACTTGTCTCATAACTTGTTGCATTTCTTTCATAATTTCTTTTGTAATTATTATTATATGTTTTATTTAACTTTGAATTGCATTGTCATAATAAAAAAGGAGGAGATCGTTGGTACATGAAGCACAAGATGATCAAACCTGTGTGTTTGTTAATAACAAAGGGTTTAAAGTTAAGTTGTTTTGTGATCTAACAAGTGTTGAATCAAGTGTGTAGAAAAGTCCTAAGTGTACTTAGGCAAAAGTTCAAGTGGATTCTAGGTAGTGGAAAACCCTAGAGGGTGGTAACCCTAGGTTCTGGAAAGTCTTGGTAGGTGGTGTACTTTGGGTGAAATCCTAGAGTCAGAAACTCTAAATGAAAATTCTGGTGGTCGCGAACCAGGTGAAAGACTAGATGGGTCATGAATCGGATGTCCAGCGAGAAAGTCCTGAAGTCTCGGGCATTGAACAAAAGACCAGTCAGTCTGGAGGACCAATCTGACAAACTCTCCTAAGAGGAGTAGGTGAGGACGTGTTCCCCAAAGAGGGAACAGTAGGCATCAATTTGACTTAGGATTTTAGAGAAATCTGAAAGTCAGAACCGGACAGTCTGGAGACTATCAAATGTTATCTTTTATATTGTTTTATTATTTGATATTATTCTAACTATGTTTTGCAAGAAACTAACACCTTTTTGCAGAGCTAGATTCGACCTTTATCAGTCGACAGAATGTCCAAATCAGTCGACCGAACCTCCAATTATGAAGATCAGATTTCCAGCGAGTGGGTCGGGTTTGACTAGGATATCCGGGTTCGACTAGGAGATCGGTCGACCAAACCTCGGGTGCAATTGACCGAACTGGGGATAGGGATCAGTGTGATCAGACCAGGTTGATCGGGTCAGCTAGCGAAGTCAACGAGATCAGTTGACCAAACGGCGTGATCAGTCGACCAAACGAGGACTTATTGAGTAGCAGAACCAGGATTGGAATCCGGGCTGATTCAGGCAAGATCGGTCGATCGAACAGTGGGATCTAGGGTTGCAAACGAATCGAGCCGGCTCAAAAAATATTCGATTCGTATTCAAATTTATCGAATTCGAGTTGAACTGGAACATGTTCGAACTTTTTTTCGAGCCAAACTCGAGCCTAAATTATATTGTTCGATAGTTCACGAGCCGCTCGCGAGCCTTAATATTTTATTAATATAAGTTAAATATATATTAAATAAATAAATTTCAAGCCTTTCGAGTATCTATTTTCGAGCAATAATTCAAATAGTTCGCAAACATGTTCGAATCTTTCGAGCCGAACTCTCAAACACAAAATTTTAATTTTTTCGAGCTTCTAATCGAGCTCGAACTCGAATATACCTATTTTGAGCCGAATTCGAGCCTTAAATTTTTCAGCATATTCGACTCGATACGGTTCGTTTACACTCCTAGTGGGATCGGTCAACCGATCAGCAATGAGTCAAATCTGATCTCGAGATCAGTGGATCTGGATCAGGTCTGGGTTGGCTATAAAATGAGGGATCGACCAGTTGCTTTGACAGACACTTCCTAAGATCAAGAACGGACAACTGCTACTCTCTTCTATGCTGCTCCAATAATCAACGAACGACTTTTATTTATATTATTGTTGGTAACTTTATTATATTGCTATTGTACTTCAAGTTTATAATCTTTGTTCAAACTATTAGTGATTGCTACTGAAAGTGATCAACGATCGCGGACCTTTGAGTAGGAGTCGTCACAAGCTCCGAATCAAGTAAAGGAAATTGTGTTAGCATTGCTCGTGTTTTCTTTCTTTGTTTTGTAATCCACTCAATTATCTTAAAATTATATCATATTAAATAAATATATTTTAAAATATTTAAATTATTATTAATATTTTTAATAATAATCTTACTTTTTAAAATATTAATAATTTTAAATATTTTAAATTATTATTAATTAAATTTTAAAAAAAAAAACACGCACACATGGGCTGACCCACTCCACGTTTCAAGTGGAGGGGTGTTATAAAACCCCTCCATAACAGGTATTAACATCAAGAAGTGTTATAATACCCCTTCTTAACAAAGCATTGCAGATGCTCTAACTCAAGCTGGCTCACCCCCACATTATTTGAACACGTTCAAATGGAGAAGTGTTATAACACTCCTCTATAACAGATGTTAACATCAAGAATATTATAACACTCCTATTAGCAGAACATTGCAGATGCTCTAATCGTTGGGTTGACTTCATGGAAGACAAGATATTGACTCCATCATCTAGCACATCAATCAACGTAGAAGGAAGAGTTGATGTGGAGGCATGATTTCTGAAGTTGGTAGGTGAGAAGCATAATTCAAATTCAAAGCTCTAGCGGATCGGGTTAACGAGTGTCAGCCTGGAAAAGTGTGAGATCCAATACCCGTTTAACTTACTCCCCCACGCTCAGTGAAAACAATCAACTAGGTCAATGAAGTCAAAGGCACAGTCGATAAAAGGTCAAACTCAGCGCTGATAGCAGATCAATGGATGGAAAAGATCAACTAGGGTCACACAACGGTTGGATAGGACGAATTGCTCTTTGCATACTTGGCTTCTGTTCATCATCTTCTTCAATTGAAATGTCTAGGAACACGCCAACTGACGTGCACCATAAACAGAGATGGGACCCCCTCCCATATGTCACTGGCCTCCCCTTTGATAAGAGAACAGCAACACAGCACGCTGCACACTCACGACAACACCCAGCAAGACTGTCACAGTTATTCTGGAGACCCTAGGTTAAAATAAATTAAAGTTTTAATAATTTTTAAAAAATAAATATAAAAAATAATATTAGAGATATTTAATTTTATTAGTAAAATTTAAAAGGATAATTTCATATATTATCAATGATTAGTTATACAATCAAAAGAACTAATTAGGTCACATAGTAATTATTTTATCTCGTATCAAATCTCACTTTTTTATTAGTAAAATTTAAAAAAAAAAAAATTATGTTAACTAATTTGACAATGATTAATAAATTATTACAATACTATTAATATATATTCTAATTGCTATTTTTTTTTTAAAAAAAATAGCAATTAATTTTAACTTCGATGAATGTAAGTCTTGATGTAACGATAAAAATTAATATTGTGTAACCTAAATATAATAGGTTCGAGTAATAGTCTAGTAGATATAAATATTGCGTACAATAGACCCTTCCTTAGGATTCCACATTGACAGTACCTTCATGAACCAAACTGTCTTTTATCAATTTTAACTTGGATAAATCATCAATTAAATTTATTTAGTCAAAAATATTTAACTAGTAAATATCGACTGATCCTGTCTGAGAAGCTGGACAAAACGGAGATCCGGGAGAAAAAACCCACTGCTGATGGAGAATAATGCCTATGGAACGCCGATCCGAGAAACCCAAAGCGGATCCAAGAAGATGAAGCCCCAAGAATGTCCTCTTGATGCAAGATACCAATGGCGATGAAAAGATGCGATGGAAGAACACCCAGATCCGAAGCTCCCAAGACTTCCAGCGCACAAGAGACCAATCAACACTACCGTCAGTGACCTAAGACCGGGGTGGGAATCCCTGGCTAGGCCCTCCGACGCTCAAGTCAGTGATCTCTCTTGGTGTAGAAGGAGGAAGAAGATGAACAGTAGTTGAAAAATTAGGGTTATGAATGTGCGTAATGATGTGAACTTACCTAGCCAACGGAGAGGATTCCCCTTTTTATACACTTCATATAACCTCCATAGTCATGAAGTGGACCCCGGTTTATTAGAGTTTGTTATGAGATGACGTAAGCTGTGTACTTGTGGTAAATGACTTTTTAAGGAATCTTTTTCGTACCCCAAATGTACCTTCTTTGTCGTCTAGCACCTGCAAAACGGTCTAAAAACACATTTCCCTTCAAAATATATAACACTGGTTATATAATCATATACTGCAAATATCTTCAGGAACTACTTTATCCGGAATATTACTTCTCTTCTATTTTACCAGTTCTTTTTCAAAGTGTTTCTATCCTTCCTACTCGCCCCTCCTGTTTTTGCTACATCAAAGATAGCTTAATATACTAATGTTTCTTGTGTTGATCGGGGTTAAGCTTAATTATGTTTAATCAATTACTATTACCTCTCATGAGGCTCCTTGGGCAATGCCCGTTCATGCTCCTTTATGTTCATTATCCTAGCTAGCATTGGGCTATGTTTTATCAAGTATGTAATTTTTATCAAGTATCTTTTCCAGGTATTATTCAGCTTAGCCGGTATCTAGCTTTCTTTCTTAAAGGTATGTTTCAACCCATATTGGCCTACCTCTTTTGAGGTATATCCCGACCGATATTAGCCTACCTCCTTTGAGGTATATGCTGATCGATGTGGGTCTGCCTCCTTGGCGGCATATCCCGGCCGATATTGGTCTTCCTTCCTGAAAGTATATCTCGATCGATATTGGCCTACCTCCTTTGAGGTATATTCCGGCCGATATTAGCCTACCTCCTTTGAGGTATATGCTGATCGATGTGGGTCTGCCTCCTTGGAGGCATATCCCGGTCGATATTGGTTTACCTTCTTTGAGGTATATGTTGATCGATGTGGGTCTGCCTCCTTAGAGGCATATCCCGGCCGATATTGGTCTTCTTTCTTGAAAGTATGTCTTGATCGATATTGGCCTACCTCCTTTGAGATATATCCCGGTCGATATTAGCCTACCTCCTTTAAGGTATATGCTGATCAATGTGGGTCTGCCTCCTTGGCGGCATATCCCGACCGATATTGGTCTTCCTTCCTGAAAGTATGTCTCGATCGATATTGGCCTACCTCCTTTGAGGTATATCCCGGGAGATATTGACCTATCTTCTCCGTTTGGTTATCTCCTTTCCCTTCCTTATCGGGGATCCATGAAACCTAACCCATATCACTAGCCTTCCCTTCAAGTCTAGTCGAAGGAGGTGTAGACGACTGACTAGACACAAGTCTGATTTTATTTTTTCCTACCCGTGACTTTGCCACAGGTACTGAAGTGACCTTACAGATTTTATGTACAGCTATCTTATGAACCTGAGAACAGTGATCCTGTGAACCTTGATACAATGATTCCTTGGATCCTTTGATCCTTTAAATAAGGCTATAACCCTCTCTTCGTTCATCATCTACCTCAGTTCTTTTCCTTCCCTACTAATCTTTCCTGCTAAGAGTATGACCTTGGATCCCCCTTTTTGGGGGTGACTTTTGTTGGACAAGGCGAGATCTATATGTGAGTTTATTCAAGTTTTTGCTTCGGCTAACTCTAGGGTTCGAGGAACTGTCTCAAGAGATGAAGTTTCTCAAAGTCTAGAATTTTCATTCAAAGGTGCCAATGTTCTGAAGGCTCAAGAAACTTCAAAGAGGTTTTCGTTACTCATGGAGGGCCAACTAAATAGCCCATGGATGTCGCGAGAAGGGCACAACACATGTTACCGCCGGGCTAAACTTGGTGGCTCTAGTTGCAGAACTCCAGGGCTTGAGGAGGGGAGAGGCTCTTTCAGTCGCCTTTGCACCATGGCTTGACTAGATCCATCCCCTTCCCCTTTCCCTTGAATCTTTCTGCTTCATAATTTTCTTCATCCCAGGCAAAATATTGCCACTTTTGCGCCTTGACAAGCTCGGACGAACTTCCTCTGCGCTAGGTAAAATGTTTCCACTTCCGCTCCATGGTAAGTTTGACTACAGTGGGACTAAAGTTTTCTAGACATCTCAAGAGCTTATGTTTGTAATTTTTGTTATCTGTTTGAGGTTTAATGTTCTGAGGGGAAATGTAATGTTATATACTTGACCAGATTCTAAGTGTAAAAACAATCTTTTGTATTGAATTAAGTGACTCTATTGAATCCTTTTTGATTTATAAGAATAAATGTGATGTTGTGCTCATTACCCCTTCGTATATCCTATGTGTCATTTATCATGTCCGAGACTATCTTGACCGCTGGAATACTTCCTTATTATATCTAACATTATACCGACCGATATTAGCTTATCTATCATAAACAAGAATGTCTCAGTCGATGTTATACTTATTTAGCATAGCAGAATTTATGTCGGCCAATATAAAATTATTTTGATCAATGCTAGTCTGCATTTTATAAGGATATTAATTTAAAATCTGTTATTCGCCTAAATCGCTATCCTTAAATGTTTTTGTCCTTAGTCAAACTCAGTCTCTCTTCCTATATTATGTCTAGTTAACTACATCTCCTTTCAAAACTTCCTGGTTGGTGATTGACTCTTCCTCTAGTAAGAGAATGTTGGAAGTGTACTACGAGGTGTTACCAACCCCAACGTGATCCGATCTGTCGCATCCAGTATAAATGTTTCTTTATGATTATATGACACATACTTTCTCTTGCTGCCACGTCATGTAAGCCTTTGCCTTTTTCCTGTGATCCTCAGCGTCTGCTAAGATAAAAACATTTTGATCTGACGACGGCTATGTGTTTTTCAAACCCTAAACCCTTTGTCTTCTTTTCAACTTTGTCCCTTCTTTTCTTACCTTAGCGTTCTTTTCTCGTTGCAGTTTTCGACCAAACCCCGTGCTCACCGTTTCTCGACGATCTTCTTTCTTGCTTTCAGTAAGTAATCTGTTGTTTTGTTAGTCTCTACTCTTGTCTATGGCTGAGGAAACAATTGCTCCTTGGTATGTCCACATGTTTTCTTCCTTTGACAAAAATGCTAGGCTTACCATCCGTCGTCAATATGAAATTCCCTGGGAATATGGCATTATAATCCCAAAACCAGGTCATCGTCCTCATCGTCCCCCTACTAATTGCGTGACTTTTTTCAAAGATCAGTTGACAGGAGGTTTAAGGTTTCCCATTCCTCCTTTTCTGATCGAAATAAGCCAGTATTTTGATATTCCATTGCAACAGTTCGCCCCTAACACCTTTCGTTATCTATGTGGTGCTTACATGCTATTTCGTTTGCTAGATATTCCTCCCACTCCTCAAAATTTTTTCATGTTTTCTTACCCCAAGTGTTCAGAACCTGGTATTTTCTTGTTCCAGTCACGAACTAAAATGGTTCTTTTTGAGGATATGTCATCGTCTCTTAAAGCTTGGAAATCCCGCTTCTTCTTCATAAAGTTTCCCGGACCCATTCCTTGGTCTTATGATTGGAAATCCTCTTTACCCTCTTTGCCCGATGTCAGAGAGTTCCATCTTCATCCTACTTTTCCTATTTATTGTGAAAAGTTGTTAAATCATCGACTTTCTATTCCCAAGTGGCTGAGAATCGATCTTCTATACTTGTTTGGCCTAAGCCCCGTCAAACCTGATACACAAGGCTCTTTAGGTAAAACCCTGTTTCTTTCTTGTTGATTTCAACTAACTAAACTATTTTTCTTTTCTATGTAGTGGAGAGCTTTTATGATGCTTTGATTGATGAAGAACTGCATCTGGAGGAGGACGCAATTCGTGCCAAAGAACAAGAGCTTCTGGCTGCTATTACTCCACCGCCTTTAACCGAAGAACCGACTCCTTTGTCTGAAATACCCAGCTCTTCGGGAGTTCTTGAGGCTTCTGAAGGTCTTCCTGCAGAAATCCCTGCTGTTTCTTTACCCGCTGTTACTTCTCCAGCGGCTGCTGTTACCTCATCATTCGCCCCTCTTCCTATCATTGAACTCACATCTCCTGGTAGCCCAAGTAAATCGATAGCTGAAATTGCTACCGGTAAGCGTCCGGGGCACAAACTTACCAGGGTTCCTTCGTCAAAAAGGAGGCTTATCCTTCCTGCTGATGAACGGGTTTCAGAAGGTTTTATTCCTGCTGACCTTCCTTCTGATGAGCCTACGTTAGCTGAACTTTACCCTTCTCTTAGTTTTCCTACCTCACCTTTTTCCAATGTCAATGCTTCTAGCGATGTCTCTTTCACCTTTCCATTGTCTATTCCAGCGTCCGGATCTTTACCCTCCTCACCTTCTTCTTATTTAGTCTTTGTTCCTCCATCTATTCCTACTTCCTCTTTCTCTACTGGTTCTTCTACTATTCCTGTCCTCCCCATATTGCTAGGAGGTTCCTTCACAGGCTCTTGGGATGAAGTTCATCCCATTTTTGAAGAACTCACCACTCCTGAAACAATTGATCGTTTCTCCCATAATGAAAATCAGTTATTAACGTCTACTTTCTATTTCTTAGCGATTAGCTCATGGCCCTTTATTATATTTCTAGCGATGGATAGAAAACATGGGCTTATCTCGGTTGATGCACAATTTATACAACGAGAACAAGAAGCTGAGATCTGAGAATGATAAGTTGAGACAACAAGTTACTGAGTTATCTTCTGCCGCATTTTTCGCTGCTGCCAAGAAACAACTTGAAGCTCAGATTGAAAGTCTTCAAGCACAATTCCAATCAGCTACAGATCTTAACCAGGAATTAACTTCCAAAATTGGCGAACTAAAGGCTGATTATGAAGCGAAATTGGCTGAAAAACTCAAAGTCCTGTAGCTGAAGGAAAATGAAATAACTTCCTTGACCACCTCCCTTGATTCAGTCAAAACTGAGGTTTCTGTCAAATAAAACGAACTGAAGACTTCCCAAACGGCTCTGGTGGTCTACAAGGCGAACGAAGATACTCGTTACAAGGAACGGGCCACCATCATGATTGAATCTCCTGAATTCAATAGGCCGATCGTGAAGTCAATCTTAGCGGCCTTTACTACGGGAGCTAAAGGGGTGATTCAGCAATTGCGAGAGGAAAACTACTTATCTTGCGATCCTCCTCCTCACTTCCTTAATCGTCGCAAACTTATTGAGGGCAAGCCTCCTGATCTATTTCCTCAGCTGACCTTAGTATGACTTTCTTTTCTTATTTAAATTCGAATCCTTGTAAAGGGGGACCAAAACTTTATGATGACAATCTAGCGAACTCATGTAAAGTTGATTATCCCTTTTTATTGTTAAATTTACTCCTCCTTATGATGATCGTCTGTTTTGTTTAAATATGTTAAATGTCGCTTGGCTGGTCATCATAAAAACTCACCCAACATATTATTATGTTTATCTATTTAGATTGTTTCACCATGACCGGGTGGTATATATCAATACTGACAAATACCGTCCGATATTTTATAGATTAATTGTGTCTCATTCGCTCTAATACAGTCCTATTGCGATATTCTCAATATCGGTCGATTTGTTCTTCTTGATTGATTTACGCTCGTATCTATGTGTGTCATATTTTGTATTAACCAAACTTTATATGGTTTTATCATTGTGTATGTCATTTGACTTATCATGATAAGCCTTTGGTCGACATATTTGAATTGCATCTATCTCGGCCGATCTATTATGATCGACCGATTCATATTTATGAATCTCGTCCGATATTCTGTAACCAGGTCCCGTCTATTAACTAACACCTTGTACCCAACTTTTGCCTGATTTTATTAAACAAATAATCCGAACTTATAACACTTGACCAATTTTTCTTTATATTCGTCAGACTTTCTTAAGAATTGTATCTAGGGAAACTTTACGCATTTTCTGAGGAAGATTACTTAACTTCATCTCTCTCTCGAGATTCATTCCCTTTTTTACCCTTTAATGTTATCACCCATTTATGATGATTGGAATTTCGAGTACTTTTTCTTTTCTTGTTTGCTTCAGCTATCTCTATTTGGGGGTTTTAGCACAAGACCGAAAGGAAAACAAGGGTTTTAAGAAGTTCTCTTCCGCTTTCCCACTTCTCTCTTCATCTCCCTTGATTCCTCTTCCTTCTACTGTTTCACTATGGCAACTTCCCCTCCTGCGTGGTTTCTCTCATGTGTTTCCGACCTTATAGAGACAGAAGAAATGGATTTAAAGGCGACCTATGATTTTCCTGTTTATATAACCAGTCCCGCTCCTCAGAATAGTCCACATCTTCCTCCTTTAGGGTGTATATCTATCTTCCGAGATCAAGTCTTACAAGGTTTTCGATTTCCACTTCACCCTTTTTTCTCTAACGTTAGCTTCTATTTTAATATTCCACTCAATCAGTTTGTCCCTCAATCTTTTTCTATCCTTATGGGTTTTGTCGAGGTATCTAAACTGTTAGATTTTCCCTTATCTCCTCGTCTTTTTCATCACTTCTTTGTTCCCCGTCGAGTAGATATTGGTGTTTTCAAATTCCAATCTCGTCCCAAGGCTATTTTGTTCAACCGAATTCCTCCTCAAGGGGAATGGTATCACAAATTTTTCTATATGCGTCTCCCTTCTCCTCCTCCGTTTCACATTCAATGGATATATGATCTACCTCCGCTTCCTAGCACCCATAATCTCCTTAACGATCTCTCTGTTGCCTTTGCCTTATCTAAACTAAAGGGAGCAAAATTCAGCTTGCCGCATCTAATTGTGGAGGGTTTAATGTTTCCTTTTGGGATAGGCAATATTGATACTCCCTTGGATGACTCTTTTGTTGGGATCGTTCGTACTCGGCTAGAGAGGGGGGGTGTGAATAGCCGACCCCAAATCGTCGTTTCTTTCTACAAAACGTGTTAGCGCAGCGGAAAATACAAAGAAACGAAAGAGAAGAAAACAAACTTCAACGCAAGGATGTAACGAGGTTCGGAGATGATACTCCTACTCCTTGGCGTGTCAGTAAGGTGGACGAGCCCTATCAATCCGTCGGTGGATGAGTCCCCGGAGAACCGGCTAATATCAACTCCTTGTGGGTGGAGAAACCTCGCCACAATCACTTGCAACAGCAAGCTAAGAGTACAAGAGAATACAAGAAGTAAATACAATGAATGTAACAATACAAGCTTGCCTTCTTGTCGTCGACTGAAGTCCTGGAAGCAACAACTTCACGGACGAATGCCAACAAGCAACTCAGCCGAAAGAAGCTCACGCGGGGCTTCGGAAGTGAGCTCAACAAAGCTCAGTCGAAGCTGAAACTTCAGCAGCAGAACAGAAGTTCTAAGGAGGAAAGAGAAGAGTTATTGTGCCTCTAATGGCGAAGTCTTGGTTCCACATAGGTTGTAATCATGTGATGCCTAAGGTTGAATGGGATGTTCAACCAATGTAGTGCATGTGTTGCCTTTGAGATGGTTATGCGTGTTCCTAAGGTTCAAGTGGATAATAATGATTATGCATATGATGTTTTTGCAATTGAAGATTGAGTTAATATTGGTTGAAGATTGAGTAAAGACTTGTATTTTATAAAAAACAAGGAACTAGATAGAGCGATTAATTAAAGATATAGCATCACTCATGAGAAAGAGAATACTTAAAAGGAACAAAGACTTACAATCTATCTCATCGGAGTTGCAATGGTATCACTGGATCGGTCCGCAGATCGATCTAGAGCTTGGTTTTTGCCCAAACCAAGTCCCAAACCTTCCAAACCAATATCCGGTCAACCTTGACCTATTGGTACATCATGCTTAGCATCCGGTCACCCTTGACCCGCTAAGACTCCCCACCAAGTGTCCGGTCAACCTTTGACCCACTTGGACTTTCCTCTTCGTGCCAAGCATCCGGTCACTCCTATGACCTACTTGACTTCCCATCACCGGATGTCCGATCACCCTTGATCCATCCGGATTGTCTCTTGCCCGGCTTCACTCACTGTGACTTTCACCTAGCTTCACTCACTAGGGTTTTCACACCGCCTAACATCCCAGTTAGGACTTTCTCACCGCCTGGCTTCACCAGGACTTTCCAACCGCCTAACATCCCGCTTAGGACTTTCCCACCGCTGGCTTCACTCACTGGACTTTCCACACCGCCTAACATCCCAGTTAGGACTTTCCCACCGCCTAGCTTTACTCACGGGACTTTCCACCCTAACATCCCGCTTAGGACTTTCCCTGCGGCTTCCTCACGGGACTTTCCACCGCCTAACATCCCGCTTAGGACTTTCCCTCGTGCCAAGCTCCCTGCTTGACTTCTCCGTCCAAGTCTCCATACTTGGACTTTTCGTGCCAAGCTCCCTGCTTGGACTTTTCCCTGCCAAGTCTCCATACTTGACTTTTCAGTCAACCGGTCAATCCTTGACCTAGGGTTGCACCAATAATCTCCCAACCATCTATTCTTGTCTCACATCAAGAATAGAACTCTCTCACGAGTGTCAAACATCAACATGCAACTCAACTAGGTCAACCTTGACCTAAGGTTGCACCGACAATCTTCCCAAGTCAAACATCAAAATACAAATCGAGTCTAGTCACCTCGAGTCGGGTCAACCAGGTCAACCTTGACCTAAGGTTGCACCAACAATCTCCCCCTTTTTGATGTTTGACAAAACCCATAATCAAGTTAGGTTAACCCGATAACCTAACTTAGGTTTTCCAGTGCCATCTTCCAATGTCCAATGTTCTTTCCTTGAACATTCTCTGGACATTCTCCCCTTAGGTTAACCCGACAACCTAACTCATTCTCCCCTTAGGTTAACCCGATAACCTAACTTGGGTTCTCCAATAATTCTCCCCCTTTTTGACACACATCAAAAAGAATTCCAATGTTCTTCCTCGAACATTCCTTGACATTCTTCCCCTAGCTTAGGTTAACCCGATAACCTAACTTGAGTTCTCCAATAATTCTCCAATGAACACTCTCCCCTTTTTGACACACATCAAAAAGGAGGGTATCAAGGTCAAGAGTTTCTTCCTAATGAAAGTCCCATACCTTTCATTGAAACTCTTAATTTCCCCCTTGATACTAAACTCAACAATCAGCTTAGTGATAATCCCATATCACTAATCCTCAAAAGTCTTAAGGAGTAAAAACTCCCCCTAAGAGTCAACTCCCCCTTGACAATTAGGTAAAACTCCCCCTAAAGGTCAACTCCCCCTTTGACCATTGCACCAACAATGTCTTTGAGAGTTCCAAACCTTTAGAAATCCAAAAACACCACTTCCATAACTGAAATTTCAGACAACAGCTGAAAAATCAGAAATTCGGCACGCCCTGATCGGTCCCCAGACCGATCAGCCCTTCACCAGATCGCACTCGTGCTACTGGAACTCACTGGATCGGTCTGCAGACCGATCCACAATACTCTGGATCGGTCCGCAGACCGATCAGATCTTCCCTGGATCGATCCCCGGACCGATCCAGCCACTGAAATCAGAACTTCTGATTTCCCCTTCCGGAAAATCAGAAACTCCTAATAAATTCAAGAAAATTCCAAAAATTACGAAACTTTGAGGATACATTCCTCATATCATACACTATCATGGAAAAATAGTTTTCTATGAAAATAACTTCCATTTTTCAATCTTGATACAAAGTTTAAAAACTTTGAAATAGTTCAAGTTTAACTCAACTTTGTGTCACAATGTTCAATGATGAATGCAATCACTAGGAAAGCTTCATCAAGGTTTTTCAAAACAATTTTAAAATTCTTTTAAAACCATTTGAATTTAGGACCATAATCTTAGGGCTAGATGTACATGACTTGTACACAAGCTTTCCCTATGATCCTTAATTTCTTGAATTAGGGTCATCTAGGTACAAGGACTATGCACCTTGATCCTAACTCATGATCCTAATATCTCACACACATCTAAGGTGTATCAAACCACATTCAAGTCAATTTGATGTGAGATATGGATTAAGGCCAACTTAGGCTAAGTTCTCATGCATTTTCTAAACACCAATTTGATCTCAATATCAAATTATATGTTTGTCCTTAAATCAATTTCATTGATTATAATGCAAGAGATGATGACATGGCATATAATGATATCATAAGTAAAAACATGTGCCAATGTCATGATGTCATGGCATAAAGTTTAAAAACTTAAATAAAGCATGACATATAAACTAGCCTAAGCATCATGATAATAAAACTAAAAATGATGTCATGACATGTGAGGGCAAACAATCATGTCAAGATTTAGCATAAATAAATATACCTAGATTACCTATCTAAGTATCCTTAACCACTTTGCTAACCTAAAATTTAACCCTTGATTGTCCTAAAATGCCAAAATCCTAATTTTGACACTTCTTGAACTCTAGATTAATTCATGCCACTTAAAGATCAAATTTATCCTCAAAACTTGGCATGTTTCATTTTTCCTCGAGAGTTCTCTAGATTTTCCCAAATTGTGCCAATTAAAATCATTTTTTTTTCATAATGGCACATTTTACTCTTCCAAGGAGTAAATGATAATTCCATTTCATTTTCAAAGGTTCACAAAACCTTGAAAATGCTCCTTGAGTGTCAATTTCCTCAAAGTTGGGTTAACTACCCTTCTTATCGGAGTCGCCACTCTCTAACCCATCTATGGGGTAGAGAAGATGCTCCTAGGAACCCAATACCTATTTGAGCTCATTGGGTTCACTAAATATTCACTAGGGATAACTTCCCTAGCAACCCTCCTAATGACCCTCTTAGGCTTTGAAGCCTTGGTCATTTGGGACTCATCAAGATCAACTCTATGGGTGACTCCCCTTGTGACCTTGGTGGTGGTCTTCCTAGCCCTAGGTTTTGTTCCATAATCGAATGAAACATTATGATAAGTGGGCTTGACCAATTGGGACTTAGGTTTGTGACCCAAACCTTTCTTGTCCTTGGACTTGGGTTTTTGACCCCTAGACCCTAGAGTCAAATCCTTAAGAGCCTTTTCTAGAGAGTCAAGTCTTGACCTCAAGACTTGATTTTCTTTCTCTAATACCTCAAGTTTTGATTTATCATTTTTCTTTGAGGTATTCCTAGGCATGTGTCTAGATGATTTGGGATTTCTATCTAGATTTTCCTTAGTCTTAGATGAGTTAATTCTAGGGTTAGCATTTCTAGAATTGTTCTTATCTAGGCTAACATGCTTGGCTCCTAAGCACATGTATCGATTTCTAGTGTTAACATGCTTATCATTATTGACAATGGCAATAAGACTACTAGCATGCATCCTACTAGAATTGCACGAATGAGCCTTAGAGGATACCTTAGGGTTTGCCTTCGCTCCCCCTTTACACGTGCTTGATCTTTTGTCCTTGTGAGATTGCCTCCCCCTCGGACATTGACTCTGATAATGTCTCCTTCGCTTGCATTGGAAGCACACCACGTGCTCCTTGCCCTTGCGTTTTGGGACTCCGACTTCCTTGATCTTTGGCGCCGGTGGAGTCTTCTTAGTCTTCTTTGGACATTTACTCTTGTAATGTCCAAATTCCCTACACTCAAAACACATTATATGCAATTTACTTGAACTTAAAGTGTTTGAGTTACCTAGGGTCGAGGATGGATGGATGCTCTCTTCTTCATCCCTCCCGGAGGTAGAAGCTTCTTCTTCGTGCTCTGATCTTGAAGAAGAACTCACCTCCTCTTCTTCTTTAGATGTTGAGTGGCCCTCAACTTCTAAATCTTCTCCTCCATGATGTGAGCTACTTGGCTCACTTAGCTCCTCTTCATGGCTTGAATTTGAGCTTCCCTCATGGAACTTGGCCAAGTTATCCCATAATTCCTTGGCATTGTTGTAACCTATCTTACACAAGATGTTAGTAGGCAATGAAAATTCAATTATTCTCGTTACCTCTTCGTTGATTTCGGATTTGTGAATTTATTCTCTTGTCCACTCCTTCTTCTCAAGTGGTTTTCCTTCCTTATCCACCGGAGGAGTAAAACCTTCTTGTACACAAAACCAATTCATTATGTTAGTCATAAGAAAGTACTTCATCCTTACCTTCCAATACGCGAAGTCGCCGCATTCGTAGAAGGGTGGAATGGTGATGTCTTCTCCATAGAGATCCATTCTCTAGCTTTGCTCCCACGGGTGTTGATCCGATGAAGAGCGACCTCGCTCTGATACCACTTGTTGGGATCGTTCGTACTCGGCTAGAGAGGGGGGGTGTGAATAGCCGACCCCAAATCGTCGTTTCTTTCTACAAAACGTGTTAGCGCAGCGGAAAATACAAAGAAACGAAAGAGAAGAAAACAAACCTCAACGCAAGGATGTAACGAGGTTCGGAGATGATACTCCTACTCCTCGGCGTGTCCGTAAGGTGGACGAGCCCTATCAATCCGTCGGTGGATGAGTCCCCGGAGAACCGGCTAATATCAACTCCTTGTGGGTGGAGAAACCTCGCCACAATCACTTGCAACAGCAAGCTAAGAGTACAAGAGAATACAAGAAGTAAATACAATGAATGTAACAATACAAGCTTGCCTTCTTGTCGTCGACTGAAGTCCTGGAAGCAACAACTTCACGGACGAATGCCAACAAGCAACTCAGCCGAAAGAAGCTCACGCGGGGCTTCGGAAGTGAGCTCAACAAAGCTCAATCGAAGCTGAAACTTCAGCGCGAGCGAAGTTCTAAGGAGAAGAGAAGAGTTATTGTGCGCAGCCTCGACCCCTTTATACCGCGAAGAAGGCAGTGAAGAAACTAGCCGCTGCGTCGCAATGGCTAGAACCCTGATCGGTCCGTGGACCGATCGTGGAAGAAGCTGCTTCGTTTCACCCCTGATCGGTCCATGAACCGATCAGAACCTCGACGGTCGTGGGGACCGATCGGGCCTATCTTGATCGGTCCCGGACCGATCGAAGCTTCAGCAGAGTTGCCCAACTCTGTGGAATCTGATCGGTCCGGACCGATCCCACGCGTCCCTGATCGGTCCCGGGGACCGATCAGTCAACTGATCGGTCCCGCACCGATCGAAGCCTAAACCATGATCACTTTTGTCATCCGATCGGTCACCGGATCGATCGGATACACAACGATCTGGATCGGTCAGACCGATCCAAGGCTTTTGCCCAAACCAAGTCCCAAACCTTCCAAACCAATATCCGGTCAACCTTGACCTATTGGTACATCATGCTAGCATCCGGTCACTCCTTGACCTAAGACTCCTCACCAAGTGTCCGGTCAACCTTTGACCCACTTGGACTTTCCTCTTCGTGCCAAGTCCCTATGACCTACTTGGACTTCCCATCACCGGATGTCCGATCACCCTTGATCCATCCGGATTTTCCTGCCCGGCTTCACTCACGGGACTTTCACCTAGCTTCACTCACTAGGGTTTTCACACTGCCTAACATCCCAGTTAGGACTTTCTCACTGCCTGGCTTCACTCACCAGGACTTTCCAACTGCCTAACATCCCAGTTAGGACTTTCCCACTGCCTGGCTTCACTCACCAGGACTTTCCACACTGCCTAACATCCCAGTTAGGACTTTCCCACTGCCTGGCTTTACTCACAAGGACTTTTCACCTGCCTAACATCCCAGTTAGGACTTTCCCACTGCCTGGCTTCACTCACCAGGACTTTCCACCTGCCTAACATCCCAGTTAGGACTTTCCCTCGTGCCAAGCTCCCTGCTTGGACTTCTCCGTGCCAAGTCTCCATACTTGGACTTCTCCAGTGCCAAGTCTCCATACTTGGACTTTTCGCTTGCCAAGCTCCCTGCTTGGACTTTCCCAGTGTCAAGTCTCCATACTTGGACTTTTCAGGTCAACCAGGTCAATCCTTGACCTAGGGTTGCACCAATAATCTCCCAACCATCTATTCTTGTCTCACATCAAGAATAGAACTCTCTCACGAGTGTCAAACATCAACATGCAACTCAACTAGGTCAACCTTGACCTAAGGTTGCACCGACAATCTTCCCAAGTCAAACATCAAAATACAACTCGAGTCTAGTCACCTCGAGTCGGGTCAACCAGGTCAACCTTGACCTAAGGTTGCACCAACATCTTTTTGGTATGTATAAACATTTCACTTCACATTTACTGATTAGTATATCTCTTTTATAATGATGTTTAATTCCTGTGTTTCAGTTGATGCTCTTCTTCCAACTTTTATGTACAAGAATCCTGCTATGACTAAGTCCTTTGTTAATAATCTTGGAGAAGAATGGTTGCGAGCTCGCCAGGCTAATCCTAATTCCTCCACCTTGGGCTTGCTATTCGAAGAAGAACAACGGGCAGAGACTGTTGCGGCCATGGAAGAGGAAGAAGAAGAGCCTTTTATTGCCTTAGTCAAAAAGCCAAAGCTTACTGAGGATGCCCCCTTTAGCGATTTCTTTGGTACTTTTGTGCAAGCTCCTCTTGTCCCGGCACCCATTTCTCTTTTGAGAGGTAAGGCACCGATAACTCTTACCCACATTATCTCTAATCCTTCTCTTAGGATGATGAGACCTGGTCTGCTCATCCCCTCTTCTTGTGCTATTATTTCAGCTCCTTCTGCTTCTGCTTCTGCTTCTGAGATGACCATTATCCCTTCTGTGTCTTCTGCACCTCTTGTATTGGCCTTTCCCCCTTTGGCTTCTAGGCCTCGGGCAAAACGGACACTTTGCCGGAGTTCTTCTCCAAGTGCCAGGCCCTCAGCTATTCACGTTTCCACGACTGAGTCAGCATCCCTTGCATTGCCACCTTCTATTCCATCTAGTTCTTCTTCTGCTTCTTTTGTTTCTACTATTTCTTTTCCATCCATTGCATCTTCTTCTTCCCTACTCCTTCTTTCTCCATTCCCCGACCTTTATTTAAACAGGCTATGGGTCCGCCCTCTTAATTGGGACAGTCCTCTGATCCACTTAGCTATGGTTCTTTACAACTAAAAGGCCTATTGGCCGAATCTTGGCTACAGGGTCAGGAACAACTAAGGAGCCTTAGTCTTCCACATCGAGCCGACCACCATAGTCATCAGGCAGTAGCTGTAAGTATTCTTGGCTATATGTTGTCAACTTCGTATCCTTATCTTTAACTGTATCATCATTCTGTTTAGTTCCTTGCCTCGAGTTTGCACATCGACCAGCTACTTATGGCTCGGGACCAGGAGAACAATAAGTTAAAAGCTCAACTAGAGACATTGAAGGCTACTTTATCTCCTTCTAATAATGACCTGGCTCAGTTACAAGAGAAAGTGCTTTTGCAAGATCAACAATTAGGGGCATTGAGACAGGAATTAGAGGAATCACAACAATTACTAAAAGACAAAGAGCTTGCAAGAAGAACTCTGGAATTACAGGTGGATCGATTATATTCTGGTCTCCGACTGAAAATTACTTTAAAGGAGAAAGCTCTCTTAGATGCTTCTCATAAAAGTCTTATTTTAGAGAAAGTAGAGAAGCTTCATAATGCCTGTCTTTCTGAACAAGCTCAAGACCTAGCCTCTCATGATTTTGTTAGTTAGAGCCCTAGAGCCAATCATTTGATGATTGTATGGACTCATTGTATCATATTCTTGTATATTAATAAAGGCATTTGTTTGGTTATTATACTTATTTGTATTAGTGCCAAATAGACTAAGTATAATAGCGTCCTTGAGTAGAAGGTTCATACCTATATCAATCGATTAGTTGAATCGATAGTGAGATGATATAGGGAACACTACTCTAAATCATTCCTAGTCGAGTATTAACATTCAGGGACAATGTTAATGCAATAAGACTAGCATGTAGGTCAGCTCGATGACTTGATCTCACAAGTCATGGATATAGAGATATCAAGCTGACACATGGGTATACATTGGAGAATGTATACTGAATGATCCGCCATGAGAAAGTATCATGGATCGTTATATGAGTGTCATATACTTTCTCATGTGGCTATTAGTATGACTATTAGTCCTTAGACCTGAAGTCACCATGGATCCCTACATAAGGAGTTATGTACTTTAGTTTCGTCAAACGTCACCCGTAACTGGGTGGACTATAAAGGCGATTACTAGGTATGTAACAAATTATACGGAGGGATGTGAGTAATGCTGATGGGATCTATCCCTCCCATATGACGGGAGCGACATCGGTATTCTTGATAGAGTGAGACCACTAAGTGCATGGCCATGCCCAAATGAGTCAACATTAGATGTTGAGCTCATTTGATCGAGTGAGTCTACTTGGAGTTCAAGATTTAGATTGATTAGTGGATGACACGGTCTATGCCTCATATTGATCAATCTAGATGTCTAGGATAGAAGGACATTTGTCACATATTGTGAGGAGTCACAATTAGTAGTCACAAAGTGATGTTGGATCTCGACATTCTTGTAACTTGGGTAGTAATGATGTGTTGCTAGATACCGCTCATTACTTATGCTCCTAAATGAGTTTAGGGCATTGCCAACGTTACAAGAACCTATAGGGTCACACACTTAGGACAATTAGATGGAGATTAGGTTCATATGATGAACCAAGAGGATTAGATTTATTTGATGAATCAAATTGGATTAAGAGTAATCCTAATTGGGCTAACTTGAGTTCGACTCAAGTTGATTCATGTGTTCAATGAGTCTAATTTAGATTTTGACTCATTGAATCAATTTAATTAAATGAATTAGATTCATTATATTAAGTTGACTTGAATCGAATGGTTGGATTCGATCAACCATGGAAGAGATTTGGTCAAGTTTGACTTGACTTGAGAGGAAGATTAAAAGTCAAGTTTGACTTGACTTTATGCCACCTCATTGGTGAGTTGGCATTGATGTGGACCAATGATGTTACTCCACATCATCATGGGTGCCACCTCATGGAAGTTACAAAGCCATTCTCTTTAATGGCTTCATATTAATTGCAATTAATGCAATTAATTTGGGAGTTTCACCATGGAGAGTGGCCGGCCACAATTTTGAATGGGGATGAATTGATTTTCATTCATTCATTCAAGTGTGTATCTTCTTCCTTCTTCCTCTCAAGCTCTCCCTCTCCCTCTCCTCCTTGCTTGGCTGAATCTTACCAAGGTGCTAGCACACCTTTGTGTGAGGTTTTCTCCACCTACGTGTCCGTGTGGATACTTCTAGAGGACCGACGCTTGACGGTCTAGAGATCCGGCAATTCCTTGGACGAGCGGGAACGCGAAAGGGCACGCTTCAAGGTATACTTCTTAACATGTAGATCTAGGAGTAGATCTAAAGGTTTATTTTTGAAACTCGTACTTGTATTTCGTTCGATTTTCCTTGCACGGATCTACGGCTTTGGGTGATTCAGGGTTTCCGCGATGCGAAAAGCTGTAAAATACTGAAAATAGGCGAATCTTAATAAGGGAATTTTCTTGAATTTTTGGAAATTTTTCGAGAATTTTTCGGAGCTCGTACGGACGAGTTAACGGGGATAAAAATGGGGCCCGGAAAAGTCTGTTTAGGCTACCCCATTTAAGCGAGGAAAAGATTATATTTATATATATTTTCCTTTTATTTCCTTTATTTCTTTTTATTCACTTGTGTCGCCGAATTCCCTCATCTCATCCTCACCGAGACCCCCGCGCGCCCCTCTTCTCTCCCCGACGCCGCCCGACTCTCCTCCGAGCCCTAACCGCCGGGCCGGCGGTTTCGTCCTCGCCGCCCTTCCTTTTCTTCTCCACAGCAGCGACGTCGAGCACAGCCCAACGCCGGCCACTGCGCGCCACAGCCGAGCCCTCTTCGCCGGGAGATCGGGTGTCAAGCCGTGCCCTAGTTTCGGTCGACGCCTCCTCACCGGCAACCGATTCCCTTTCACTTTCGGCTGCTACTTTTGCTGCCCTAGCCGACGCCTTCTCACTTCTGTGTTGCCACCGCCCGAAGCCAGGCCGGCCGGCCAACGGCCAACGCCACTGCTTCTCCTACGAGGCTTCTTCCAGATTCAACGAGGGACGAACCTTTGAGACACCCTCTCCTCTTCAGTATCAAGAGGAAGAGTTTTGTGTTCACCAAAACAGTACTTGGATCTAGTTCATTCTGGAGAAATTTCAGATTAGGGTAAGTTGTTTGAATTATGGGAGTGATCCTTGAGGAATTGGGTCTGATATTAATTTTGGTCGTGTTAATTGTGATTTAGGTTTATCTGTTTGGGATATTCGCAATTTAACCTTGCTCCGACTGTTGATTTACAGAAGCAACGTTTCTAATCAGATTTGGACAAGTTGTAGAGGTAATTTTGTATATGTACTATATTTCATTTTTGTTGTGGACTGGTTAGGGTGCCCTAATTCTACATAATCGTGATATGATATGTGGTTTGAGTGAATTTGGGTTTTGATCATTTGTTGATGATTGATAAATAGGTTAATAACTAATGTTAACCTAGGTATACGTGTTGAATTAAGGAATGGATAAGATTATTAAATAGGTTTGGAGATTTTTATTTAGCTATATAGCTAAATACCTTATCTGTTTGATATCACAGGACTTTGACTCGAGACGGTGTCTCGACGAGGGATCTATTTTGGATACGACCTTTCCATTTTATCGGAGGCGGGTACTTTTGACTTTTTGTCTTTGATATGCTTAGTAATGGAATTAACATGTGGCATTAATTGTGTTTCTTATCTGTTTCGGTTAATCACTACCCAAATCTTGGTACGTGCTTGATTGATTGATTGATTTGCATCTCATGTATATTTTGCCTGTTTATACATGCTTATAGGGGGTAGTGATATACCATGCTTCACCATGTTCAGGACCTAGATTTTTTATACCTTTTGTGTACCTTTGATTCGATATGATTCGTTGACCTAGGGTGCACTTTTCTATATATATGGATTAGGTCAGGATGTTTATATGGTTATTACCATGCATCATTTGCATGATTGCATGCTGTGCGATAGTCCGCTCCATTATTATTGAGCACATCGCCAGTTACATGGATCTGCACACACCACCACTCATGGGTTAGTGGTCGATTCAGGCAGAGTGTGTTGCAGCAGGGACTCTGTTAGGCACCGTTGGTCCGCTCATGGGTAGTGTGACACAACGTGTTATCCGGCAGGGATTCCTCCCCGTCTTTGAGTACCGGGAGTTGAGAGCATTGTGCTCCCCCATCTATGATTTGGGGTAGGAGGATAGGTGTACTCCGACAGCATTCCGTCCACTCGGTCACTCATCGGGAGTAGTGACGACAGAGTGCACGGTTGTCACCCACTCGGCCTCACTTTTGTATGAGATGATCGACTGGCGTCAGGGGTGACCAGGACGCATCATTGGCATCATATGCATGATGCATTTATTGCTTGTGTTTGTGGTTGCTGCATTTATATGCTGCATATTGTTTGGATACCTATGTTTGACATGCATACCATGGATTCCTACCTTATATGTCACACAAGTACGGTTTCTCTCCTGTTTACTTCAGATGCATATTTATATCTTTCTTATATCGAGATTATACGCATGATTAGTGTTAGGTGTTATTTCTTTACTTTGCATATCAATTGTACCGAGTGTTGGACTCACCCGCCTCCATTGTTGTTATTTTCGGGTTGATGCTGTCCGGAGGGAGTTCCATCGCTAGTCCTCACCGCACGTAGTGCTAGATCCCTGCAGACCTCGAGGATTTATTTACCATTTGGTTTGGTTTTTATTTGCTTATGTGTGTACTTGGTTATTTGGATACTTGGAGATCGTATGTTTTCTTTTGATATTGATGGATGTTCTATTCGATATGTTTTACTACATGCTGCCTGGACGGCAGAAGAGGTGAGTTTCGTCGGATTTGAGTTTTACGAGTGTAGTGGAGTAGGGTGGATTTCGAGTCGGAGTAGTATTGTGCTTACTATTAACTGCGTGGTTGTGACAGCCAGAGGCTGAATATCTATATAAACTGCGTGGTGATTGTTTTATTTATTGTTATTATTCCAGGCTTGTGGCTGAGGTATATGGGTTATGTAGAGTTTTGATTGTCAGTATAGAAATCTGCAAATTTCTTGGACGAGGACTTCTCGGGGCGTGACAATTTAGTGGTATCGCACGCTTTTACGATCTTTTGTTTCATATTTTGGATTTTCGGATATCTGATACCAATTTATTTGGTATCGAGCGGGTTTATGATACCTGCTTTTGGTGTTATGGAGATTTATCGGATACCTGTTGTTGGTATTCGGGATATTTGTTAGCAGGTTTGAGTCAAACCGGCATTTCGGATTCGATATGGTTATGTTTGTTCGATTTCGTTTGGTTTATTTGGATTCGTGATATACGTCGAATTTTGAGGTCAAATTGGGAACTGGACGGAACATCTCCAGACGACAAATAGGTATGTTGTTATTTTATGTTGGTTATATTGGTATTGATATCTGTAATTTAATTTAACAGATATGAGACGATCTACTCGTATTGCTGCGAGACGTGGTGCTGGACGACCACGTGCGAGGACCACGGGATCTCTGGATATGCCAGAGATGCCCACTGTTAGTGAGCCTGTCAGTCAGGGACAGACTCAGGATGCAGCGGGAGCATCGGGCTCTCAAATCCCGATAGCTCCTGTAGAGATACCTACTTTGGCCACACCGACGGTATCCACGCCTACCCTGTTTACAGTACCATCAGGGGTACCATTGGTGTACCCGACATCTGCTCCAGCGCAGCCTACGGCGTATTCAGGACCACCGCCACTTGGACCTACAGTATACCCGACACCAGTGGCACCAGTGCCCCCAGTGCCTACAGTAGCAGCAGCTGCACCATATCCGGTACCTTTTTCTACCGTACCTCCAGTTGCCACCACTTTTGTTCCCCAGGCAGTACCACCGACGGCTTATGCTCCGGTATATACAGTAGCATCGGGAGTTCCTCCTCCGGTTTATTCCGCGGTACCACCTGTAGTATCAGCTCCAGTGTTTCCGCCAGTTCCTGCAGCCGTCCCGACACAGCTCACTGATATTGTCGCTGCACGAGCTAGGATTCCAGCACTGGCCGAGTCGATGAAGACTCGTTTCACTCTTTTCCGCGGAGATCTCGATCCGAGTATGGCTCTGTCATGGATAGAGACTATGGAGCAGACTTTCTTCTATATGGCTTGCTCCGAGTGGGAGAAAGCAGAGCTGGCTGCCTATCATTTACGGGATGAAGCTAATACCTGGTGGGTTACTCAGCGTTCTATTATTGGTGAGCACAACGTCACGTGGACCAGGTTCAGAGAGGCTTTTGAGAGCCGTTTCTTTCCACTGTCCTATCAGATGGCTCGCCGACAGGATTTTATGAGTCTGAGGCAGAATAATCGCTCAGTGACCGAGTATAATACTGAATTCCTCCGGTTGGCTCAGTTTTGTCCAGAGTTAGTTGCGGAGGACAGAACTCGCATGATGCAGTTTATACAGGGATTGGATGGTTATCTGCATGTACAGCTTGCCGGATTAGGGATTACATCTTACTCTGATGCATTGAATCGAGCTTTGATGATAGAGTTAGCTCGGCATACAGCATATCCGGACAGGAAAGAAAGCATACGGGTCAGACATCAGGGCAGTCCAGCAGACTCAGGCGACAGGACAGCCTCAGAGTAGTCGCAGACAGTCAGGTCAGGGTACTTCTGGGGCGTCTCGTAGGCCTCAGAAATCAGGGCGGTCTTCTTCAGGACGTTCCCGGTTTTCTCAGCAGAACCGGCAACCACCTTCCGGTGATACTCATTGTTTCAGATGTGGATCCAGAGATCATCTCACCCCAGCTTGCTCTCTGGGACAGTCAGTTTGCTTTTATTGGTAATTGAGTGATTGCGATATATATCCAATTTGTGATACTTACTTGTTTCTCTCTTGTGCTAGTTTGAGAATGCCTCCATTGAAATGCTTTCCGAGTATTGAGTATAAGTTTTATTCAAGAATTCCTTGCTTACCTCTTGAAGTTAAATCTTGTCTTAATGAATCCTTTTGCAGATAATATTTAGTGTGCTCCATATTTCAAAAGAATGAGTAATCCTGAGAGATTTTAGATAAGAAATTATATAAGACTCCTGGGTTCCGAGCTGAGTATAATACTCTAAGCTATTTCAAATAAAGATTTTCATGTAAATGAGCCTCCAGATAGAAAATGTGTCATATGCATAGAATCCCCCTTGAACCCTGGCTTCTGATCCAGTTTACTGTCAACCGATTTTGTGAATAAATCCATATAACTTTGTATTTATCTTGCCAATATAATCCCGGTTGATTAGGCTTTGAAGTATCCGGTTCCTCTTGTGAAGACCCGTCCGAGTTATTTCATGAGATTTCCTGATCAACTATGTTCTGTGATAGTTTAGAGTCTCTGGTTCCTCCCATGAAGACCTGTCCGAGTTACTTCATGAGATTTCCCGATCGACTATGTTCTGTGATAGTTTAGAGTCTCCGGTTCCTCCCATGAAGACCCGTCCGAGTTAATTCATGAAATTTTCCGATCGACTATGTTCTGTGATAGTTTAGAGTATCCGGTTCCTCCCATGAAGACTCGTCCGAGTTACTTCATGAGATTTCCCGATCGACTATGTTTTCTGATAGTTTAGAGTCTCCGGTTAGTCCCATGAAGACCCGTCCGAGTTACTTCATGAGATTTCCCGATCGACTATGTTCTGTGATAGTTTAAAGTCTCCGGTTCCTCCCATAAAGACCCGTCCGAGTTACTTCATGAGATTTCCCGATCGACAATGTTCTCTGATAGTTTAGAGTCTCTGGTTCCTCCCATGAAGACCCGTCCGAGTTACTTCATGAGATTTCCTGATCGACTATGTTCTGTGATAGTTTAAAGTCTCTGGTTCCTCCCATGAAGACCCGTCCGAGTTATTTCATGAGATTTCCCGATCGACTATGTTCTCTGATAGTTTAAAGTCTCCGGTTCCTCCCATGAAGACTCGTCCGAGTTACTTCATGAGATTTCCCGATCGACTATGTTCTGTGATAGTTTAAAGTCTCCGGTTCCTCCCATGAAGACCCGTCCGAGTTACTTCATGAGATTTCCCGATCGACTATGTTCTCTGATAGTTTAAAGTCTCCGGTTCCTCCCATGAAGACCCGTCCGAGTTACTTCATGAGATTTCCCGATCGACTATGTTCTGTGATAGTTTAAAGTCTCCGGTTCCTCCCATGAAGACCCGTCTGAGTTACTTCATGAGATTTTCCGATCGACTATGTTCTCTGATAGTTTAGAGTCTCCGGTTCCTCCCATGAAGACCCGTCCGAGTTACTTCATGAGATTTCTTGATCGACTATGTTCTTATGCCAAATTATAATGTTTGTACTGACCTTGTGATGGTTTTAAAATTTCTATATTTTTCTTAGGGGAGCTGAATAGGTCTTTAGGATTCCCCACTGTTGATTGCTCAAAAATAGATTATGAAAGTTCTGCCAATACTTGTCGATCTGTATGGGCCACATTTATTTCTGTGGCAATATTTGTCTTGCATTGCATTTATTGAAAGAAATGGAATACATAAACTGTAAGAATACTTGTCTTCATCTTACTGGGAATTTACTTCAGATAATTATGATTTGCTCCTTCTGACGTATTCTTGAGTGGCATGATCTTGTCAGGTCCGGTAAGGTTGTAAATGATTTACACTCCAGGGACGTTCCAGAATTCTTCTTTCAGTATCTTGGAGATAATATGAACCTGATGCGAGCTTTTCCACCACTTTGTAGGGTCCTCCCCACTGTGGTGCCAACTTATTGACATCCCCGACAGGTTTAATACGCTTCCATACTAAACTCCTACTTGGAAAAATCTGGGGATGACCCTTTTGTTATAATTTTACCTCATTCGTTGTCGGTATGATACGAGACGAGTAACCGCTTTATCTCTAACTTCCTCTATCAAGTCTAGCTCCATGAGTCATCAACCTTCATTGTTTGCATCATATAATTGCCTTCTATCAGATTCAACTCTCACCTCAATGGTAATTATTGCTTCTCCCCCATAAACTAATTGAAAGGGAGTGATTCCTGTAGCTTCTCGAGGTGTAGTACGATATGCCCAAAGAACGCTGGGTAATTCATCTACCCAGCTACCTCTACCATGATCCAATTTGGTTTTTAAACCCCTTATAATTTCTCTATTGGTTACTTCCGCTTGACCATTACTTTGCGGATAAGCTACAGAGGTGAAGGCATGAATAATACCATAACTTTTGCACCAAGCTAAGATTCTATCCCCTTGAAATTACCTTCCATTATCAGAGACTAATTTATGAGGAATGTCAAATCTACATATGATATTTTTCCACAGAAATTTAATAACTGCATCTTCAGTAATCCGGGCAAGTGGTTCTGCTTCTACCCATTTGGAAAAATAATCCACTACTACCAATAAAAACCTTCTTTGTGCAGTCGCCATAGGAAATGAGCCTACTATGTCCATGCCCCATTGATCGAAGGGACATGAGGCTATAGAGGTTCTCAACAACTGTGTGGGATGATGCGAAATATTTTGATGTTTCTGGCAAGACATACAAGTTCTTATCAACTTGTTGGCATCCTCGTGTAGAGTAGACCAGAAATATCCTGCTAATAAGATTTTACGGGCCAAGGATCTCCCTCCTATATGATTACCACATGAACCTTGATGAACTTCCTGTAAAATAAATTGTATATCTTCTGTGCCGATACACTTGAGCAGAGGTCTAGAAAAAGCTCTTTTATATAACTGTTCTCCTACCATAGTGTACTAAGCAGCTCTCTTCTTAAATACCCTTGCTTGTTCTGTATTACTTGGAAGAATACCTTGCTATAGATACAATATGATTTGAGCTCTCTAGTCACCTTGAATTTCTGCGTCAGCTTGTCTTTCAATACCAGATATTAACAGAATTTGTTCTACTGGCCGATCTAGACTCCATGGTACTATAGCAGAGGCCAGCTTAGCCAATTCATCTGCTACCTGATTCTCAGATTGAGGAACTTTTTGTATATTTACTTCTTGAAACTAGGACTTCAACTTATCGAATGCCTCAGCATATAACTTGAGCCTGTCATTATTAATTTCAAAATTACCTGATAGTTATTGGGCTGCCAATTGAGAATCAGAATAGATGAGGACTCGAGCTGCCCCTATATGCCGAGCGGCCTATAATCCAGCTATCAAGGCTTCATATTCTGCTTCATTGTTAGTAGCTCTATAATTCAATCTGATAGAGAGTTGAAGTCTGTCTTCTCTTGGAGATATAAGAAGAACACCAATTCCGTTGCCTTGTCTAGTTGAGGAGCCATCCACATAAACTTTCCAGAAGTTTTCTTCCTCAGGGCCTTGAACTTCTATAATGAAGTCCGCTAGAGCTTGTGCCTTGATGGCCGAGCGAGGTTGATATTGAATGTCATATTCTCGGAGTTCAGTTGTCCATTTGACCAACCGACCTGATGCCTCTGGGTTGAGTAACACCCGTCCGAGAGTACTGTTGGTTAATACAACAATTTCATGTGCTAAGAAATATGGTCGTAGCCTCCGAGCAGTCAACACTAATGCGTAAGCCAATTTTTCTAGTGTAGTATATCTAAACTCAGCTCCTTTTAATAAATGACTAGAAAAATATACAGGTTGTTGTTCTTTTCCTTTTATTCTGACTAATACAGAGCCTACAACGTTTTCATTAGCCGACAAATATACCCAAAGAGTCCCTCCTACTATAGGCTTAGCTAATACAGGAAGAGTAGACAAATAATCTTTTAACTCTTGGAAAGCCTTATCACATTCCTCGTTCCACTGAAACTTATTGGCCTTTCTGAGTATTTTAAAGAAATGGAAGTTACGATCGGCCGACCTGGAAATGAATCTAGACAAAGCTGTAATCTGGCCGGTCAGTCTTTGAGCTTCTCTCATGTTGCGCGGAGGCTCCATGTTCTGAAGTGCCTTGACTTTGCTCGGGTTGGCCTTTATTCCTCGCTCGGACACCATATACCCTAGGAATTTTCCCCCTTTCGCTCCAAATAAACATTTGCTCGGATTTAACTTGAGCCCATATTGTCTCAATGTTTTACAGGTCTCCTCTACATCCCTGCACAAATCCACAACTTGAAGAGATTTAATTAAGATATCATCAACATATACTTCCATATTTTTCCCTATCTACTTCTGGAAGACCTTATTCATAAGCCTTTGATAAGTTGCTCCTGCATTTTTTAATTCGAAGAGCATAACATTATAACAATAAGTACCTTTAGATGTTATGAAACTGACCTTTTCTTGATCTTCTTTAGCTAAAGGAACCTGATGATAGCCTTGATAAGCATCTAATATAGAGATGTACTCACATCCAGCAGTGGAGTCTACCAATTGATCGATCCTGGGTAATGGATAATAATCTTTTGGGCAAGCCTTGTTGAGATCCTGGAAATCAATGCACACTCGCCATTTGTTTCCTGGCTTAGAGACTAACACCACATTAGCTAACCAGCTAGGAAATTGTACTTCCCTGATGTAACCAGCCTCCATAAGTTTAGTTATTTCTTCATTGATGATTTGGTTCTGTTCCGCACTAAAATTCCTCTTTCTTTGCATGACCGGGCGGGCATCTGGGAAGACATGTAAGGAATGCTCCATGACTGTAGGAGAAACGCCCGAGACTTCTTTAGGCGTCCAGGCAAATACATCATTATTCTTCTTTAGGCATTGTACCAGTTCGACTTTCAGAGTGGGATCAAGATCAGCCGCAATATACGTAGTAGCTTCAGGCCGACCAGTTTGAATCTGAACTTCTTCCTTTTCTTCATAAACCAGAACAGGCTGCTTCTCCTGAATGACATTGACTTCCATTCTTTGAATCTTTCGGGCAGCGTTAACTTCAGCTCGAGCTATTTCTACATAATATTTTCGGGCTGTCTTCTGATCACCCCACACCTCCCCAACTTGGTCATCAACAGGAAATTTAATTTTCTGACAAAAAGTAGAAACAACTGCCCTAAAATCGTTTAGGGCCGGTCGACCCAGTATCACATTATAAGAGGACGGGGCATCTACCACCATGAAATAAGATCTCCTTGTTCTCATCAAAGGCTCCTCTCCTAGAGATATGACCAACTTTATTTGACCCAGTGGTTGTACTTCGTTGCTTGTGAATCCATATAAGGGAGTAACCATCTGTTGAAGTTCACTTGGGTCAATCTGTAATTGATCGAAAGCCTTCTTGAATATAATATTGACAAAACTGCCCGTGTCTATGAAGGTACGAGAAATAGCATAGTTAGGTATCAACACTTTAATGATCAGGGCGTCATTATAGGGTATTTCTACTCCCTCAAGATCTCTAGGTCCAAAACTTATTTCGGGACCGGCTGCTCGTTCCATGCTACACCCCACGACATGAATTTCTAGTCTTCGGGCATGTGCTTTCCTGGCCCTATTAGAATCCCCATCAGTGGGTCCGCCTGTAATCATATTGATATTGCCCCGAACGGCATTACTCCTGTTTTCTTCTTGTCGAGTTGTCATGGCTTCAGAAGGAGCCTTTTCCGACACTTGACTTGTACCGGCCAGGGTGGGCAATGCATCCTGCCGAGGCTCGACCGGGTGATATTCCAACTTGAGCGGACTTTGCTGTCTAGGGTACTGCTGCCGATAATAATTTTGCCTCTGATAACACTCCCTGTTAGCCCGTTTATTTCTTAAAACAAAACAGCCTTCAGTATGATGACTGCTAGTTTTATGATAAGTGCACCATCTTCTTGGTGCCTCTGGCTGTATCTCCACGTGTTGTACTGCTTGTGGACGATATTCTGGTTGACGGTGAGGTGGATGAGTCGCTCTAGGCCCTCTTGGTGGAGGAACAGGGGTAGGAGCTTTCTCCTTAACCTGGATAGGAGAAGAAGTAACGCCCTCCTTCCTACGGGCGGCTTGAGCTTCTTCCACATTAATGAATTCAGTAGCACGCTCAATCAAGGAATCAAAATTAACAGGAGGATTTCTCACTAAATCTTTAAAGAAATCATTATCATTTAAACCTTGAGAAAAAGCGCTCACTAAGATTTCTGTGGTAGCATTAGGTACATCGATAGCTACCTGATTGAAACTTTTGATGTAGGCTCGGATGGACTCTTTGGATGCCTGCTTAATTGAAAATAGACTCCAAGGAGTCTTATGATATCTCTTATTGCTGGAAAAATGGTGCAGAAAAACTTTCTTGAAGTCTTTGAATTTTCGGATAGACCTCTCTGGCAGTCTCTTGAACTAGTGTTGTGCGGCTCCTCCGAGAGTAGTAAGAAACATCCGACATTTCACCCCATCAGAGAATTGTTGTAATAATGCCACATTCTCAAATTTCAATAGATGATCTTCTGGATCTGTTGTTTCAGTGTATTCGCCGATCTGAAGATTTTGATACCGCTTAGGAAGCGGATCATCCAGTACACTTTGAGAGAATGGAGAGATGACCTTTTCTGGTGAGTGATAACCATGATTTTCATTGCATTATTTTGATTCATATATGCATGGTTTGATGTTAATTTCATAGTTTAAATCATGGTTACATCACATTTTGTACATTGTGTGTATTTTTGGGCATAATTGCAAATTATCTTATTTTTGGTGTTATTTGGTGCTAATATTTAATTCTTATTTTGTAGGCATCAAAGGATCTTGGATTTGGATCTATTTGGACTGAAATTGGGCTCGAATTGGAGTTCAAACAAGAAGATCAAGCTTTGGGTCGTTTTGGGCCGTTCATCAAGAATAGGACAGATCTGGATCGTCCGTTGAAGATCTGGCCGATCCAACTTAATGGAGAGCAGATCTGAGCCATTGATGAAGATCCAAAAGTTTTGATGCAGATCTGAGTTCATCTAGCTATTGATCCAGCCCGACTTAATCTGGACCGTTTATTGAAGACTAGGCGGATCTGGCCATCCAGTGATGATCTGATCGATCCAACCTACAGGAGAGTAGATCCAGACCCTAGATCCACATCAGTACCTTCGAATCGGATTTTGGATGACTTTTCACCGTTGATTTAGCCCAAAAATCATCTCAGCCGTTCGATCAAATCTGAGATCTGTTTTAAATCTGAGAAGCTACAGTACAGCTCCTTCGTCGATTCCTCCGCACACAGCGCCGCATCCCGCGAGATTTCCAGTGGATTCCGACCGCCATCCTCTTCCAGATCTACTTCTCAGTGAGTCTCATTGGTGTTGGAGCTTCCATCCGTTTGCTTCCAAGTCTTGATCATCTGCACGCGCCGGCGAACATCTCTCCGGAGCTCAGATCTGTCCGTGAGTTTCCTCTGCTTCAGCCATCATCGGAGGAATTCCTTGGTGACAGTGGCTCGCCTTCTATCAGAGAGCATCGATTCAGAGACTGCATACTTCAGATCTGCAGAATTTCGAGCTTGGCAGATTCATTCTTCACCAGCTTTTCCGGGAAGATTTTCTTCGGTGCTGGGGAATTCTGAACTGAGTTAAGTGTTTGAGAGCTTCTTCATTCATGTTCCTTGTGTGACGGCAAGGAAAGACTCATTAGAAGAGTAGATTTGAGTAGAGATGGTTTAGATTTTGATTTTACAGTTTATTGTTTCTGCATTTTGTTTCTTTCATGTTCTGATTTTGTTGATTTACTGCTTAACAAACCCCGGTTCTGATTTCTAGTGTGCAGTTCTGATTTCTCTGAGTTAATACAATCTAAATCTTGTCTAACTTCTGGATTAGTTGTTTAACTAGTTTGTGATTTAAACTAGATGTTCTGATTAGCATGAATTTGTTAGTTTTGGTTGTTTAGTTAGCAAAGCTTTTGTTTGGTTCATTGGATATGTTAAGTCTGTGATCATGCCTAAATGTTGGATGCTTATTCTGATATATAGATTGTTTCCTCTGAACAATGCTATTTTGACTGAATTCTTGAAGTTGACTGTTGAAGTGATTGTAATTGAAGATTGTATGTAGTTTGGTTTATCAAGTAGTGATAAAGCTTTGAGGTTAATTGTTGCTGTAATGGTTAGTTCAAGAAATTGATTCCATGATGCTTGATAGATGAGAATGCCTAATAAACTTTGTTTATGTGAGAAAACAATGTGAATTAATTCTAGAGCACAAACATACTTACTAGTTGCCCTTGGAAAAAAATACGACTTGGGACTCGTTGCTACAACGCTTATCTTTATGTTAAATAAGTTTCAAGTTTAATTAATTTGATGTGCCAAGTGACATGCAAAAAGGCCGACACCAAATTTTGGCGTCGTTGCCGGGGAAATTAACTAGCAATGTGTGTTTATTTTAGATTGATCATTGTGTGATTTTAATTGGTTAGCATTTATCTTACTTGATTTGATTGCCTATTCTTTTTGTATTTTCTTGTTGGCTTATTCTTGAATTTTTAAATGCTTCTACTGTTCATGTTTTCATGAGATTGAAACTTTATGCTCTTGGATCTTCTAACATTTATTTTTAGTGTTGAATTGTAAGAACAGGAGATTTCTTTAGCATGGATCCATATTTTCAGAATTTTGGAGGTGGAATGGAGAATTATCAGTGTTTTCAACCTGAGTATCAAATTTACCCAACAATGGATCAACAAAATAGGTATGATTTATTTTCAAATGGTTTTAATGCTAATTGGGTGGATAATTCATGTTTCAGGTATGAAAGTGCACAAGGACCATTTGTTGAACCATATCCATCTTTCCAAAGTTCATATGGGTTCCAGGAAGTTTCAACAAATTTTATGCCAAATTTTTTTCAACAAAACGAATCTCAGATGGATGAGACAATATGGAAACTCAAGGAGATTATACAACAAATGAGTAAACATCAAGAGCAACAATTTTCAAGGATTCAGAATATATAGAGTCAGATAGATCAAATTGCATCATCCATTCATCAGTTACAAATACAACGTGCCAGTGAAGAGATGGAAAGTAGTGATTCTGTCAGGCCTGACCCTACTCCCATTACTTCACATGATTTTTCTAATATTTTTTGTGATGATTATGTCATTATGCAAATTTCTGATCCTACTGATATTGTTGTTGATGATGTTGTTAGTGAATCAGGTTCTGAACATTATTTTGAAGATGATTTAAGTGTAGGGGAATGCTTATTGGAAGCATTACCTCAAGAACCACAAAGAATTGAAGATGTAAGTGTAGGGACTTGGGCTATGGAGCCAAGCACCCAAGAATCACTACATGAGGATAAACCATCACCAGAACCACAGTTTGAGCCATTATTTGATGAAATGGAGGTAACAATCACTACTCCAGGTACCTATCAACTTGACAAGGTGAGTATGTCTTGTGATTTTCAGGAAATTTAATTGAGGTACCGACTGTTGACTTTATTAGTTGTGATGCATTCTTTGATATATTTTATACCCACACTAATACTCTCCTATTTTATTTTTACCCCACATGCGTGTGGGAGTTTTTTTCTTTTCATGATGTTGTAGGAGAACACAAGCTTCCGGAGTGGATGCTTGAACTGAACCGCCTCAGACCTCCGGAAAAAGCCTTGAAAGGAAAAATGATTAATAAAAAGAAATTGATTGCAACCACGATTACTCCATGTCCGGTGTGGATTTTATTGCTAAATCTTCTTCGACCACCGGAATGAAAGGGGAGTTGGTTCTAATTTCATTTTCTTTTGCATTTTAATTCATGCTTTGTTAATAAATCATTTTTATGCATTTCTTTAGTTACATACTTTGCATTTTGCATTTTACTTCCACACTTTGTTTTCAGATTTGCATTTTGTTTAGTATATAGCATTTCAATTGGAATAAATTCTCCCATGGAAATTTTCTAGTAATATTTTTAAGATGGTAAAAATTTCTTAAATTTGATCATCAATTTTAGGTCATTTAACATGATTGGATGCTTTTCTTACATGATATTGGTTAAAATGGTAGGGAATTCCAATTTGATTGATTGAGCTTGTTTGCATGAATATTACCTAGTGAGGTCCACTTTAAGCCTAATTACTATTTTATTTTTGTGTGGCATGCACTCATAGCAATTGAAACTCTAGAACTTGCTTAGTTTCTTTTCAAAGTCATAATAGCATATGTATGCATGGAAAGGAAGGATATTTGTCATTTTTTTTCGTTCCATCATATTTTCCATTTCTTTCCCCACAATTTTCTTGAACATTTTCCTCTAGTATTTTAACCTTTGATTACCTTTGCTTAGTCCATTTCAATGAGGGTTTTGGTTGACTATCTTGATGAGTTAGATTGATCGATGATGGACAAAATTTTTAGGTTGGGGTGCTACTGTTTTAGAAAATGTTGAAAATATATTGCAATGAATGAGTGCTCTTAAGATTGTATGCTAAATGAATTAATTTCTTGAATTTTATCATGTCAAGAGCAAGTTGCAATTGCTTTGGATTTAGAGGCTTGATACTATCTTGATACATTCAAGACTATGTGGCAAGAAAGTGTTGAAAATGCTGAAATTTGCAAATTCTGTTGGAGTTGCTGATCAAGAGCTTTGTTATAGCTTTTGGAGAATGTGGATATTGGGAATCCTCAACTGAGATAGGAGATTTGAAGCAAGGAAGTTGAGGAAATTGTATGACAATGATTCTTTGTTGGATGCTGAAAATTAGAAGTCTGCAACTTGCTGTCTTGATGGAGATTACTGTATTTGATGAACTCAAGGATTCAACTTCAATTTTGAAATTCTTTGGCAGTGTCAATGATCTGAATTAGATCAGGTCTTATTATGAAGTTCTTAAAGCTCCATTGGATTCAATTTACAATTCTTGAATCTTATTGAATGTCATTGA
Organism: Zingiber officinale; assembly: GCF_018446385.1. Taxonomy (NCBI): domain Eukaryota; kingdom Viridiplantae; phylum Streptophyta; class Magnoliopsida; order Zingiberales; family Zingiberaceae; genus Zingiber; species Zingiber officinale. Next base: position 41,311,164 of record NC_056007.1, on the reverse strand, counting down.
AGCTGTACACAGAATCTGATTTCAGAGATGATCAAAAGATGCAGAATTCTAAGGAAGCAGGATGTAGGAGCTTGTATAAAAGCACCTTAATGAAGCTGCTGTGCCAATTTGAAGCTGATTTGTAGGAATCAGAAATGGAAGTTGAATCATTGATATGTATTCAGTGTTATTATCAGAGGATAAAGCTATATAGCAGTAAAAGCATTTCTTTGATCAGTGAAACTCGTTACTAATCTGATGGTAGTTGTCGTGTGAAGAGTAAGTGGCACACAAAGAGATGTAAGTAAATTCAATTTGGCTCTATTTAGAGGTCTGAATTTCTGAATTGCGCTCAGTAAAGTGTCCAACAAACTGAAACAGAACACATAAATGCTGTAAATAGAAGCTAGACAAGAACAGAAGCTAGACAAGAAACTAGAAGCAAAAAGAATTAGTGCCAGGCAGTGCCATATTATTAAGTCCATACCTCTTTAGATGAAATCTTTGTTCAGCTGAATTCCCCACACTTAGAATGCCAAGTTGAGAAAAATCATGGATGTTTGAATTATCTACAATTCTGTCTTATATACAGTATAGAAAAACCAGGAAGTTAGTGTGGCATTTTTGTGCCAAATTTGGAAGAGATGCTGGAATTGGGAACAGAATTACTTGGCTAGAATTAGAAATATACAGTGGTGGAATTCTACTGCAGCAAGGAGTTTGGAATTATGAATCACTGCCGGTTTGTGCTGAGCTTCCTATCAAAAAGTGAATCAACATCAATTGCATTTTGTAGTGGCACAAAGAAAGTATATCAAGTTGAGAACCTAGTACACGTGGCAAATTCAATTTGCAACTTTTGATCTTTGGCAAATTCTTTTGATGTGAAACATGAACTCCTTGGAATCTAAAATCAGACGACTATTGTTCACTCTTTGAATTCTTAAACCTGTGGTAATGTTAAATGATGTTTGTAGTTTGTTCTCTTCTAAGCTAAATTTTTCATGGATTACAATGAGATATCTTTGGATCATCAACACTGAATTTGAAGCTTAAAAATTAAAATGCAGTTTTGTTTTTTGTTCAAACATGATTTATGGAATTGATTCTGAATTCAGTTCCTTGCTCGAATGTTCACTGCTGATGAGGTAAGGAATGCTGAAATTCTGGAAATGAAGTCAGCTGAATTAAAGTATTTCATTGTAATGCACTGGTGCATAATTTGAACTGAACAGATTCTAGTGTCTGAAATTGAATTTCTGGAAAGTTGATAGTTGTGCCAATGAGTCTCTGAACGTAATCTGTTGTAGAAATCGAATTCAAGTTCAATGTCTGTTGTAAAATACCGGAAATAGGCGAATATGAATAAGGAAATTTTTCGAAATTTTTGGAAATTTTTTGGGATTTTTCGGAGCTCGTACGGACGAGTTGACGGTGATAAAAATGGAGTCCGGAAAAGCCTGTTTAGGCTACCCCATTTAAATGAGGAAAAGTTTTATTTTCTTTTCCTTTTCCTTTTCTTTTTCTTTTTCTTTATATTTTCTTTATTTCCTCGCCGTTCTCTTTTCTCCTCGCGCCGACGCCGCCCGCGCCCGATTCTCCTCCGAGCCCTAACCGCACGAGCGGTTCTCTCCTCTCCTTTTTCCTCTCCTTTTAGTTCTTCTTCCTCTTCCCCTAAGCGCCGGCGACGAATCTGCCCGCCGACCTACTGCCACATCTCGGCACAGCGCCGCCGCCGCCGATACTCCCCAGTGCCGAGTTCTTTCTCTTCTTGACAGCGCCGCCGGCCACCTCCTCCATATCGGCCACCAGATCTGACCCCAGTGCCGATGTCGCCTTTGCCCTAGTGCCGGCCACTGCCTCCTCTTCTCCGAGCCTGATCTCTGCCCACCGACGCCGAGTCGTGCCCTAGTTTCCACTGCCGCCACCACCACAAGGAATAGCGGCGACGCCCTCACAGCCGACGCTGCCGAGAATCCTCTCTGCCTTAGCGTCGACGCCCCATTTCCGACGCCACAGCGTCGCGGCTGGTCGCTAGCCACCCGAGCTCTCGTCGCCGACTAACTCCTTGTGCCCTAGATGTTTGGGTTCACAGTCACCGCCCCTCTCCGATCTTCTCTCTGCCCTAGTCGCCGCTGTGAGGTTCGAGCCGACCAGCAGATTCACAGCCACAACAGTCGGCCAAGTTCCCTCTTCCGTGCCGCTGTCTCTGTACCACACTACTGCCGGCCACCAGGTCCAGCCGAGTCTTGTTGATTTTGGGAGGTAAGAAATCGTGTTATATAATTAGGATTTCTTAAATGGGTAATTTGTGTATCTCAATCTGATCCGAGCAGTGGGGAAGGTTTCCTGTAGGGTTTGCGTTGCTGTGGATTGATCTTGGAACCGACAGTCACACCTTCCAGCTTCTCTTTGATTTTTAGCAGCAAGATTGGCTGTGGGAATTGAGGTAAAGAATTTGGATTTATTTGATTAGTTGAATATGTATTGAATTTGGGCTAAGTCGGGTAAGATGTTATGTTTGATTATGTTTATTTCAAATCCTAATTCTAATGGAATATTTAGAATCAGTTGAGGAGTTAAATGATCTAATTAGAGTTTATAATTGGATCCAGATTTATGATAGCTTCTCGAGGATTTGATTTAGCTAATTATTTATATGAAATTAGCTAAATCTAGATATCATGTATTACAGGACTTTGACGCGAGACGAGTATCTCGGAGTCAGATTTGGACCTTTTCTATTGGAGGCGGGTACTTTGACTTATGTCTTTAGATATGCATGATAAAGTGTTTAACATATAGCAAGAATTGTGTTTCCATTTGATTCGGTTGGTCACTACATGATCTGTTACATGTTGTTTGTTTATTTATTATGCACTGCATGTTATTATTTATCTGACCATACATGCTTTCGGTAGTGACCCAACCATGTGATACATCATGTTCAGGACCTAGGGTTTATTGATACCCTATCTGTTTGTGTACCTTCCATCTGATACATTGACTTGTGGTACACCTTTTATTTACGTATGGATCTTGCTATGCTATTCATGAGATTGTCATGCTTAGTATCATGCATCATGTTTGCATGCTGTGCGATTGTCGGCTCCACTATGGTTGAGCCCATCGCCAGTTACATGTACTGCACACACCACCACCACCCATGGATTAGTGGTATATCAGGCAGGTGTGTGGCGGTTCTGCTGTTTGGCTCCGTTGGTCAGGTGACTCAGCGTGGTAGCCGGCAGTCAGTTCCGCTCTGTTTGGCTCCGTTGGCATTTAGTGTAGCAGCGTGGTAGCCGGCAGATGGTGGACTTTGTTTGGCTCCGTTGGTCAGATGACTCAGCGTGGTAGCCGGCAGAGATATCCTCCCCGTCATCGTGTACCGGGAGATGAGAGCATTGAGCTCCCCCATTTATGATTTGGGGCCAGAGGACAGGAGTACTCCGACAGCATTCCGTCCACTCAGTCACTGTCAGGAGCAGTGATGTCCGAGTGCACGGTCACCATATGCATTTATTGCATTTTATTGTTGTGATTGCTGCACTTATATGCTGCATTTGTATGGATGCATTTGATTGACATGCATACAGGATTATGATTTCTTCGGTCTGACGACCTGTTACCTTTGTACCTTGATCCCGGTTAGTACAGTTATCTCCTGATTTCGTTCCAGTTGCATTTATTCCTTCTCGTATTCAGGAGACTGTACGCATGATTAGTGTTGTCTGTTATTTGTTTTATTATGCATATCAGTTGTACCTGCTGAGTGTTGGACTCACCCCGCCTCCATTGTTGATATTTTCAGGTTGAGGCTGTCCGGAGCAGTTCCAGTCGCTGGCCCCCCATCTGCACGTAGAGCCAGTTCTCTACTAGTTCGTTATTTGTTTTATTTTGGCCTTTTTCCATATCAGACTTTGTTTTAGTATTGTCTTTGGATTTTTCCTATGGATATTGTATGGAGTGATACCTTTTGATGGATTTTTGATATGATATTGGATTTCATTCTACTACATGCCTGCCTGGACGGCAGAAGAGGTGAGTTCGTTGGATTTGAGCTTTACGAGTGTAGTGGAGTAGGGTGGATTTCGAGTCAGAGTCCTATTGTTATTGATTACTATTATTAACTGCGTGATTGTGACAGCCAGAGGTTGAATATCTTTATAAACTGCGTGGTGTTTGTTTTTATTTTTTTTGTTATCATTCCAGCCGCCTGTGGCTGATGTATATGTGATATGTAGAAAGTTTCATATTGTCCGCCGTACAGGGGAGATGCTGCCAAAATTTCTTCGGACAGAGACTCCTCTGGGGCGTGACAATTTAGTGGTATCAGAGCACAGGTATACGATCTTTTGTTTTCGTATTTTTGATGTTTGGGATAACCTGATACCAATTTATTTACTTGGTATCAGAGCGCCAACTTTGGCGATACTGGTTGGATTTTTGTATTTTGGATTTTTGAGATTTATCTGATACCAATTTATTGGTATCAGAGCGGGTTATGATACCTGCTTTTGGTGTTTTGGAGATTTATCGGATACCTGTTGTTAGTATTCTGGATATTTGGGTTAGCCAGGTTTGCAAGTCAAACTGGGCATTTTCGGATTTTCGATATGGTTATGTTTCGGATTTCCGTTTCAGATTTATTTGGATTTCTGGTGATGTTTCTCGTTCGGAGTGTGAGGTCAAAGGTTGGGGACAGGACAGCGACGGAACATCTCGAGACAGCAAATAGGTATGATGTTTATTTTATGATAGTTATGACATGTAATAGCACTTTATCTTTAGTACCTGTCTGGTTGTTGTAGCCATATTACATGTGATGGGTTAGCCACTGATCTGGGTCGACCCTCATAGAGATCAAGGATTATAGTCTCTGGTGATTTTATATATCTTACCACCAGTAGTTTTAGCTTTTGTTACTACTAGTTGGTTAGGAAATGGAGGCACATACCAGCCTCTGCTATTGTTAGTTGGCTAATGGATGATACCTACATATTCCTGTTGACTTAGCCAGTAAAGTTTTTTTATACTCATATATTTTGGATATTAAGGTACCCGATACGATGAAAATTGGTCATTGAGGAGTTAGCAAGTTTGATCATTGTTGAGAATGGTTTAAGGTTAAGGGATATTGTGAGATCAGATATTGTGATATGTTGATTTCTAATGGTTTGTGAGAGTAAATGTTATGTGGTTGTCTGATGATCTATTATTGGATATTTGTTTTGATGGTGACATAGTGAGTGTCAATTATTTTTGATGATCTATTATTTGGGTTGTCGTTGATGGTGACATAGTGAGTGTCATGTATGATATTCACAGGTTTGATGATTATAGTTGGTGATCAGATTATAAATCGGGTGCTAGAGAATTTATGGTTTAGAGTGCCTATGAGATTTTAATAAATCTGGTTAGTTTTGGTTAGTTAACAGGATGATAAAATTGATGTTTACTTCATCTGATATTGGACTATGTGGATAAATAATGATTTGATGTTTTGAATGCTAACTTGCCCTCATGGGGAGTAGAGACTGATTCATTTGATATTATGTGGGCTGATATTTTTGAGGATGAAAATGAGAGTGTTTTGATGTTCCTAAATATTGACTTTTTCTTTTGGGTTGTACACATTTATACATATGATATTATGTGGTTGGATATACCTTAGTTGCTTGTGGAGGATTAAGGTATTCTTGATTAGTTAGTAGATGAATGATTTAGTTTTGTTGGGTGATCAGTAGAGGATTACCATATTCTATTTTTAGAGGTTCGAACCTTTAGGTTATTTGTGCTTAGTTATGTATCTAGAGCACATTTGAGTACATGTTTTGTACTGACGTGAAAATGACTGATTTAGCCATATATCATTATCGGCTTGGATAGGTTATAAAGGATCGATGTATCCTATTCCATGAAGATTTTGACCGTGGATTGTATATACCTGGTGGGATAACTTAGAGGGTGCTTTAGGATATGTGACCCCGCTGATGTAAGGAAGTGTAGAGCTAATTGCTTAACACTTATGGGATACAATTGTTACTAGTGTATACTGGAAGAGTACATTAGGATTTATGATGATAAAATTTTCCCCATTAGATATAGTCTTGGTAGTGTATGACATTGACTTGCAATGTTATACCATGGTGTGTATATCTTTCTTGTCCGATACTAGTTCCTTTGAATCTATAGCAGGGTTATTACTGGATGATTAGGCTGCTTTATTTTGGGTTGCTTTTGATTGATGTATTCATGCTTGATACATATGCATGAATTTTGTTTAGATATACCGGTAACCCATGAGTGTTGGAAGCATAAGGTTGGTCTCTTTGATTGAGCTGGTGTGCTGATTTTGCATGTCTATGTTACATGTATATCATGATTGTTTTGGGTTGTAGGAGTCCTGTGGTTGACTGTCCATTTGCAAGTAGTATATGTATCCATGTTCTGATATGATTTGAGGGTTCCTTGTGGATCATAGATATGTAGTTCGGTGTATGTATCTGGAGGTATTATTGAAGATATCTTGTTGATTAAATCCGAGATGTAGTATAAGTACATCGGTGGTGTTTTGATGGAGGCATTTTGTCGATTTAATCTGAGTTGGGATATGTACATATGTGTTTGGTGTGGTATCTGAGGTAACTTTTTGATATGTTTGATTTGTGAGTGCACCTGAGTTTAGTATGCTTTATTGGAAGTATATGTTGGTTATACTCTGGGCATAGGTGAGGATATGTCATGTGGGTGTTGTTTGAGGTGTATTATTGATTTTACCTACATTGATTTTGCACACGTGTTCGGTATGTATTGTTGGAGGTATCATACTGAATATACCTGAGGTGTGAGTATGTTTGGTGTATAATAATTGGAGGATTTTGTTGATCATACATATGTTGTGTGAGCATGTGTGCTAGGTGTATACATTGGTAGCAGTATGATGATTCTACTTATACTGAATGCAGAATGTGGAGTGACTGCATTATGTCATTTGTTGAATTAACTCATCAACTAATTTTCCTATCAGTGGATGACCCACTAGGATGCTGATAGAGTTGATGATGGATTTGATTAGTTACTAGGTGGTTATATCCTAGGCTAACCACAGCGAATTGTGGTAGAGAGATCTTGTACAGTCTCTAGCTGGATAGTTAGGTGCCTTGGGGTACTTGGGTATTGTTTTGTGGTGGAGCGTTGCTCCCACATATCACGGATTGCTGGTAGCGGAGCATTGCTCCTATATTTATTGCAGATACATATTTCAGATTATTTGTGGTGGAGTGTTGCTTCCACATGTTGAGGATTTCTTGTGGTAGAGCGTTGCTCCCACATATGTGGTGTTTCCTGTGATGGAGCGTTGCTCTCACTCTGGAGGATTTATTCTTTGGTGATTTATGTTATTGATGATCAGATTTTTCTATTTATTATCGGAGATCTTATGGATAGGAATGTCTGTGATACAGACATTATGTGTCTTGGTTTTTGCCATATAGGCTTACAGTGCCTTAGATGTTTTCAGGGACTCGATGATCCTGGTATGTCGAGGATGTTTGGATAGGTTTCCATTATCTTTGTGGACGATGTTGTGATCTATTACGAATCCGAGGTGAGTCACGTACACTACCTTTGCATAGATCTAGAGATGATTCGACGAGAACATCTATATGTGATTATTAGTAGTGCTGGTTTGGATTGTCTTTTGTTATGATGTTTGGGACACACGGTCACCAGTAGGAGTGTACCGTGGTTCCACAGGAGATAGAGGTTGTTACCGTTGGGAGCAGCCGAAATCAGTGTAGGAGATCCGCAGTCTTTTGTGACTCGCAGGATACTACAGACCTTTCGTCGAGGGTTTCTTCCGCATAGCTATGCTACTTTCATGCGTGACCATGAAAGGCGTGAAGTTTACTTGGACTGAGGATTGCAAGACCAGCTTCTAGGACCTGAAGCGGAGACTAGTGTCGGCTTTGATTTTTGGTTTTTACCATTTGGAGAGGATGGATATGTCCTCTACACCGACGCATCTATTTAGGGTTTGAGCGCTGTTCTGATGCAGCACGATATGATAATCTCTTATGCTTCTCGTCGGTTGAAGGAGCATGAGAAGGTCTACTCTGTACATGATCTGTAGATGACCGCTATTATTTTTTGCCCTAAAGATTAGGCGACATTACCTTTATGATATTACATTGAGATTCTCACTGACCATAAGAGTCTCAAATATCTGTTTACTTAGAAGGAACTTAATCTCCGACAAAGGAGATGGATGGAGTTCCTGAAGTATTATGATTGTACCATTAGCTATCACCTGGGAAAAGCTAATGTGGTTACCGATGCACTTAGCTAGAGGTCCAGAGGGACTTTAGCTTGCCACCGAGTTGTGGTCACAGATTTGATTCAGGATTTCTCCGAGTTGAGGAGCAGGGACAGACAGAGCAGGATATTCTTGTTACCATAGTTGCTCAGTCGTCGATCAGGACGAGAATCCGAGAGACCCAGTTGTTGAGACCTCATAGAGCTCAACGTGAGGCAAAGTGGTCCATATTATCAGACAGAGGATGTCAGAGGCATAAGACTGCCAGAAGTGTTATGCTGACCGGAGTCAGAGACCTTTAGAGTTCTCCATTTGCGACTAGGTATTTCTGCGAGTTTCACCCATGAAAGGGGTGAAGAGATTGGCCTCAGAGGTAAGCTAGCTCCGCGATACATTGGACCTTTCCAGATCTCAGAAAGGATTGGAGCAGTAGCTTATCGGTTGGCACTATTGCCGTCCTTGGCAGGCGTTCACGCCGTATTCCACGTATCTACGCTGAGGAGATACGTACCCGATCTGATATATGTGTTGATAGATGTCTCAGTTCCAGTTCAGTCTGACGTCACTTATGAGGAGGTTCCGGTACGAAGGTTGGACCGGAAGGAGCGTCAGTTGTGGAACAAGACTATCCGACTGGTTAAAGTCGTATGGCAGCATCATTCGGATGAGGAGGCTACTTGGGAGCTCGAGGATACCATCCGAGCTCGATACCCCCATCTTTTCACTTGAGGATATGATTTAAATTACCGTTCAACATTTATACTTTCTATATCTATTGTTAGTACTTGCTGATGGTAGATAACGAAATTTGGGGACCAAATTTTTATAAGTGGGGGAGAATGTAAAATACCGGAAATAGGCGAATATGAATAAGGAAATTTTTCGAAATTTTTGGAAATTTTTCGGGAATTTTTCGGAGCTCGTACGGACGAGTTGACGGTGATAAAAATGGAGTCCGGAAAAGCCTGTTTAGGCTACCCCATTTAAATGAGGAAAAGTTTTATTTTCTTTTCCTTTTCTTTTTCTTTTTCTTTATATTTTCTTTATTTCCTCGCCGTTCTCTTTTCTCCTAGCGCCGACGCCGCCCGCGCCCGATTCTCCTCCGAGCCCTAACCGCACGAGCGGTTCTCTCCTCTCCTTTTTCCTCTCCTTTTAGTTCTTCTTCCTCTTCCCCTAAGCGCCGGCGACGAATCTGCCCGCCGACCTACTGCCACATCTCGGCATAGCGCCGCCGCCGCCGATACTCCCCAGTGCCGAGTTCTTTCTCTTCTTGACAGCGCCGCCGGCCACCTCCTCCATATCGGCCACCAGATCTGACCCCAGTGCCGATGTCGCCTTTTCCCTAGCGCCGGCCACTGCCTCCTCTTCTCCGAGCATGATCTCTGCCCACCGACGCCGAGTCGTGCCCTAGTTTCCACTGCCGCCACCACCACAAGGAATAGCGGCGACGCCCTCACAGCCGACGCTGCCGAGAATCCTCTCTGCCTTAGCGTCGACGCCCCATTTCCGACGCCACAGCGTCGCGGCTGGTCGCTAGCCACCCGAGCTCTCGTCGCCGACTAACTCCTTGTGCCCTAGATGTTTGGGTTCACAGCCACCGCCCCTCTCCGATCTTCTCTCTGCCCTAGTCGCCGCTGTGAGGTTCGAGCCGACCAGCAGATTCACAGCCACCACAGTCGGCCAAGTTCCCTCTTTCGTGCCGTTGTCTCTGTACCACACTGCTGCCGGCCACCAGGTCCAGCCGAGTCTTGTTGATTTTGGGAGGTAAGAAATCGTGTTATATAATTAGGATTTCTTAAATGGGTAATTTGTGTATCTCAATCTGATCCGAGCAGTGGGGAAGGTTTCCTGTAGGGTTTGCGTTGCTGTGGATTGATCTTGGAACCGACAGTCACACCTTCCAGCTTCTCTTTGATTTTTAGCAGCAAGATTGGCTGTGGTAATTGAGGTAAAGAATTTGGATTTATTTGATTAGTTGAATATGTATTGAATTTGGGCTAAGTCGGGTAAGATGTTATGTTTGATTATGTTTATTTCAAATCCTAATTCGAATGGAATATTTAGAATCAGTTGAGGAGTTAAATGATCTAATTAGAGTTTATAATTGGATCCAGATTTATGATAGCTTCTCGGGGATTTGATTTAGCTAATTATTTATATGAAATTAGCTAAATCTAGATATCATGTATTACAGGACTTTGACGCGAGACGAGTATCTCGGAGTCAGATTTGGACCTTTTCTATTGGAGGCGGGTACTTTGACTTATGTCTTTAGATATGCATGATAAAGTGTTTAACATATAGCAAGAATTGTATTTCCATTTGATTCGGTTGGTCACTACATGATCTGTTACATGTTGTTTATTTATTTATTATGCACTGCATGTTATTATTTATCTGACCATACATGCTTTCGGTAGTGACCCAACCATGTGATACATCATGTTCAGGACCTAGGGTTTATTGATACCCTATCTGTTTGTGTACCTTCCATCTGATACATTGACTTGTGGTACACCTTTTATTTATGTATGGATCTTGCTATGCTATTCATGAGATTGTCATGCTTAGTGTTATCCATCATGATTGCATGCTGTGCGATTGTCGACTTCACTATGGTTGAGCCCATCGCCAGTTACATGTACTGCACACACCACCCATGGATTAGTTGTATATCTGGCTGGTGTGTGGCGGTTCTGCTGTTTGGCTCCGTTGGTCAGGTGACTCAGCGTGGTAGCCGGCAGTCAGTTCCGCTCTGTTTGGCTCCGTTGGCATATAGGGTAGCAGCGTGGTAGCCGGCAGATGGTGGACTTTGTTTGGCTCCGTTGGTCGGATGACTCGGCGTGGTAGCCGGAGAGATCCCTCCGTCGGATCGTCTCTGGGAGATGAGAGCATTGAGCTCCCCATTTATGATTTGGGGCGGAGGGCAGGAGTACTCAAACGATTAGTCCACTCGATCCATTGTCGGGAGCGGTGATGATGTCCGAGTGCAGTCACCATATGCATTTATTGCATTTTATTGTTGTGATTGTTGCATATATGCATTTGTATGGATGCATTTGATTGACATGCATCAGGATTATGATTTCTTGATCCGGCGACTGTACCTTTGTACCTTGATCCGGTTAATACGGTTATCTCGATTTCGTTCGATTGCATTTATTCCTTCTCGTATTCAGGAGACTGTACGCATGATTAGTGTTGTCTGTTATTTGTTTTATTATGCATATCAGTTGTACCTGCTGAGTGTTGGACTCACCCCGCCTCCATTGTTGATATTTTCAGGTTGAGGCTGTCCGGAGCAGTTCCAGTCGCTGGCCCCCCATCTGCACGTAGAGCCAGTTCTCTACTAGTTCGTTATTTGTTTTATTTTGGCCTTTTTCCATATCAGACTTTGTTTTAGTATTGTCTTTGGATTTTTCCTATGGATATTGTATGGAGTGATACCTTTTGATGGATTTTTGATATGATATTGGATTTCATTCTACTACATGCCTGCCTGGACGGCAGAAGAGGTGAGTTCGTTGGATTTGAGCTTTACGAGTGTAGTGGAGTAGGGTGGATTTCGAGTCAGAGTCCTATTGTTATTGATTACTATTATTAACTGCGTGGTTGTGACAGCCAGAGGTTGAATATCTTTATAAACTGCGTGGTGTTTGTTTTTATTTTTTTTGTTATCATTCCAGCCGCCTGTGGCTGATGTATATGTGATATGTAAAAAGTTTCATATTGTCCGCCGTACAGGGGAGATGCTGCCGAAATTTCTTCGGACAGAGACTCCTCTGGGGCGTGACATCTGTTTTGCAATGCTATTTGATGTTATTTATTCAAAAGTTTGGAAGAATGCAGTTGTTATTCTTGAAACTGCACAACTGGATTAGCATAGAATTGTCAAAGTTCCATTTCAATATTAATCCGGTTGTGAACCATTTGAGATACTAATCAAAATTCAAGAAGATTGTAAAGGATAGGTGTCAGCTATGATTGTTGCTGACTTTGTTTTCTTTAGACATGCATGAACAATGAAAGATATTGCTGAGCAAAAGAGTGAGCCTAATTATGGTTGCAAGTTCTTTATTAGCAGGAAATTTATGCACAACATTTACTATCTTGGTATATTTGGTGTTGTCTTCTCTTCATGACCTTTATGATTCAAAACAGGACATTTCAGTTGCCATATCAGATTGACACAGAAACAGAGTAAGAATGGACAAGAATCTGCAATATAAAAAAAATGGCTAGAGGTATCAAGTCATTGGATAGCATATTGAGTTTCATTGTCCGAGACGGACAAGATTTTAAGTGTGGGGAAGGGAGCTATTTTCCATTAGCTAATGTGAGTTTGTTTTTGAGCTTTCAAGTGATGGAGTGGAAGTGGAAAAATGGAAAACAGTGAGAGAAAAAATTGAAAAATGACACATCAAGAGAGTATCAAGTGGAAGATAGAGTATCAAGATTCTTTGTTTGCCATCAAATTGAAGGGGAGGTTAGCTTGATATGTTGAATTGTTAGAAACAAATGGTATTCATTTGGTTGTTGTGTGAGCTTGAAGTTGTTGTTGTTGTTGTTGCAAGGCTTTTTGTACATGAGAATTGATGAGAAAATCCAGATCCTCACGACTAATGGTGAGTATGTTTGATTTTCCGGCTTCTTCCATCTTGCAGTCTCATATTCAGGTGTATTTCCCACAGACGACGCCAAATTTGATCCTGTCTGAGAAGCTGGACAAAACGGAGATCCGGGAGAAAAAATCCACTGCTGATGGAGAATAATGCCTATGGAACGCCGATCCGAGAAACCCAAAGCGGATCCAAGAAGATGAAGCCCCAAGAATGTCCTCTTGATGCAAGATACCAATGGCGATGAAAAGATCCGATCGAAGAACACCCAGATCCGAAGCTCCCAAGACTTCCTGCGCACAAGAGACCAATCAACACTACCGTCAGTGACCTAAGATCGGGGTGGGAATCCCTGGCTAGGCCCTCCGACGCTCAAGTCAGTGATCTCTCTTGGTGTGGAAGAAGGAGGAAGAAGATGAACAGTAGTTGAAAAATTAGGGTTATGAATGTGCGTAATGATGTGAACTTACCTAGCCAACGGAGAGGATTCCCCTTTTTATACCACTTCATATAACCTCCGTAGTCATGAAGTGGATCCCGGTTTGTTAGAGTTTGTTATGAGATGACGTAAGCTGTGTACTTGTGGTAAATGACTTTTTAAGGAATCTTCTTCGTACCCCAAATGTACCTTCTTTGTCATATAGCACCTGCAAAATGGTCTAAAAACACATTTCCCGCAAAAATATATAACACTGGTTATACAATCATATACTGCAAATATCTTCAGGAACTACTTTATCCGGAATATTACTTCTCTTCTATTTTATCAGTTCTTTTTCAAAGTGTTTCTATCCTTCCTACTCGCCCCTCCTGTTTTTGCTACATCAAAGATAGCTTAATATACTAATGTTTCTTGTGTTGACCGGGGTTAAGCTTAATTATGTTTAATCAATTACTATTACCTCTCATGAGGCTCCTTGGGCAATGCCCGTTCGTGCTCCTTTGCGTTCATTATCCTAGCTAGCATTGGGCTATGTTTTATCAAGTATGTAATTTTTATCAAGTATCTTTTCCAGGTATTATTCAGCTTAGCCGGTATCTGGCTTTCTTTCTTAAAGGTATGTTTCAACCCATATTGGCCTACCTCTTTTGAGGTATATCCCGACAGATATTAGCCTATCTCCTTTGAGGTATATGTTGATCGATGTGGGTCTGCCTCTTTTGCGGCATATCCCGGCCGATATTGGTCTTCCTTCCTGAAAGTATGTCTCGATCGATATTGGCTTACCTCCTTTGAGGTATATTCCGGCCGATATTAGCCTACCTCCTTTGAGGTATATGCTGATCGATGTGGGTCTGCCTCCTTGGAGGCATATCCCGGCCGATATTGGTCTACCTTCTTTGAGGAATATGCTGATCGATGTGGGTCTGCCTCCTTGGAGGCATATCCCGGTCGATATTGGTCTACTTTCTTTGAGGTATATGCTGATCGATGTGGGTCTGCCTCCTTAGAGGCATATCCTGGTCGATATTGGTCTTCTTTCTTGAAAGTATGTCTCGATCGATATTGGCCTACCTCCTTTGAGATATATCCCGGCCGATATTAGCTTTCCTCCTTTGAGGTATATGCTGATCGATGTGGGTCTGCCTCCTTGGCGGCATATCCCGGCCGATATTGGTCTTCCTTCCTGAAAGTATGTCTCGATCGATATTGGCCTACCTCCTTTGAGGTATATTCCGACCGATATTGACCTATCTTCTCCGTTTGATTATCTCCTTTCCCTTCCTTATCGGGGACCGATGAAATCTAACCCATATCATCGATGATAAATTATTAAAAAAAAATGTGCATAATAACTCGTCGAAGAGCAAGGACACAATAATAATAATAATAATAATATATAATAAAGGAGGAGAGAGAAAGAAAAATAAAATTTAAAGATAAATAATAGTACAACATAATTTCAAAAGTACTTTTATAAAAAAAATATTAATTAGGTATAACATTTTTAATTTATTAACCTGACTTAATTTTTATTATCAAATGAAAATTTTATCAATAAAAAATTAAAAATTATGAATTAAATTTTAATAAAAAATTACCAACCAAATCTAACTTTAATATTAAAAAATTAAAATTATCAATCAATCTAATACGAGTAAAAAAATAACAACGATCAAATGTAACTTTAATCTATAAAAAATAAAAAATTATTGGTTAAATCTAAAAATTTAAAATTATTGATCAAATATAGTTTAATTAGTAAAAACTTAAAATTATCGATGAAAATAAATCTTGATTAAAATTTATTTTAACTATAATTTTAAATATTTAATATTTAAATTATTATATATATATATATATTTAAAATTTGATGGACCCGAATATAATAAGGGCGCTAAACATAAATTTTAATAGTATATGCCTTAGTCGGCCCTGACACCAGGGGCCTGTGGCAGGAGACTCACTAGGGCTGGAAGCGACAAGCAAAGACCAACCGGTAGCAACAACTGAGCAGCGCAGCACAAATGGACCACACACGAGGAGTCAAGGTCCTCTTGATCTTAGGCACTTATCCCCGGCGCTACGCCGGGTAGAGACACTCTTTACAGTCGATAAAGGTAAACAAATTTGTTTGGAGGACAACCATGAAACAGTGCGCCAAACTCAGCCCACGGCGAGGCCACTAGGAGTGACGTAAATCCAAGGAAACCGCAGGAGGGGCAAGGGCAACCTGTAGGAGGAAAGGAGCCGGGAAGGTCGTCGCAAGCCACGCAACACCGATGGTGGATTGACCTTTTCGCCAGGAACTGAGCATGCTCCAAAGACACAACCCTAAGAAGAGTAGAACAGTCAGAAGAGTGACAATTCTCACGAGGGAAGACAGAATCTCTTGAGGACACAATCGGTCACGGCTTAATTGGAAGATTTCTAGGGGGATTTCCTAGTTGGAAAGGGGTTCAAGCACTTAGGAAAAGATGGCGCACCCTGAATAAATTACTAACACACAACTCCAAGTGACTTGTGTTCAAGTTTAACAACGAAGAACAATGCAATGAGTACTGAAAGGAGGTCATTCATAGTCTATAGATGTCGTTAGTACCTCAAAATCATGCCCGAGTGCTTTACCTTCAAGTCAGAGGTGCAGACTCAAATGCCCCTGTGGATGCATATCTATTGACTTCTTATCGAATTTTGGTCAATCTCAGGGCTAAATAAGGTAGCATCACAAGTGGGAACAGGAGTTAATCTGAAAACGTGTTCATTGCCTTTCAATTATAATTTGAAAGATGGTCCACTAGATGATGACAGATGGTCGACCAAAAGTAAAAGTTATATAGAAGTGGTCGACTACATGAACAATAATGGTTGGCCAATCTAGCTTAATTAGTGAGTAGTTGATGTAGGAGCAAAAGTTAGGATGTTGGTTCAGTAAAAATATAATATAATTAGTAAAGTAAAAAAATATAAAATTTAATAATCATAAAGCACCATAAAATGTAAATGTATAGATGGCACATCGAACATAACACGAGAGAAATCAATGGCATAGAAGCCTAGTTTTGACAGTTTCCATCACGAGTAAGTTATTAGTGTTAGATTTTAAGAGATGTTTTAAACTCATTTTATTATTTATTTAATAAATATAAATTTACTATTTGAGTGCATATTATATATTTAAATAGTCTTAAACTCATTTACTGAATATCCATAATACAATTCATAACATGAGAGAATTTGTGATTGGATCACAACTTGTGATTATCTCTATATGTGCAATTATAAACTTATTAGAATTTTCCTAGTTGTCGAATTGATGCATTCAGACATCATCCATTCTATAAGACTAGCATATGTTATACTTCTTGGTCCGACCAAGCTGTTGTTTCTCACTAGCTAAAGATATTGGGATGTCGAGAGTTAAATGTGGATGTTAGTTATGATAACTAGTTTATTGGAGCGACATACTATAAGACTTCATATGGTTCTCTACATATATGGATATGTCTGTAAAGTTCTTACTATAGCTCGAGTGTAATTTTCCTTCGACTTGAGATATATAAGTCATCTTGATCATGGAGACTTAATACTTTGACATCTTAAATAAACATCTCTTGGAGGTGTGGACCCGAGATATTGGCGACAAGTCAAAGTGTCCGAAAGTGTTTGGATAACCCATAGAGGATTCACCACTTCTTGCAAGGAGACGTATACCCTATGACCACTTGTTAGGATTATTACTTAGTCTTTGACAAAAGCATCACATGTTAATCGTCTGAGACTCTTGTACACATGTATGAGTAATTTGAATCCGCAGAATAAGGAAGTATTACTTGGGCTAGGTATAACGTAGTTAGCCCAGTGAGGGCAGACACATAGACCATATCTTGAACCAAGTGGGTATAAGACGAGTGAAAGGAACAAGTCATGACTCACTATAGCTACTAAAGAGTTCAAAATTAATTCTGAGATCAACTATGATTTTTTAATTAATTGGAGATCATGATGTACTATTAGGTGCCACTCATAATCATTCCATAATTAAGTAATTAATTATAGACAACCAAGATAAATTGGGAACTTATTGGATTACACATACTACAAGTCTCTAAAACACATAAACAAGTTAGAAAATAGGATTCTCATATCAAGAGATAAATGTGTGTTTGGACTATACATAAGATAAATATGAAAATATTTGTCAGAATGAAAGCGCAGATAGACCACATCTCTTATGAAAGAGTTCAGCCCAATTTGGTTTAGCCATGAACCAACTTAATTTAGTTGTGAACCAAACCAAGGGGTTAATGAGCTAATTTTTGATTAAGGCATAATGGATTAGATTTGGGTTTTCTAATACAACTCATTAAAGAGGATTACATATTGATATGGTTAAGAGAGAATTAATACACAATTCATTATTGGCTTGATTAGATTTTGGAAACCTAAATCCAATACCTCTCTCTCCCTCCCCCTCTCTCTTGCCATCGACCATAACAAGAGGGTCTCCTCTTATTGCCGTGAGTCACCTAAAGGAAGAAGATCTTCCTTTTACTTCTTCTTCCTCTTCTTGATCTTTCTCCTTCGCTCGCAGCTAGTACCTTCTAAAGACGAAGCTTATTCTCTTGGAGTTGTCTTGAAGAGCTCGGCATGGATACGAATAGAGGCGAACTTCGATAACGTAGCAAAAGGTTGATGCCCTTCTCGTTACAGGTCATCTGTAAGGTATACCTAGAATAATTGTTATTTGATTTCTTTTTGCTTTATGATCTTTTTTGTGCGATTGTATCTTTCATGTGTGTGGTGTGTGTGATGTAATAAATTAGTTTATTTATCGTTAAGTCTTCCGCTGCATATATTTACGAAACATATTTTTAACACAAACCACATCAGACATATCCCAACAGTAGTATCAATGTCCAATCGTACTTCAACATGATCATAAAATAATTTTATGATTCGTAATTAGTATTGCAATTAATTTTGACATTTTTTAGAATGATTAAGAATTTTCTATTTTTGGAAGTTTTCTAAATTATTAAGAAATTCCACTTTTAGAAAGTTTTTGAAATAATTTTAGAAAATTAAATTTATAAATATTCTATTAATTTAAAAATTATCATTTCTGGAATTTTCTAGAATTTTAAGAAATATTTTATTTTTAGAAAATTTCCTAATTTGTCAAATTTAGAAAGATTCTGAAATTTTTAAAAAAAATCCAGATTTGAGATATTCTGAATTAAATTATAAAAATTATATTTTCTGAAATTTTTATATTTATTAAAATATTCCATTATTGGAAAGTTTTTTAAATTATTAGGAAATACCAAATTTAGAAAAATTTAGAAAATCATAAAAAAATCTAAATTTAAATTATTTTGTAATAAATTAAAAAATATTAATTATTTATTTCCTAAATTATTAGGAAATTAATTTAAAAATTATTTCCAAAATAATTAAAGATTCTTGTTGATAAAAATATAAAATATGTTAATTAAATTTAAAAATTAGTTTCCTAATTTGATTAGATAAATTTGATTTATTAAAATCAGATTTATAACATATTTTTATTTCTAAAATAGAGTTATAACATAGTTAAATTTATATCATGTTCATTCTATATTGTATGTCACATAGATGAATTAATTATAATATGATTAGATTTTACTATGTGTGCGATGTGATTAGATCTTACTATATGTGCGATGTGTCATGTAATCATTTATGTTGTCATGTAGATAGAATATTTGCATAATATAAATGAGACCAAATCTCTTACACAATATTAAAACTTACACTTTCCGTTAATATGGTAAGAGCAAGAGTTTAAGTTCTTATTGGAGTTGTTGGCCAAAGTCAAGCTCAACTTGAAATTAAATATATTCAAACCATGGAGATGCAATCTCATGATTAACGGGTTAGTTTTATACTTGAAGCGTTGATGTAACGCCCACCCTTCTTACCCAAGGGCGGCGCTACGTTCTTATACTACTTACGTACATGTTTTACTATAACAGCGGAAGAATAAAAACTTTAAAGAATTTAATTTATTAAGCATAGTATCACATATTCTGATTTGTTCAAATGTGCATATATTGAACTTATAACTAAAAATATTAATTTGTCCGAATCGTCCTAGCCGAGCCACCACCACACACATCACTATCTGCTCCTCCTGCTGCTCCGTTGTTCATCCAGCTTTCTCTTTTATCTGCGGTACAAGGAAAGTAAGCTATGAGCACTCATGGCTCAGTAAGTTCCTTTCCTACTCACTAAAACCGAGAATCATCGTATATCAAGAATGGATCAACATATCATCGTCTCAACTAATCATAACATAACATATCATTCTATTCAAACATATCATGCGTATTTCTTATTCACATATCATTTCATAGAAGCATGAATATCATATCATAAAACAAATAAATCACAAGCATAAGACATACAAGGGCATCATATTCATATCATAATATCACATGACATTATATCATATCATCATATAATTCAAGCACATATGAATGTAGGCAACGCATCGTGAATTTGAAAACTTATACTTAATAGTACTTGAAATTAATATTATCATCATTTGGGATCCCGGTTTGTACCACATACATAATGCGTAGGTCCAAGGTAGCAAGTCTTGAGCCCTACCATGCATACATACTAGGCCCGAGTCTTACTCCATCGACCTAGGGCACTCAAAGGCCCATTACTGACGAGGCCCGAGTCTTACTCCATCGATCCCGGGGCGTTTACGGAGCCCACCCTTGGTACAAACCATAAAAATAACTTTTCATGCATAACTATCATATCATGTCCTTAACAATCTTTCATGCATTTATTCTTTTCATTTCTTTTCATTATGTATAGCATTTTCTATGCTATCACATATCATAACATGACTTCATTTCTTTTCATTATGTATAGCATTTTCTATGCTATAACACATCATGGCATATTTCATAATATAACTTCATTATGCATATCATTTCGTAACTAAAGTAATCATGCATTCTAACTTATTATCATATCATTTTCATACAGCATGACATAGACATATTTAATTTTTGTTCTAGGGTTTCTAGGGCATCTATCCCTTCATGGCCGAACACATAATGATTCATTTAGGTCATACAAACATGTATCACATTCACACATTATCAAGTTTTCATAAGAAGTACTTTTAACCCCTTAGGTTTCATTTCCAAGGCCTCTAGGTCCTTTAAACCTTACTTGGCCGAAATTCATAGAATATAAACTTCCTTTAAGTGGCCTAAAGCATGGGAAACCTAAGTAAATTTCATAGCAAGATTTACTAAGAACATCATACACAAAGTTGGATCATAAACAAGCTAGGACTCTTGTGATCTTACATGTCATAAATCATGTAACTAATTTTCTACATTCCAATTAAACATGAGAGCATTAATCATCTTTCATAACATAATATCACAGAGGTCATTGAGCATATTAGAATTTTGTTTAAGCTTCTCTAAACCATCACCTTACCATGGCCAAAATATTAAGAGTAAGGTTCATGAGTTTCTTTCAACATACAAGTATACAACTCTTAAGAACTTTATATCATGTCATATAAGCATAGTTATTTTAAATTCAAGGTCCTCCTAACCCTAAATTCTTTCTTGGACGAAACATGAGAGTGGGGTTCTTTTGGTTCCAATCAACTTCCAAGCAAGAAAACCATAGGAAGGTCCTTAGCATTTCATAGAAGGAACCTTGCACTAGTTTGGTTAGACAATAATTTTCCTAACCTATTTACAATATTTTTGATTGAAATTCTAGGGTTACATACACCTCTGATCATGCATCATATATGTATAAAAACATCGGGGACAACATTCTTTCAAGGCATAGAAAAGAATCCGAAAATCACATGAAAGCCTTGTACCGCAGGTGAGGGAAGCTTACCTTCTTTGCTTAAGTTTCCTAGAGTTGAGAACTTGCTTGTGGACCTTTCTTCCTTGCTTGCTTTGCTCGGCACCAATGGAGGAAGAAGTGGCTAGGTCTTTTGGTGGAGAGGAGGAGGAAGAAGAGGAGGCTTCTTCCTCTTGTGTTGCTCGGCAACAAAAAGAAAGAAAGAAGGGGGAGAGTTGTTGCTCTCGGCAACAAGAGGAAAGAGGGAGGGAGAGTGCTCGGCACAAATGGAGGAGAGGAGGAGAGTGAGTTGAGGATGAAGCCCCCCCCCCTCCATGCCTATTTATACTAAAGTGAGGGGAGGAAAACTTGACTTGATTCATCCTCCTCATTTACTTCTCCTCTTTATGAGAAAGAATATGCTAGAGAAATGCTTCTTGAGTTTCTCTCTTTTCTTTCTCTTAATTTCTCTCCTTTCTTTCCTTTAATTATAATTCCCATCTCTCCTCTTACAATATTCACTCCTATCACACTTGGTTAACACATGCATGCATCCACAAGAGAACCAAGGATCAAATCCTTCTCCTAACATATTTTTGTACAAAATAATTCATGTATATGCATTATGCATAAATATTTCATACATGCATATATAATATCTCATATTTCTTTTGTTTACATTAATTCCTTGCATTATAAATCATGTATAGAACTTTATATTCTCAACTTTACTTTCTTTCATAAAGTTTTTAATCATCTAAATCCTTCCCATCGTAACATTCAACGTAGACTATCTACACATTCTTTTCATTACATTCGTACTCTCATTGCCCTTACTTTATCTAGGCTTTCTAGGGGTGTTACAAACTCCCCTACTTATTGAAAGTTCGTCCCCGAACTTAGAATAACAATTTCTGCTCCGATTCCTTAGATACTGGTGGAGCTTCCAATCTCCCTTGACTTATTGAAGGTCCCTCAATAGAAGTCTGCAGTTGGTGTAACCTTGCGGGACCACCTTGGTTCGGCACATACTGTGGTGCTTTAGTTTTGGTAGGGCAGTCTCTAGACAGATGTCCTTCCAGTCCACAGTCGTAGCATTTAATTTTGCTCTTGCGACAGTCTTTTGCTTTATGACCCTCTTATGTTATAGCCTAAGGTTCTTGTATCTAGGCTACCATTCATGCATCCTACTTATCATCATGCACCATTCTCTAGGGTATAGCTTAAGGTATCCTTCCTAGGCTACCATTCATGTATCTTAGAGTATCATACTATTTTGCATACAAATAAATTATGCAACTGTACTTACTTGGAGCGGCAGGAAGGAGCTTGATGTGTGTGTAGTGAGCTGGCTAACCTTGGCTCTGATACCACCTGTAACGCCCACCCTTCTTACCCAAGGGCGGCGCTACGTTCTTATACTACTTACGTACATGTTTTACTATAACAGCGGAAGAATAAAAACTTTAAAGAATTTAATTTATTAAGCATAATATCACATATTCTGATTTGTTCAAATGTGCATATATTGAACTTATAACTAAAAATATTAATTTGTCCGAATCGTCCTAGCCGAGCCACCACCACACACATCACTATCTGCTCCTCCTGCTGCTCCGTTGTTCATCCAGCTTTCTCTTTTATCTGCGGTACAAGGAAAGTAAGCTATGAGCACTCATGGCTCAGTAAGTTCCTTTCCTACTCACTAAAACCGAGAATCATCGTATATCAAGAATGGATCAACATATCATCGTCTCAACTAATCATAACATAACATATCATTCTATTCAAACATATCATGCGTATTTCTTATTTAACTAAAATTTAAATATCTAATATACCCCTAGTCCATTTTTGGCATCAATCAGTCACCGACATCGCTTTCGTCGTCGCCGCCAGCCACCGAGTGCTGCCATCGGTTGGCGCCACCGGCTGTCGCCTCTGGGCGTCGACCGCCGACTGCCACCTCTGGGCGTTGACTACCGACTGCCGCCTCTGGGCGCCAACCACCGGCTGCCATGTCCGGGCGCCGACAGCCGGTTGCTGCCTCCGGGCACCGCCGTCACCTCTGGGTGTCGCCGCCGGTCACCGCCAACGGACGCCGCTGCCAGTTGCCGCTTGCAACCGCCTCTGGACACCACCTACAGGCGTCGCCATCAACTACCACCGCCGACCACTGGCCGCTACCGCCGACCGCCACCTCCGAGCACCGTTGGCCACCACTGCCAACCATCTGTCACTGCCGTCCGCCACCGCCTTCAACTTCGGTAGAGGTTCGACGGCGACCGCCATCGATCGTCGCCTCATGATTACAAGCTAGATTACATTGCGCCTAATCAAACACAACCTTGATGTATACTTGTTATGTGTTAATAACTTGATGTTTATGTGAAAATCAAGTAGTTGCTAGTATAATGTGATAATTGCATATAAGTGAACAACCTACCTCTATAGCTAAGAATGACTTGTTAGCCAAAGTCAAGGTTGTTCTTATCTATGGTGGATATCAACCCACTTAGAGAAAACCTACCATCTCCCGAATTCAAAATAAGGATGTTTGAATTTGATAAATAAGCAGACTTTTATTATTACTTGTAAATAGTTTACATAAATAAAATCACGTCTCTCATACATTCTAGTTTTTATATTTTTAGGTTAATCATTTAATTATGACTTCTATTATGTGTTCGATTTTGAACTTGAACATACTGACTGGGACGAATTTCTTTAACTAGTTTCGAAGTTTGAGAATTGTTTTCAAAGCTGAAAAGCTAGCTTATGTCCTTGATGAGCCTCTTCCCATAAGTCTTGATGCTGATGTAACTGCGGACTAATTGTTGGCCCATCAGAAACATAAGGAGGATACTGTACTTATAAGTTGCATCATGCTAGCCACTATGACTTCTAAATTACAAAAATAGCATGAGCATTTGGATGCTTATGATATTGTCTCTCATCTTCGTGAGATGTTTGATGAGCAAGCTAGATCTAAAAGGTTCGAGGTCTCTAAGCTTCTCTTTTGCTCCAAGATGCAGGAGGGGTCATCTGCAGTATAATTTGTATTAAAGATGAATGGCTACATAAGGCATTTAGCATCACTCGGTTTTGTAATGGATCATGAGTTAAGTATTGACTTAATTTTACATAGTTTGCCAAAAAATTATTCACACTTTGTGATGAATTATTAGATAAACAATTTAGAATCGACTATCCCCAAGATGATTAATATGCTCAAGACTGTGGAGCCTTCTATTAAAGGTGAACAGAAAATTATGATATAGTAGACTCCTCCAAGAAAGGTTCTAAGAGGAAGCCAAAATATCATGATAAGGGGAAGAGCAAAAAGGCCAAGATAGTAGAACCAACATAAAAGGAGGGTACATGCCATCATTATGGCATAATGGGACACTGGCGAATAAACTGTAAGATTTATCTTGAATCCATAAAGAAGAATAAGGCATCTGACGTGCTATCCTCTTCAGATATTTTCGTTATTGATTGTCATACTATTTTCTCATATACTTAGAAATTGGATGTTGGGTGTGACTCACATATATGTAATAACATACAGGGGTTAAGGAATAGCAAAAGACTCATCAAGAGAGAATCAAGTCTGCGAGTTGGGAGTGGAGTAAAGATTGCTGCAATCGCCATTGAAACATACTTGTTAAAGCTTTCTAGTGGACTTGTTTTAGAAATGGATAATTGTTATTTTATTCTTGCATTAATAAAGAACATTGTTTCTAATTCTTGCCAAAATAGAAAAGGTTTCTATTTGACTTTTAGTAACAATTATTGTTATATAACTTTGAATGATGTTCTTTGTGGCACTGAAACATTATGCAGTAACATCTACACGTTAGATATATCTAGTGATGTATTCAATATCGAAATGAGCAATAAACATGCTCAAATACATAATCAATTAACCTCTTACTCGTATCATTATCGCCTTAACAATATAAGCAAGAAACACATATCCGAATTACAAAAGATTATAGTTCTTGAATCATTTAAATTAGATAAATTTGATACATGTGATTCATGTTTAAAAGGCAAGATGACAAAGTTACCTTTTTCTGGAAAAGGTGAATGAGTTGAAGAGTTACTTGGGCTCATACATACCGATGTATGTGGACCAATGACAACTCACACACTAGGAGGTTATAACTACTTCATTGCTTTCATTGATGATCACTCTCATTATGGATATGTGTATCTAATGAAACACAAGCCTGAAGCCTTTGAAAAGTTTAGATAATTCAGAAGTGAAATAGAGAAATAACTTTGTAAAAGTATTAAGATACTTCAATCCAATCAAGGTGGTGAGTATTTAAGCCAAG
Source organism: Zingiber officinale (assembly GCF_018446385.1). Lineage (NCBI taxonomy): Eukaryota > Viridiplantae > Streptophyta > Magnoliopsida > Zingiberales > Zingiberaceae > Zingiber > Zingiber officinale. The sequence goes on along the minus strand of NC_056007.1, from coordinate 41,285,586 downwards.
AGTTTCAAGATTATCTAAGGGATAATGATATATTATCTCAATAGATTCCACCTTATATGCCACAACATAATGGTACATTAGAAAGGCGTAATCGAACCCTGTTGAACATGGTTAGGTCAATAATGGATCATGCAAATCTTCCCAAAATATTTTGAGCTTATGTACTCATGACAGTTGTTTACTTATTAAACTGAGTCCTGATGAAGGCAATCTCAATTACTCCATATGAGGTATGGACTAGTAAGAAACCTCTCATATCTTATTTGAAGATATGGGGATGTCCTTCTTTTGTGAAGAGGACTGTATCAGACAAGTTGGATGCTAAATATGATAAATGTTTATTTATTGAATATCCTAAGGAAACTAAGGGTTATCAATTTTATCACCCTTTAGAACAAAAGGTGTTTGTTTCAAGGCATACTGCATTCATAGAGAAAGAATTTCTCTTGCAAGAAGCAAGTGAGAGTATAGTTGAACATAATAAAGTTCAAGAGACTCCAATAGACACTAATGAGATGCCTTATCAGTAATCATAAATTATTATGACACAACCTCCTCATAGATCAGGTAGGGCATACAATATTTCTAAGAGATATGGATCTTTTGTAAGAGAATCGAATGACATGTTACTCATTAAGGATGAAGAACCTACTAATTATAAAAAAACTTTGAATAGTTCAGAGAATGACAAGTGGGTTGCAACCATGAAGTTGGGAATAGATTCCATGTAAGAAAATCAAATTTGGAATTTAGTAGACCCATCTGAAGGCATTATGCCTATAGGATGCGAGTGGATTTTCAAGAAGAAAACTGATATGGATGGTAATGTAATTACCTATAAGGCATGGTTGGTGGCGAAAGACTATCGTCAAAGGTAAGACATTGACTATGATGAAACCTTCTCACCTGTAGCCTTGCTTAAATCTATTCAGATACTCCTGGCCATATCAGCTCATCATGATTATGAGATATGACAAATGAATGTGAAAACATCTTTCCTTAATAGAAACATGCTCGAGGACGTGTATATGATATAGCCCAAAAGCTTCACATCTGTTAACAAGAATAAAGTACGCAAGCTTCAACGATCCATTTATGGACTAAAGCAAGCATCTAGGAGTTGGAATATCCATTTTGATAAAGTGGTCAGAAAGTTTGATTTCTCATAAAATCTAGATGAATTTATGTGTCTCAAAAGATTAGTGGGAGTGTGGTCGTATTCCTAATATTATATGTTGATGACATATACTTATAGGAAATTATGTGTTAGTTCTACAATCAGTTAAAGCTTAGTTGTCCACAACATTCTCCATGAAAGACATGGGAGAAGCAACTTACATCCTGTTAGAGTATATACTAAAAGCCTAGCTTTTTGTAAACATTTATATTTGAAATAAAAAGAATTACATTGGTCAATATATATATTTATATGCTAAGTGTAGTTGTTCAATTGATTTATATTGTAGATAACATAGTGTGTGGTGTCACACATAGAAAATCATGTTATCAATTCCTTATAAATTATAAACAGTAGCTCATGACTAAGATGGAAAGGAACAAACCATTGGAATAGTCGTAGTATAATTAGGTATTAGTTTATTTTGACTAATAAATTACACTAGTACACTCTGAGTGTATTGAGTAGGACCATTTAGGTAAGTTCTTTTTATACTGACTTAATAAAAGAACTAGACCTTAGTTATTATGAAAGTGTGTGCTCTTAATCCTAATATAATAACAAATATATATATTTAGTATTTATTTCTTTAACTTATCAAAGGGTGAGATTTAGCTCGATAAATCAATAGGCCCGATAAGTTAGGAAATGATATTACTTATAGTGTGTGTTGTTGATTATAAAAGGAAACTGTGTCCTAGTCATCTAGGTTGAGAATGCCCTCAAGAGGAGCTCATAAGGATTGTCATGTTAAACGCTGCAGGTGGACTTAGTCTGACATGACAATGAAATTGAGTGGTACTACTCTTGGACTAAGACATTAATTAAAATGAGTTGTCAGTAACTCAATTAATTATATCTTAAACACAGGGAGACTAACACACTCATGATAAGAAGGAGCCCATAATGTAATTTGGGATTGGTGTAGTAGTGCAATAATAACTCTCTAGTGGAATGAGTTATTATTGATGAACTTGAGTTGTGTGTTCGGGGCGAACACGGGATACTCAAGCTCATCGGAAGGCCAAAACTAATTTCTCCTCTAGGTCCCTGTCGTAGCCTCATAAATGCCTTAAATCCACTCATAGAAAACCTCATCTTGGTGTCCAAGAGAGGGTCGACCCATGGCTTGGTGACCAAGCCATTTGGCCGACCACTTCCTCCTCAATAGGGCCGGCCTCTTACTTGGTGCCCAAGCAAGAAGGGGCCGGCCATAATAAATTCAAATAGGAGGGGTGTTTTGAATTTTTTAAATCTTCTCTTTGTAGAAAACTACAAGTTTTAACTGAGAGATTTTAAAATATAAAACTTTCCATAATTGAATTAGGCCACATGGTTTAAAAGAAAGTTTAAAAGTTTTAAAACTTTCCTTTTTAACCATCCTCATGGTTTTAAGAAAAAAGGAATAGAAGTTTCCAATTTGAAAATTTTCTATTTTTGTAATCATGTTAAAAAAGAAAATTTTAGAAGAGAAGTTTTAAATTTTAATACTTGATTTTAATTTTAAAACTTTCCTTTTTTAACATCCACATTGGGAAATTAAAAAAAGAGCTTGTAAAATTTTATAAGAGCTTTCCTTCTTTGCTTATAAAATTTTTACAAAAGTATTTCCTTCCCTTTAAGGGGTCGGCCACCCTTGCTTGGTGCCCAAGTAAGGAGCCGGCCAAATCATCCAATCAATCCATGATTGATGATTAAATTAATCAAGAGGAAAGAAAAGGAAAAATAAAAAGGGAAAAGGAAAAACAAGAGGAAGATTTTAATTTTTTATAAAAGTCTTTTCTTATTTGCCTTGGGCAAGTATTATAAAAGAAGGGGAGGAGAGGCCTCATGAGTAAGCTATTCTTTTTCTCTCTTCTCTCTACTCTTCTCCTAAGGGTTGGCCCTTGCTTCCCTTCATGCTAGGGCCGGCCACCTGTTGTGGTTGATTGATGTGGCCGGATACAAAGAGAAGGAGAAGAAGAGGAGAAGTAGGGATTGCATCATCTCTTATTCGCTTGCTTATGCTCTCTCTCTTATGGCCGGATCTCTCCCCTTCCCTTTCCTGTCACGCCCCAGAGGAGTCTCTGTCCGAAGAAATTTCGGCAGCATCTCCCCTGTACGGCGGACAATATGAAACTTTCTACATATCACATATACATCAGCCACAGGCGGCTGGAATGATAACAAAAATAAAAAAAACAAACACCACGCAGTTTATAAAGATATTCAGCCTCTGGCTGTCACAACCACGCAGTTAATAATAGTAATCAATAATAATAGGACTCTGACTCGAAATCCACCCTACTCCACTACACTCGTAAAGCTCAAATCCAACGAACTCACCTCTTCTGCCGTCCAGGCAGGCACGTAGTAAAATGAAATCCAATATCATATCAAAAATCCATCAAAAGGTATCACTCCATACAATATCCATAGGAAAAATCCAAAGACAATACTAAAACAAAGTCTGATATAGAAAAAGGCCAAAATAAAACAAATAACGAACTAGTAGAGAACTGGCTCTACGTGCAGATGGGGGGCCAGCGACTGGAACTGCTCCGTACAACTTCAACAATGGAGCGGGGTGAGTCCAACACTCAGCAGGTACAACTGATATGCATAATAAAACAAATAACAGACAACACTAATCATGCGTACAGTCTCCTGAATACGAGAAGGAATAAATGCAACTGAAACGAAATCAGGAGATAACTGTACTAACCGGGATCAAGGTACAAAGGTAACAGGTCGTCAGACCGAAGAAATCATAATCCTGTATGCATGTCAATCAAATGCATCCATACAAATGCAGCATATAAGTGCAGCAATCACAACAATAAAATTGCAATAAATGCATATGGTGACCGTGCACTCGGACATCACTGCTCCTGATAGTGGCTGAGTGGACGGAATGCTGTCGGAATACTCCTGTCCTCTGGCCCCAAATCATAAATGGGGGAGCTCAATGCTCTCATCTCCCGGTACACAATGACGGGGAGGAAAAATCTCTGCCGGCTACCACGCTGAGTCTCCTGACCAACGGAGCCAAACAGAGTCCACCGTCTGCCGGCTACCACGCTGCTACACTAAATGCCAACGGAGCCAAACAGAGCGGAACTGACTGTCGGCTACCACGCTGAGTCACCTGACCAACGGAGCCAAACAGCAGAACCGCCACACACCTGCCTGATATACCACTAATCCATAGGTGGTGGTGGTGTGTGCAGTACATGTAACTGGCGATGGGCTCAACCATAGTGGAGCCGACAATCGCACAGCATGAAAACATGATGCATGATACTAAGCATGACAATCTCATGAATAGCATAGCAAGATCCATACGTAAATAAAAGGTGTACCACAAGTCAATGTATCGGATGGAAGGTACACAAACAGATAGGGTATCATATAAACCCTAGGTCCTGAACATGATGTATCACATGGTTGGGTCACTACCGAAAGCATGTATGGTCAGATAAATAATAACATGCAGTGCATAATAAATAAACAAACAACATGTAACAGATCATGTAGTGACCAACCGAATCAAATGTAAACACAATTCTTGCTATATGTTAAACACTTTATCATGCATATCAAAAGACATAAGTCAAAGTACCCGCCTCCAATAAGAGATATCCAAATCTAGTCCAAATCTGACGTCGAGATCCTCGTCTCGTGTCAAGGTCCTGTGTCACCAACATATATACATTTTTATTTAGCTACAACCCAAATGAATAGCTAAATAAAAATCCTTAAGAACAACAAAATAAACTGGGTTCTTCTACATCATGTCAAACCCCCAAGACAATATAATTTGGATAAATATCTACAAAAGTCCTCTTCACTACATCCACAAGTCAACTCAAACCTTGGAGTTTCCTCATTATTCAAAATTCCCAATTAAAACAACTCAAACCTCATTCAACAATTTAATTTATCTATTTGACCAAATCATCCCCAAGAATAAGCTCAAACCAAAACTCACCTGAGTTGAATGCCTCAGCCGATAACTCACTGTCGGAGAAGTTGCTGCCAAAGCTTGCTTCCCAAAGAATATTGCTACCAACGGTCTATTGCCGACACTGCAAGGATCTATTACTCTCTATGTCAGCATTCCCAATCAATCCAAATACCCATAAATGTCTTACCTGCAACGGTGCCAAGTTCTTCCTCTCTACCGGAGATTTAACAGAGGGAAAGACTAGGCTGGAATTCCTTGCTCCTGTCCGAACCCAAAGTGAGTTGCTGGATCAAAAAGAAATCCACAGCGCATAAAATTCCAAATCCACAGGACACGATACCTATACCTCTCAGCCGTATTTGTTGCTCCACAACCCTCAACTAGTCGCTCTTCCTCTCCACTGGTCGGAGGTGATAAGGATCCGGCGACAGCGCTAGGTCACAGTGAGGTTGGCTGGTGGAAGGGACTCGGACTGTCGGCGAGGAGACGTCGGCTGGAGACTAGGGCACGGCTTGACACATGGTCTCCCGGCGAAGAGGGCTCGACTGTCGACGCTAGGGCAAAGGAGCTTGGCCGGTTGCCGGCGCTCGGAAGAGGAGAAGGGGGATCGGTCGGGCTAGGGCAGAAGAAGCCGCGGCGCTAGGGCACACAAGGAAGACCGGCGGCACTTCCGTCCGGCGTCGACACTGTGCAGAGTAGAGGAGAGGCGGCTCTCGTCGCCGGCGACAGAGGGGAGAGTGTGTGCACGCGAGAGAGATGAGGAGAAGATCGGGTTTGGGAGAGGAAACCGGCGCGAGGAAGAAGGAGAAAAGGAACGGGCGGAGAAGGTGTCGAGCACGGGGAAAAGAATAAGAGAAAAAGAAAAAGAAAAAGAAAAGATAAAGGAAAAGGAAATAAAACTTTTCCTCATTAAAACAGGGTAGCCTAAACAGGCTTTTCCGGGCCCCGTTTTTATCCCCGTTAACTCGTCCGTACGAGCTCCGAAAAATTCTCGAAAAATATCCAAAAATTCCGGAAAATTCCCTTATTAATATTCGCCTATTTTCCGGTATTTTACATTCTCCCCCACTAATAAAAATTAAGTCCCCAAATTCCGTTATCTACCATTAGCAAGTACTAACAACAGATATAGAGTATATATGCTGAACGGTAAATAAATCACATACCTCAAGTGAAAAGATAGGGATATCGAGCTCGGATCGTATCCTCAAGCTCCCAAGTAGCCTCCTCATCCGAATGATGCTGCAATCCGACTTTAACCAGCCGGATAGTCTTGTTCCGCAATTGACGCTCTTTCCGGTCTATAATCCATACCGGAATCACCTCATAAGTGACGTCAGGCTGAACGGGAACTGAGATATCTGTCAGCACATGTGTAGGGTCAGGTACGTATCTCCTCAGCATAGATACGTGGAATACATCGTGGACGCCTGCCAAAGACGGCGATAGTGCCAACCGATAAGCTACCGCTCTAATCCTTTCCGAGATCTGGAAAAGTCCAATATATCGCGGAGCTAGCTTACCTTTGAGGCCAATCTCTTCACCCCTTTCGTGGGTGAAACTCGTAGAAATACCTGGTCGCAAATGGAGAACTCTAAGGGTCTCCGACTCCGGTCAGCATAACACTTCTGGCAGTCTTATGCCTCTAACATCCTCTGTCTGATAATATGGACCACTTTGCCTCACGTTGAGCTCTATGAGGTCTCAACAACTGGGTCTCTCGGATTCTCGTCCTGATCGACGACTGAGCAACTATGGTAACAAGAATACCCTGCTCTGTCTGTCCCTGCTCCTCAATGTCTAACTCAGAAAAATCCTGAATCAAATCTGTGACCACAACTCGGTGGCAAGCTAAAGTCCCTCTGGACCTCTAGCTAAGTGTATCGGTAACCACATTAGCTTTTCCCAGGTGATAGCTAATGGTACAATCATAATACTTCAGGAACTCCATCTATCTCCTCGGTCGAAGATTAAGTTCCTTCTGAGTGAACAGATATTTGAGACTCCGATGGTCAGTGAGAATCTCAATGTAATATCATACAGGTACTGCCGCCAAATCCTTAGGGCAAAAATAATAGCGGCCAACTTCAGATCATGAACTGAGTATTTTCTTCTCAGGCTCCCTCAACTATCGAGAAGCATATAAGAATACTCTACCGTGCTGCACCAGAACAGCACCCATACCCTGTAGAGACGCGTCGGTGTAGAGGACAAATTCGTCCTCTTCCGAAGGTAAAAACCAAAAATCAAAGCCGACACTAGTCTCCACTTCAGCTCCTAGAAGCTGGTCTTGCAATCCTCAGTCCAAGTAAACTTCACGCCTTTCATGGTCACGCGTGAAAGTAGCATAGCTATGCCGAAGAAACCCTCGACGAAAGGTCTGTAATATCCTGTGAGTCACAAAAGACTGCGGATCTCCTACACTGATTTCGGCTGCTCCCAACGGTAACAACCTCTATCTCCTGTGGAACCACGGTACACTCCTACTGGTGACCGTGTGTCCCAAACATCATAACAAAAGACAATCCAAACCAGCACTACTGATAATCACATATAGATGTTCTCGTCGAATCATCTCTAGATCTATGCAAAGGTAGTGTACGTGACTCACCTCGGATCCGTAATAGATCACAACATCGTCCACAAAGATAATGGACACCTATCCAAACATCCTCGACATACCAGGGTCATCGAGTCCCTGAAAACATCTAAGGCACTATAAGCCTATATGACAAAAACCAATACACATAATGCCCGTATCACAGACATTCCTATCCATAAGATCTCCAATAATAAATCAAAAAATCTGATCATCAATAACATAAATCACCAAAGAATAAATCCTCCAAGGTGAGAGCAACGCTCCATCACAGGAAACACCACATATGTGGGAGCAACGCTCTACCACAAGAAATCCTCAATATGTGGGAGCAATACTCCACCACAAATAATCTGAAATATGTATCTGCAATAAATATAGGAGCAATGCTCCGCTACCAGCAATCCGTGATATGTGGGAGCAACGCTCCACCACAAAACAATACCTAAGTACCCCAAGGCACCTAACTATCTAGCTAGAGACTGTACAAAATCTCTCTACCACAATTCGCTGTGGTTAGCCTAGGATATAACAACCTAGTAACTACTCAAATCCATCATCAACTCTATCAGCATCCTAGTGGGTCATCCACTGATAGGAAAAATTAGTTGATGGGTTAATTCAACAAATGACATAATGCAGTCACTCCACATTCTGCATTCAGTATAAGTAGAATCATCATACTGCTACTAATGTATACACCTAGCACACATGCTCACACAACATATGTATGATCAACAAAATCCTCCAATTATTATACACCAAACATACTCACAACTCAGGTATATTCAGTATAATATCTCCAACAATGCATACCGAACCCGTGTGCAAAATCAACATAGGTAAAATCAACAATACACCTCAAATCACACTCACATGGCATATCTTCACCTATGCCAAGAGTATATCCAACATATACTTCCAATAAAGCATACAAAACCCAGGTGCACTCACAAATCAAACATAATAAAAAAAACACCTCAGATATCACAACAAACACATATGTACATATCACAACTCAGATTAAATCGACAAAATGCCTCCATCAAAACACCACCGATGTACTTATACTACAACTCGGATTTAATTGACAAGATATCTTCAATAACACATCCAAATACATACACCGAACTACATATCTATGATCCACAAGGAACCTTCAAACCATATCAGAACATGGATACATATACTACTTGCAAATGGACAGTCTACCATAGGACTCCCACAACACATAACAAATCATAATATACATGCAACATAGACATGCAAAATCAGCATACCAGCTCAACCAAAAAGACCAACCTTATGCTACCAACACTCATGGGTTACGAGTATATCTAAACAAAATTCATGCATATGTATCAAGCATGAATACATCAATCAAAAGCAACCCAAAATAAAGCAGCCTAATCATCCAGTAACATCCCTGCTCTAGGTTCAAAGGAACTGGTATCGGAACAAGAAAGATATACATACCATGGTATAACATTACAAGTCAATATCATAGACTACCAAGACTATATATCTAATGGGAAAAAAAAAATTTATCATCATAAATCTAAATGTACTCTCCCAGAATACACTAGTAACGATTATATCCGATAAGTGTTAAGCAATTTGCTCTACACTTCCTTACATCAGTGGGGTCACATATCCCAATGCACCCTCTAAGTTATCCCACTAGGTATATACAGTCCACGGTCAAAGTCTTCACGGACTAGGATACATCGATCCTCTAAACCAATCCAAGCCGATAATGATATATGGCTAAATCAGTCCTTTCCACATCGGTACAAAACATGTACTCAAATGTGCTCTAAATACATAACTAAGCACAAATAACCTAAAGGTTTGAACCTCTAAAAATAGAGTATGGCAATCCTTTACTGATCAACCAACAAAAACTAAATCATTCATCTACTAACTAATCAAAAATACCTTAATCTTCCACAAGCAACTAAGGTATATCCAACCACATAATACCATATGCATAAATGTGTACGACCCAAAAGATAAAGTCAGAATTCAAGATCATCAAGACACTCTCATTTTTATCCTTAAAAATATCAACCCACATAATATCAGATGAATCAGTCTCTACTCCCCATGAGGGCAAGTTAGCATTCAAAACATCAATCATTATTTATCCACATAGTCCCATATCAGAGGAAGCATATATCATTTTTTTTTTTATATCATCCTGTTAACTATCCATAACCAACCAGGTTTATTAAAATCTCATAGGCACATTCAACCGTAAAACTCTCCAGCACCCAATTTATAATCTGATCACCAACCATAATCATCAAACCTGTGAATATCATAAATGACACTCACTATGTCACCATCAATGACAACCCAAATATAAATCATCAAAATAGTTATCCACTAATAGATCATCAAAACAAATATCTAGTAATTGATCATCAGACAACCACATAACATTTACTCTCATAAATCATTAGAAATCAACATATCATAATATCTTATATCACAATATCGCTCAACCTCAAACCATTCTCAACAATGATCAAACATGGTAACCCCCAATGACCAATTTCCATCGTACCTGGTACCCTAATATCCAAAAGATATGAGTATAAAACTCTCCTGGCTAAGTCAACAGGAATATGTAGGTATCATCCACTACCCAACTAACAATAGCAGAGGCTGGTATGTGCCTCCATCTCCTACGAGTAGTAACAGAAGCTAACACTACTGATGGTATGATAAGAAAAATCACCAGAGATTATAATCCTTTATCTCTATTAAGGTCAACCATGCTCAATTGCTAATCCATCACATGTAATATGTGCTACTACAACCAAACAGGTACTACATAAAGAATGCTAATACCTATCATAAACTATAAAATTAAATATCATACCTATATGCCGTCTGGAGATGTTCCATCGCTGTCCAGTCCCCAAAATGACCTCGGAATACCGTACGAGAAAAACAAACACCGGAAATCCATATAAATCCAAAACGGAAGTCCATAACATAATCGAAACGGACAAATCCGTGCAACCGAAAATAACTGCCCACACCAATATGTCTCGCAACTAGGGCTAGTATAAAAATATCCAAAATACCAAAAGCAAGTATCACACCCTGCTCTGATACCAATGAATTGGTATCAGAAAAATCTCGAAAATCCAACACACAGAAATCAAACAAATATCGCCAAACTTTGGCGCTCTGATACCATATCAATTGGTATCAGGTTATATCAACTATCCGAAATACGAAAACAAAGATCGTAAAACATAAGCTCTCAAAAATCCAGAACACATAGCAAGTATCGTATACTCGCTCTGATACCACTGAATTGTCACGCCCCAGAGGAGTCTCTGTCCGAAGAAATTTCGGCAGCATCTCCCCTGTACGGCGGACAATATGAAACTTTCTACATATCACATATACATCAGCCACAGGCGGCTGGAATGATAACAAAAATAAAAACAAACACCACGCAGTTTATAAAGATATTCACCACAAACACCACGCAGTTAATAATAGTAATCAATAATAATAGGACTCTGACTCGAAATCCACCCTACTCCACTACACTCGTAAAGCTCAAATCCAACGAACTCACCTCTTCTGCCGTCCAGGCAGGCACGTAGTAAAATGAAATCCAATATCATATCAAAAATCCATCAAAAGGTATCACTCCATACAATATCCATAGGAAAAATCCAAAGACAATACTAAAACAAAGTCTGATATAGAAAAAGGCCAAAATAAAACAAATAACGAACTAGTAGAGAACTGGCTCTACGTGCAGATGGGGGGCCAGCGACTGGAACTGCTCCGGACAGCCTCAACCTGAAAATATCAACAATGGAGGCGGGGTGAGTCCAACACTCAACAGGTACAACTGATATGCATAATAAAACAAATAACAGACAACACTAATCATGCGTACAGTCTCCTGAATACGAGAAGGAATAAATGCAACCGAAATGAAATCAGGAGATAACTGTACTAACCGGGATCAAGGTACAAAGGTAACAGATCGTCAGACCGAAGAAATCATAATCCTGTATGCATGTCAATCAAATGCATCCATACAAATGCAGCATATAAGTGCAGCAATCACAACAATAAAATGCAATAAATGCATATGGTGACCGTGCACTCAGACATCACTGCTCCTGACAGTGACTGAGTGGACGGAATGCTGTCGGAGTACTCCTGTCCTCTGGCCCCAAATCATAAATGGGGGAGCTCAATGCTCTCATCTCCCGGTACACAATGACGAGGAGGAAAAATCTCTGCCGGCTACCACGCTGAGTCTCCTGACCAACGGAGCCAAACAGAGTCCACCGTCTGCCGGCTACCACGCTGCTACACTAAATGCCAACGGAGCCAAACAGAGCGGAACTGACTGCCGGCTACCACGCTGAGTCACCTGACCAACGGAGCCAAACAGCAGAACCGCCACACACCTGCCTGATATACCACTAATCCATGGGTGGTGGTGGTGTGTGCAGTACATGTAACTGGCGATGGGCTCAACCATAGTGGAGCCGACAATCGCACAGCATGAAAACATGATGCATGATACTAAGCATGACAATCTCATGAATAGCATAGCAAGATCCATACGTAAATAAAAGGTGTACCACAAGTCAATGTATCGGATGGAAGGTACACAAACAGATAGGGTATCATATAAACCCTAGGTCCTGAACATGATGTATCACATGGTTGGGTCACTACCGAAAGCATGTATGGTCAGATAAATAATAACATGCAGTGCATAATAAATAAACAAACAACATGTAACAGATCATGTAGTGACCAACCGAATCAAATGTAAACACAATTCTTGCTATATGTTAAACACTTTATCATGCATATCAAAAGACATAAGTCAAAGTACCCGCCTCCAATAAGAGATATCCAAATCTAGTCCAAATCTGACGTCGAGATCCTCGTCTCGTGTCAAGGTCCTGTGTCACCAACATATATACATTTTTATTTAGCTACAACTCAAATGAATAGCTAAATAAAAATCCTTAAGAACAACAAAATAAACTGGGTTCTTCTACATCATGTCAAACCCCCAAGACAATATAATTTGGATAAATATCTACAAAAGTCCTCTTCACTACATCCACAAGTCAACTCAAACCTTGGAGTTTCCACATTATTCAAAATTCCCAATTAAAACAACTCAAACCTCATTCAACAATTTAATTTATCTATTTGACCAAATCATCCCCAAGAATAAGCTCAAACCAAAACTCACCTGAGTTGAATGCCTCAGCCGATAACTCACTGTCGGAGAAGTTGCTGCCAAAGCTTGCTTCCCAAAGAATATTGCTACCAACGGTCTATTGCCGACACTGCAAGGATCTATTACTCTCTATGTCAGCATTCCCAATCAATCCAAATACCCATAAATGTCTTACCTGCAACGGTGCCAAGTTCTTCCTCTCTACCGGAGATTTAACAGAGGGAAAGACTAGGCTGGAATTCCTTGCTCCTGTCCGAACCCAAAGTGAGTTGCTGGATCAAAAAGAAATCCACAGGGCATAAAATTCCAAATCCACAGGACACGATACCTATACCTCTCAGCCGTATTTGTTGCTCCACAACCCTCAACTAGTCGCTCTTCCTCTCCACTGGTCGGAGGTGATAAGGATCCGGCGACAGCGCTAGGTCACAGTGAGGTTGGCTGGTGGAAGGGACTCGGACTGTCGGTGAGGAGACGTCGGCTGGAGACTAGGGCACGGCTTGACACATGGTCTCCCGGCGAAGAGGGCTCGACTGTCGACGCTAGGGCAAAGGAGCTTGGCCGGTTGCCGGCGCTCGGAAGAGGAGAAGGGGGATCGGTCGGGCTAGGGCAGAAGAAGCCGCGGCGCTAGGGCACACAAGGAAGACCGGCGGCACTTCCGTCTAGCGTCGACACTGTGCAGAGTAGAGGAGAGGCGGCTCTCGTCGCCGGCGGCAGAGGGGAGAGTGTGTGCACGCGAGAGAGATGAGGAGAAGATCGGGTTTGGGAGAGGAAACCGGCGCGAGGAAGAAGGAGAAAAGGAACGGGCGGAGAAGGTGTCGAGCACGGGGAAAAGAATAAGAGAAAAAGAAAAAGAAAAAGAAAAGATAAAGGAAAAGGAAATAAAACTTTTCCTCATTAAAACAGGGTAGCCTAAACAGGCTTTTCCGGGCCCCATTTTTATCCCCGTTAACTCGTCCGTACGAGCTCCGAAAAATTCTCGAAAAATATCCAAAAATTCCGGAAAATTCCCTTATTAATATTCGCCTATTTTCCGGTATTTTACATTTCCCTTGCTCTCTTTTGCTCCTTGGTGGTGGTGGTGGCCGAATTCTAGAGAAGGAGGAAGAAGGCTTTTGGGTGGTGTTCATCTTGGAGGATCGTCACCCACACGACGTCCAAGGCGAGGTGAGGAATACGACAGAAGATCTCGAGGTTATTAGCATACAAAGGAAATGTATAACTAGTAATTATTTTCCGCATCATGCTAGTTATTTTTCTTTGTAAGAATTCCAAACACAAGAGGCATTAGATTCTAATTTTTCGAATTTGTAATTCGAGTTGTGTTTTTTTTTTCGAATTTGTGATTCGATTGTTCTTTTCTGTTAAACCTAATGTTATTTTAGGAAATTAAATATTGAATTTCTATTAAAGGCTTTGTCAAGGCAGTGGTGGATGATCCCATACCCAAGAAGGCCTAATGCCTGGCCATGTTTGACCTGGGAGCCGATTTTAGAAATAAATATTTAATTAACTTTATAACATAGGTGGATTTGGATCAATAGTGTAAAGTTTCTCTTGCGATCCAAATCTAAACTATTAAGAATAGATAAGTTAAATTTGGAATCAATAATGTTAAGTTTCGTTTGCGATTCCTAATTTAAGAAAGGTTCAACACTTGTACAAAATTTTTGTACAATGGAACCAGTACGATCTTCCTAGGGCCAACCAACAATTGGTATCAGAGCTAGGGGTTTGCCTCTGTGTGTTTTGGTTTTCAAATTAATTATGCACATGCCATACATAATTTAGGTAGGATAATAGTAGGATGTGCTAACTTTGTAGTTGCAGGCTCCAACTATTATGACATATAGATATTATGTGTGATTGGACCCTTGGCCATGTCAAGAGCATTATTTTGTGTGTGCATGATTGTATGTATCAAATACAGCAGGAGCTGTATTAGTTTTAGAATTTTATTTTTATTCGATCTAGAATACATGTACATTCCTTTGTGGAATATAGGATCGATATATGTAAAATTCTATATTTGTCACAGATCGTATCCTTGCAAGGCGTGGTGCTATTGGAGGACCAAAGGTGCAGCAGAATAAGAAGCAAGATAGATGCGACAACTCGACCTGATGGCGGTGGCTAAAGATGGCAGCAACTAGGGTTGGAGCACGCGGAGGACAGTGATGGAAAATGCCATAATAGTTGGAAAATTAATTTCCATATTTATTGCTTTTATTTACTGTGATGTGTGTGTGCATGTGATGTATGCTTGCATAGGTTAAAATTCCTCACCTTAAATAACTAAGTGGGAGAGGGATTTTTAAATAAATTCCACGGTCTCCATTACTGGTTTGTAAGTGATGCAAACAAACTTGCGCGTTGGCTCTGAGTGCCTTCCTCCATATCGAATGAGTTTGTTTACGGATCACTAGATTAAACTTCCATTTTGGATGGTTATAGGAAATTAATTAAGCGTGTGATCTTCCCCATTGGAAGGGGCATAATCTTATTTAATGGACTAAGTATCAAGTAATGGTATACACTTAGGCTTATTTAATAGTATCCTCCCCATCGGAGACACTGCTATTATTTGTGTGACCGAAGGAAAACCAACTATTAATTTGTCATAAAGATAGGTTGACAAGATAATAAAATTATAACCCTCCTCTTACAAATGTTGAGATTTTGTATACGTCCACACTATTGTGGTATACAAAATTCACGGTGTTTGAGGAAATTTTATTTGTCAGGTTGACAAGATAATAAAATTAATGGGTAAAACCCCTCTTACAAATGTTTGAATTTGTATACGTCCACACTATCGTGGCATACAATATTCACGGTGTTCGAGGTAATTTTATTTGTCATAAAGATAGGTTGACAAGATTATTAATGGGTATAACCCTCCTCTTACAAATGTTCAATTTTGTATACGTCCACACTATCGTGGCATGCAAAATTCACGGTGTTTGAGTTGTTGGTGAATTTAAATGATATTGTTTTGAGGAATCAATATTATTTTAAATTCAAAGTTTTGACCAAATATTTAATCAGAGATAAACCAACTATTAATTTTATTTGTCATAAAGTTAAGTTGACGAGATAATAAAATTAATGGATAAAATCTCCTCTTTGATTTTGTATACGTCCACACTATCGTGGCATACAAAATTCATGGGGATTTTATGGTGTTAGTCTTGACCAAATATTTTTGTGATTCTTAGGATTTCAAATGTTAGTCAATCCCCTAGCTGTTATACTATCGAATAGACTTAGTAGTCCCAGTTATGATTGGAAACAATACTTGGACTCTATGATGGACTGTCTTTTCAGAACCAAGAACAATATAGGTATATTTTATTCATTAGTTGTTGAAACATGATTAGTGGTGTTATCTATCGGTACCTAGTGTATAGATACGGGAGTAGTGTATAGATACGGGAGCCACTAATCATGTCTGTAATTCATTGCAGGGGTTCCAGGAAATCTGACAATTATATGAAGAGAAAATCACCATGGGCACTGCTGCAAAAGTAGCAGCTATTGCAGTGGGAGATGTTTATCCTCCGATAGGAATAAAACATGGATTTTGAGAAATTATCTTTACATACCAAGTTTAGAAAGGACTAGATTTCAGTTTCTAAACTATTTAAAGAACTTGATATTCTGCCTATTTTAATAACAAAGTTGTTATTAAAAAAAATAGGGAAGTTATCTGTTCTGGTACGTTGGTTAGCAATTTAAAAATCCAATAACTGTTGGTTAGTCCTAAGAAAATCGTACCGGTTCCACTGTATAAAAATTTGTACAAGTGTCGAACCTTTCCTTAAATAACCTATTACATTCTTTAGAAGTTAAATTAGGAATCGCAGACGGAACTTAACATCATTCATTCCAAATTTAACTTATTTGTTCTTAATGGTTTAGATTTGGATCACAAGCGGAACTTAACACTATTGATTCAAATCCACCTATGTTATTAATTCCATTAAATATTAATTTCCAAAATTGGCTTCCAGGACTCTATGGCGAGGTTGTTGGAAATTTCGGACCGCAAAAACTGCTTTTTCGCGTCGCGGAAACCCCGAACCCCAAGCCACCGGATCCGTGCTAAGTAAAATAAAATAAAATTTTTTTACGAGTACGAGTTTCTTACATCTAGATCTACACTATGAGAAGGAAGTTACCCTCGATGCGATGCCCTTCGCAATCCCGCTCTTCCAAGTGATGCCGGATCTCGAGGTTGTCATGTGTACAACCCTCTAGAAGTATCCACACGAACAAATAGGTGGAGAAACCTAACACAAAGGTGTGCTAGCACCTTGGTAAGGTTCGGCCAAGAGAGGAGAGGGAGAAAGGTTGATGAGCTTGAGGAAGAAGATGATGGAATGAATGCCTTGAATGAAATCAAAATTTCATTCATCACAAAAGTGGCCGGCCACATAATGGAATTGTAACCTCCATTCATATTTAATGTGGACATTAAAGAGGATATTTGTAACCTCCATTAGGTGGCACACACATGTGCTAAACATGATGATGTGTCACATCATCATTGGCCACTTAATGCCAACTCACAAATGATGTGGCATAAAGTCAAGTCAAACTTGACTTTTCCTCTTCCTCTCAAGTCAAGTCAAACTTGACATTATAACTCCCATGGTTGATCTAATCCGAGCATTTGATTCAAGCCAATTTAATATAATGAATTTAATTCATTTAATTAAATTGATTCAATGAGTCATAATCTAAATTAGACTCATTGAACACATGAATCAACTTGAGTCCAACTCAATTAGTACAATTAGGATTACTCTTAATCCAATTTGATTCATCACATGAATCTAATCCTCTTGGTTCATCATATGAACCTAATCACCATCTAATTGTCCTTTGTGTGTGACCCTATAGGTTCTTATAACGTTGGCAATGCTCCTAAACCCATTTAGAAGCATAAGTAATGAGCGGAATCTAGCAACACATCATTACTACCTAAGTTATAAGAATGTTGAGATCCAACATCACCTTGTGACTACTAATGGTGACTCCTCACAATATATGACAAGTGTCCTTCTATCCTAGACATCTAGATTGATCAATATGAGGCATAGACCGTGTCATCCTCTAATCAATCTAAATCTTGAACTCTAAGTAGACTCACTCAATCAAATGAGCTTAATATCTCATATTGACTCATTTGGGCATGGCCATGCACTTCGTGGTCTCACTCTATCAAGAATATCGATGTCACTCTCGTCATATAAGAGGGATAGATCCCATCTACATCCCTCACATCTCTCCGTATAATTTGTTACATACCCAGTAATCGCCTTTATAGTCCACCCAGTTACGGGTGACGTTTGACGAAACCAATGTACATAACTCCTTATGTAGGGAACCATGGTGACTTCAGGTCTAAGGACTAGTAGTCATACTAATAATCACATGAGAAAGTATAAGACACTCATATAACGATCCATGATACTTTCTCATAGCGGGTCATTTAGTATACATTCTCCAATGCATACCCATGTGTCAAGTTGATATCTCCATATCCATGACTTGTGAGATCAAGTCATCGAGTTAACCTACATGCTAGTCTTATTGCATTAACATTGTCCCTGAATGTTAATACTCGACTAGGAATGATTAAGAGTAGTGTTCCCTATATCATCTCACTATCGATTCTACCAATCGATTGATATCGGTAAAAACCTTCTACTCAAGGACGCTATTATACTTAGTTTATTTGGCACCAATACAAGTAAGCATAATAACCAAAAACCAAATGCCTTTATATATAAGAAATATAATACAATGATTCCATACTACAATCATCAAATGATTGGCTCTAGGGCTCTAACTAACAATCTCCCACTAGCACTAGTGCCAATCAGTGTAGGCTCTAAGCCCCAATGACCTAGTGTGACCATCATGCTTCCTCTGTGCCAAAGCCTTGGTCAAGGGATCTGCGATGTTAGCCTCTGTGGGTACACTACAAATCTTCACATCTCCTCTCTCGATAATCTCTCGAATGAGATGGAAGCACCGTAGTATGTGTTTGGTCCGCTGGTGTGAGCGAGGTTCCTTAGCCTGTGCTATAGCTCCATTGTTGTCACAATAGAGCTCAATAGGGTCAGCGATACTAGGAACCACCCCAAGTTCAGTGATGAACTTGGGAATCCAAACTACCTCCTTTGCTGCCTCTGATACAGCAATGTACTCGGTCTCTGTCAGAATCACCATCGTGTCTGCTTCGAACTCTTCCACTCACAGGACCACCATTTATGCAAAACACGAATCTTGATCTGCGATCGATAATCATCCGGTCGGTCTGGAAGCTAGCATCACGTAACCCTTTACGGCCTAGCTCATCATCGCCTCATATCAAGAATATTCTTTAGTTCTTCTTAAGTACTTAAGAATATTCTTGACCGCTATCCAGTGACTTTCACCTGACTGGTATCTCGTCGTCATGCTCAAAGCATACGAGACATCAGGTCGAGTACATAGCATGGCGTACATGATCGATCCTATGGCTGAGGCATAAGGGATCTGATCCATGCGGTCTCTCTCCTCTCTAGAAGAGGGACCTTGAGTCTTCGAAAGACTCACGCCATGTGACATCGGCAGAAATCCCTTCTTGGAATTCTGCATGGCAAACCGAAGGAGTACCTTGTCAATGTATGTACTCTGACTTAGGCCAAGCAATCTCTTAGATCTATCTCTATAGATCTGTATGCCTAGAATGCGAGATGCTTTACCTAAGTCCTTCATTGAGAAACAAGTCCCTACCCAAGTCTTGACAGACTGTAACAAAGGGATGCCTTTCCCAATGAGTAGTATGTCATCCACATACAATATGAGGAAGACAACTATATCCCCTACAACCTTCTTGTAGACACAACGTTCATCTTCATTCTTGATGAAACCAAACTGTTTGATTGCATCATCAAATCGAAGATTCCAGCTCCGAGAAGCTTGCTTTAGTCCATAAATGGACCTAGGCAGCTTGCATACTCTGCTAGTATGCTGTGGATCTACAAAACCCTCAGGTTGTGTCATGTACACATCCTCGAGCAGGTTTCTATTCAGAAATGCGGTTTTGACATCCATCTGCCATATCTCATAGTCATGGTATGCTGCAATAGCAAGCATGATCCGAATGGACTTAAACATCGGTACTAGAGAAAAGGTTTCATTATAGTCAATACCATGAATCTGCTTGAAACCTTTAGCTACCAAGCGACCCTTATAGATAAGTCCATCCATGTCAGTGTTTCTCTTAAAGATCCACTTACACCCTATGGGTTTTACCCCTTCAGGTGGATCAACCAAAGTCCAGACTTAGTTAGTGTACATGGATTCCATCTCAAATCTCATGGCTTATAGCCATTTCTCGGAATCTGGTCTCATCACAGCTTCATGATAAGAGGTGGGCTCATCCTCTATGAGCACAACGTCATCATGGTCAGACAAGAGAAATGAGTATCTCTCAGGCTGACGATGTACCCTATCAGACTTGCGAAGAGGTATGTCTACTTGAACTGGTTGTTGTTCCTCAACTCCTTGTGGAACAACATCATCCACAACATTTTGTGGTTCCAGTTCAACTTCCATCGAAGCTTCAGTGCTATGGTCCAGATCTTGAACTTCTTCAAGATCGAATGTACTCCCACTAGTCTTTCTAGAACAAAGTCTCTTTCTAGAAAGACTCCAGTCTTTACCACAACTACCTTGTGCTGACTGGGAATATAGAAGTAGTATCCCTTAGTTTCCTTGGGATATCCAATAAAGTAGCACTTGTCGGATTTGGGTCCTAATTTGTCTGAGACTTGACGTCGAACGTAAGCCTCACAACCTCAAATCCTCATAAAAGGCACCTGGGCATCTCTCCCAATCCATATCTTATATGGTGTCTTTATCACGGCCTTGGATGGAACTCGGTTGAGTATAAAAACTGCCGTGTCTAGAACATAGCCCCAAAGAAATGTAGGAAGATCTGTGTGACTCATCATAGACCGTACCATATCTAATAGAGTACGGTTCCTCCTTTCGGATACACCATTCCACTATGGTGTTCCAGGAGGAGTGAGTTGGGATAGAATCCCACACTCAGCTAGATAGTCACGAAACTCATGGCTAAGGTATTCTCCACCTCGATTTGATCGAAGTATCTTAATACTCTTGCCAAGCTGGTTCTGTACTTCATTCTTGAATTCTTTGAAATTTTCAAAGGATTCAGACTTATGTGTCATCAAGTACATATAACCATATCTACTGAAGTCATCAGTAAATGTGATGAAGTACCTATAACCACCTCTAGCAACGACATTGAAAGGGCCACATACATCACTATGTATAAGTCCTAACAAATCAGTTGCTCTTTCACTGTACCCACTAAAGGGAGTCTTGGTCATCTTGCCTAGTAGGCATGACTCGCATGTCTCATAAGATTCAAAATCAAATGAGTCCAGCAAACCATCCTTATGGAGCTGGGATAAGCGCTTGTCATTTATATGACCTAAGCGACAGTGCCAGAGATAGGTTTGATTCAAGTCATTTGACTTGAACCTCTTGGTATTTATGTTATAGATAGGGCTTTCAAGATCTAGAATGTAGAGTCCATTCATCAGAGGTGCACTACATTAGAACATATCTTTTAAATAAACAGAACAACATTTGTCCTTAATTATAAAAGAGAAACCTTTCTTGTCCAAACAAGAAATTGAAATTATGTTCTTAGTTAAAGCAGGCACATAACAACAATCATTCAACTCTAGTACAAGCCCAGAGGGCAAAGATAGAAAATAAGTTCCTACAACAACAGCAGCAACCCGTGCTCCATTGCCTATGCGTAGGTCCATGCCCTGCTATTTCTCAGCGCCTACACATTAGTACAAATGTGAGAAGCACATCCAGTATCTAATACCCATGATGAAGAAATAGATAGATTGACTTCTATAACATATATACCTGAAGTGGAAGTCTCACTTCTTCTTAAGATCTTCCAGTACACCTTGCAGTTCCTCTTCCGGTCTGACCGCAATGGAAGCATGTAGCATCCTTGGTGACCCCTCCTTAGGCTTCAGTGCCTTGCCTTTGCCCTTGGCTTGAGACTTTCCTTTTCGTTTGGGCTTGCCCTTGCCCTTGTGTTTCGAACCATCGTAAGAGTGGGGCTTAACCTTCTTAAGGTTCATCTCAGCAGTTCTCAAGGCAGTGGCTTGTCAATTTCGTTCATGTTGTAGTTTAGAACGAATTGACTATAGCTATCCGGCATGGATTGCAAGATCAGGTCAGTGGCCAGCTCTTGGCCAAGTGGGAATCCCAACCTCTGTAGGTTTTCTATGTACCCAATCATTTTGAGTATATATGGGCTTACGGGAGCCCCATCTGACATCTTGCACTGAAATAGTGCCTTTGAGATCTCAGATCTCTCGTGCCTCGCTTGTCCTTGATACAGTTGACGAAGATATTCAACCATATCGTAAGCACCCATCAACTCATGTTGCTTCTGAAGCTCAGAGTTCATGGTCACGAGCATTAGACAGGACACATCTAATGCATCATCTTGATGCTTCTTGTAAGCATCTTTGTCTGCTCATGTGGCATTGGCAGGAGGAGCCTCCAGAATGGGCTGCTCCAGAACGTACAGTTTATGTTCCTAGGTGAGAACTATTCTCAAGTTCTTGTACCAGTCCAGGAAATTTGCTCCATTGAGCTTGTCCTTCTCAAGGACAGAACATAAAGAGAAAGAGTTCGTATTCGACGTCATGGTAATCTACAACAGAAATTAAAGCAGAAAGTAAATATCATATTCTTTTAAATCATTTAATTAGGCCTTTAACTAAATGATGCTCCCACTGAATTCTATAATTTAAGTGGAACAAGATCCACATCATACTAACCCTTGAGTTAGCTTTGGCTAATACACCCAAGATTTAGTATGATTGGTAGGTAACGATTTACCAATTATATCTCTATGCAACTCTTGTTTATAGGATCATTATCCGCAGTTATATTAAAACTTGAGTTAGCTTTGGCTAATACGCCCAAGAATTAATATAAATGTGATTATGTCCTTGTAACGCCCGAAAATTCTCAAAGTAATTTTAGAAATATTCTACGATTTTTCTGGAATTTTAGAATATTTTTATGGAATTTTTGAAATAGCAGAATTAGCAAAATTAAGTAAAAACGTAAAATAGCCTAAGTGGGAATTGAACCCGAGACCTACCGAACCCTACGACTTATAGATGACTTTAGTAACCAGGGGCCCCAGCAGGGGTGTGCTGAAAGAAGAGGGGAACAATTATATTTATGATTGGGTTGGGTCATATTTACCACTTAATATAAATAGGGAATTAAGAGAGGAGTTATTATTTTCCGAAACGACAACTCTCTTTTCCCTCACCCTCACCCGACACCACCTCTCTCTTCCTCACCTCTCGGCGCACAAATCCCAAGGAGACCTAGGGTTCCATTTCTAGGGACGTAGGAGCACTTTCCGGTGACAACTCCGGCACGAGGATGTTCCTCTCCGCGAGAAGAGCGCGTAGACGTAAGAAGATCGACGAAGAGATCTTCTTCTTCGGAAATCTAGTGATAGGATTGTAAGAAAACTTAGCGCAGGATGTGAGTAACCCCTCACCTGCAGTATAAGTAGCTATTTGTATGCTTTTATGTTCTTAGTTCACTTTTATACCCTTAGTGCAGCCATATACAGAATTAGAGCACGCCAGGTGCTCGATAAAATGCCTAGTACAGTTATACGCTATAGTAGGCATTTTAGTAGTTCAGTTAAATGCCATAGTTGCATTTTTAAATGGCATACATAACCTTGCTTCAGTTTATATGAGACTACGGTCCAATGGGTGGGCTCCCATAGTCACCTCTAGGTTCAGATAACCTAGCTCTAGGTTGAGATAGCCTAGCTCTAGGTTCAGATAACCTAGCTCTAGCTTCAGATAACCTAGTAAGAGCAAGATAAGATATATCAGTTATGAATCAGTATTTTACTTTATCAGTGGCACTGTACTGGACTTCAGTTGTCCATGGGTTGGGCTTCCACAGTCATCTCTAGGTTTAGATATCCTAGTAACCCTACTAGATTCGGGACTTGCAACCTCGGGTCTAGTCAGGGATGTGCGCATAGCAAGTACAGTTGTCGGGCCCATCAGCAGCATATTTAGTATTTTTATCTACTTATGAAAATAGTTTTCAAACTTCACAAACCAGATATGTGAATACAGCTTAGCTTTGATTTAGTTAGCTTGTCGATACAATGAATAGCTTTTGTTCAGTATTTGTTTAGCATGATTCATTTGTCGATATGCCACGTTTTTAGTCTTTTCAGCATGATCATTAGCATGTATTTCGAATAGCATCTTTTGAAAGCATGATTTTTTGAATGCATGTTTTGTGAGGTAGATGGTTTCTTACTAAGCTCCCAAGCTTATAGTTTCATTTTCCTTATACTGCAGATAAAGGTAAAGGAAAGATGGATTAGCGGAGGCTGGAGGACAATGCAATGAGATGTGTGTGAGAAGGAACGTGGAATGAAGATCTTTGGGGAAACTAGCAAATTTAAGAACCTAGTATTTCTTATAACGTTACTTTTCTGCACTTTTAGTTATTTGGGTGTCCTGAATTATGAATGTTATGCTTAAATTACTCGTTGTCTGGATATTAGATAGCTAACCAGGAGTAATGATATGCCTAGTATTAGTGTTGTGTTTGTAGTTGAATTTCTGAAGGTTCGGTACGAGGTTGGGTCTGATTTCTGCAAAAATCAGAAACCTAATCGATCAGCCGATCGATTGAGCAGTCCTCAATCGATCAGCCGATCGATTGGAAGAAGTCCCCGCATACAGAAAACTATGGAATCGATCAGCTGATCGATTGAGGAGCCCTCAATCGATCAGCCGATCGATTGGGTAGCGATCTGCCGCGTACAGGAAGCTGATAAATCAATCAGCTGATCGATCGGCCATGGATCAATCAGCCGATCGATCGGGAAATTGCTCCCGTAAACAGAGAGCTTCTGAATCGATCTTTGGATCGATTGGCCAGACTGGGTCGATCAGGCGATCAATCTAGACAGGATTTTCGTGCACAGTAGCACGTTGAATCGATCAGTGGATCGATCAAACAACTCCAATCGATCAGCCGATCGATTGGAGAGTCTGATTTTAGCTAAGATGTATCTGCTTTCAGTTTCTTGATCGAATTGAGAGTTAGGCTTCCTTCTTAGCATATGTACAACCGTGGAAGTGTACTCTGAACATAGAATTCCAGACTTTATAGCAAATAGTAGAGAGTTTTAAATTAGTTAAGTTTTTCTGCCCAAAATAGTTTAGCTTAACATAATGAACGTAACCCCCGGCCTCACAACCTAGACAGTAGGAGGTTGGGTCGTTACAGAGTGGTATCAGAGCAAGTTCCATATTTCCTCCACACACACATCAGCATTGAACCTGCAGCTTCCAAGTAAGAATTCCTCTCACTTTATTTATGTTATTGCTTTCATGTTTATAGATAACTAAAGCTTGTTATATACGATAACATCTAACATGATAATAGTAGTTAGATATATATGATTGTATTAGTTATGTATGTCCTTTATTCCTCTAGAAAATGGTACAAGGACGCCCAGCTAGAAAGACACCAGCTACTGAGCCCCAACACGAGGCAGGCAGCCCAGTGCCTCCCCCAGACCTTACAGCAGTAGTAGCTCAGTTACAGAAACAACTAGCTAAACAACAAGAGCCTAACTTAGCAACCCCAGTAGTGATAAAGGTCCCACCAGTCCAACCTACAGCACCAGCAGCCCCAACAGTAGGGGCAAGAAGAGAAGCCTATTTGATCTAGTGGCAGAAGATCAAGCCAGAGAACTTCTCAGGCACCAGTGGACCATGGGATTCCCAAGCCTAGTTCAAAACACTGGAAAGTACGATGGAGCTTTTGGACTGGCCAGAGTTTGAAAAGGTGAAATGAGCCTCATTCTGCCTGACAGGAGACGCACGTATGTGGTTGGAGAGGATTAAAGCGAAGCGCCTAGTGAACCAGATGACATCGGCTGACTTCGAAAGAGAATTCTTTGAGGAGTTCTTTCACATGCGGGTCACAAACCGCCACTACGACGAGTTCACTGAATTTCGTCAGGGCAACCTTTCAGTTGAGGAAGCCGTGAAGAAATTCAACAGACTGGCTCATCTATGCCCTGAACTAGTCAGCACTGGAAGAGAACGAGTCTGGTTGATGCTCGAGATGTTAAGGCCGAAGATAACAATGAACGTGGCCAGCGGCGTTCATAAGCCACAAACTATAGAAGAACTAGTAAGCAGTGCTCTGACCACTGAGCATTACCAGAACAGCATCAAGCAGCAGAAGCAAGCCTTCTCAAAGTCCAAAAGCCAAGGAGGCTCAGGTACTCAAAAACACCAGGGCCACAGCTCTAACTGGAAAGGGAACTCCAGTCACAAACGTAAACCAGGGAGTTACCCAAAAGGAGGACCAGCTAGTAAACAACCTAGCTATCCCAAGTGTTCTACTTGTGGGAAGTTCCACCCAGGAATTTGTCGCAAGAGCACACGAGGATGCTTCGAGTGTGGCCAGGAAGGGCATATGGCTAAGCAATGCCCGAACAAGACCAGCCTTCCCGCACCACAGCCGATTCAGTACGGAGGTAACCCAGCACAGTTACATCAGATGCAGGCTGCTATAGATGATCCACACATCAGCCAGGGAAGACTAGAAGCCCCCTCAGCCACGACGAATGTGAGGATCTACTCACTCACCAGAGAGGACGTAGCAAATGCCTCGACAGTTGTTACAAGTCAGATAAGTATTTTACAGCAAAGTACAACTGTCTTATTCGATACTGGGGCAACCCATTCTTATATATCCAAGACATTCACCGAAAAACAAGCAATATCTCCAGAGGTACTCAGTGGTCAGTTTCTGACAACACTACCTTCAGGAGAAATCATGACATCCACGCACTGGCTCTGAGCAGTGCCAGTCTGATAGCAGACAGAGAGCTTTTTGGTGATCTGATAGTGCTAGATATGGCTGACTACGATGTCATTTTGGGAATGGACTTTCTGGTCAAATACGGTGCCTCCATAGAGTGTCGTAAACAGAGAGTTGTATTCCAACCCGAAGCAGGAGTGCAGTTTGGGTACATCGGAGAACCAAAGAGAAAAGCCAAGAAGTTTCTCTCAGCTCTGAAAGCACAGAAACTACTGGATTCAGGATGTACAGGATTCCTAACACATGTAGTCAGTACCAGTCAGAACAAGGACCAAAAGCTAGAAGAAGTCCGAGTTGTATGTGACTACCCAGCAGTCTTCCCCGAGGAGTTACCGGGCCTAGCACCAGACAGAGAAATTGAATTTGAGATAGAACTCATCCCCGGTACGAATCCCATCTCTAAAGCACCATACCGCATGGCTCCAACAGAACTGAAGGAACTTCAGAAGCAACTACAGGAGCTGCTTGACAAGGGCTTCATACGCTCTAGTCACTCACCATGGGGAGCGCCTGTATTGTTCGTGAAGAAGAAGGACGGGAGTATGCGCCTATGTATAGACTACCGGGTACTAAACCAAGTCACGATTAAGAACAGGTATCCTCTTCCCAGGATCGATGACCTGTTCGATCAGCTAAAGGGAGCAGCAGTGTTCTCTAAAATAGATCTCAGATCGGGATATCACCAGGTTAGAGTTAAAGAAGGTGATATACCTAAGACAGCCTTCAGGACTAGATATGGACATTACGAGCTCGTAGTCATGCCCTTTGGTGTGACGAATGCTCCAGCTACTTTCATGGACCTCATGAACAGAGTATTCAGAGAATACTTTGTTAGCTAGAGCCCTAGAGCCAATCATTTGATGATTGTATTTTGGACTTGTTGTATCATATTCTATATAAATAAAGACATTTGGTTTTTGGTTATTATACTTGCTTGTATTGGTGCCAAATAAACTAAGTATAATAACGTCCTTGAGTAGAAGGTTCTTACCTATATCAATCGATTGGTTGAATCGATAGTGAGATGTAGGGAACACTACTCTTAATCATTCCTAGTCGAGTATTAACATTCAGGGACAATGTTAATGCAATAAAACTAGAATGTAGGTCAACTCGATGACTTGATCTCACAAGTCATGGATATAGAGATATCAAGTTGACACATGGGTATGCATTAGAGAATGTATACTGAATGACCCGCCGTGAGAAAGAATCATGGATCGTTATATGAGTGTCATATACTTTCTCATATGGCTATTAGTATGACTACTAGTCCATAGACCTAAAGTCACTATGGTTCCCTACATAAGGAGTTATGTACTTTGGTTTCGTCAAACGTCACCCGTAATTGGGTGGACTATAAAGGTGATTACTGGGTATGTAACAAATTATGCGGAGGGATGTGAGTGATGTAGATGGGATCTATCCCTCCTATATGACGGGAGAGACATCGGTATTCTTGATAGAGTGAGACCACGAAGTGCATGACCATGCCCAAATGAGTCAATATATGATATTGAGCTCATTTGATTTAGTGAGTCTACTTGGAGTTCAAGATTTAGATTAATTAGAGGATGACACGGTCTATGCCTCACATTGATCAATCTAGATGTTTAGGATAGAAGGACACTTGTCATATATTGTGAGGAGTCACAATTAGTAGTCACAAGGTGATGTTGGATCTCAACATTCTTGTAACTTGGGTAGCAATGATGTATTGCTAGATGCCGCTCATTGCTTATGTTTCTAAAGGAGTTTAGAAATATTGCCAACATTATAAGAACCTATTGGGTCACACACAAAGAACAAGTGGATTGAGATTAGGTTCATATGAATCAATTGGATTAGGTTCATATGATGCACCAAAGATTGGATTCGGATTAATTCAAATTAGACTTATTGAGTTAGACTCAATTAGATTCAATTGTTGAATTAGTCTAATTTAAATTTGATTCATTGAGTCAATTTGTATTAATGAATTAAGATTCATTAAATTAAAATTGACTTGAATCAAAGGTTGGATTTAACTCAACAAGGAAGAAAATTGGTCAATTTTGACTTGACCAAATGGAAGTTGAAACATCAAGTTTGACTTGATGTATTGCCACATCATGAAGGTTGACTCATCCTACATGTCATGTCTAATCTTGCCACATCATCTCCACCTCATTATGGTGTGCCACCTCATGGAGGTTACACATCCCATTCACTTAATGTGGCCGGCCACATTAAATGAGGGGGTTACAAGATGTGGCCGACTAATGTGTGGAGAGGTTTTGTTTTGTGGTATTGATGTGTGTTTATTGCTGTATCTTCTTCCTTGGGTTCTTCCTCCTCTTTTGCTACTGTTGCCGTGGGTTTCAAGTAAGGAAGAAGAAAGGTGAGTGAATCTAATTCAAGAAGAAAGGTTAGTGAAAGTCACATAGAGTTTTTAGAGGAGTGTGTTCTCTTCTTTTCCTTTCTTCATCTTCCAATCCCATCCGAGAGCATCAAGAAATGCTAGCACACTTGTGGTGTTCTCTTCTCCATCCTTGAGTGTTAGAGAACACTTCTTGTTCGTGTGAATACTACTAGAGGTGTGTACGTTTGAACACACTCGAGATCCGGTGCACCTTGGACGAGCGGGATTCGCAAAAGGCACGCAACAAGGGTAACCTTCTAAACATGTAGATCTAAGTGTAGATCTAGTTAGTAAATTCGTACATGTAAATTTTTGTACTATACTTTTCCGCGACGCGAAAAAGCGGTTTTCGCGGCCCGAAAACCCCAACATACTTAGATAAGTTTGTTATTGTGTTCATCGATGACATTCTTATCTATTCTGGAACTCAGGAAGAACACACAGAGCACCTGAAGATAGTACTGCAGACCCTTCAGCAGAACCAGCTGTACGCCAAGTTCACGAAATGTGAATTCTTGCTCGATCAGGTATCCTTTCTGGGTCACATCATCTCCAGAGATGGTATCATGGTAGACCCCAGTAAGATAGAGGCTGTGAGTAACTGGAAGAGACCTAAGAATGCCAGTGAAATCAGAAGCTTTTTGGAACTAGCAGGCTATTACAGAAAATTTGTAGAGGATTTCTCTAGGATAGCCTCCCCACTGACAGCTCTTACCAGGAAGAACATAAAATTTCAGTGGACAGAGGACTGTGAGAACAGTTTCATGGAGCTCAAAAGAAGATTGACTAGTGCACCCATTCTAACTCTTCCAGAAAACACAGACAGCTTTGATATTTACAGTGATGCTTCAAAATTGGGACTAAGAGCAGTATTGATGCAAAATGGCAAGGTGATCGCCTATGCCTCCAGACAACTCAAGGATTATGAGAGGAACTACCCTACTCTTGAGCTTGCAGCAGTTGTCTTCGCCCTCAAAATTTGGAGACATTACTTGTATGGAGAGCAGTGTAGAGTGTATACAGATCATCAGAGTCTGAAGTACTTCTTCACTCAGAAGGATCTGAATATGCGACAGCGCAGATGGCTCGAGCTGGTCAAGGACTATGACATAGACATTCTCTACCACCCAGGAAAAGCCAATAAGGTGGCAGACGCACTTAGCAGAAAGTCCAGTGCCACCTTACTATCCTTAGTAGGCATGTCACCTCCCCTACAGAAGAAGATTACAGATTTTGGTCTCGAACTTATAGTTGGACAGCTCTCTACTATGACCTTAGCATCTACCTTGCTTGGCGACATCCAGACAGCTCAGGGTCAGGACCCTGAAATTCAGAAAATCAAGCAAGGGTCAGCAGAATCAGAAAGTAGAGAGTTCAGAGTATCTGATAGCGGAGTATTGTATTTTGGTGACAGACTATGCGTTCCGGATCAGGAGGAACTACGGAGGAAGATCCTAGACGAGGCTCACAGGACTCCTTATGCAATGCATCCTGATTCCACCAAGATGTATCAAGACCTGAAGAAATATTTTTGGTGGCCTGGGATGCAAAGAGACATCGCTAGATATGTCAGTACCTGTCTGACCTGTCAGAGGGTCAAGGCAGAACACCAGCCTATTCAGATCCCGGAATGGAAGTGGGAGGATATTTCTATGGATTTCATAGTGGGACTACTCGAATCACGAATGGTTTTGATGCCATCCGGGTAATAGTCGATTGACTAAATCAGCACTTCTTAGCTATCGTGATATCCTACTCCATGGGCAGCTTTGTATCTCAAGGAGATATTGATGCATGGAGTTCCACGGACCATCATTTCAGACATAGATTCACATCACACTTTTGGGAGTGTGTACAGTCAGCATTGGGCACCGTTAAAGTTTAGTGAGCAAATCAGGTACTCGAAGATATGCTCCTAGCGTGTGCCCTAGACTTCAAGGAAGTTGGTGCAAATATCCGAGTTTAGCGAATTTGCATACAACAATAGCTATCAGGCCACTATTGGCATGACACCCTGAGGCTCTCTATGGGCGGAGGTGTAGATCTCCCATCTGCTGGTATGAGAGAACTATAACTTCAGATGGATCTAGTAGCAGATACCACAGGATCCGTGAGGATAGAGATAGCTCACACGCCTTAAAGCTATCGATACACCCGACCCTTAGAGTTTTAGGATACAGTGTTCCTCCAAGTGGCTCCCATGAAGGGAGTAATGCGTTTTGGAAGAAGGGAAAATTAAGTCCTAGATATGTGGGACCATACTTTATCACCGAAGAGGTTGCTATAGCATATGAGCTAGAGCTACCGGGAGATGTCACTATCCATAACGTATTTCATGTCTCTATCTCAAGAAGCATATATGCCATGCCAGTGATTGAGCCCACTACCCGAAGTACATCACGAATAATAGACATCTATTCGAATCGGCCTATATAGGTTAAGAAATTGTGGAATAAGGAGGTACCATTAGTAAAAGTTATTTGGCAAAATCACACAACAGAAGAGGCAACTTGGGAGACAGTAATTCTAAGTTCGAGGATGAACTTTTTATAAGGTATGGGGATTGTAACGCCTTAAAATTTTTCAAAGTAATTTTAGAAATATTCTACTTTTTCTGGAATTTTAGAATATTTTATGGAATTTTTGGAAGTAGCAAAATTAAGTAAAATGTAAAATAGCCTAAGGGAATTGAACTAGAGACCGAACCCAACCCTCGACTTATAGATGACTTTAGTAACGTATGAGGGTGCTGAAAGAAGAGGGGAACAATTATATTTATGATTGGGTTGGGTCATATTTACCACTTAATATAAATAGGGAATTAAGAGAGGAGTTATAATTTTCCGAAACGACAACTCTCTTTTCCCTCACCCTCACCCGCCGCCACCTCTCTCTTCCTCACCTCTCAGCGTACAAATCCCAAAGAGACCTAGGGTTCCATTCCAAGGGTCGTAGGAGCTCTTTCCGACGACAACTCCGGCACGAGGACGTTCCTCTCCGCGAGAAGAGCGCGTAGACGTAAGAAGATCGTCGAAGAGATCTTCTTCTCCGAAAATCTAGCGATAGGATTGTAAGAAAACTTAGCGCAGGATGTGAGTAACCCCTCACCTGCAGTATAAGTAGCTATTTGTATGCTTTTATGTTCTTAGTTTGCTTTTATACCCTTAGTGCAGCCATATGCAGAATTAGAGCACGCCAGGTGCTCGATAAAATGCTTAGTACAGTTATACGCTACAGTAGGCATTTTAGTAGTTAAGTTAAATGCCATAGTTGCATTTTTAAATGGCATACATAGCCTTGCTTCAGTTTATATGGGACTACAGTCCAATGGGTGGGCTCCCATTGTCGCCTCTAGGTTCAGATAACCTAGCTCTAGGTTCAGATAACCTAGCAAGAGCAAGATAAGATATATTAGCTATGAATCAGTATTTTACTTTATCAGTGGCACTGTACTGGACTTCAGTTGTCAATGGATTGGGCTCCCATAGTCGTCCCTAGGTTTACTAGATTCGGGACTTGCAACCTCGGGTCTAGTCAGGGATGCGCGCATAGCAAGTACAGTTGCTAGGCCCATCAGTAGCATGTTTAATATTTTTATCTACTTATGAAAATAGTTTTCAAACTTCACAAACCAGATATGTGAATACATCTTAGCTTTGATTTAGTTAGCTTGTCGATACAATGAATAGCTTTTGTTCAGTATTTGTTTAGCTTGATTCATTTGTCGATATGCCACGTTTTTAATCTTTTCAGCATGATCATTAGCATGTATTTCGAATAGCATCTTTTGAAAGCATGATTTCTTCGAATGCATGTTTTGTGAGGTAGATGGTTTCTTACTAAGCTCCCAAGCTTATAGTTTCATTTTCCTTATACTGCAGATAAAGGTAAAGGGAAGATGGATTAGCGGAGGCTGGAGGACAATGCGACGAGATGTGTGTGAGAAGGAACGTGGAATGGAGATCTTTGGGGAAACTAGCAAATTTAAGAACTTAGTATTTCTTATAACGTTACTTTTCCGCACTTTTAGTTATTTGGTTGTCCTGAATTATGAATGTTATGCTTAAATTACTCGTTGTCTGGATATTAGATAGCTAACCAGGAGTAATGATATGCCTAGTATTAGTGTTGTGTTTGAAGTTGAATTTTTGAAGGTTCGGTATGAGGTTGGGTCTGATTTATGCAGAAATCAGAAACCCAATCGATCAGCCGATCGATTGAGCAGTCCTCAATCGATCAGCCGATCGATTAGAAGAAGTCCCCGCTTACAGAACACTATAGAATCGATCATCCGATCGATTGGGAAGCGATCTGGCGCGTACAGGAAGCTGATGAATCGATCAGCTGATCGATCGACCATGGATCGATCAGCCGATCGATCGGGAAATTGCTCCCGCAAAAAGAGAGCTTCTGAATCGATCTCTGGATCGATTGGCCAGACTGGGTCGATCAGGCAATCGATCCAGACGGGATTTTCATGCACAGTAGCACGTTAAATCGATCAGTGGATCGATCAAACAACTCCAATCGATCAGCCGATCGATTGGAGAGTCTGATTTCAGCTAAGAAGTGTCTGCTTTCAGTTTCTTGATCAAATTGAGAGTTAGGCTTTCTTCTTAGCATATGTACAACCGTGGAAGTGTACTCTGAACATAGAATTCCAGACTTTATAGCAAATAGTAGAGAGTTTTAAATTAGTTCAGTTTTTCCGCCAAAAATAGTTTAGCTTAGCATAATGAACGTAACCCCCGGCCTCACAGCCTAGACAGTAAGAGGTTGGGTCGTTACAGTCCTATATTCCAATCGTTGGAAATATGCCTATAGTTTTACTCGATCCAACCGAGTTAACTAGTTACTCAATCTAATTGAGTTGTACTCACCCATGCATTGATAGGCGGGACCAAGATTGTCCCTCCGTACCCTACCAAGATAATATGTGTTGCTCTGCTTTGGCAGATTCAACAACACATGTGATCGAGGTAGTGATAGGTATCACGGCATGGTAGGCATTTGAGTTGACACGATTGAGATCTAATCTAATCGAGAGGGTGCATCTTGTACACGATTTAGATCTAATCTAATCGCTAGGCACTAATTAATTACTAATTATGCATCACATACACTCAAGCAATTAATTAAATTATTTGTGATTAGTCATGACCCTACTATGATCTTCTCAAGCTAATGAGAAGATCGGATGGTCAACCTAAGGTCAACATCTTCTCAAGCTCCTCCCTTTGACCACCTTGTGTTGCTCGCGCCCTCCTCGTAACTCTGTCTCGAGTGGACCTTCCACCGCTCCAATTTTGTACATTACAATTTTTGAAACTCGAGTTACATTCGAGTCTAAACTAATTTACAACAAGAATATAAAATAGAGAAAGGCACGACGCCCAGGTCGCGAATCAAATATACAACACGCACATCACATGACGGCACGCAGGCCGTATTATGAATTACAACACATTTCCAATCAAATTGGGTCTTTTTGTGCCATGACTATCACAAAATGATACATAATTCTAAATTATGTATTTTCTATAATTTTCTATAATTTTTACTATAATATTTACAATTTTTATGAGTAAAATTCCCGGCGGTTTCGTTTAGCGAGTTTTCGGGCGCAATCGCGGAACAAATCCCCTTGCGGGGCCAGGGGTAGCGCCCCTACCCACGATCTAACCATCTACCTGTCGAAACACTTGTGCTTTGCTTCTACGAGAAAAATACCCATAAAAACTATAAAAATATGAAATTTACAGAATATTACAGAACTGCTATTTTTCATAAAATTACAAAATAAACTCGTACAAGACTTCGCACGTGGCTCTGATACCACTGTTGGAAATTTCGGGCCACGAAAACCGCTTTTTTGCGTCGCGGAAACCCCAAACCACAAGCCACCGGATCCGTGCGAAGTAAAATAAAAAATTTTTTTTTACGAGTACGAGTTTCTTACATCTAGATCTACACTAGGAGAAGGAAGTTACCCTCGATGCGATGCCCTTCGCAATCCCGCTCTTCCAAGTGATGCCGGATCTCGAGGTTGTTAAGTGTACAACCCTCTAGAAGTATCCACATGAACAAATAGGTGGAGAAACCTAACACAAAGGTGTGTTAGCACCTTGGTAAGGTTCGGCCAAGAGAGGAGAGGGAGAAAGGTTGAGAGCTTGAGGAAGAAGATGATGGAATGAATGCCTTGAGTGAAATCAAAATTTCATTCATCACAAAAGTGGCCGACCACATAATGGAATTGCAACCTCCATTCATATTTAATGTGGCCATTAAAGAGGGGATTTGTAACCTCCATTAGGTGGCACACACATGTGCTAAACATGATGATGTGGCACATCATCATTGGCCACTTAATGCCAACTCACAAATGATGTGGCATAAAGTCAAGTCAAACTTGACATTATAACTCCCATGGTTGATCTAATCCAACCATTTGATTCAAGCCAATTTAATATAATGAATCTAATTCATTTAATTAAATTGATTCAATGAGTCATAATCTAAATTAGACTCATTGAACACATGAATCAACTTGAGTCCAACTCAATTAGTACAATTAGGATTACTCTTAATCTAATTTGATTCATCACATGAATATTATCCTCTTAGTTCATCATATGAACCTAATCTTCATCTAATTGTCCTTTGTGTGTGACCCTATAGGTTCTTATAACGTTGGCAATGCTCCTAAACCCATTTAGAAGCATAAGTAATGAGCGGTATCTAGCAACACATCATTACTACCCAAGTTATAAGAATGTTGAGATCCAACATCACCTTGTGACTACTAATTGTGACTCCTCACAATATATGACAAGTGTCCTTCTATCCTAGACATCTAGATTGATCAA
This sequence comes from Zingiber officinale, assembly GCF_018446385.1. Lineage (NCBI taxonomy): Eukaryota > Viridiplantae > Streptophyta > Magnoliopsida > Zingiberales > Zingiberaceae > Zingiber > Zingiber officinale. The sequence continues at coordinate 41,249,321 of NC_056007.1, read as the reverse complement.
TATGAGGCATAGACCGTGTCATCCTCTAATCAATCTAAATCTTGAAGTCCAAGTAGACTCACTCAATCAAATGAGCTCAATATCTCATATTTACTCATTTGGGCATGGTCATGAACTTCGTGGTCTCACTCTATCAAGAATATCGATGTCACTCCCGTCATATAGGACGGATAGATCCCATCTACATCACTCACATCCCTCCGCATAATTTGTTACATACCCAGTAATCGCCTTTATAGTCCACCCAGTTACGGGTGACGTTTGACGAAACCAAAGTACATAACTCCTTACGTCGGGAACCATGGTGACTTCAGGTCTAAGTACTAGTAGTCATACTAATAGTCACATGAGAAAGTATATGACACTCATATAACGATCCATGATACTTTCTCATGGCGGGTCATTCAGTATATATTCTCCAATGCATACCCATATGTCAACTTGATATCTCCATTTCCATGACTTGTGAGATCAAGTCATCGAGTTGACCTACATGCTAGTCTTATTGCATTAACATTGTCCCTGAATGTTAATACTCGACTAGGAATGATTAAGAGTAGTGTTCCCTATATCATCTCACTATCGATTCAACCAATCGATTGATATAGGTAAGAACCTTCTACTCAAGGACGTTATTATACTTAGTTTATTTGGCATCAATACAAGTAAGCATAATAACCAAAAACCAAATACCTTTATATATAAGAAATATGATATAATGAGTCCATACTACAATCATCAAATGATTGGCTCTAGGGCTCTAACTAACAGAGGCACATTACCTTGGATTTGGGAGCAACCACCACCGCCTAGACAAAGCCTTTTAAAGAAAGCTAATATTTAATTTCCTTAAATAACTCTAGGTTAACCAAAAAGAACAATCGAATCACAAATTTGAAAAAAGAAGAAAACACAAACTCGAAAAATAATTTGAAAAACTAGATCTAATGCATCTTGTGTTTGGAATTCTTACAAAGAAAAATAACTAGTATGATGTGGAAGAAAAATACTAATTATACCTTCTCTTTGTATGCTAAAGACCTCGAGATCTTCTGCCGTATTCCTCGCCTTGCCTTGGATGTCGTGTGGGCGACGATCCTCCAAGATGAACACCATCCAGAAGCTTTCTTCCTCTTCCTCTAAAATCCGGCCACCACACCACTAAGGAGAAGAGAGCAAAGGAAAAAGAAGAGGGGAGAGGGAGGGCCGGCCACCTAGAGAGACTCCACCATGAGAATAAGAATTGTTATCTCATGAGTCCTCCTCACCCCTTCTTTTATATTACTTGCCCAAGGTAAATAAGAAAAGACTTTTTACAAAAGTTAAAATCTTCCTTTTGTTTTTCCTTTTCTTTCCTCTTGATTGAATCAATCACCAAACATTAATTGCCCAAGCAAGGTGGTCGGACACCTCATCAAGGAAAGAAAGAAAAAATTTTATAAAATTTTATAAACCCTTATAATATTTTACAAGCTCTCTTTTAATTTTCTAAAGTAGGAGTTAAAAAAGGAAAGTTCTAAAAATTGAAACTATGTTTTAAAATTTAAAACTTCTCTTATAAAATTTCCTTTTTTAAGATGGTGATAGAAAATTTAAATTTTAAAACTTCTCTTCCTTTTTTTCTTAAACCATGAGGATGGTTAAAAAAGGAAAGTTTTAAAATCTTTTAAACTTTCTTTTAAAACATGTGGCCTAATTCAAATAAGGAAAGTTTTTACATTTAAAATCTCTCTTTTAAAACTTGTAGTTTTCTACAAAGAGAAGATTTTAAAAAAATTCAAAACACCCCTCCTTGTTTGAATTATTGTGGCCAGCCCCTACATGCTTGGGCACCAAGCAAAGGGGCCGACCCCTTAAGAGGACAATATGGTCGGCCATTGCTTGGTCACCAAGCAATAGATTGACCCCCTTCTTGGACACCAAGATGAGTCTTTCTTTGGATGGACTTGAGGCTTTTATGAGGCTATGACAGGGACCTAAAGGCCTTCCGATGAGCTTGAGTATCCCATGTTCGCCCTGAACATACAACTCAAGTTCATCGATAATAACTCATTCCACTAGAGAGTTATTATCGCACTACCGCACCAATCCCAAATTACATTATGGGCTCCTTCTTATTATGAGTGTGTTAGTCTCCCTGTGTTTAAGATAACGAATGCCCACTAATTAAGTAAGTTACTAACAACTCACTTAATTAATATCTAGCTCCAAGAGTAGTACCACTCAACTTCATTGTCATGTCGGACTAAGTCCACCTGCAGGGTTTAACATGGCAATCCTTATGAGCTCCTCTTGGGGACATTCTCAACCTAGATAACTAGGACATAGTTTCCTTCTATAATCAACAACACACACTATAAGTAATATCATTTCCCAACTTATCGGGCCTATTGATTTATCGAGCTAAATCTCACCCTTTGATAAGTTAAAGAAATAAATACTAAATATATGTGCTTGTTATTATATTAGGATTAAGAGCACACACTTCCATAATAACTAATGTCTAGTTCTTTCAAAAAAGAACTTACCTTAAATGGTTCTACTCAATACACTTAGAGTTTACTAGTGTAATTTATTAGTCAAGATAAACTAATACTTAATTACATTACGACTATTCTTATGGTTTGTTCCTTTCCATCTTAGTCGCGAGCAACTGCTTATAATTTATAAAGAACCGACAACATGATCTTCTGAGTGTGACACCACACACCATGTTATCTACTATATAAATTAATTGAACAATTACATTTAACAAATAAATGTAGATATTGACCAATGTAATTCTTTTATTTCAAAAATAAATGTTTACAAAAGCTAGACTTTTAGTATACATTCCAACAATCTCCCACTTATACTAAAAGACTAAGTTGCCATACATCTGATTCCCATCCCACTCACATGCCGATCAAAAGCTTTCGCCGGAAGGGCCTTAGTGAAAGGATCTGCCAGGTTATCTGCTGATGCAATCTTGGTGACGATAACTTCTCCTTGCTTGACGATGTCTCATATCAGGTGGTACTTACGCTTTATATGTTTGCTTGCCTTATGAGCTCGTGGTTCCTTCGAGTTTGTAACTGCACCGCTATTATCACAATAAATTGTGATGATTTTGGGCAAACTAGGAATCACATCTAAGTCCATTAGAATGTTCCTGAGCCATACAACTTCTTTGGCTGCCTTAGAGGCTGCCAAATACTCAGCTTCCATGGTTAAGTCTGAAACGCATTTCTACTTAACACTCCTCCATGCAATGACTCCACCTCCTAAAGTAAACACATAGCCTGATGTAGACTTACGTTGTCCCTATCTGATTGGAAATCTGAATCTGTGTAACCCATAGGGAGCAAATCTCTGCTTGGTAAACTAGCATATAATCTCTAGTCCTTCTCAGGTAGTTCAATATATGCTTTACAGTAGTCCAATGTCCTTGTCCAGGATTACTCTGATATCTGCTAACCATGCCCACGGAAAAACAAATATCAGGTCTCGTACACAGCATTGCATACATTAGGCTTCCCACAGCTGAAGTATAAGGAATTGCCTTCATGTCCTCTATCTCCTTTGATGTCTTTGGAGACATCTCTTTAGATAAGGCTACTCCATGTCTAAAAGGTAAGAAACCTTTCTTGGAATTCTGCATGCTAAAACGAGCAAGGATTGTATCTATATATGAAGCTTGTGTTAGCTAGAGCTCTAGAGCCAATCATTTGATGATTGTATTTTGGACTTGTTGTATCATATTCTATATAAATAAAGGCATTTGGTTTTTGGTTATTATACTTACTTGTAGTGGTGCCAAATAAACTAAGTATAATAACGTCCTTGAGTAGACGGTTCTCACCTATATCAATCGGTTAGTTGAACCGATAGTGAGATGATATAGGAAACACTACTCTTAATCATTCCTAGTCGAGTATTAACATTCAGGGACAATGTTAATGCAATAAGATTAGCATGTAGGTCAACTCGATGACTTGATCTCACAAGTCATGGATATAGAGATATCAAGTTGACACATGGGTATACATTGGAGAATGTATACTGAATGACCCGCCATGAGAAAGTATCATGGATCGTTATATGAGTGTCATATACTTTCTCATGTGGCTATTAGTATGACTATTAGTCCTTAGACCTGAAGTCGCCATGGATCCTTACATAAGGAGTTATGTACTTTAGTTTCGTCAAACGTCACCCGTAACTGGGTGAACTGAAAAGGCGATTACTGGGTATGTAACGAATTATGCAGAGGGATGTGAGTGATGTAGATGGAATCTATCCCTCCTATATGACGGGAGCGACATCAATATTCTTGATAGAGTGAGACCACGAAGTGCATGGCCATGCCCAAATGAGTCAATATGAGATATTGAGCTCATTTGATTTAGTGAGTCTACATGGAGTTCAAGATTTAGATTGATTAGAGGATGACACGGTCTATGCCTCACATTGATCAATCTAGATGTCTAGAATAGAAGGACACTTGTCATATATTGTGAGGAGTCACAATTAGTAGTCACAAGGTGATGTTGGATCTCAACATGCTTGTAATTTGGGTAGTAATGATGTGTTGCTAGATACCGCTCATTACTTATGCTTCTAAATGGGTTTAGGAGCATTGCCAACGTTACAAGAACCTATAGGGTCACACACAAAGGGCAATTAGATGGAGATTAGGTTCATTTGATGAACCTAAAGGATTAGGTTCATTTGATGAACCAAATTGGATTAAGAGTAATCCAAGGTAGGCTAATTGAGTTGGACTCAATTTGGTTCATGTGTTAAGTGAGTCTAATTTGGACTTAGACTCTTTTAATTAATTTAATTCAATGAATAGAGATTCATTAAATTAAAATTGACTTGAACCAATGGTTAGATTAGATCAACCAAGGTAGAGAAGTGGTCAAGTTTGACTTGACATAAGTAGGAAGATGAAGAGTCAAGTTTTGACTTGACTTTGACTTGACCAATGCCACATCATCAAGGCTTTTGGTCAAGTTTGACTTGACCAAATGCCACCTCATGGGAGTTACCAAGAGTGGTGACTCTTGATATTCCATGGGAGTTACAAGCCAAAAATGTGGCCGGCCACTTTTATTCATGAAAAGGAGTTTCATTTTTCATGTGTAACTCCATCTTTTTCTTCCTTGGTTCTCTTCTCTCCCTCTCCTCCTCCACTACTGATCTCTATGGTTGCTAGCACATCCTTAGAGGTTTTTCTCCATCTCTTGCTTGTGTGGATACACATAGAGAAGTGTCTACTTTGACACTTTCGAGATCCGGCGAACCGAGGACGAGCAGGATTACGAAGGGCTTCGCATCAAGGGTATATTCTTTCTTCATGTAGATCTAGGAGTAGATCTAAGTTGTAAACTCATATTCATAAATTTTGTTCTATATTCTTCGCACGAGATCCGTTGGCTAGGGTGATTCGGGGTTTCCGCGACGCGAAAAAGCGGTTTTTGCGACGCGAAAAAGCGGTTTTCGTGGCCCGAAAAACCCAACAGTTTGAGATAGACACAACATTCTTTTATTGCGATCCCTTATAAATTTGATCCCAAGAATGTGTGCACATTCTCCTAAGTTCTTCATATCAAACTGTTTGGACAATATGTCCTTACGTCGGATAATACCTTGACATTGTTGCCAATTAAAAAAATATCATCTACGTATAGTACAAGAAATACCACCACGTTTCCGTTACACTTCTTGTATACACAAGACTCATCTAGACACTGAATAAATCCATATGACTGGATTACTTCATTAAACTGGATGTTCCAAGATCTTGAAGCTTGCTTCAATCCATAAATGGACCGATTCAGCTTGCATACTAGATGTTCTTTGCCTTTTTCAATGAATCCCTCTGGTTGGTTCATATGGATGCTTTCTTCAAGACTTCCGTTAAGGAAAGCTATCTTGACATCCATTTGCCAAATCTCATAATCCATATGAGCGACAATGGATAAGAGTATCCGGATAGACTTAAGCATAGCTACCGACGAAAGATTCCCTCTTTCTGAGTATACCCTTTCACAACAAGCCTTGCTTTGAAGGTTTCTACCTTCCCGTCTGTCCCTCTTTTCATTTTGTAGATCCAATGGCTTTTACACCATCAGGTGGTTGTACAAGCTCCCAGACCTTATTAGAATACATAGATTCTATTTCAGAATTCATTGCCTTTTGCCAAGATACTGCATCTTTATCTTGGAGTGCTTCGTCATATGTTCGGGGATCAGGTTCATGTTTACCCGGGATCAAGTCCGAAGACTCTCCCAAAAACATGAATCTCTTAGGTTGCCTTACAACCCTCCCACTATGACGAGGCACTGCCTCTGGTTGTGTATCATGTGTGACACGTATTGCAGTTTCTAGTGGTACTTCATCTTGTACTGTTGGTACTAAAGTAGACGTGTCCTCTCTTATTGTTAGTAAGAGCCCTAGAGCCAATCATTTGATGATTGTATGGACTCATGTATATCATATTCTTGTATATTAATAAAGGCATTTGTTTGGTTATTATACTTAATTGTATTAGTGTCAAATAAACTAAGTATAATAGCGTCCTTGAGTAGAAGGTTCATACCTATATCAATCGATTAGTTGAATCGATAGTGAGATGATATAGGGAACACTACTCTAAATCATTCCTAGTCGAGTATTAACATTCAGGGACAATGTTAATGCAATAAGACTAGCATGTAGGTCAGCTCGATGACTTGATCTCACAAGTCATGGATATAGAGATATCAAGCTGACACATGGGTATGCATTAGAGAATGTATACTGAATGACCCGCCATGAGAAAGTATCATGGATCGTTATATGAGTGTCATATACTTTCTCATGTGGCTATTAGTATGACTATTAGTCCTTAGACCTGAAGTCACCATGGATCCTACATAAGGAGTTATGTACTTTGGTTTCGTCAAGCGTCACCCGTAATCGGGTGGACTATAAAGGCGATTCTGGGTATACAACGAATTATGTAGAGGATGTGAGTGATATAGATGGGATCTATCCTCCCATATGACGGGAGCGACATCGATATTCTTGATAGAGTGAGACCACTAAGTGCATGGCCATGCCCAAATGAGTCAACATTAGATGTTGAGCTCATTTGATCGAGTGAGTCTACTTGGAGTTCAAGATTTAGATTGATTAGAGGATGACACGGTCTATGCCTCACATTGATCAATCTAGATGTCTAGGATAGAAGGACATTTGTCACATATTGTGAGGAGTCACAATTAGTAGTCACAAGGTGATGTTGGATCTCAACATTCTTGTAACTTGGGTAGTAATGATGTGTTGCTAGATACCGCTCATTACTTATGCTCCTAAATGGTTTAGGGCATTGCCAACGTTACAAGAACCTATAGGGTCACACACTTAGGACAATTAAATGGAGATTAGGTTCATTTGATGAACCAAGAGGATTAGATTCATTTGATGAATCAAATTGGATTAAGAGTAATCCTAATTGGGCTAACTTGAGTTCGACTCAAGTTGATTCATGTGTTAAATGAGTCTAATTTAGATTTTGACTCATTGAATCAATTCAATTTAATGAATTAGATTCATTATATTAAGTTGGCTCGAATCAAATGGTTGGATTAGATCCTCCATGGTAGAGATTGAGTCAAGTTTGACTTGACTTGAGAAGGAAGACCAAAGGTCAATTTTGACTTGACCTTTTGCCACCTCATTGGTGAGTTTGCATTAGGTGGACCAATAATGATGTTCCACATCATCATGGGTGCCACCTCATGGAAGTTACAAAGCCACTCTCTTAATGGTTTCATATTAATTGCAATTAATGCAATTAATTGGTAATGGTTTCATATTAATTGCAATTAATGCAATTAATTGGTGAGTTTTTGAAAGTGGCCGGCCACTTGGTTTTTGGGTGTGAATTTCATTTTTCCCATTCAAGTGGTGCATCTTCTTCCTCCTTCCTCTCTAGCTCTCCCTCTCCCTCTCCTCCTTACTTGGCCGAACCTTACCAAGGTGCTAGCACACCTTTGTGTGAGGTTTTCTCCACCTAAGTTGTCCGTGTGGATACTTCTAGAGGACCGGCGCTTGACGGTCTTGAGATCCGGCAACACCTTGGAAGAGCGGGATTCGCGTAGGGCGCGCATCAAGGGTAAACACTTTTCTCGTAGATCTAAGTAGTAGATCAGTTTTGAACTCGTACAAGAAATAGTTTTTCGAATTTTGTATACGAATCTTTGCACGGATCTACGGCTTTGGGTCTTTCGGGGTTTCCGCGACGCGAAAAAGCGGTTTTCGCGGCCCGAAGAACCCAACAGTGGTATCAGAGCCACGTGCAAAGACTTGTACGAGTTAGTTTTTGGTTTTTGGAAAACAAAACTTCTGTGATTTTCTGTAAAAATTCAATTTTTATGTTTTTATGGGTAATTTTTCCTTATAGGCGAAGCACAAGTGTCTCGGCACTTGTAGGCTTCGGCTATCGGGAAGAATTTTCCCAAACGGCTTCGTTTCGACCCAAAATCTTTTGGGACAGCGGACTCGGGTGCCTTTAGATCGCAACGGAGCAACTCACGATGGTTAGATCATGGGTAGGGGCGCTGCCCCTAACCCCGCAAGGGGATTTGCTCCGCGATCGCACCCGAAATCGCTAAAAACGAACCCGTCGGGAAGATTTTTCCGAAACGGTAATGTCTCGGCCCAAATCGTTTTGGGACAGCGGGTTTAGCTGTTGGATCGCAATGGGACCCTCGCGATGGTTAGATCGCATGCCCAAAGGGATCCGTTCCGCGATTGCGCCCGAAACCGCTAACCGGGATCGCCGGGAAATTTTACTTGTAAAATTGTAAAAAATTATTTTTAAAATTACAGAAAATAAGAAAATATTTAATTTTGAATTATATATTAATTTTGTGATAGTCATGGCCCAAAACCCAATATGATTGGTTGTGTTGTAATTCATAATACGGCCTGCGTGCCATGATGTGTTTTCGCGTGTTGTATTTATTTTATTATTCACGACCTGCGCGTCGTGCCTCGTCTTTTATTCTTGTTGTAAATTAGATTTAGACTCGAATGTAACTCGAGTTTCAAATTGTAATGTACAAATTGGAGCGGTGGAGGGTCCACACGAGACGGAGTTCCGAGGCGGGCACGAGCAACACAAGGTGGTCAAAGGGAGGAGCTTGGAGAAGCTGTTGACCCTAGGTTGACCATTCGATCTTCTCATTGGCTTGAGAAGATCGTAGTAGGGCCATGACTAAATCACAAATAGATTAATTAATTAATTATTATGTATCTGATGCATGTTTAATAGTTAATTAATTAATTAGTGCCTTAACGATTAGATTAGATCTAAGTCGTGCACATGATGCACCCTTGCGATTAGATTAGATCTAAGTCGTGCACAAGATGCATCCTTCTCGATTAGATTAGATCTTGATCGAACCAACTCTAAATGCCTAACCGTGCCGTGATACCTATCACTACCTCGATCACATGTATTGTTGAATCTGCCAAAGCAGAGCAATACATATTATCTTGGTAGGGTACGGAGGGACAATCTTGGTCCCGCCTATCAACGCATGGGTGAATACAAACTCAATTAGATTGAGTATTCCTAGTTACTCGGTTGGATCGAGTCAACTATAGGCATTATTCCAACGGTTGGAAAAGATAGGTCAAAATCACATCTATATTAACTCTCGGGCATATTAGCCAAAGCTAACTCGAGTTTTAATATAAATGCGGATATTGATTCTATAAACAAGAGTTGCATAGAGATGTAATTGGTAATCGTTACCTACCGATCATACTAAGCCTTGGGCGTATTAGCCAAAGCTAACTCAAGGGTTAGTATGATGTGGATCTTGTCCCACAAGAATTATAGTATTCAGTGGGAGCATCATTTAGTTAAAGGCTTAATTACATGATTTTAAAAGAATATGATATTTATTTCTGCAAATTTTCTGTTGTAGATAACCATGACGTCGAACACGAATTCTTTCTCCCTGCGATCTGTCCTTGAGAAGGACAAGCTCAACGGAGCGAATTTCCTGACTGGTACAAGAATTTGCCCAGGAGCGCAAACTGTACGTTCTGGAGCAGCCCATTCCTGAGGCGCCTCCTGCCAATGCCCCGCGAGCCGACAAAGATGCTTATAAGAAGCATCAAGACGACGCATTAGATGTGTCCTGTCTAATGCTTGCGACCATGAACTCAGAGCTTCAGAAGCAACATGAGTTGATGGGCGCTTACGATATGGTTGAGCATCTTCGCCAACTATATCAGGGACAAGCGAGGCATGAGAGATTTGAGATCTCAGTGCAAGATGTCAGACGGGGCTCCTGTAGGTCCTTATGTACTCAAGATGATTGGGTACATAGAGAACCTACAAAGACTGGGGTTCCCACTTGGCCAAGAGCTGGCCACTGACTTGATCTTGCAGTCCTTGCCAGATAGCTATAGTCAATTCGTTCTAAACTATAACATGAACGAGATTGACAAGCCACTGCCCGAGCTACTTAGTATGTTACGAACTGCTGAGATTAACCTTAAGAAGGTTAAGCCCATTCTGATGATTCAGAAGCACAAGGGCAAGGGCAAGCCCAAAGGTAAGGGAAAGTCCCAAACCAAGGGCAAAGGCAAGGCACTGAAGCCTGAAGGAGGGGTCACCAAGGATGCTACCTGCTTCCACTGCGGTCAGACCGGACACTGGAAGAGGAACTGCAAGGTATACTTGGAGGATCTAAAGAAGAAGCGAAGTGAGACTTCTACTTCAGGTATATATGTTATAGAAGTCAATCTATCTATTTCTACAACTTGGGTATTAGATACTGGATGTGCTTCTCACATTTGTATTGATGTGCAGGCGCTGAGAAATAGCAGGGCATTGACAAAGGCAATGGAGCACGGGTTGCTGCTATTGCTGTAGGAACTTACTTTCTATCTCTGCCCTCTGGGCTTGTACTAGATTTAGATGATTGTTGTTATGTGCCTGCTCTTACTAAGAACATAGTTTCAGTTTCTTGTTTAGACAAGAAAGGATACTCTTTTATAATAAAAGACAAATGTTGTTCTGTTTATTTAAAAGATATGTTCTATTGTAGTGCACCACTAATAAACGGACTCTATATTCTAGACCTTGAGAGCCCTATCTATAACATTAGTACCAAGAGGTTCAAGTCAAATGACATGAACCAAACCTACCTCTGGCATTGTCGCTTAGGTCATATAAATGACAAGCGCTTATCCCAGCTCCATAAGGATGGTTTGCTGGACTCATTTGATTTAGAATCATATGAGATATGCGATTCATGCCTACGAGGCAAGATGACCAAGACGCCCTTTAGTGGGCATAGCGAGAGAGCAACTGATTTGTTAGGACTCATACATAGTGATGTATATGGCCCTTTCAATGTTGCTGCTAGAGGCGGTTATAGGTACTTCATCACATTTACTGATGATTTTAGTAGATACGGTTATGTGTACTTGATGACACATAAGTCGGAATCCTTTGAAAAGTTCAAAGAATTCAAGAATGAAGTACAGAACCAGCTTGGCAAGAGTATTAAGATACTTCGATCCGATCGAGGTGGAGAATACTTAAGCCATGAGTTTCGTGACTATTTAGCTGAGTGTGGGATTCTATCCCAACTCACTCCTCCTGGAACACCACAGTGGAATGGTGTGTCCGAAAGGAGGAATCGTACCCTATTAGATATGGTACGATCTATGATGAGTCACACAGATCTTCCGACATCTCTATGGGGATATGCTCTAGACACGGCAGCTTTCATACTCAACCGAGTTCCATCAAAGGCCGTGATAAAGACACCATATAGGATATGGACTGGGAGAGATGCCCAGGTGTCTTTCATGGGGATTTGGGGGTGTGAGGCTTACGTACGACGTCAAGTCTCAGACAAGTTAGGACCCAAATCCGACAAGTGTTATTTCATTGGATATCCCAAGGAAACTAAGGGATATTACTTCTACATTCCCAGTCAGCACATGGTAAAGGCTGGGGTCTTTCTAGAAAGGGACTTTGTTTCTAGAAAGACTAGTGGGAGTACCTTTGATCTTGAAGAAGTTCAAGATGCGAACGATAGCACTGGAGCCTCGATGGAAGTTGAACTGGAACCACAAAGTGTTGTGGATGATGTTGTTCCACAAGGAGTTGAGGAACAACAACCAGTTCAAGTAGACATACCTCTTCGCAGGTCTGATAGGGTACGTCGTCAGCCTGAGAGATATTCATTTCTCGTGTCTGACCATGATGACGTTGTGCTCATAGAGGATGAGCCTAACACCTATCAGGAAGCTGTGATGAGACCAGATTCCGAGATATGGCGGATGGATATCAAAAACCGCGTTTCTGAATGGAAACATACTCGAGGATGTGTACATAACACAACCAGAGGGTTTTTGTAGTTCCACAGCCATAGGATCTATCATGTATGTCATGTTATGTACTAGACCTGATGTCTCGTATGCTATGAGCATGACGAGCAGATACTAGTCAGATCCAGGTGAAAGTCACTGGATAGCGATCAAGAATATTCTTAAGTACTTGAGAAGGACTAAAGAATATTTCTTGATATATGGAGGCGATGATGAGCTAGCTGTAAAGAGTTACAGTGATGCTAGCTTCCAGACCGACCAGGATGATTAAAAATCGCAGTCGAGGTTCGTGTTTTGCTTGAATGGTAGTGCTATGAGCTGGCAGAGTTCACAGCAGTTCTACAACGTTTCCATCTCATTCGAGAGATTATCGATAGAGGAGATGTGAAGATTTGCGGAGTACCTACAGAGGCTAACATTGCAGATCCCTTGACCAAGGCTTTGGCACAGAGAAAGCATGATGGTCACACTAGGTCTTTAGGCTTTAGAGCTTATACTGATTGGCACTAGTGCTAGTGGGAGATTGTTAGTTAGAGCCCTAGACCCAATCATTTGATGATTGTATGCACTCATGTATATCATATTCTTGTATATTAATAAAGGCATTTGTTTGGTTATTATACTTAATTGTATTAGTGTCAAATAAACTAAGTATAATAGCGTCCTTGAGTAGAAGGTTCATATCTATATCAATCGATTAGTTGAATCGATAGTGAGATGATATAGGGAACACTACTCTAAATCATTCCTAGTCGAGTATTAACATTCAGGGACAATGTTAATGCAATAAGACTAGCATGTAGGTCAGCTCGATGACTTGATCTCACAAGTCATGGATATAGAGATATCAAGCTGACACATGGGTATGCATTAGAGAATGTATACTGAATGACCCGCCATGAGAAAGTATCATGGATCGTTATATGAGTGTCATATACTTTCTCATGTGGCTATTAGTATGACTATTAGTCCTTAGACCTGAAGTCACCATGGATCCCTACATAAGGAGTTATGTACTTTGGTTTCGTCAAACGTCACCCGTAACTGGGTGGACTATAAAGGCGATTACTGGGTATATAACGAATTATGTAGAGGGATGTGAGTGATGTAGATGGGATCTATCCCTCCCATATGACGGGAGCGACATCGGTATTCTTGATAGAGTGAGACCACTAAGTGCATGGCCATGCCCAAATGAGTCAACATTAGATGTTGAGCTCATTTGATCGAGTGAGTCTACTTGGAGTTCAAGATTTAGATTGATTAGAGGATGACACGGTCTATGCCTCACATTGATCAATCTAGATGTCTAGGATAGAAGGACATTTGTCACATATTGTGAGGAGTCACAATTAGTAGTCACAAGGTGATGTTGGATCTCAACATTCTTGTAACTTGGGTAGTAATGATGTGTTGCTAGATACCGCTCATTACTTATGCTCCTAAATGGTTTAGGGCATTGCCAACGTTACAAGAACCTATAGGGTCACACACTTAGGACAATTAGATGGAGATTAGGTTCATTTGATGAACCAAGAGGATTAGATTCATTTGATGAATCAAATTGGATTAAGAGTAATCCTAATTGGGCTAACTTGAGTTCGACTCAAGTTGATTCATGTGTTATATGAGTCTAATTTAGATTTTGACTCATTGAATCAATTCAATTTAATGAATTAGATTCATTATATTAAGTTGGCTCGAATCAAATGGTTGAATTAGATCCTCCATGGTAGAGATTGAGTCAAGTTTGACTTGACTTGAGAAGGAAGACCAAAGGTCAATTTTGACTTGACCTTTTGCCACCTCATTGGTGAGTTTGCATTAGGTGGACCAATAATGATGTTCCACATCATCATGGGTGCCACCTCATGGAAGTTACAAAGCCACTCTCTTAATGGTTTCATATTAATTGCAATTAATGCAATTAATTGGTAATGGTTTCATATTAATTGCAATTAATGCAATTAATTGCAATTAATGCAATTAATTGGTGAGTTTTTGAAAGTGGCCGGCCACTTGGTTTTTGGGTGTGAATTTCATTTTTCCCATTCAAGTGGTGCATCTTCTTCCTCCTTCCTCTCTAGCTCTCCCTCTCCCTCTCCTCCTTACTTGGCCGAACCTTACCAAGGTGCTAGCACACCTTTGTGTGAGGTTTTCTCCACCTAAGTTGTCCGTGTGGATACTTCTAGAGGACCGGCGCTTGACGGTCTTGAGATCCGGCAACACCTTGGAAGAGCGGGATTCGCGTAGGGCGCGCATCAAGGGTAAACACTTTTTCCTCGTAGATCTAAGTAGTAGATCAGTTTTTGAACTCGTACAAGAAATAGTTTTTCGAATTTTGTATACGAATCTTTGCACGGATCTACGGCTTTGGGTCCTTCGGGGTTTCCGCGACGCGAAAAAGCTGTTTTCGTGGCCCGAAGAACCCAACACTTATTTCTTCTAGAACTATTTCACTCATGGGCTTATGGTTCATTACATTATCTTCTTCTAAAAATTGAGCATTGGTGCTAACAATGATCTTCTGATTTTTAGGATTATAAAACAAACCACCTTTCGTTCCCTTAGGATATCCCACAAACAGACAAACTTCTGTACGTGATTCCAACTTGTCAGTATCTTCCTTCAGTACATGTGCTGGACTACCCCATATCCGGATATGATTCAGACTAGGCTTACGCCCATTCCATAATTCCATGGGAGTAGAAGGAACTATTTTATAAGGTACCATATTCAGAATGTACATTGCTATTTCCAGAGCATATCCCGAAAACGAATTTGGTAATTTGAATAACTCATCATTGATCTAACCATTTCCATAAGAGTCCTATTCCTTCGTTCTGCCACCCCATTCTGTTGGGGTGTACCAGGTGCAGACAATTGGGATTGAATCCCGACTTCTGATAAGTAACTCCTAAACTCTCCAAAGAGGTATTCGCCACCACGGTCAGACCGTTGTGTCTTGATACTTTTACCAAGACGTTTCTCTACATCAGTCCTATATTCTTTGAACTTGTCAAAGTATTCAGACTTGCAGCGCATCAGGTAAATGTATCTGTATCTTGAATGATCATCTATAAAGGAGACGAAGTATTCATAACCACCTCTTGCCTAGATAGGCATAGGACCACACAAATCAGAATGAACCAGTTCTAATGCATCTTTGGCTCTATACCCCTTGGCCTTAAAAGGTCTCTTGGTCATTTTACCTTCCAAGCAGAATTCACATGTTGGAAAGTTTTCCAACTCTAATGAACCCAAGAGTCCATCGGATACAAGCCTTTGAATCCTACTTAAGTTAATATGACCAAGCCTTAGTTGCCAAAGATACGTTTGGTTCATTTCCGAAGGTTCTTTTCTCTTATTAGAGTTAGAAGATGTGTTATTAATTTCCATATTTTGCTTTGTGGGAGAAATTGGATTTAAAGTATATAAATTACCAACCAATGCACCAGAATAGATAATCACCTTATTTCTCTTTATAACGACATTGTTACTAAAGGAAACTGAATATCCATCCAAATACAGTTTAGAAATTGAAATAAAATTCTTTCTAAAACTGGGTACATAAAGCCAATTTCTTAAAATCAAACTTCTATTCTATCAAAAGATAAGTAGACGTCTCCCACTGCAACAGCCGCCACCTTAGTAGCATTGCCCATGTAGACGGTTATCTCTCCTTCAAATAGTCGTCGGGTTTCCTGGAACCCCTACAAAGAATTGCAGACATGATCAGTGGCTCCCGTATCTACACACTAGGTGCTAGTAGATAACACCGCTAAACATGTTTCAACTACTAGAGTATGAGATATACCTTTATTGTTCTGATTCCTACGAGGACAGTCCGCCTTCCAATGTCCTGACTGCTTGCAGATAAAGCACTTGCCCTTCGGCTTCTTCATTCCAACTTTTTGTCCTGTACCCTGAGGTTTATTCACTCTCTTTGCTGAAAAGACCTGTTTCTTCTTCTTCATTCCATTTGACTTAGAAGTAGAACCATTTTTAGTATAGTGAATCTGAAAACTGTGACGAAATATACCTTCTGCTGCCTGTAGTTCTGTCAGAAGTTCCGCCAATGTATATTCTCTTTTGTTCATATTATAGTTCAGGCGGAACTGCTCAAAACTTCTGGGTAGCTTTTGGAGAATTATATCGACCTGGGTTTCCCCATCAATATCTCCTCCAAGGACTTGTATTTCGTTCAGATAAGCCATCATTTTGAGGATATGATCCCTTATGGGTGTCCCCTCAGACATGGTGGTTGTCATTAACTTTCTCATTGCCTCTTGCCTAGCAGCCCGACTCTGGTGCCCAAAGAGTTCTTTGAGATTGTTCATTATATCATAAGTTGTTGGTAAATCTTGATGCTAATGTTGCAATACATTTGACATTGAAGCCAAAATGTAACACCGCGTCATCTCATCTGCTTTTACCCATTTCCTATGATACTCAATCTCCTCTGGGGTAGAGTCACCGTTAGGTGCATCAGGGCAAGCCTCAGTCAGTACAAACTTATAGCTCTCGGCAGTAAGAACAATGTCCAGATTCCTTTTCCAATCTATATAGTTGGTACCAGTAAGTTTGTTCTCTTTCAGTATAATGGCTAGTGGGTTGAAAGTCATCCTAAGAATCACAAAATAAATTTTGGTCAAGACTCTAAATTTAGAATAATATTGATTCCTCAAACAATACTATTTAAATTTACCAACACCTCAAAACACCGTGAATATTGCATGCCACGTTAGTGTGGACGTATACAAATTCAACATTTGTAAGAGGAGGGACTAACCCATTAATTTTATTATCTTGTCATCCTAACTTTATGAAAAATAAAATTAATAGTTGGTTTTCCTTTTGTCACATAAAACAATAGCAGTGACTCCGTTGGGGAGGATTCTATTGAATGCGTCTAAGTGTATACCATTACTTGATACTTAGTCCATTAAATAGGATTGTGCCCCTTCAGTTGGAGAAAATCACACGCTCCTAAATAATTTTCTATAACCATCCATAAAGGAAGTTTGATCTAGTGATCTGCAACAAACCCATCCGTTGTGGAGGGAGGCACTCAGAGCCAACACGCAAGCTTGTTGCATCACTTATAAACCAGTAATGGAGACCGTGGAATTTATTAAAATCCCTCTCCCACTTAGTTATTTAAAAATGAGAATTTTAACCTATGCTAGCATACATCACATGGACATAAACATCACAGTAAATAAAAGTAATAAATATGGAAATATATTTTCCAACTATTATGGCATTTTTCCATCACTATCTTCAGTATGCTCCAACCCTAGCTGCTGCCATCTTTAGCCACCACCATTAGGTTGAGTTGTCGCATCTATCTTGCTTCTTATTCCGCTGCATCTCTGGTCCTCCAAAAGCACCACACCTCACAAAGATACGATCCGCGACAAATATAGAATTTTACATATATCGATCCTATATTCCATAAAGGAATGTACATGCATTATAGATCGAACAAAAATAAAATTCTAATAATAATACAACTCCTGCTGTATTTGATACATACAATCATGCACACAAAATAATGCCCTTGACATGTCCAAGGGTCCGATCACACACAATATCTAAATGCCATAATAGTTGGAGCCTTATACCACAAAGTTAGCACATCCTACTATTATCCTGCCTAAATTATGTATGACATGTGCATAACTAATTTGAAAACCAAAACACACAGAGGAAAACCCTAGCTCTGATTCCAATTGTTGGTTAGTCCTAGGAAAATCGTACCGGTTCCACTGTATAAAAATTTGTACAAGTGTCGAACCTTTCCTTAAATAACCTATTGTGTTCTTTAGAAGTTAAATTAGGAATCGCAGACGGAACTTAACATCATTGATTCCAAATTTAACTTATTTGTTCTTAATGGTTTAGATTTGGATCGCAAGTGGAACTTAACACTATTGATTCAAATCCACCTATGTTATTAATTCCATTAAATATTAATTTTCAAAATTGGCTTCCAGGACTACATAGCGAGGCACATGACCTTCTTGGATATGGGAGCTACCACCACCGCCTAGACAAAGCCTTTTAAGGAAAGCTAATATTTAATTTCCTTAAATAACTCTAGGTTAACCAAAAAGAACAATAGAATCACAAATTCGAAAAAAAGAAGAAAATACAAACTCGAAAAACTAATTTGAAAAAATAGATCTAATGCCTCTTGTGTTTGGAATTCTTACAAAGAAAAATAACTAGTATGATGCAGAAGAAAAATACTAGTTATACCTTCTCTTTGTATGCTAATGATCTCGAGATCTTCTGCCGTATTCCTCGCCTCGCCTTGGACGTCGTGTGGGTGACGATCCTCCAAGATGAACACCACCCAAAAGCTTTCTTCCTCTTCCTCTAAAATCCGGCCACCACCACCACCAAGGAGAAGAGAGCAAGGAAAAAGAAGAGGGGAGAGGGAGGGCCGGCCATCTAGAGAGACTCCACCAAGAGAATAAAAATTGTTATCTCATGAGGCCTCCTCACCCCTTCTTTTATATTACTTGCCCAAGGCAAATAAGGAAAGACTTTTTACAAAAGTTAAAATCTTCCTCTTGTTTTTCCTTTTCCCTTTTATTTTTCCTTTTCTTTCCTCTTGATTGAATCAATCACCAAACATTAATTGGATGATGATTTTTTTTTATTTTCTTTTGGCCGGCCCCTTGCTTGGGCACCAAGCAAGGTGGTCGACCACCTCATCAAGGAAAGAAAGAAAACTTTTTATAAAATTTTATAAACCCTTATAAAATTTTACAAGCTCTCTTCTAATTTCCTAAAGTAGGAGTTAAAAAAGGAAAGTTGTAAAAATTAAAACCATGTTTTAAAATTTAAAACTTCTCTTATAAAATTTCCTTTTTTAACATGGTGATAGAAAATTTAAATTTTAAAACTTCTCTTCCTTTTTTTATTAAACCATGAGGATGGTTAAAAAAGGAAAGTTTTAAAATCTTTTAAACTTTCTTTTAAAACATGTGGCCTAATTCAAATAAGGAAAGTTTTTACATTTAAAATCTCTCTTTTAAAACTTGTAGCTTTCTACAATGAGAAGATTTTAAAAAATTCAAAATACCCCTCCTTGTTTGAATTATTGTGGCCGGCCCCTACATGCTTGGGCACCAAGCAAAGGGGTCGGCCCCTTAAGAGGACAATGTGGCTGGCCATTGCTTGGTTACCAAGCAATTAACCGGCCCCCTTCTTGGACACCAAGATGGGCCTTTCTTTGGATGGACTTGAGGCTTTAATGAGGCTACGATAGGGACCTAGAGGAGAAATTGGTTTTGGCCTTCCGATGAGCTTGAGTATCCCGTGTTCGCCCCGAACACACAACTCAAGTTCATCGATAATAACTCATTCCACTAGAGAGTTATTATCGCACTACCACACCAATCCCAAATTACATTATGGGCTCCTTCTTATTAGGAGTGTGTTAGTCTTCCTGTGTTTAAGATAACGAATGCCCACTAATTAAGTAAGTTACTGACAACTCACTTAATTAATATCTAGCTCCAAGAGTAGTACCACTCAACTTCATTGTCATGTCAGACTAAGTCCACCTGCAGGGTTTAACATGACAATCCTTATGAACTCCTCTTGGGGGCATTCTCAACCTAGATAACTAGGACACAGTTTACTTCTATAATAAACAAAACACACTATTAGTAATATCATTTCCCAACTTATCAGGCCTATTGATTATCAAGCTAAATCTCACCCTTTGATAAGTTAAAAAAATAAATACTAAATATATGTGCTTGTTATTATATTAGGATTAAGAGCACACACTTCCATAATAACTAAGGTCTAGTTCTTTCAAAAAAGAACTTACCTAAAATGGTCCTACCTAATACACTTAGAGTGTACCAGTGTAATTTATTAATCAAGATAAACTATTACTTAATTACACTACGACTATTCTAATGATTTGTTCTTTCCATCTTAGTCATGAGCAACTGTTTATAATTTATAAAGAACCGACAACATGATCTTCTGAGTGTGACCACACACCATGTTATCTACTATATTAATTAATTGAATAATTACATTTAACAAATAAATGCAGATATTGACCAATGTGATTCTTTTATTTCAAAAATAAATGTTTACAAAAGCTAGGCTTTTAGTATACATTCCAACAATAACTCCCATGATGCAACAAATGGGAATTAATAACATATCTTCTAACTCTAATAAGAGAAGGCAACCTTCGAAAATGAACCAATCATATCTTTGACATCTAAGGCTAGGTTATATTAACTTAAGTAGGATTCAATGGATAATAGACAATGAACTTTTGGGTTCATTGGTAGTGGAAACCTTTCCAACCTGCGAGTCTTACTTGGAAAGAAGAATAACCTAGAAGCTTTTAAGTCTAAGGGGTATAGAACCAAAGATGTGTTGGAATTGGTTCATTCTGATTTGTGTGATCCTATGTCTACCCAGGCAAGAGGTGGTTTCGAATATTTCGTCTATTTTATAGATGACTATTCGAGATACAGATACATTTACTTGATGTGCCGCAAGTCTAAGTGCTTTGATTAGTTCAAAGAGTACAAGGCTGATGTGGAGAAATGTCAAAGTAAAAGTATCAAGCCACTATGGTAAGATCGTAGTGACGAGTACCTCTTAGGATAATTTAGGAGTCGCTTATCAGAAGTAGAGATTCAATCCCAACTAACTGCAGCTGGTACACCCCGACAGAATGGTGTAATAGAACGAAAGAATAGGACTCTTATGGAAATAGTTAGGTCAATGATGAGTTATTCAGAATAACCAATTTTGTTTTGAGGATATACACTGAAAATGGAAGTGAACATAGTACCTTCTAAGTCAGAACCCTCTACTCCCATAGAATTATAGAATAGGCATAAGCCTAGTCTAAAAGCATATTCAGATTTGAGGTAGTCCAGCACATGTGCTGAAGGGAGACATTGATAAGTTGGAATAGGAGTTCACTTGTTTGTGCGTTATCCTAGAGAAATGAAAGGAGGTTTATAGTCCTAATAGTCAGAAGGTCATTATTAGCATCAATGATGGATTTTTAGAAGAGGACTATGTAATGAACCACAAGCCCATAAGTAAATTTGTTCTTAAGAAAATAATAGAGGACACATCTAATCTAGTACCAACTGTACAAGATGAAATATCACAAGAAACTACAACATGTATCACAAATGATACACAATTATAAATAGTGCCTCGTCGTAGTGGGAGGGTTGTGAGGCAACCTGAAAGATTCATGTTAAGGGAGAGTCTTTGGACTTGATCCCTAGTGAACATGAACCTGATCCCCGGACATATGACGAAGTACTCCAAGATAAAGGTACAGTATCTTGGCGAAGAGTAATGAATACAGATTTAGAATATATGTATAAAGTCTGGGAGCTTGTAGAACCACCAAATGGTGTAAAAGCCATTGGATGTTAATATGTCTACAATAGGAAAAGAGGGATAGACGGGAAGGTGGAAACTTTCAAAGCAAGGCTTGTTGAAAAATGAAATTTTTTCACCGGTAGTCATGCTTAAGTCCATCCAGATTCTTTTATCTATTGCTGCTCATATGGATTATGAGATTTGGTAAGTGGATGTCAAGATACCTTACCTTAATGGAAGTCTTAAAGAAAACATCCATATAAAGCAACCAGAAGGGTTCATTGTAAAGGGCAAAGAGCATCTTGTGTAAAAGCTCAATCAGTCTATGGACTAAAGCAAAGCTTCAAGGTCTTGGACATCTGGTCTAATGAAGTAATCCAGACCTATGGATTTATTCAGTGATCCGATGAGTTTTGTGTATACAAGAAGTGTGATGGAAACGTGGTGGTATTTCTTGTACTATATGTAGATGACATTTTTGGTAGTTGGAAACAATATCAAAGTGCTGTCAGAAGTAAGGGTATGACTGTCCAAACAATTCGATATGAAAGACTTGAGAGAATGCACACATATTCTCGGGATCAAAGTGATCACAAGAAAATAATGTTGTGCTTATCCTGAGCTTCATTCAATTCTAGCTCGTTTTAGCATGCAAAACTCCAAGAAAGGTTTCTTACCATTTTAGCATGGAGTAGCTTTATCTAAAGAGATGTCTCCAAAGACATCAAAGGAGATAAAAGGACATGAAGGTAGTTCCTTATGCTTCGGCTGTCGGAAGCCTAATGTATGCTATTGTTAGAGTGTATACTAAAAGCCTAGCTTTTGTAAACATTTATTTTGAAATAAAGAATCACATTGGTCAAAAATGTCTACATTTATGCTAAGTGTAGTTGTTCAATTAATTTATATTGTAAATAACATGGTGTGTGGTGTCACACACAGAAGATCATGTTATCAGTTCTTTATAAATTATAAGCAGTAGCTCGCGACTAAGATGGAAAAGAACAAACCATTGGAATAGTCGTAGTGTAATTAAGTGTTAGTTTATCTTGACAGATAAATTACACTAGTCTACTCTGAGTGTATTGAGTAGGACCATTTAAGATAAGTTCTTTTTATACTAACTTAATAAATGAACAAGACCTTAGTTATTATGAAAGTGTGTGCTCTTAATCCTAATATAATAACAAGCACATATATATAGTATTTATTTCTTTGACTTATCAAAGGGTGAGATTTAGCTCAATAAATCAAAAGGCTCGATAAGTTGGGAAATGATATTACTTATAGTGTGTGTTGTTGATTATAGAAGGAAACTGTGTCCTAGTAATCTAGGTTGATAATGTCCCCAAGGGGAGCTCATAAGGATTGTCATGTTAAACCCTGCAGGTGGACTTAGTCCGACATGACGATAAGGTTGAGTGGTACTACTCTTGGATTGAGATATTAATTAAGTGAGTTGTCAATGACTCATTTAATTAGTGGATATTCGATATCTTAAACACAGGGAGACTAACATACTCATAATAAGAAGGAGCCCAAAATGTAATTTGAGATTGGTGCGGTAGTTCAATAATAATTATTTAGTGGTATGAATTGTTATTGATGAAATTAAGTTCGGTCGGAAGACCAAAACCAATTCCTCCTCTCGGTCCCTATTGTAGCCTCTTGTATATATAGAATTATACCCACCTATACCCACCTTCTTACCCACTCTTTGGTGGCCGGCCTGTTGGGTTTTTCGGGCCGCAAAAATCGCTTTTTGCGTTGCGGAAACCCCGAAATCCCCATGCCACGGATCCGTGCGAAGAAATAAAATTTCATTTACATGTTTTCTAAGCCTAGATCTACTTTAGATCTACAAGATAAAGAGGTTACCCTGGATGCGAAGCTCTTCGCGTAATCCTGCTCGTCCTAGGTTCGCCGGATCTCGAGAGTATCAAAGTAGATACTCCTCTATGTGTATCCACACAAGCAAGAGATGGAGAAAAAATCATACAAAAGGTGTGCTAGCACCTTTGATGGTCACGGCAAGGAGGAGGAGAGGGAGAGAAGAAACCTTGAGAGGAAGAAGAAGAAATGAATTGCCTTGAATGAAAATCAATCCATTCCACACTAAAAGTGGCCGGCCACTTCATGGCTTGTAACCCCCATGGAATATCAAGAGTCAAGTCTCTTGATCTCCTTCATGAGGTGGAATTTGGTCAAGTCAAACTTGACCAAATGAAGAAGCTTTGATGATGTGGCATTGGTCAAGTCAAAGTCAAGTCAAAACTTGACTCTTCATCTTCCTACTTAAGTCAAGTCAAACTTGACCACTTCTCTCCCTTGGTTGATCTAATCTAACCATTGGTTCAAGTCAATTTTAATTTAATGAATCTCTATTCATTGAATTAAATTAATTAAATGAGTTTAAGTCCAAATTAGACTCACTTAACACATGAACCAAATTGAGTCCAACTTAATTAGCCTAATTTGGATTATTCTTAATCCAATTTGGTTCATCACATGAACCTAATCCTTTAGGTTCATCAAATGAACCTAATCTCCATCTAATTTCCCTTTGTGTGTGACCCTATAGGTTCTTATAACGTTGGCAATGCTCCTAAAATCATTTAGAAGAATAAGTAATGAGCGGTATCTAGCAACACATCATTACTACACAAGTTATAAGAATGTTGAGATCCAACATCACCTTGTGACTACTAATTGTGATTCTTCACAATATATGACAAGTGTCCTTCTATTCTTGACATCTAGATTGATTAATGTGAGGCATAGACCGTGTCATCCTCTAATCAATCTAAATCTTGAATCCCAAGTAGACTCACTCAATCAAATGAGTTCAACATCTCATATTGACTCATTTGGGCATGGCCATGCACTTAGTGGTCTCACTCTATCAAGAATATCGATGCCACTCCCGTCATATAGGAGGGATAGATCCCATCTACATCACTTACATCCCTCCACATAATTTGTTACATACCTAGTAATCGCCTTTATAGTCCACCCAGTTACGGGTGACGTTTGATGAAGCCAAAGTACGTAACTCCTTATGTAGGGAACCATGGTGACTTCAGGTCCAAGGACTAGTAGTCATACTAATAGCCACATGAGAAAGTATATGACACTCATATAACGATCCATGATATTTTCTCATGGTGGGTCATTCAGTATATATTCTCCAATGCATACCCATGTGTCAACTTGATATCTCCATATCCATGACTTGTGAGATCAAGTCATCGAGTTGACCTATATGCTAGTCTCGTCGCATTAACATTGTCCCTGAATGTTAATACTCGACTAGGAATAATTAATAGTAGTGTTCCCTATATCATCTCACTATCGATTCAACCAATCGATTGATATAGGTAAGAACCTTCTACTCAAGGATGCTATTATACTTAGTTATTTGGCATCAATACATGTAAGTATAATAACCAAAAACAAATGTCTTTATTTATAAACAAGAATATGATACAACGAGTCCATACAACAATCATCAAATGATTGGTTCTAGGGCTCTAACTAACACGGCCAAGCTAGCTTGGAGCCCAAGCTAGGGCCGACCAAGACCCAAAGATTGAGCCAAGTAGGAGCCGACCTGTTAGTTAGAGCCCTAGAGCCAATCATTTGATGATTGTAGTATGGACTCATTATAGCTTGGACCAAAATCTACCACACATATTGCTTCCGAACTAGATCCTGATCTCATAGAGGATCTGATAAAATGTCTGATAAAGAATAGAGATATGCTCGCTTGGATGCCTAAGGAAGTGAAGGGTGTCACGCCAACAGTCATGGAGCATGCTCTTCATGTATACCCGGGCACTCGACCGGTCAAACAAAAAAAGAGGGACTTCGGGGTCGACCAGAATAGATTATCAAAGAAGAAGTAGACAAGCTACTGGAGGTGGGATACATTCGGGAAGTACAATTCCCAAGATGGTTGGCTAATGTGGTTCTAGTTTCTAAACCAGGGAACAATTGGCAAGTGTGTATCGACTTCAAGAATCTCAACAAGGCATGTCTGAAAGATTATTATCCTCTGTCTTATATCGATCAAGTGGTGGATTCTACGGTTAGTTGTGAGTTTATCAGTATGCTGAATGTCTATCAAGGGTATCATCAAATTCCACTTGCTAAGGCCGATCAGGAAAAGATTAGTTTTATAATTGCTGAAGGTACTTATTGTTATAATGTTATATCTTTTGGTCTCAAGAATGTAGGGGCTACTTATCAACGACTTATGAACAAAGTTTTCCAAAAGTAGTTTGGAAGAAATATGGAAGTTTATGTGGATGATATTCTTATTAAAACTATATGGGCTTCTAGTTTATGTATTGATATTGAAGAAACTTGTAGGACTCTAAGAAGGTATGAGCTCAAGCTCAATCCTAACAAATGTTTATTCGGGGCCAAGAGTGGGAAGTTCCTGGGATACATGGTGATCGAGCTAGGAATAGAGGCCAATCCTAGTAAGGTGAAAGTATTACAAGACAAGGCTCCCCCGAAGAACCTGAAGGAGGCTCAGAGGTTAACAGGGAGGATTACCGCCCTGTCTCGCTTTACTCTCGGTCGGTCGATCGGAGTCTCCTTTTCTTCAAGGTACTCCGACGAGCGACTAAGTTTCAATGGGATGAGCATTGCAGCAAGGCGTTCAAGGAGTTAAAAGAATACTTGTCTACTCTTCCTGTATTAGCTAAACCAATAGTAGGAGAAACTTTGTGGGCGTGCTTATATGCTAACGAGCATACTATTGTTTATGTATTAGTAAAGCAGGAAGAGAAAGAATAATTACCTGTATATTTTTTGAGTCATTTATTAAAAGGGGCAGAGTGTCAATATATGACACTCGAGAAGTTAGCTTATTGATTGGTTCTAGCAGCTCGGAGGTTACACCCTTATTTTTTGTCACATCCAATTATAGTATTAACTAATAGCACTCTCGGTCGGGTGCTTGTTAACCCAGAAGCCCAGAAGATTGATTACGTGGACGACCAAGCTCAGTGAGTATGATATACAGTATCAGCTTCGGGCGGCCATCAAATCCCAAGCTTTAGCGGATTTCATAACAAAAATACCAAATCCTAAAACAGAGGAAACCTGGATTATCTATGTGGATGGGTCTTCTACTCGACAAGGTAGTGGAATTGGATTTCTCCTTATATCTCTCCTGTTGAAGATCAAATACAATTATTTGTAAGACTGAATTACAGGGCTACCAAAAATGAAGTTGAATATGAAGTATTGATAGTAGGTTAACAAGCTGCTAAGCATATGGGAGCTGCTAGAGTGGTAATTCATACTGATTCCGAATTGGTAGCGTAACAATTGACGGGTTGCTTTTGGATTAGTAGTGAAAGACTCAAGCTATATGCAGAGGCTTTTGACAATTTGAAAGTTAAATTTCAGGAGGTAAGTATAAAGAAAATCCCTCAAATAGACAATTAAGTAACAAATGAGTTAGCTAAATTGGCTTCTACCATTATGCCATGGAATTTGGATAAGCCAGTGGAACAAACATTATTAGTATCTTGTGTGGAACAACAGGCTAATATGGAAATTCAAGGTGATTGGAGAACACCAATCATTATATTTTTACGACCAGGAATTCTACCCATTGATGCAGAGAAAGTTAGGGTATTCAAGAAAAAGACAAACCGATATACTATAATCAGAGATCAGTTATATAAAAGAGTCTTCTCCAGTCCTCTACTAAAATGTGTGGGATCATATGATATTCATTATATTCTATAAGAGGTGCATCAAGGTTCTTGTGGTAGTCATATGGGAGGTAGGTCTCTTGCAAGGAAGATATTATTAGTTGGATATTTTTGGCCTACTTTACAAGTAGATGCTACTCAATTGATGAGAACTTGTTTGTCTTGTCAAAAATACCAGAATATTCCTCATCATCCTATTGAATTATTGAAGACTTCTATAATATCTTATCCTTTTGATCAATGGGGCATGAACATAGTTGGCCTTTCCCTCTTGCGCCTGCCCAGAGAAGGTTCTTATTGGTGGTAGTGGATTATTTCTCCAAATGAGTGAAAGGAGAATCATTGGCTAGAATTACTGAACACGCAGTTATCAAATTTCTATAGAAGTATATTATTTGCAGATTTGGTATTCCACACAAAATAATTTCTGATAATGGAAGGTAATTTCAGGAGAGGAAATTAAGAAATAGTGTTTTGATTACGACATTATACAAGCTTTTACCTCTGTGGCATATCCACAGAGTAATGGACAAGCTGAGGTAACCAATAGGGAAATTATCAGAGGACTCAAAACCAAGCTGGATCATATTGGTGGCAGTTGGGTAGATGAATTACCCAATATATTATGGGCATATCGTACTACTCCTCGAGAAGCTACAAGAATCACTCCTTTTCATCTGGTTTATGGTGCTGAAGTAGTAATTCCAATTGAGGTCGAAGTGGAGTCCTATCGGAGAAGGCTTTATGATGACAACAATGTAGATCGACGTCTTATGGAGCTTGATTTAATAGAAGAAGTGCGGGACAAAGTAGCAACCCAACTTATTTCTTATCGGCAATGAATGAGGCAAAATTATAACAAGAGAGCTATCTCAAGGTTCTTTCAAGTAGGTGATTTGGTATGGAAGCGTATCAAGCCCGTAGGAGTTGTCAACAAGTTAGAACCTCAATGGGGAGGACCTTATAAAATCATACAAAAACTTGTATTGGGCACTTATTACCTTCAGGATGCAGAAGGGAGAAAACTTGAGTAGCCTTGGAGTGCTAATCATTTGCATCCATATAGAACTTAACAAATATGCCTGTAGGTCATTTATGTATTTTGTTCGAACATTTCTTATATAACTGATAGATAAAATGAAGGCAACAATATTTGGGAGAGACATACATTCTTCTTTAAACCTCCATCTAGTTGATCGGGGACCCTAAGGAGTGACCGACCTGGCTTCCTTAGGGGAAATCAGAGACTTTAAACCTCCATAATAGTTGATCGGGGACCATAAGGAGTGACCGGTCTCGCTTCCTTGGGGGAAACCGGAGACTTTAAACCTCCATAACAGTCGATCGGGGACCCTAAGGAGTGACCGGCCTGGCTTCTTTAGGGGGAACTGGAGATTTTAAACCTCCATAATAGTCAATCAGAGACCCTAAGGAGTGATCGCCCTGGTTTCCTTGGGTGGAACCAAAGACTTTAAACCTTCATGACAGTCGATCGGGGACCCTAAAGAGTGACAAGCCTGACTTCCTTAGGGGGAACCAGAGACTTTAAACCTCCATCTAGTCGATCGAGGACCCTAAGGAGTGACTGACCTGCCTTTCTTATGAGGAACCAGAGACTTTAAACCCCTGTCTAGTCGATTGGGGACCCTAAGAAGTGATCGCCCTGACTTCCTTAGGGGGAACCAGAGACTTTAAACCTCTGTCTCGTTGATCGGGGACCCTAAGGTGTGACCGACCTAGCTTCCTTAGGGGGAATCGGAGACTTTAAACCTTCGTCTAGTCGATTGGGCACCTTAAGGAATGACTGACCTGGCTTCCTTAAGGAGAATTGGAGACTTTAAACCTTCTCTAAGATCAATCATGAGTTTTAACATAAACAGTACTTGAGCATATATTTAATTTCACTCAGGTGAACAGATCCAACTGATTTTCTCTATATTTGGGAGAGCCTGAAGGAACATTTATACAGCATATATCTAATTTTGCTTGGGTGAACAGACCCAATCAATTTTCTATGCAGTCAAGAAAGCCTGAAGGAACATTTATATAGCATATATCCAATTTTGTTCAGGCATGCAAATCTGACCGGTTTTCTATACAGTCAGGAAAGCCCAAAGGAGCACATATATAGCAGATAATTAATCTCGCCCAGGTATATAAATCCGACCAGTTGATACGATAAGCCAGGAGTACCTTATATCTGGGCAAGACACTTAATTTATCATATGAACCTGAAGAACATCAGGAAATATGAAGATAACTAGGGGATCTACTTCCTTTGATATAATCTTTTCATGGGATTTTTCTACATATGGTCAACATATTAGAAAAGGTCGTTTATAGAAACACTTGGGTGGTTTTGAAGAAAAGCAAATCACACAAGGAAAAGTAAGTAAGTATGAACTTTCAGTAACATTTTCTAAATAGCAAACAGTATACATTAGTTATAAAGTTGTGAAAAATGCAAATACAAAATTCCAAGCCTACTCAAATTCTCTCAAAAGGTATTTTGGGAGTTCTTGGTTGAGTCGTTGACGATCTATGAACAAGGGAGGAGGGACTTCAGATAAACAACCCACCTCTTTCAGTTGCTGGATTACTTCATCAACTAAGTGAGTGAGAGTTCCTACAATGCGTATAGTATACTCCTCACAAAATTCAGGGGAAGTTAAATAGGCTTTGCATCTACTTTGCCATCATGCTCCCTCACCTACTTTGTATGCTTGTAATTTAGATTGTAGGTTATCTCTCTCCCCTTGTAAAGTAGTCTTCTCTGCCTTAGCATCCTCTAGTTCTTTTAGGAGCAAGCTTATTTATAGATCTTGGGCTCGTAATTTTTCCTATTGTTGGAACAAGGCAAAGTCATTAGAAGTCAATTCTGGGGCCAACTTGAAAGATCCTGAACCATGTGATTGTTATAACTAGTTCAACATATTGGTCTGTAAGGAACTAGTTGCGCTAAACACGCAAACGCGCAGCGGAAAATACTAGTTCCTCCAGAAGATCTATGCGAAGGGAAATAAAATTATATATTAAGTTCACTAAGAGCATGAGAGATTATACCTTTGATGCATGCTCACGGACTCCCGACAGCTCAGATCACAGCACAATCTCGCGTTCGCACCTCTACGGTATCCACATGAACAAGCGTTCGTTTGTCTCACAAACTCACAAAAGGAGAAAGGTTGTGCTAGCAACCTTGAAAGTGGATTTTGGCCAAGAGGAGAGGAGCAAGGAGAATGAAGAGAATTCATCCCAAAAATGAAGAGCAAAAAGCTTAAGTATTTTCATCCAATGAAAATACTTAATTAACATTAATAGCCTTAATGAGCATTTACACTCCATTAAGGAACAAACTTGTAATTCCTCATTTCAAATGAGTGTAACTCTTCATTTCAAATTCAATTTCGAAAATTGAATGAAATGAATAATTGAATTTCGAATCAATAATTATCTTCATTAAATCTCACTTGAGTCTAACTCAAATCTCCTAACTTGAGTCTAACTCAAGTCTAATTCAATCGAGTCTTACTCAATTAATCTTCATGCAATTCAAATTCAATGAATCACTATTTCATTAATTCAAATTGACTCCTTAATTCAATTGGATCCAATTGAGTACAACTCAATAAGTCCAATTCGGATTAGACTTAATCTAATGATTCATCATATGAACCCATCTTCAAATCTACTTGTTCTTTGTGTGTGACCCAATAGGTTCTCGTAACATTGGAAATGTACCCAAATCAACATTTTGATGCATAAGGAATGAGTGACATCTAGCAAGGTGATGTGAGCCAAGAAGAGGCATTGAAGGGAATTGGGGGACCCATGACAAGGTCCAAGACTAAGAGAATGAAGCAAGCTTTGGAAGGCTTAATAATGAGGCTCAAGGAAAAGGAGGATCAATGCACAATGGAGGCAACAACTAAGTGGATCACATTCCTTCAATTTGAAAGTGAAATTGGGCCAACATGAGGACCATTTTCGTGTGCATGCATGGGGGGGTTTTTCTAAAGTGACTTTTGATGTCCTTTGTGGGTTTTTAATGCATTTTTGAAAGCTCCTAAGCTAGTATAACAAATACCATGCATGCATGGTTGCATTAAGCTAGTATTAGGGATTAGTGGTTGCATTAGTGGATAATAAAACTCATGCATGCAAGCATGATATTTATTGCATAATTAGTGCATAGGGGATCTTAAGGGATGTTAAATAGGAGAACTCTTGTATGACAAATCATGTAAGTTTGAATGAAAATTTGAGTTTGTCTTTTGTGAGAGCTTCCTTCTTGTTCTTATGCAAAGAACTAATTTCGATCTTATTAAGGCAACTTGTGGCGATCAAAACTCCATGACTTATCACTCACCTTCTCATCTTGCTTGAGTGTGGCGTCAATACCCTCCGGCGATCTATTTACAAGGTTTCTTTATCATTTGGTATCAGAGCCTTGGCTCCTTGATTTTCAGGTTTGTGTCTTGTTTTCATCTTTGTTCTTGTCCATCTTTGTTGATCTCTTCGTCCCTATCTATCATAAATTTCTATTCGCTATTTGGGTCTTCAACTCAAAAAAATAAAAATAAAAAAGGAAAATTCGAAAAAAAAATAGAAAGAAAAAAAAATCATTAGAGTCATCGATTTCTGATTGAAAAAAAAGGAGGATTTGTGAATTGAAAGGACTCAATATTCTTTCTTTGTGAAATCTGAATTCAAAGATATATTCCTTCTATTGCTCTTGGTCATTGCTAAATTTCTCGTTTTATCCGTTTATTTCACTTGTTCTACTCATATTTCTTTTGTTGGTTTCTTATTCACTTGATTGTCTACTTGTTGTCTTAAGAAAGATATTGATAAGGTTCTTTCCTTAAGAACTTATAAAGGAAGCTGAGTGGATAAATTTGAGTGCAACCACGTGAGTAGAGTGGTGAGGTCCGTCTAACATTTCTTTTGTAATTTTCCTTGTCATCTTCTATTTTTTTGTTGCAAGCATGAGTGGGGAAAAATCACCTAATTCCCCTAGGCGAGATCTTAATAGGCTTCAAATGGAGGCACTTACTCAACAATTTGAGAGAATACTTCAAAGACAACTTGAAGAAATACACGAAAGGATGGACCGACTTGAAGGAGAAAAAGTTTCGAACCGTGGGGGCAATTCTAATCATGAAGAATTTCGTCAAAGTGAACCATTCTATGATCCACCAAGAGAAAGAAGGAGGCATGAAGGGGGAAGAAGACATGAAAGAGGAGGTAGAGACCATAGACGAGAAGATGATCTAGGAGGTGTGAAAGTCCAGATACCTTCCTTCCAAGGGAGGAATGATCCTGAAACATATCTTGCATGGGAGATGAAAATAGAACAAATTTTCTCATGCCACAATTACAATGATGCAAAGAAAGTAAAGGTGGCTGCCCTTGAGTTCACCGATTATGCCTTAATTTGGTGGGATCAATTGCAAAAGGAGAGAAGAAGGTATGGAGAGCATCCTATCAACACTTGGGACGAAATGAAGACTTTGATGAGAAGGAGATTTGTGCCTTCCCACTACCATAGGGAATTGCACAACAAATTGCAAAGACTCACCCAAGGGAGTAGGAGTGTAGATGATTACTACAAGGAGATGGAGGTGGCTTTGATTAGGGCCAATATTGTGGAGGATAGGGAAGCTACCATGGCTCGGTTTCTCCATGGCCTAAACCGAGACATTGGAGACATTGTGGAGTTACAACATTATGTGGAGCTTGACGACTTAGTGCATCAAGCAATGAAAATAGAGCAACAATTAAAGAGAAAGGGCGTTATGAAGAAATCATCTTCTCTAAACTACTCTTCAAGTTGGAAGGACAAGCCAAAGAAGGAGGGTTCTTCTTCAAATTCTAAGGAGGCACCAAGCACTAAGAAGCCTATTCCTACTACCTCTTCTTCCACTTCTAAGAGTAGGGATATCAAGTGTTTTAGGTGTTTGGGAAAAGGTCATATTGCATCCGAATGCCCGAATAAGAAGACTATGGTGGTGAGAGATAATGGGAGTATCTCTAGTGAAGAAATTACTTCTCATTCCTCTTCCTCAAGCGATGAGGAAAATGATGGAGCAGCCTATGCGCAAGATGGAGATCTCTTGGTGGTTAGGAGATTATTGGGAAGCCAAGCCAAGGAGCATGAGGAGGACCAAAGAGAAAATATTTTTCATACCCGCTGCCTTATTCAAGGTAAAACATGCTCTATGATCATTGATGGTGGAAGTTGTACCAATGTGGCAAGTACTAGGATGGTCACCAAACTCAACCTCAAGACTACACCACATGCAAGACCATATAAACTCCAATGGCTTAGTAATAGTGGTGAATTGGTAGTGAACCAGCAAGTGTTGATTAATTTCTCCATTGGCAAATATGAAGATCAAGTTCTATGTGATATTGTGCCTATGGAGGCAAGCCACATTCTTCTTGGAAGACCTTGGCAGTTTGATAGGCGAGCTCACCATGATGGATTCTCCAACAAGTTCTCTTTTGTCCACAATTCTCGTAAAGTCACACTTGTACCGTTATCACCAAGGGAAGTTTGTGAGGATCAAATAAAAATGAGATAGAAAAGAGAAAAAGAAGAGCGAGAGCTTAAGAAAAAGAAAGAGTGTGTGAAAAAGAAAATACTTGATTTTGAGGACCAAATTCAAAAGAAAAGAGAGAATGAGGAAAAGAAAGAGAGAAAAATAGAAAATTTGTTTACAAGAGGAAGTGAGGTGAAGAAAGCTTATTTGACAAGGCAGCCTATATTTCTTCTTTTGAGCAAGGAAACTTCCTTGGAATCTAACCCTAACTCCTTGCCTAGTGATGTTGTTGTTATTTTACAGGATTTTGAGGATGTGTTTCCCAAGGAAGTACCTCACAGTTTGCCACCAATGAGGGGGATTGAACACCAAATAGACCTTATTCCTGGCGCTTCTCTGCCCAATAGGCCAGCTTATAGGAGCAATCCTCAAGAAACAAAGGAGATACAAAATCAAGCGGAGGAGTTATTGCAAAAAGGATGGGTTAGAGAAAGTTTAAGTCCTTGTGCTGTACCCGTAATTTTGGTGCCTAAAAAGGATGGAACATGGAGGATGTGCACTGACTGTAGAGCCATCAACAACATCACAATTCGGTATAGACATCCAATCCCTAGACTTGATGATTTGCTTGATGAATTGCATGGTGCTTGCTTCTTTTCTAAAATTGATTTAAAAAGTGGGTACCATCAAATTAGGATAAGGGAAGGGGATGAATGGAAAACAGCTTTCAAAACCAAATATGGATTGTATGAATGGTTGGTAATGCCTTTTGGGTTAACTAATGCACCAAGCACTTTTATGAGGCTTATGAACCATGTCTTACGAGAATTTCTTGGAAAATTTGTGGTAGTATACTTCGATGATATTTTGGTATATTCCAAGAATTTTGTTGAGCATATTGCACATCTCCAATCTGTCTTGCATGTCCTTAGAAAGGAAAAACTATATGCTAACTTGGAAAAGTGTTCTTTTTGCACTAATCATGTGTTTTTTCTTGGTTTTGTCATAAGTTCTAAAGAAGTGCAGGTTGATGAAGGGAAAGTTAAGGCCATTAGATATTGGCCAACTCCTAAAACTGTGAGTGAGGTTAGGAGCTTCCATGGGTTGGCAAGTTTCTATAGGAGGTTTGTGAAGGACTTCAGCACAGTGGCAGCACCTCTAAATGAAATTGTTAAGAAAAACATGGGTTTTAGATGGGGAGAGAATCAAGAAAAGGCATTTCAAACACTTAAGGATAAACTCACACATGCACCCATTCTTGCTTTACCTGATTTTTCCAAATGTTTTGAAATTGAATGTGATGCATCTCATGTGGGTATTGGGGCTGTTTTACTTCAAGATGGTCATCCCATTGCATATTTTAGTGAGAAACTAAGTGGCGCCACTCTCAACTATTCCACTTATGATATAGAATTGTATGCACTTGTTAGAGCATTACAAACATGGCAGCATTATCTTTTGTCTAAAGAATTTGTCATTCATAGTGATCATGAATCTTTGAAGTATTTGAAAGGGCAAGGGAAGCTCAACAAAAGGCATGCCAAATGGGTCGAATTTCTTGAACAATTTCCTTATGTGATTAAGCATAAGCAAGGAAAGATAAACGTTGTAGAAGATGCACTTTCAAGAAGGTATAACTAGTTAGCTACACTTGAAACTAAATTGCTTGGCTTTGAACATATTAAGGAATTGTATATACATAACAATGAGTTTTCCCAATTATATGCTGCGTGTGAAAAGAAATCACAAAATGGGTTTGCTAGGCATGACAACTACTTGTTTAAGAATAACAGACTTTGTGTGCCTAGAGGATCCATGCGTAAATTGCTAGTTAGGGAAGCACATGAAGGGGGTTTAATGGGACACTTTGGGGTTCAAAAGACCTTAGAAATGCTTCTTGAACATTTTTATTGGCCACACATGAAACACGATGTGCAGAAATTTTGTGCACAGTGCATTGTGTGTAGAAAAGCAAAATCTAAGACATTACCTCATGGACTTTACACGCCTTTGCCTATTCCTAATTTTCCTTGGACTGACTTGTCTATGGATTTTGTTTTAGGGCTACCACGTACTCAAAAAGGTAAGGACTCCATTTTTGTGGTAGTTGATAGATTCTCCAAGATGGCACACTTCATACCTTGCCACAAAGTGGATGATGCAACTCATGTGGCAGATTTGTTTTTCAAAGAGGTGGTAAGACTTCATGACATGCCTAGGAGCATTGTTTCAGATCATGACACCAAATTTTTAAGCCCTTTTTGGAGGACCTTATGGAACAAGCTGGGAACAAAGCTTCTTTTCTCCACCACATGCCACCCATAAACTGACGGCCAGACTGAGGTGGTAAATAGGACACTTTCTACTCTTCTTAGAGCAATTATTAAGAAGAACATTAAGTCTTGGGAAGAATGTTTACCTCATGTTGAATTTGCTTATAATAGGGCGGTACATTCTCCTACTCAATTTTCTCCTTTTGAGATTGTTTATGGGTTCAATCCACTAACACCTCTTGATTTGCTTCCTTTACCTAACACTTCTTCTTTAGTTCACAAGGATGTCAAAACAAAGGCAGAATATGTGAAGAAGCTTCATGAGCAAGTTAAAGCTCAAATTGAGAAGAAAATGGAGCAATATGCAAATTGAGCCAATAAAGGGAGAAAAAGAGTGGTCCTTGAACCCGGTGATTGGGTGTGGGTTCATATGAGGAAGGAACGGTTTCCTACCCAAAGGAAATCAAAGCTTCAACCAAGAGGAGATGGACCATTCCAAGTGTTGGAAAGAATTAATGACAATGCTTACAAAATTGATTTGCCCGGTGAGTATGGTGTTAGTGCAACATTTAATGTGGCTGATTTGAGTCCTTTTGATGTAGGAGATGAAGACCTAAATTCGAGGATGAATTCACCTAAAGAAGGAGGGAATGATGTGAGCCAAGAAGAGGCATTGAAGGGAATTGGGGGACCCATGACAAGGTCCAAGACTAAGAGAATGAAGCAAGCTTTGGAAGGCTTAATAATGAGGCTCAAGGAAAAGGAGGATCAATGCACAATGGAGGCAACAACTAAGTGGATCACATTCCTTCAATTTGAAAGTGAAATTGGGCCAACATGAGGACCATTTTCGTGTGCATGCATGGGGGGGTTTTTCTAAAGTGACTTTTGATGTCCTTTGTGGGTTTTTAATGCATTTTTGAAAGTTCCTAAGCTAGTATAACAAATACCATGCATGCATGGTTGCATTAAGCTAGTATTAGGGATTAGTGGTTGCATTAGTGGATAATAAAACCCATGCTTGCAAGCATGATATTTATTGCATAATTAGTGCATAGGGGATCTTAAGGGATGTTAAATAGGAGAACTCTTGTATGACAAATCATGTAAGTTTGAATGAAAATTTGAGTTTGTCTTTTGTGAGAGCTTCCTTCTTGTTCTTAGGCAAAGAACTAATTTCGATCTTATCAAGGCAACTTGTGGCGATCAAAACTCCATGACTTATCACTCACCTTCTCATCTTGCTTGAGTGTGGCGTCAATACCCTTCCCCAAGCTGAATTTCAAGGCGATCTATTTACAAGTTTTCTTTATCACAAGGTATCATTACTACCCAAGTGATGAGAATGTCAAGATCCGACCTAATCTGTCCATGGCTATTATCTTGTATGACTTGGTCCCTCTATCCTTGATATCTAGATTGATCAATGAGGTATAGACCGTATCATCCTCTTATCAACCTTTGTGTTTCTTGATCTCTAAGTAGACACACTCAATCAAATAAGCTCAATATCTCATGTTGACTTATTTGCGCATGGTCATGCTTTCTTGTGTCCTACTAATCAAGGGGCCAACTGATATCACTTTCGTCATATGGAAGGGATAGATTCCATCTACATCAATCACATCCCTCCGCATAATTCATTGCATACCCAGTGATCGACTTTATTGTCCGCCTTGTTACATGTGACGTTTGTCGATACCAAAGTACATAACTCCTTATGTAAGGAACCATAGTGACTTCAGGTCTAAGGACTATTCATACCAATAGTCACATGAGAATGTTTATGACATTCATATAATGATCAATGAAACATTCTCATGGTGGGTCATTCAGTATATATTCTCTAATATATACCCATGTGTCAACCTGATATCTCATATCCATGACTTGTGAGATTAAGTCATCCGTTGACCTACATGCTAGTCTCAACGCATTAATATTGTCCTTGTATATTAATGCTCGACTAGGAACAGTTAAGAGTAGTGTTCTCTATAATATCTCACTATCAATTCAACCAATTGATATATTATAGATAAGAACCTACTACCCAAGGACATTATTATACTTATTCAATTGGCACTGAACTGAAATAAATATAATGACCAACTTTGCCTTTTATTAATAATGATATATGATACAAAATAAGGCATTTACAATCATCTCATAATTGATACTAGGGCTAATACTAACATGGTCTTGTGAGTGACATCCAAGAGGGCTTTATCTTTTAAATCCCTTTCAACGCTAAGGGTAGAATTAAGCTCCTCTAGCTGTAATTCCAAGTTCCTTCTTTCTTCCTCTTTAGATTGTAACATCTAGCGGGTGTCTTGTAGAGTGTTTTCTAAATTAGCAGTAAACTCAGCTTATGATTTCACCATATCCTGTAGTTGGAGGAGTTCATTGTTGGGGAGGTTGGAGGCAGCTTATAATTCTTCTACCTTGTTCTTTAAGATTTGGTTAGTCCTCTCAAGATCCACAACCATCTTGCCCAAATTTAGACTCAAAGCATATAGCTGGAGGAAATAATAGTAAGATTACATTTTGAAAATACAAAACAAGGAAGTTAGATCATTTTACCGTAGTGGCTTGACAATTATGGTCGTCGGCACGCTGAATGTAGGTGTTTCTTCTCAAAAGTGTCTGAGACTGCAACCAAGACTCAGCCAATGCCCCCTTTAGTTGTAACAATCCATACGGAGCAGAGGCGAATGAGTTGGTTCAGGGTAAGGTAAAATATATACTAACTTTAACGAAGAAAGGATGAATAGGAAACCTAAAGCCACACGGAACTTGTTCCCAGAAAATCACCACGCATTCAGGAGGAGGAAGATGGGGATGATCCCTAGGCTTAGGAGTGACCACATTGAAGGGAAGTTGTAATTCCATTGAAGCTCACAAGCTTCTGATGTCGAAAACTCAGAAACACACTGGTGTACCATTCATAGGAGGTCGACATTGTTAACAGAAAGAGATAAGAAGAGCGAGAATAGTTAACAGAAAGCAAAGATCAAAAGATACACAGACGAGAGGAAGAAGATGAAGTGATTAGGGATTTTTTTTTCTCTATTTTCCATTTAGAAGCTAGGGTAGGGTATCAAAAAAGGTGTTTTAAGCAGGAACGTTGAATTGAGATGATAAGAAAAGTGGGATTGAAGGAGAGTCATTGGATGGAATAGTAAGGCGACAGATACATTAAAACGGCTACACGCCAAACATCATAGGTAGGCGTGTTACCAATAAAAAAAATAATATGGGTAGCTGATATGAAAAGTTGTATTCCCAAGATATTAAAATCATTACTAAAGTTAAGTGTAAAAAGTTCAAGGAACTCAAAAGGGATTCCTTGTTTTGGTGGGTAATATTAGTCGATCAAAATTCAGGGTTAATTTAAAATACATTCGTACATAAACTCGATCGGTCATTAAAGGCTGACCGGGTGTTAGGGTTGAAAGTAAGAATAAGGGTAAATTCGATCGGTCAGTAATGATCGATCAGATATTAAGGTGGAGGAATATTAAACATCTTAGAAGACTTGAGCGGTCATTAATGGCTGACCAAGTATTAAATTAAGAAAATATTAAACATATAAGTAAATTTGGTCAATTGTCAATGATTGACTGAATATCAAGTCGAAAGGGCACTAAGTGAAATTAAATATAGAGGTAAATTTAATTGATCATTGATAATCGATTAAATAGTAAGTTCAGATGAAATTCAACATAAGAATAATTTTGTCTAGTTATAAAAGGCCAAGTAAAAGTTGTTAAATGAATAAACGATAATTATAAAGATGACAAAACATTTATGAACAAACAACTTAGCTCTCCAACATTAAAAACCATATAAATTGCAAAGTATTCACTAAACATAGACAACGCCAAAGAGGAATCAATGGTTATAACATCATATGGAAAAAATTAACATTCAGGATTGTTCTATACTGAAAATACAGATTGAGAGAAAATTAGGGAATAGGTCGGGAGGTATGGTAGCAAGTAGTTCCCGACGATCAAGAAAAATAGCGGGAGGATCAGAAACTAGAAGCCCTTTCTTTTTTAGTTATCTTATACCTCCCTCAACCCCATGAGTGAAAGCTTTGGTGATGCAGGTAGCAATAGGAGCATTAAACTCAGAAGATTCCAGGAGGGCTCTTGTCCTCTTTTCAAATCTCTCAACTTCCCCTGCTTGATATGTAACATCCATAAATTTCTTCTATTTAAATACAACAAAAAGAAGTAGAAGAGATAAAAGAAATAAAAATAGATTAATAAATGGCCTTGGGCTAGGATTGAACCCAAGACCTCTTATTTAAGATTAGTTTAAGTAACCATTAGGTGGTGGTAAAGTATCACATTAGGAATATGAAACAATTCATTATATGTAGAATATATGTGAAGAGATTCTTCAACTTCCACTTGGTATAAAAGGGAAAAGATGAGATAAAAACTTAACTTTTCATCTCCCTCTTCCTCCTCTACTCTCTAGCCGAAATCCTCTCCTTCACCTCTGTGGTTTTCGGCTAAGATCAAGGACTAGGGTTTCTAAAATTCTAAGTCTTCAAGGGGAGGATCTAAGAGGATAATTCCACAAGGTTCGTACGCACGTGAAAGGTGTTTTGGAGATCAAGGCATACAAAAGAGAGTATTTTCTTCCCTACACCCTCCATAATAATAAGATCTAGCGAAAGGATGTAAGTACTACTCATTAGCAGTATAAGTTGCTTCGATTATGCATGTATGAACCTTCTTGTTGTGGGTTGTTATGGTTGTATGCATGATTAAGAGATATGCATGTTAAAGAAGATATAAGACATGTTATGTAAGATGTCCTCTACAATTTTTGGGATTAAGAGCATGTTTAGAGGGTCTTGGATTGCTTCCCATGTAGTTTGGGGCTATGAATTATATTCCAGTGCCCTAAAGTGCTTCCCTATAAATGTGAGGGATTAAGTGCACACAAGGTGTTTGTTGAAATGATAAGCTAGTGCAAGTATAAGAAAGCGATATTTAAAGAAAGTATTTTACTTTGATGTGGCATTGTACTGGACACAAGGTCCATGGGTGGGCTCCTAGATCGCCCCTAGGCCCCTAGATCACCTAGTAGTACCTTAATAGGTTCGGGATTAGCTACCTCGGATCTTATTAAGAATACCCGCAAAGTGATACAATGTCGGGCCCAAAGCAAGTTGATTTTTATTTTCACTAGTATGTAATATGAAGTTTTCCCAAGTTCATTGTTTATTTAAGTGAAAGCATTCTTAATTTTGGGAATTAGAGATTATAAGGTGCAATTTTGATGAACTCTATTGTATAGCAAGGTCTATGGTTTTCATTACTTGTTTTCAATACAAGCATGGTTTTATGTTGACGTCTCATGATAAACCTATTTAAAAATGATGATGTTTGCATGATGAGTCTATTTAAAAATACATGACATGTACATATTTCCAAATTATGGGTTTTAGCATGAGTAATTATTGAGTGCATGTTTTGTGTTCCTTCAAGCAAAGCATGCTTTCCCTTTTTAATGCATTGTTTTTGAGTAGATGGTACTTACTAAGTGTTTGCTTATAGATTGCATTTCCTTATACTGCAGATAAAGGTAAAGAAAAGCTCGAGTAGGAGGAGGCAGCAGGAGCAGTGCTTGGGGGTGTGTGTGTGTGGTGGAATAATGGAAAGAGATCCGAGAGTTGTTAATTTGGGGAACATGTAGAACTTTAGTTTGTTTCTTCTCTCCATATTATATAAAATACTGGCATAAGTTGGTTATGAAGAAATTGACAGCTGGGAAGAATGTTTGGATGGCAAGTGAAAGCGAAAAAGCAGAGAACAAGCTCTTCTGGTAGCGAAGGGGAAGCCTCCGCACGGCTCGTGGCACGACCGTGCGGATTCACACGACCTCGGGTTGTCTCCTCTCAGCCAAGGCTACACGGTTGTGTGGAAGCACACGGCTGTGCCCTTCTTCCTCTCGGTCGAGGCGACACGACCGTGTGGGATCACACGACCGGCCACCTCCTCCTCTCGGCCATTGCTCCACGGCCGTGTGATTTCCACACGACCGTTTCTTTCCTTCTTTCTGCCGAAGTGACACGGTCGTGTGAGGGTCACACAGCTGTGCCCCTTCCATTCTCTACCAAGGGTCACGACCATGCAACCCTCACACGGTCGTGCCCTGTGTCAGTTGAGAGTACAACACCTGTTAGGGCCACACGGCCCACACCCCTCAACAAGTTCAGACTAGATTCTGAATCGAGCGAAGTACAAATAACAATGTCTTTAGAAGGTATAAAAAAAAAAGAAAGAGTAAAGTAATGCCTGTTCTCTAAGGAGGGTCTTAGTCAGGCGGTCGTTAAAGTTTGGTATCAGAGCGGTTCCATCCTTTCGCCACACACACAGAGCAAGCATTGATCCTGCATCTCCCAAGTAAGAAAGTATCTGCTCACAACTTTTATGCATTTTATTTTTTTTATGATTAGTAAGAAATGCTTGTTAAGATTCAGTATGCTATAGATGAAAGTAGTAATTATAATAAATAAGAATGATGATAGGCTGACGAAATATATCACTGGTTGGTCTATGGATATGTAGAATGGCTAGAGGACGACCAGCCAGACAGCCGAGAGTGAATGAACCTCAACCGGTGGGAAATGAGTCTGCACCCCAGCCCAACCTATTATAAGTAGTAGCTCAACTGTAGAGACAATTAGTGGAGCAGCAACAAGTCATTGCCACCCTGACTGCTAATCAGCAAGCTCCTCCTGTAGTCCCACTGGAAGTCAATATGGTAACACCTACCATAGCTGAAGTACCATCCGTTACATCTGTAGTCCCAGTAAAGGTGGTGAGACAAGAAGCATACCTCATCCAGTGGCAGAAACTGAAACCAGAGAATTTCTCTGGCTTCAATGAACCATGGGATGCTCAGGCATGGTTCAAAACCCTAGAGAGTATAATGGAGCTACTGGACAGGCCGGAGGAAGAAAAGATTAAGCGTGTCTCCTTCTGCTTCACTGGGGATGCAAGAATGTGGGCGGAACGGGTCAAGGCAAAACACAAGGTAGATCAAATGACCTAGTCTGACTTTGAGACTGTGTTCTTCCATATGCGAGTCACGAACAAACATTAAGATTGTTGGTTAATCCTAGGAAAACGTACCGGTTCCACTGTACAAAATTTTTTTTTACAAGAGTCGAACCTTTCCTTAAATAACCTATTGTGTTCTTTAGAAGATAAATTAGGAATCGCAAACGGAACTTAGCATCATTGATTCCAAATTTAACTTATATGTTCTTAATGGTTTAGATTTGAATCGCAAGCGGAACTTAACACTATTGATTCAAATCTACCTAAGTTATTAATTCCATAAATATTAATTTCCAAAATTGGCTTCCAGGACTGCATAGCGAGGTACATGGCCTTCTTGGATATGGGAGCAACCACCACCGCCTAGGTAAAGACTTTTAAGGAAAGCTAATATTTATTTCCTTAAATAACTCTAGGTTAACCAAAAAGAACAATCGAATCACAAATTCGAAAAAGAAGAAAACACAAAATCAAAAAATAAATTCGATAAACTAGATCGAATTGCCTCTTGTATTTAGAATTCTTACAAAGAAAATAACTAGTATGATGCGGAAGAAAATTACTAGTTATACCTTCTCTTTGTAAGCTAATGACCTCGAGATCTTCTGCCGTATTCCTCGCCTCGCCATGGACGTCATGTGGGCGACGATCCTCCAAGATGAACACCACCCAAAAGAGTCCTTCCTCTTCCTCTAAGATTCGGCCACCACCACCACCACCAAGGAGAAGAGAGCAAAGGGAAAGGGAGAAGGGAGAGGGCCGGCCACCAAAAGACCTCCAAGCAATAGAATAAGAGTTGTGTCTCATGAAGCCCCCTCACCCCTTCTTTTATATTACTTGCCCAAGGCAAATAAGGAAAACCTTTTTACAAAAAATAAAATCATCCAAGAGTTTTACCTTTTTCCTTTTAATTTTTCCTTTTCTTTCCTCTTGATTGAATCAATCACTAATTTTAATTTGTGATGATTTTAATTAATTTTATGATGGCCAGCCACTCGCTTGGGCACCAAGCAAGATGGCCGGCCACCTCATCAAGAGAATAAAGGAAATATTTTTATAAAATTTTACAAGAAAAACTCTTATAAAATTTTACAAGATCTCTTTTCTAAAGTAGGAGTTAAAAAAGGAAAGTTTCTAAAAATTAAAACCATGTTTTAAAATTTAAAAACTCTCTTATAAAATTTTCCTTTTTTTAACATGAAGATAGAAAATTTTAATTTTAAAACTTATCTCCCTTTTTTTTTCTTAAACCATGAAGATGGTTAAAAAAGGAAAGTTTTAAAACTTTTAAAACTCTCTATTAAAACATGTGGCCAAATTCAAATAAAGAAAGTTTTTAAAATTAAAATCTCTCTTTTAAAACTTATAGTTTTCTACAAAGAGAAGATTTTAAAAATTCAAAAACAACCCTCCTTGTTTGAATATTGTGGCTGACCCCTTCATGCTTGGTCACTAAGCAAAGGACTGGCCCCTATAGGAGAGGATGTGGTCGGCCCTTGCTTGGTCACCAAGCATTGGACCGGCCCA
This sequence comes from Zingiber officinale, assembly GCF_018446385.1. Classification (NCBI taxonomy): domain Eukaryota; kingdom Viridiplantae; phylum Streptophyta; class Magnoliopsida; order Zingiberales; family Zingiberaceae; genus Zingiber; species Zingiber officinale. The sequence goes on along the minus strand of NC_056007.1, from coordinate 41,204,370 downwards.
CTTCTTGGACATCAAGAAGAGTCTTACATTTGGATGGACTTGAGGCTATAATGAGGCTACGACAGGGACCTAGAGGAGAAATTGGTTTTGGCCTTCCGATGAGCTTGAGTATCCCGTGTTCGCCCCGAGCACACAACTCAAGTTCATCGATAATAACTCATTCCACTAGAGAGTTATTATCGCACTACCGCACCAATCCCAAATTACATTATGGGCTCCTTCTTATCATGAGTGTGTTAGTCTCCCTATGTTTAAGATTACGAATGCCCACTAATTAAGTAAGTTACTGACAACTCACTTAATTAATATCTAGCTCCAAGAGTAGTACCACTCAACTTTATTGTCATGTCAGACTAGGTCCACCTGCAGAGTTTAACATGGCAATCCTTATGAGCTCCTCTTGTGGACATTCTCAACCTAGATAACTAGGACATAGATTCCTTCTATAATCAACAACACACACTATAAGTAATATCATTTCTCAACTTATCGGGCATATTAATTTATCGAGCTAAACCTCACCCTTTGATAAGTCAAAGAAATAAATATTAAATATATGTGCTTGTTATTATATTAGGATTAAGAGCACACACTTCCATAATAACTAAGGTCTAGTTCTTTTACTAAGTCAGTACAAAAAGAACTTACCTAAATGATCCTACTCAATACACTTAAAGTGTATCAGTATAATTTATTAGTCAAGATAAACTAATACTTAATTACACTACGACTATTCTGATGGTTTGTTCCTTTCCATATTAGTCGCGAGTAACTGTTTATAATTTATAGAGAATCGACAACATGATCTTCTGAGTGTGACACCACACTCCATGTTGTCTACTTTATAAATTAATTGAACAATTACATTTAATAAATAAATGCAGATATTGACCAATGTGATTCTTTTATTTCAATAAATAAATGTTTACAAAAGCTAGGCTTTTAGTATACACTCTAACAATCTCCCACTTATACTAAAAGACTAAGCTGCCGTATCTGTTGCTTTACATCTGATTCCCATCCCCTCCACATGCCGATCAAAAGTTTTCGCCGGAAGGGCCTTTGTGAAAGGATCTGCTAGGTTATCTTCTGATGCAATTTTGGCGACGACAACTTCTCCTCGCTTGACGATATCTCGTATCAGGAGGTACTTGCGCTCTATGTGTTTACTTGCCTTATGAGCTCGTGGTTCCTTCGAGTTTGCAACTGCACCACTATTATCACAATAAATTGTGATGATCTTGGGCAAACCAGGAATCACATCTAAGTCCATTAGAAAGTTCCTGAGCCATACAGCTGTTAGTTAGAGCCCTAGAGCCAATCATTTGATAATTGTATTATGGACTTGTTGTATCATATTATTATATAAATAAAGGCATTTGTTTTTGGTTATTATACTTACTTGTATAGGTGCCAAATAAAGTAAGTATAATAGCATCCTTAAGTAGAAGATTCTTACATATATCAATCGGTTAGTTGAACCGATAGTGAGATGATATAGGGAACACTACTCTTAATCATTCCTAGTCGAGTATTAACATTCAGGGACAATGTTAATGCGACGAGACTAGCATGTAGGTCAACTCGATGACTTGGTCTCACAAGTCATGGATATAGAGATATCAAGTTGACCCATGGGTATGCATTGGAGAATGTATACTGAATGACCCGTCATGAGAAAGTATCATGGATCATTATATGAGTGTCATATACTTTCTCATGTGGCTATTAGTATGTCTACTAGTCCTTAGACCTGAAGTCACCATGGATCCCTACATAAGGAGTTATGTACTTTGGTTTCGTCAAACGTCACCCATAACTGGGTGGACTATAAAGGCGATTACTGGGTATGTAACGAATTATGCAGAGGGATGTGAGTGATGTAGATGGGATCTATCCCTCCTATATGACGGGAGCAACATCGATATTCTTGATAGAGTGAGACCACGAAGTGCATGGCCATGCCCAAATGAGTCAATATGAGATATTGAGCTCATTTGATTGAGTGAGTCTACTTGGAGTTCAAGATTTGGATTAATTAGAGGATGACACGGTCTATGCCTCATAATGATCAATCTATGTAACACCCCTAGAAAGCCTAGATAAAGTAAGGGCAATGAGAGTACGAATGTAATGAAAAGAAGGTGTAGATAGTCTACGTTGAATGTTACGATGGGAAGGATTTAGATGATTAAAAACTTTATGAAAGAAAATAAAGTTGAGAATATAAAGTTCTATACATGATTTATAATGCAAGTAATTAATGTAAAGAAAAGAAATATGAGATATTATATATGCATGTATGAAATATTTATGCATAATGCATATACATGAATTATTTTGTACAAAAATATGTTAGGAGAAGGATTTGATCCTTGGTTCTCTTGTGGATGCATGCATGTGTTAACCAAGTGTGATAGGAGTGAATATTGTAAGAGGAGAGATGGGAATTATAATTAAAGGAAAGAAAGGAGAGAAATTAAGAGAAAGAAAAGAGAGAAACTCAAGAAGCATTTCTCTAGCATATTCTTTCTCATTAAGAGGAGAAGTAAATGAGGAGGATGAATCAAGTCAAGTTTTTCTCCCCTCACTTTAGTATAAATAGGCATGGAGGGGGGGCTTCATCCTCAACTCACTCTCCTCCTCTCCTCCATTTGTGCCGAGCACTCTCCCTCCCTCTTTCCTCTTGTTGCCGAGAGCAACAACTCTCCCCCTTCTTTCTTTCTTTTTGTTGCCGAGCAACACAAGAGGAAGAAGCCTCCTCTTCTCCACAAGCAAGTTCTCAACTCTAGGAAACTTAAGCAAAGAAGGTAAGCTTCCCCTCACCTGCGGTACAAGGCTTTCATGTGATTTTCGGATTCTTTTTCTATGCCTTGAAAGAAAGTTTTCCCCTATGTTTTTATACATATATGATGCATGATCAGAGGTGTATGTAACCCTAGAATTTCAATCAAAAATATTGTAAATAGGTTAGGAAAATTATTGTCTAACCAAACTAGTGCAAGGTTCCCTCTATGAAATGCTAAGGACCTTCCTATGGTTTTCTTGCTTGGAAGTTGATTGGAACCAAAAGAACCCCACTCTCATGTTTCGGCCAAGAAAGAATTTAGGGTTAGGAGGACCTTGAATTTAAAATAACTATGCTTATATGACATGATATAAAGTTCTTAAGAGTTGTATACTTGTATGTTGAAAGAAACTCATGAACCTTACTCTTAATATTTTGGCCATGGTAAGGTGATGGTTTAGAGAAGCTTAAACAAAATTCTAATATGCTCAATGACCTCTGTGATATTATGTTATGAAAGATGATTAATGCTCTCATGTTTAATTGGAATGTAGAAAATTAGTTACATGATTTATGACATGTAAGATCACAAGAGTCCTAGCTTGTTTATGATCCAACTTTGTGTATGATGTTCTTAGTAAATCTTGCTATGAAATTTACTTAGGTTTCCCATGCTTTAGGCCACTTAAAGGAAGTTTATATTCTATGAATTTCGGCCAAGTAAGGTTTAAAGGACCTAGAGGCCTTGGAAATGAAACCTAAGGGGTTAAAAGTACTTCTTATGAAAACTTGATAATGTGTGAATGTGATACATGTTTGTATGACCTAAATGAATCATTATGTGTTCGGCCATGAAGGAATAGATGCCCTAGAAACCCTAGAACAAAAATTAAATATGTCTATGCCATGCTGTATGAAAATGATATGATAATAAGTTAGAATGCATGATTGCTTTAGTTACGAAATGATATGCATAATGAAGTTATATTATGAAATATGCCATGATGTGTTATAGCATAGAAAATGCTATACATAATGAAAAGAAATGAAGTCATGTTATGATATGTGATAGCATAGAAAATGCTATACATAATGAAAAGAAATGAAAAGAATAAATGCATGAAAGATTGTTAAGGACATGATATGATAGTTATGCATGATAAGTTATTTTTATGGTTTGTACCAAGGGTGGGCTCCGTAAACGCCCCGGGGTCGATGGAGTAAGACTCGGGCCTCGTCAGTAATAGGCCTTTGAGTGCCCTAGGTCGATGGAGTAAGACTCGGGCCTAGTATGTATGCATGGTAGGGCTCAAGACTTGCTACCTTGGACCTACGCATTATGTATGTGGTACAAACCGGGATCCCAAATGATGATGATATTAATTTCAAGTACTATACATAATGAAAAGAAATGAAAAGAATAAATGCATGAAAGATTGTTAAGGACATGATATGATAGTTATGCATGATAAGTTATTTTTATGGTTTGTACCAAGGGTGGGCTCAATAAGCCCGGGGTCTATGGAGTAAGACTCGGGCCTCGTCAAGAATGGGCCTTTAAGTGCCCTAGGTCGATGGAGTAAGACTCGGCCTAGTATGTATGCATGGTAGGGCTCAAGACTTGCTACCTTGGACCTACGCATTATGTATGTGGTACAAACCGGGATCCCAAATGATGATGATATTAATTTCAAGTACTATTAAGTATAAGTTTTCAAATTCACGATGCATTGCCTATATTCATATGTGCTTGAATTATATGATGATATGATATAATGTCATGTGATATTATGATATGAATATGATGCCCTTGTATGTCTTATGCTTGTGATTTATTTGTTTTATGATATGATATTCATGCTTCTATGAAATGATATGTGAATAAGAAATATGCATGATATGTTTGAATAGAATGATATGTTATGTTATGATTAATTGAGACGATGATATGTTGATCCATTCTTGATATACGATGATTCTCGGTTTTAGTGAGTAGGAAAGGAACTTACTGAGCCATGAGTGCTCATAGCTTACTTTCCTTATACCGCAGATAAAAGAGAAAGCTGGATGAACAACGGAGCAGCAGGAGGAGCAGATAGTGATGTGTGTGGTGGTGGCTCGGCTAGGACGATTCGGACAAATTAATATTTTTAGTTATAAGTTCAATATATGCACATTTGAACAAATCAGAATATGTGATATTATGCTTAATAAATTAAATTCTTTAAATTTTTTATTCTTCCGCTGTTATAGTAAAACATGTACGTAAGTAGTATAAGAACGTAGCGCCGCCTTTGGTTGGGTAAGAAGGGCGGGCGTTACAATCTAGATGTCTAGGATAGAAGGACAATGTCATATTTTGTGAGTAGTCACAATTAGTAGTCACAAGGTGATGATGGATCTCAACATTCTTGTAACTTGGGTAGTAATGATGTGTTGCTAGATACCGCTCATTACTTATGCTCCTAAATGGGTTTAGGGGCATTGCCAACGTTACAAGAACCTATAGGTCACACACTAAGGACAATTTGATGGAGATTAGGTTCATATGATGAACCAAGAGGATTAGATTCATGTGATGAATCAAATCGGATTAAGAGTAATCCTAATTGGGCTAATTGAGTTGAACTCGAGTTTATTCATGTGTTCAATGAGTCTAATTTAGATTATGACTCATTGAATCAATTTAATTAAATGAATTAGATTCATTATATTAAATTGGCTTGAATCAAATGGTTGGATTTGATCAACCATGAGAGAGATTTGATCAAGTTTGACTTGACTTGAGAGGAAGAGGAAGAGTCAAGTTTGACTTGACTATTTGCCACCTCATTTGTGAGTTGGCATTAGGAGGACTAATGATGATGTGGCACATCATCATAGTTGGCACATGTGTGTACCACCTCATGGAGGTTACAAATTCCCTCTTTAATGGTCATATTAAAGAGAATGGAGGTTACAACTCCAAGAGGTGGCCGACCACTTTTGTTAGTGAATGAAATTCATTTTTTTATTCAAGGCAATTTATTCCTTCATCTTCTTCCTCAAGCTGTCAACCTTTCTCCCTCTCCTCTCTTGGGCGAACCTTACCAAGGTGCTAGCACACCTTTGTGTTAGGTTTCTCCACCAATTTGTTCGTGTGGATACTTCTAGAGGGTTGTACACTTGACAACCTCGAGATCCGGCATCACTTGGAAGAGCGGGATACGCGAAGGGTTTCGCACCAAGGGTAAAGATCTTCTCCTAATGTAGATCTAGATGTAAGAAACTCGTATTCGTAAATTTTGTTTTATTTTACTTCGCACGGATCCAGTGGCACGGGGGTTTCGGGGTTTCCGCGACGCGAAAAAGCGATTTTCGCGGCCCGAAAAACCCAACAACAGCTTCTTTGGCTGCCTCAGAGGCTGCCACATACTCAGCTTCCATGGTTGAGTCCGAGACACATTTCTGCTTAACACTCCTCCATGCAATGGCTCCACCTCCTAGAGTAAACACATAGCCTCACATAGACTTACTATTGTCCCTATCTGATTGGAAATCCGAATCCGAGTAACCCACAGGGAGCAAATCGTCTGCTTGGTAGACTAGCATATAATCTCTAGTCCTTCTCAAGTACTTTAAAATATGTTTCACAGCAGTCCAATGTCCTTGTCCAGGGTTACTTTGATATCTGCTAACCATGCCCACGACAAAACAGATATCAGGTCTCGTACACAGCATTGCATACATAAGGCTTCCTACAGCCGAAGCATAAGGAACTGCCTTCATGTCCTCAATCTCCTTTGATGTCTTCTGGGGCATCTCTTTAGATAAGACTACTCCATGCCTAAAAGGTAAGAAACCTTTCTTGGATTTTTGCATGCTAAAACGAGCAAGGATTGTATCTATATATAAGGCTTGGGATAGACACAACATTCTTTTCTTGCGATCCCTTATAACTTTGATCCCAAGAATGTGTGCACATTCTCCTAAGTCTTTCATATCAAATTGTTTGGACAACCATAACCTTATGTTTGATAATACCTTGACATTGTTGCCAATTAACAAAATATCATCTACGTATAGTACAAGAAATACCACCACGTTTCCGTTACACTTCTTGTATACACAAGACTCATCCGGACACTGAATAAATCCATATGACTGGATTACTTCATTAAACCGGATGTTCCAAGATCTTGAAGCTTGCTTCAGTCCATAAATTGACCGATTGAGCTTACACACTAGATGCTCTTTGCCCTTTTCAATGAACCCTTCTGGTTGCTTCATATGGATGTTTTCTTCAAAACTTCCATTAAGGAAAGTTGTCTTGACGTCCATTTGCCAAATCTCATAATCTATATGAGCGGCAATGGATAAGAGTATCCGGATAGACATAAGCATAGCTACCGGTGAAAAAGTATCCTCATAATCGATTCCCTCTTTCTGAGTGTACCCTTTCGCAACAAGCCTTGCTTTGAAGGTTTCTACCTTCCCATCTGTCTCACTTTTCCTTTTATAGATCCACTTGCATCCAATGGCTTTTACACCATCAGGTGGTTCTATAAGCTCCCAGACCTTATTAGAATACATAGATTCTATTTCGGAATTCATTGCCTTTTGCCAAGCTACTGCATATATATCTTGGAGTGCTTCGTCATATGTCCGGGGATCAGGTTCATGTTTACCCGGGATCAAGTCAGAAGACTCTCCCAAAAACATGAATCTCTTAGGCTGCCTTACAACCCTCCCACTACGACGAGGCACCGTCTGTGGTTATGTATCATGTGTGACACGTGTTGCAGTCTCTTGTGGTCTTCATCTTGTACTGTTGGTACTGAAGTAGACGTGTCCTCTCTAAGTTCTTCTAGAATAATTTTGCTACTGGGCTTGTGGTCTATTATATAGTCTTCTTTTAAAAACTGGGCATTGGTGCTAACAATGACCTTCTGATCTTTAGGACTATAAAATAAACCACCTTTCGTTCCTTTGGGATAACCTACAAACACATGAACTTCTGTACAAGATTTTAACTTATCAGCATCTGGTTTCAGCACATGTGCTGGACTACCCCAAATCCGAATATGTCTTAGACTAGGCTTTCGTCCATTCCACAATTCTGTGGGAGTAGAAGATACTGATTTAGAAGGTACTAAGTTCAAAATGTGCACTGCCGTTTCCAGAGCGTATCCCCAAAATGAATTTGGTAATTCTGAATAACTCATCATCGATCTAACCATCTCCATAAGAGTCCTATTCCTTCGTTCTGCCACACCATTCTGTTGGGGTCTACCAGGTATGGACAATTAAGATTGAATCCCGGCCTCTGATAAGTAATTCCTAAACTCTCCTAAGAGGTATTCGCCACCATGATTAGACCGTAGTGTCTTGATACTTTTACCTAGACGTTTATCCACATCAGCCTTGTATTCTTTGAACTTATCATAGCCCTTAGACTTGCGGCGCATTAGGTAAATGTATCCATATCTTGAATAATCGTCTATAAAAGAGACAAAATATTCAAAACCACCTCTAGCCTGGATAGACATAGGACCACACAAATCAGAATGAACCAATTCTAACGCTTCTTTGGCTTTATATCCCTTGGCCTTAAAAGGTCTCTTGGTCATTTTACCTTCCAAACAGGATTCACATGTTGGAAAGTTTTCCAACTCTACTGGACCTAAGAGTCCATCGGCTACAAGCCTTTGAATCCTACTTAAGTTAATATGACCAAGCCTTAGATGCCAACGATGCGTTTGGTTCATTTCCGAAGGTTCTTTTCTCTTATTAGAGTTAGAAGATGTGTTATTAATTTCCATAGTTTGCTTTGTGGGAGAAATTGGATTTAAAGTATATAAATTGCCAACCAATGCACCAGAACAGATAATCACCTTATTTCTCTTTATAACCACATTGTTACTAAAAGAAACTGAATATCCATCCAAATACAGTTTAGAATCTGAAATTAAATTTTTTCTAAAATTGGGTACATAAAGATAATTTCTTAAAACCAAATTTATATTCCTATTAAAAGATAAGTAGACGTCTCCCACTGCAACAGCCGCCACCTTAGTAGCATTGCCTATGTAGACGGTAATCTCTCCTTCAGCTAGTTGTCGGGTTTCCTGGAACCCCTGCAAGGAATTGCAGACATGATCAGTGCCTCCCGTATCTACACACCAGGTGCTGGTAGATAACACCGCTAAACATGTTTCAGCAACTAGAGTATGAGATATACCTTTATTGTTCTGATTCCTACAAGGACAGTCCGCCTTCCAATGCCCTGTCTGCTTGCAAATGAAACACTTGCCTTTTGGCTTCTTCATTCCAGCTTTTTGTCCCTGAGGTTTATTCACTCTCTTCGCTGAAAAGACCTGTTTCTTCTTCTTCTTGCCTTTCGGCTTAGAAGTAGAACCATTTTCAGCATAGTGAATCTGAGAACTTTGACGAAATATACCTTCTGCTGCCTGTAGTTCTGTCAGAAGTTCCGCCAACGTATACTCTCTTTTGTTCATGTTATAGTTCAGACGGAACTGCTCAAAACTTATGGGTAGCGTTTGGAGAATTATATTGACCTGAGTTTCCCCATTGATTTCTCCTCCAAGGACTTGTATTTCATTCAGATAAGCGATCATTTTGAGGATATGATCCCTTACGGGTGTCCCCTCGGACACGGTGGCTGTCATTAGCTTTCTCATTGCCTCTTGCCTAGCAGTCCGACTCTGGTGCCCAAAGAGTTTTTTGAGATTGTTCATTATATCATAAGCTGTTGGTAAATCTTGATGCTGATGTTGCAATACATTTGACATAGATGCAAAATGTAACACCGCGCCATCTCATCAGCTTTTACTCATTTCTTATGATACTTAATCTCCTCTGGGGTAGAGTCACCGTCAGGTGCATCAGGGCAAGCCTCAGTGAGTACAAACTTATAGCTTTCTGCAGTAAGGACAATGTCCAGGTTTCTTTTCCAATCATTATAGTCGGGTTCAGTAAGTTTGTTCTCTTTCAGTATAATGGCCAGTGGGTTGAAAGTCATCCTAAGAGTCACACAAATAACTTTGGTCAGGACTCTAAATTTAGAATAATATTGATTCCTCAAACAATACTATTTTAAATTAACCAACACCTCAAAACACCGTGAATTTTGTATGCCACGATAGTGTGGACGTATACAAATTCATCATTTGTAAAAGGAGGGTGTAACCCATTAATTTTATTATCTTGTCAACCTAACTTTTTGACAAATAAAATTAATAATTGGTTTCCTTCGGTCACACAAATAATAGCAGTGACTCTGATGTGGAGGATACTATTAGACGTGCCTAAGTGTATATCATTACTTAACACTAAGTCCATTAATAAGATTGTTCCCCTTCTGATGGGGAAGATCACACACTCTTAATTAATTTCCTATAGTCATCCTAAATGGAAGTTTGATCTAGTGATCCGCAAACAAACTCATCCGATATAGAGTAAGGCACTCAGAGCCAACGCGCAAGTTTGCTTGCATCACTTACAAACCAGTAATGGAGACCATGGAATTTATTAAAATAAATCTCTCTCCCACTTAGTTATTTAAAATGAGGAATTTTAAACTATCCTAGCATACATCACATGCATATAAACATCACAGTAAATAAATGCAATAAATTTGGAAATTAATTTTCCAACTATTATGGCCTTTTTCATCACTGTCTTTAGTATGCTCCAACCCTAGCTGCTGTCATCTTTAGCCACCGCTATCGGGTCGAGTTGTCGCATCCATCTTGCTTCTTATTCCGCTGCGCCTCTGGTGCTCCAAAAGTACCACGCCTCGCAAGAATCCGATCCGTAACAAAAATAGAATTTTACATATATCGATCCTATACTCCACGAGGGAATGTACATGTATTCTAGATCGAAAAAATAAAATTCTAAAAATAATAAAGCTCCTGCTGTATTTTATACATAAAATCATGCACACAAATAATGCCCTTGACATGTCCAAGGGTCCAATCACACACAATATCAATAAGCCATAATAGTTGGAGCCTGCAACCAAAGAGTTAGCACATCCTACTATTTTTCTGCCTAAATTATGTATGACATGTGAATAACCTATTTGAATTCTAAACACACAGAGGCAAACCCTAGCTCTGATACCAATTGTTGGTTAATCCTAGGAAAACGTACCGATTCCACTGTACAAAAAATTTTTGTACAAGAGTCGAACCTTTCCTTAAATAACCTATTGTGTTCTTTAGAAGTTAAATTAGGAATCGCAGACGGAACTTAACATCATTGATTCCAAATTTAACTTATATGTTCTTAATGGTTTATGATATGGGTTAGGTTTCATGGGTCCCCGATAAGGAAGGAAAAGGAGATAACCAAACGGAGAAAATAGGTCAATATCGGCCGGGATGCACTTCCGAGTGAGTAGGCCAATATCGGCCGAGATATGCTTCCAAGGAGGAAGACCTATATCGATCAGCATATGCCTTAAAGGAAGCAGGCCAATAATGGTCGGGATATACTTCCGACTGAGTAGGCCAATATCGGCCGGGATACACTTCCGAGTGAGTAGGCCAATATCGGCCGAGATATGCTCCCAAGGAGGAAGACCTATATCGATCAGCATATGCCTTAAAGGAAGCAAGCCAATAACGGCCGGGATATACTTCCGAGTAAGTAGGCCAATATCGGCCGGGATATACTTCCGAGGAGGAAGACCTATATCGATCAACATATGCCTTAAAGGAAGCAGGCCAATAACGGCCGAGATATACTTTCGAGTGAGTAGGCCAATATCGGCCGAGATACACTTCCGAGTGAGTAGGCCAATATCGGCCGAGATATGCTCCCAAGGAGGAAGACCTATATCGATCAGCATATCCCTTAAAGGAAGCAGGCCAATATCGGCAGGGATATACTTCCGAGTAAGTAGGCTAATATCGGCCGAGATATGCCTCCAAGGAGGAAGACCTATATCGATCAGCATATGCCTTAAAGGAAGCAGGCCAATATCAGCCGGGATATACTTCTGAGTAAGTAGGCCAATATCGGCCGAGATATGCCTCTAAGGAGGAAGACCTATATCGATCAGCATATGCCTTAAAGGAAGCAGGCCAATAACGGCCGGGATATACTTCCGAGTGAGTAGGCCAATATCGGTCGGGATACACTTCCGAGTGAGTAGGCCAATATCGGCCAAGATATGCTCCCAAGGAGGAAGACCTATATCGATCAGCATATGCCTTAAAGGAAGCAGGCCAATATCGACCGGGATATACTTCCGAGTAAGTAGGCCAATATCGGCCGAGATATGCCTCCAAGGAGGAAGACCTATATCGATCAGCATATGCCTTAAAGGAAGCAGGCCAATAACGGTCGGGATATACTTCCGAGTGAGTAGGCCAATATCGACCGAGACATGCCTTTAAGAAGGAAGGTCAATACCGACCGGTTTGACTAATATCTTGAAATGATATTTGATAAAACATCACCCCGGGCTAGCTAGAATAATAAACATAAAGGGGCTCGGACGAGCATTGCCCCAGGAGCCTCATGAGAAGTAATAATAATTGATCAAACCTAGCTAGGCCCAGTTCCAACTAATACAGGGAACATTGGTACACTAAACTATCTATGATATAGCAAAGACAGGAGGGGCAAGTAGGAACGATAGAAACACTTTAACGGACCTGTGAAACAGGATAGAAGTAAATATTTTAAATGAAATAGTTAATGGAGATATTTGCAGTACATGATTGCATAACAGGTGTTATATACTTTAGCGGGAAATGCATTTTTAGACTATTTTACAGGTACTAGACGACAAAGAAGGTACATCTGGGGTACAAAAAAGATTCCTTAAAAGTCATTTACCACAAGTACGCAGCTTACGTCATCTTATAACAAACTCTAACAAATCGGGGTCCACTTCATGACTACGGAGGTTATATGAAGTGGTATAAAAAGAGGAATCCTCTCCATTGGCTGGGTAAGTTCACATCATTGTGCACATTCATAACCCTAATTTTCAACCACTGTTCATCTTCTTCCTTCTTACACACCAAGAGAGATCACTAACTTGAGCGTCGGAGGGCCTAGCCAGGGATTCCCACCCCGGTCTTAGGTCACTGACGATAGTGTTGGCTGGTTTCTTGTGCGCAGGAAGTCTCGGAAGCTCCGAATCTGGTTTCTCTTCGATCGGATTTCTCTCTCGTCATCGGGTCTTCGTGCAAGGAGGGCATTCGGTGACTCTAGTCTTTCCGATCCACTTTGGGTTTCTCGGATCGTTGTTCTACAGGTATTATTCTTCACCAGCGGTAGGTTTTTTCTCCCGGATCTCCGTCTTGTCAAGCTTCTTAGACAGGATCAGTTTAGATTTGAATCGCAAGCGGAACTTAATACTATTGATTCAAATCTACCTAAGTTATTAATTCCATAAATATTAATTTCCAAAATTAGCTTTTAGGACTACATGGCAAGGCACATGGCCTTCTTGGATATGGAAGCAACCACCACCGCCTAGGCAAAACCTTTTAAGGAAAGCTAATATTTATTTCCTTAAATAACTCTAGGTTAACCAAAAAGAACAATCGAATCACAAATTCGAAAAAGAAGAAAACACAAAATCGAAAAATAAATTCGATAAACTAGATCTAATTGCCTCTTGTATTTAGAATTCTTACAAAGAAAATAACTAATATGATGCGGAAGAAAATTACTAGTTATACCTTCTCTTTCTAAGCTAATGACCTCGAGATCTTTTGCCGTATTCCTCGCCTCACCATGGACGTCGTGTGGGCGACGATCCTCCAAGATGAACACCACCCAAAAGAGTCCTTCCTCTTCCTCTAAGATTCGGCCACCACCACCACCAAGGAGAAGAGAGCAAAGGGAAACGGAGAAGGGAGAGGGTCGGCCACCAAAAGACCTCCAAGCAATAGAATAAGAGTTGTGTCTCATGAAGCCCCCTCACCCCTTCTTTTATATTTCTTGCCCAAGGCAAATAAGAAAAAACTTTTTATAAAAAATAAAATCATCCAAGAGTTTTTCCTTTTTCCTTTTAATTTTTCTTTTACTTTCCTCTTGATTGAATCAATCACCAATTTTAATTTGTGATGATTTTAATTAATTTTATGATGGCCGGCCACTTGCTTGGGCACCAACCAAGATGGCCGGCCACCTCATCAAGAGAATAAAGGAAATATATTTTTATAAAATTTTACAAGAAAAACTCTTATAAAATTTTACAAGCTCTCTTTTCTAAAGTAGGAGTTAAAAAAGGAAAGTTTCTAAAATTTAAAATCATGTTTTAAAATTTAAAAACTCTCTTATAAAATTTTCCTTTTTTTAACATGATGATAGAAAATTTTAATTTTAAAACTTATCTCCCTTTTTTTTTCTTAAACCATGAAGATGGTTAAAAAAGGAAAGTTTTAAAACTTTTAAAACTCTCTATTAAAACATGTGGCCAAATTCAAATAAAGAAAGTTTTTAAAATTAAAATCTCTCTTTTAAAACTTATAGTTTTCTACAAAGAGAAGATTTTAAAAATTCAAAAACAACCCTCCTTGTTTGAATATTGTGGCCGGTCCCTTCATGCTTGGTCACCAAGCAAAGGGCCCTTGCTTGGTCACCAAGCATTGGACCGGCCCACTTCTTGGACACCAAGAAGAGCCTTACATTTGGATGGACTTGAGGCTATAATGAGGCTACGACAGGGACCTAAAGAAGAAATTGGTTTTGGCCTTCCGATGAGCTTGAGTACCACTCAACTTTATTGTCATGTCGGACTAGGTCCACCTGCAGGGTTTAACATGGCAATCCTTATGAGCTCCTCTTGGGGACATTCTCAACCTAGATAACTAGGACACAGATTCCTTCTATAATCAACAACACACACTATAAGTAATATCATTTCTCAATTTATCAGGCATATTAATTTATCGAGCTAAACCTCACCCTTTGATAAGTCAAAGAAATAAATATTAAATATATGTGCTTGTTATTATATTAGGATTAAGAGCACACACTTCCATAATAACTAAGGTCTAGTTCTTTTACTAAGTTAGTACAAAAAGAACTTACCTAAATGATCCTACTCAATACACTTAAAGTGTATCAGTATAATTTATTAGTCAAGATAAACTAATACTTAATTACACTACGACTATTCTGATGGTTTGTTCCTTTCCATATTAGTCGCGAGCAACTGTTTATAATTTATAGAGAACCGACAACATGATCTTTTGAGTGTGACACCACACTCCATGTTGTCTACTTTATAAATTTATTGAACAATTACATTTAATAAATAAATTCAGATATTGACCAATGTGATTCTTTTATTTCAACAAATAAATGTTTACAAAAGCTAGGCTTTTAGTATACACTCTAACAACGATGAGTTCACAGAATTCCGACGAGGAAGTTTATTAGTAGATGAAGCCATGAAGAAATTCAATGGGTTGGCTCGACTATGTCCCGAGCTGGTCAGCACATAAAGAGAAAGGTTAAGACTAATGCTCAAGATGCTGAGGCCAGAGATAGCTCTAAATGTAGTTGGTGGAATTAATAGACCGCAGACTGCAAAAGAGCTGATTAGTGGTGCCCTGATTACGGAGCATTATCTGAACAGTATCAAGCAGTAGAAACCAGTATTGATGGAGAACAAAGGTCAAGGGAGTTCTGGCACTTAGAAACCCCAGAGTCATGGGTCAACCTGGAAAGGAAGCTCCAAGAGGAAGCAATGGAGTAATAAGAAGGGAGGATCCGTAAACAAGCAACCTAAGTATGCCACATGTCCCACCTGCGGCATGATGCATCCTGGAATCTGTCGCAAGGGCACGAATGGTTGTTATATATGTGGTCAAGAGGGGCATATGGCCAAGAATTACTCGACCAAGATCAACCTTCCTCCTGCACAACCTGTGCAATATGGAGGCAAGCAGGCACAACTACACCATATGCAGGCCGCGTTGGAGGGTCCTCATATTAGCCAAGGTAGACTGGAAACTCCACCAAGTTCTACAAATGCTCGAGTGTTCTCCCTTACCAGAGAGGAGGTAGCAAACGCCTCCACCGTTGTCATAGGTCAGATATGTATTTTTAGTTAATATGCAACTGTGCTATTTGATAGCGGGGCAACCCATTCGTTTGTGTCCATAGTATTTGCTGAAATAATAGGTATACCCCTAGAGGTCCTAAATGGATAATTCTTGACGACACTACCCTTAGGAGAGATAATGACATCTACGCACTGGCTGCGAGTTGTGCCAGTCAAAATTTCAGACAGAGAACTGTACAACGATTTGATCTTGCTGAACATGTCTGATTATGATGTTATTTTTGGGAAGGACTTTCTGAGCAAGTATGGTGCCTTCATCGAGTGTCGTAAGCGAAGGGTTCTATTCCAACCTGAGGCAGAGTCTAAGTTTGAGTTCATTGGAGATTCAAAGAAGAGAACCCATGAATTTTTATTAGCCCTGAAAGCTCAAAAGATGTTAGTCGATGGATGTGCCGGGTTTCTAGCTCATGTGGTTACTACCCAACAAGAAAGAAATTAAGAGCTAGAGGAACTTAGAGTCATGTGTGACTACCTGGAAGTGTTTCCTGAGGAGTTGCCAGGTTTAGCGCCGGATAGGGAAAATGAATTTGAGATTGAACTCATCCCTGGTACCCATCCAATCTCAAAAGCACCCTACCGCATGGCTCCAGTAGAATTGAAAGAACTTCAGGGATAGTTACAGGAGCTACTCGACAAGGGATTCATTCACCCTAGTCACTCACCGTGGGGAGCTCCGGTGTTGTTTGTAAAGAAGAAGGGCCGGTCCATGCGAATGTGTGTGGACTACCGAGCACTGAACAAAGTAATAATCAAGAATAGGTATCCCTTGCCGAGGATTGATGATCTATTTGATCAGTTAAAGGGAGCCATAGTCTTTTCCAAGATAGACTTGTGATCCGGATATCATCAAGTGAAAGTGAGGGCAGATGATGTACCGAAGACGGTATTCCGAATGAGGTATGGACACTACGAGTTCGTGGTCATGCCTTTTGGAGTGACGAACGCTCCGTCTACGTTTATGGATCTGATGAACAGAGTGTTCAAAGCATATTTGGATAAGTTTGTGATCGTCTTCATAGACAATATTCTTATATACTCCAGGAGGCAGGAAGAACATGCTGAACATCTGAAGATAGTGTTACATATTCTTCAGTAGAGATAGTTGTACGCGAAGTTCTCCAAGTATGACTTTTGGCTCGAACAAGTGTCCTTCCTAGGTCACATTATTTCCAAGGATGGGGTCATGGTAGACCCGACAAAAATAGAAGCTGTGAATAACTGGAATAGACCCAGGAATGTCAGTGAAATCAGAAGTTTCCTTGGATTAGTAGGCTACTACAGGAAATTTGTAGAGAACTTCTCCAGGATAGCCTCACCACTGACAACACTTACCAGAAAGAATAGAAAATTTGAGTGGACAGAGGATTGTGAGAAGAGTTTCATGGAACTGAAAAGGAGATTGACCAGTGCTCCAATCCTTACTCATTCAGAGAATGGCGAGAGCTTCGATATTTAGAGTGATGCCTCTAAATTGGAACTTAGAGATGTACTGATGTAGAATGGCAAGGTCATTGCTTATACCTTGAGACAACTCATGGATTATGAGAAGAACTATTCTACTTATGACCTTGAGTTAGCAGCAGTAGTCTTCGCTCTCAAAATCTGGAGGCATTATTTATACGGAGCTCAGTGCAAGATTTACACCGATCACCAGAGCTTGAAGTATTTCTTCACTTAGAAAGACCTAAACATGAGACAACAGAGATGACTTGAGTTAGTCAAAGACTATGATTGTGAAATCCTCTACCATCCAGGGAAGGCGAACAAGGTAGCAGATGCGCTAAGTAGAAAATCTTGCACTACTTTATTATCCTTCTCTACCATGTCCCAACCCCTATGAAACGAAGTAGTAAATTTTGGGCTAGAAATTATTACTAGGCAGCTCTCCACTTTTATACTAGTGTCAACCTTGCTTGACGATATACAGAAAGGGCAGGATGAAGATCCTAATATTCAGAAGATCAAGCAGGGAATATAAGAAGGAGAAAATGGGGAGTTTCGAATATCATACCATGGGATGCTATATTATGGTAATCGTCTTTGTGACTCTAATCAAGAAGAACTGCGAAAGAAAATTCTAGAGGAAGCCCATAGAATACCCTATGCAATGCATCCTGGTTCCACCAAGATGTACCAAGATTTAAAGGAACGCTTCTGGTGGTCTAGAATGAAGAGAGATGTTGCTAGATACATCAGTACCTGTCTGACGTGTCAACGGGTTAAAGCAAAATATTAGGGACCAGGCGGAGTTTTGCTGCCTATCCAGATCCCAGAGTGGAAGTGGGAGGATATATCTATGGATTTTATAATAGGATTACCTAAAACTATGAACGGTTATGATGCTATCTGGGTAATAGTAGACAGATTGACCAAGTCTGCTCATTTCCTATCAATTAAAACAACCTACTCTATTGAGCAGTTAGCACTAAGTTACGATTGATGCTATTGATGCTAGTGATGCTATCTGGGTATGTGAAAGAGGTCATCAGGTTGCATGGAGTTCCTAAAACCATAATTTCTGATAGAGATGGTCGTTTTACTTCACACTTCTGGGAGTGTATTCAGAGAGCTCTTGGCACTAAGTTACGATTCAGTACTGCATTTCACCCTCAAACTGACGGACAAACAAAATAGGTGAACCAAATTTTGGAGGATATGCTACGGGCTTCTGCCTTAGATTTCAAGGGGAGCTGTTGTCGATACCTATGCTTATAGCTATCAAGCTACTATCGGAATGACACCCTATGAGGCTCTATATGGGAGGAGATGTAGATCTCTTATTTGTTGGTATGAAGGTGGTGAAAAGAAAGAAATGAGACTCCAGATGACCTCATCGAAAACACAACTAGAGCTATTCAGAACATTCGTCAGAGAATAGAAACTGCTCAGAGCCGGCAGAAAAGCTATGCGGATGTGCGCCGTAGACCTCTAGAATTTGAGGTTGGGGATTCAGTATTCCTCAAAGTAGCTCCTATAAAAGGAGTGATGCGGTTTGGGAAGAAAGGAAAGTTGAGTCCACGGTATGTGGGGCCATACATAATCACCAAAAGAGTTGTCAAGGTAGCTTATGAGCTAGAACTACCGCAGGAAATGTCAGCTATTCATAATGTCTTTCATGTCTTAATGCTGAAAAAGCATGTTCTCGATGCAAATCAAGTGATTGAGCCGCAGACGGTACAAGTTCAAGAGGATCTCAGTTTTGAAAGTCGACCTATTCAGATAATAGATCGAGAAGTTAAGAAGCTAAGGAACAAAGAGATACCGTTAGTACAAGTGTTGTGTCAAAGTCAACAGTATGAAGAAGCAACATGGGAACGCGAGGATGATATGATACAGAAGTATCCACAACTATTTTAAGTTCTAGGACGAACTTTTTTAAGGTATGGGGGATTGTAACAACCATAAATTTCTTCTATTTAAATACAGCAAAAAGAAGTAGAAGAAGAGATAAAAGAAATGAAAATAGATTAATAAATGGCCTTGGGCTAGGATTGAACCCAAGACCTCTTATTTAAGATTAGTTTAAGTAACCATTAGGTGGTGGTAAAGCATCACATTAGGAATATGAACCAATTCATTATATGTAGAATATATGTGAAGAGATGCTTCAACTTTCACTTGCTATAAAAGGGAAAGGACTAGGGTTTACGGCCAAGATCTAGGACTAGGGTTTCTAAAATTCTAAGTCTTCAAGGGGAGGATCAAAGAGGATAATTCCACAAGGTTCGTACGCACGTGAAGGGTGTTTTGGAGATCAGGGCATACAAAAGAGAGGAGTTTCTTCCCTACAGCCTCCATAATAGATCTAGCGAAAGGATGTAAGTACTACTCACCTGCAGTATAAGTTACTTCGATTATGCATGTATGAACCTTCTTGTTGTGGGTTGTTATGGTTGTATGCATGATTAAGAGATATGCATGTTAAAGAAGATATAAGACATGTTATGTAAGATGTCCTCTACAATTTTTGGGGATTAAGAGCATGTTTAGAGGGTCTTGGATTGCTTCCCATGTAGTTTGGGGCTAAGAAGTATATTCCAGTGCCCTATAAGTGTGAGGGATTAAGTGCACACAAGGTGTTTGTTGAAATTACAAGCTAGTGCAAGTATAAGAAAGCGATATATAAAGAAATATTTTACTTTGATGTGGCATTGTACTGGACACAAGGTCCATGGGTGGTATAAGAAAGCGATATTTAAACAACTGAGCATTCTCGGTAGCATATGTATCCACTTTGGACGCTAATTCAGTGAGAAGAAGGGTAGCATATTTTACTCTTTTGTTAGCATATTTAAACAACTGAGCATTCTCTGCCATAACTTTAGATTCAAAATATTCTGAAGAAGCTTTCCATTTGATTGAATTTATGAGTTCTGCCTTGAGAAGCTGGCGAGTTTCTTGTAGCTGGCGAGATAATTCCTCAGAGGCTTGAGAGTGTTAGTTAGAGCCCTAGAGCCAATCATATGATAATTGTTATATGAACTCGATGTATCATATTCCTATATACTTATAAAGGCATTTCTTTATGGTTATTATACTTACTTGTATTGGTGCCAAATAACTAAATATAATAGCGTCCTTGTGTAGAAGGTTATTATCTATATCAACCGATTGGTTGAATTGTTAGTGAGATGATATAGAGAACACTACTCTTAATCATTCCTAGACAAGTATTAACATTCAGGGACAATGTTAATGTGATGAGACTAGCATGTAGGTCAACTCGATAACTTGATCTCACAAGTTATGGATATAGAGATATCAAGTTGGCACATGGGTATGCATTGGACAATGTATACTGAATGACCCGCCATGAGAAAGTATCATGGAACATTATATGAGTGTCATATACTTTCTCATGTGACTATTAGTATGACTATCAGTCCTTGGACCCGAAGTCACCATGGTTCCCTACATAAGTAGTTGCATACTTTGGCTTCGTCAAACGTCACCCGTAACTGGGTGGACTATAAAGGCGATTACTGGGTATGTAACAAATTATGCGGAGGGATGTGAGTGATGTAGATGGGATCTATCCCTCCTATATGACGGGAGTGACATCATGATTCTTGATAGAGTGAGACCACTAAGTGCATGACCATGCCCAAATGAGTCAATATGAGATATTGAGCTTATTTGTTTAGAGTGAGTCTACTTGGAGTTCAAAACATAGATTGATTAGAGGATGACACGGTCTATGCCTCAATTGATCAATCTAGATGTCAAAGATAGAAAGACATTGTCACATATTGTGAGAGTCACAATAGTAGTCACAAAGGTGATGTTGGATCTCAACATTCTTGTAACTTGGGTAGTAATGATGTGTTGCTAGATACCGCTCATTACTTATGTTTCTAAATAAGTTTAGGAGCATTGCCAACGTTACAAGAACCTATAGGGTCACACACAAAGGGCAATTAGATGGAGATTAGATTCATATGATGAACCAAAAGGATTAGGTTCATATGATGAACCAAATTGGATTAAGAGTAATCCAAATTAAACTAATTGAGTTGGACTCAATTTGATTCATGTGTCAAATGAGTCTAATTTAGACTTGGATTCATTGAGTCAATTTTATTCAATGAATAGAGATTCATTAAATTTAATTGACTTGAATCAAATGTTAGATTTGATCAACCATGGGAGATAAGAGGTCAAGTTTGACTTGACTTGAGAAGAAAGATGAAGGGTCAAGTTTGACTTGAGCAAATGTCACATCATTTGTGACTTGGCATGGGACCGGCCAATGATGATGTTCCAGATCATCAAGGCTACATCAAGTGTGTGCCACCTCATGAGGAAGACCAAGAGCCAAGACTCTTGGTGTTCCATGAGTGGTCGACCACTTAAAAGGGGAATAAGTGCAAGTGTGTGCTAACTTTAATTCTCTCTTCTTCTTCCCCTCTACTCCTCTCTCCCTCTCCTCCATTGCCGTGACCATCCAAGAGTGCTAGCACACTCTAAGTGGTTTTTCTCCATCTCTTGTCCGTGTGGATACTGTTAGTTAGAGCCCTAGAGCCAATCATTTGATGATTGTATGGACTCATGTATATCATATTCTTGTTTATTAATAAAGGCATTTGTTTGGTTATTATACTTATTTATATTAGTGCCAAATAGACTAAGTATAATAGCGTCCTTGAGTAGAAGGTTCATACCTATATCAATCGATTAGTTGAATCGATAGTGAGATGATATAGGGAACACTACTCTAAATCATTCCTAGTCGAGTATTAGCATTCAGGGACAATGTTAATACAATAAGACTAGCATGTAGGTCAGCTCGATGACTTGATCTCACAAGTCATGGATATAGAGATATCAAGCTAACACATGGGTATGCATTAGAGAATGTATACTGAATGACCCGCCATGAGAAAGTATCATGGATCGTTATATGAGTGTCATATACTTTCTCATGTGGCTATTAGTATGACTATTAGTCCTTAGACCTGAAGTCACCATGGATCCCTACATAAGGAGTTATGTACTTTAGTTTCGTCAAACGCCACCCGTAACTGGGTGGACTATAAAGGCGATTACTGGGTATATAACGAATTATGTAGAGGGATGTGAGTGATGTAGATGGGATCTATCCCTCCCATATGACGGGAGCGACATCGGTATTCTTGATAGAGTGAGACCACTAAGTGCATGGCCATGCCCAAATGAGTCAACATTAGATGTTGAACTCATTTGATCGAGTGAGTCTACTTGGAGTTCAAGATTTAGATTGATTAGAGGATGACACGGTCTATGCCTCACATTGATCAATCTAGATGTCTAGGATAGAAGGACACTTGTCATTATTTTGTGAGTAGTCACAATTGGTAGTCACGAGGTGATGTCGGATCTCGACATTCTTGTAACTTGGGTAGTAATGAGGTGTTGCTAGATACCGCTCATTACTTATGCTCCTAAATGGGTTTAGGGCATTGCCAACGTTACAAGAACCTATAGGGTCACACACTTAGGACAATTAGGTGGAGATTAGGTTCATATGATGAACCAAGAGGATTAGATTCATTTGATGAATCAAATTGGATTAAGAGTAATCCTAATTGGGCTAACTTGAGTTCGACTCAAGTTGATTCATGTGTTAAATGAGTCTAATTTAGATTTTGACTCATTGAATCAATTTAATTTAATGAATTAGATTCATTATATTAAGTTGGCTCGAATCAAATGGTTGGATTAGATCCACCATGGTAGAGATTGAGTCAAGTTTGACTTGACATGAGAAGGAAGACCAAAGGTCAATTTTGACTTGACCTTTTGCCACCTCATTGGTGAGTTGGCATTAGGTGGACCAATAATGATGTTCCACATCATCATGGGTGCCACCTCATGGAAGTGACAAAGTCACTCTCTTAATGGTTTCATATTAATTGCAATTAATGCAATTAATGTGATTTTATTGTTTCATATTAATTGTAATTAATGCAATTAATGTGAATTTTTGAAATGTGGCCGGCCACTTTGTTTTGGGTGAAGAAATTCAATTTTTCATTCACTTGTGTGCCTCTTCCTCCTTCTCCCTCTCAAGCTTTCCCTCTCCCTCTCCTCCCTTGGCCGAACCACATAGGTGCTAGCACACCTTGGTTTTGGTCATCTCCATCTAGTGTGTCCGTGTGGATACTTCTAGACGACCGGCGCTTGACGGTCTTGAGATCCGACATCATTTGGACGAGCGGGAACGCGAAGGGCATCGCATCAAAGGTATAAATGGTTTATCCTTATGTAGATCTACTGTAGATTAAAGTTTTCAAACTCGTACTCGTATTTTCGTTCGGTTTTACCTTGCACGAGATCCGTGGCTTCGGGGTTTCCGCGGCCCGAAAAACCCAACAGTGGTATCAGAGCCACGTGCAAGGCTTGTACGAGTTTGTTTTTATTTTTATGAAAAATAAAACCTTCTGTGATTTTCTGTAAAAATTAGTTTTTTTATGATTTTATGGGTAATTTTTCCGTAGAAGCGAAGCACAAGTGTCTCGGCACTTGTAGGCTTCGGCCACTGGAAAGATCTTTCAAAACCGGCTTCGTTTTGCCCCAAATCCATTTGGGACAGCGGACTTGGGTGCCATTAAATCGCAAAGGAGCAACTCACGATGGTTAGATCGTGGGTAGGGGTACTGCCCCTAACCCCGCAAGGGGATTTGCTCCGCGATTGCACCCGAAATCGCTAAAAACGAACCCGCCGGGAAGATTTTTCCGAAACGGCAATGTCTCGGGCCAAATCGTTTTGGGACAGCGGGTTTAGGCGCTGTTGGATCACAAAGGAACCCTCGCGATGGTTAGATCGCGGGTAGGGGCGCTGCCCCTGGGCCCCGTTCCGCGATTGCGCCCGAAACCGCTAAACGAGACCGCCGGGAAATTTTATTCGTAAAATTGTAAAAAATTAATTTTAAAATTATAGAAAATTATGAAAATATATAATTTTGAATTATATATATTAATTTGTGATAGTCATGGCCCAAAGCCCAATATGATTGGTTGTGTTGTAATTCATAATACGGCCTGCGTGCCGTGATGTGTTTTCGCGTGTTGTATTTATTTTATTATTCGCGACCTGCGCGTCGTGCCTCGTCTTTTATTCTTGTTGTAAATTAGATTTAGACTCGAATGTAACTCGAGTTTCAAATTGTAATGTACAAATTGGAGCGGTGGAGGGTCCACACGAGACGGAGTTCCGAGGCAGGCACGAGCAACACAAGGTGGTCAAAGGGAGGCGCTTGGAGAAGCTGTTGACCCTAGGTTGACCAATCGATCTTCTCATTGGCTTGAGAAGATCGTAGTAGGGCCATGACTAAATCACAAATAGATTAATTAATTAATTATTATGTATTTGATGCATGTTTAATAATTAATTAATTAATTAGTGCCTTAACGATTAGATTAGATCTAAGTCGTGCACATGATGCACCCTTGCGATTAGATTAGATCTAAGTCATGCACAAGATGCATTCTTCTCGATTAGATTAGATCTAGATCGAACCAACTCTAAAATGCCTAACCGTGCCGTGATACCTATCACTACCTCGATCACATGTATTGTTGAATCTGCCAAAGCAGAGCAATACATATTATCTTGGTAGGGTACGGAGGGACAATCTTGGTCCCGTCTATCAACGCATGGGTGAATAAAAACTCAATTAGATTGAGTATTCATAGTTACTCGGTTGGATCGAGTCAACTATAGGCATTCTTCCAATAGTTGGAAAGATAGGTCAATATCACATCTATATTAACTCTCGGGCGTATTAGCCAAAGCTAACTCGAGTTTTAATATAAATGCGGATATTGATTCTATAAACAAGAGTTGCATAGAGATGTAATTGGTAATCGTTATCTACCGATCATACTAAGCCTTGGGCGTATTAGCCAAAGCTAACTCAAGGGTTAGTATAATGTGGATCTTGTCCCACAAGAATTATAGAATTCAGTGGGAGCATCGTTTAATTAAAGGCCTAATTAAATGATTTTTAAAGAATATGATATTTATTTCTGCAAATATTCTGTTGTAGATAACCATGACGTCAAATACGAACATTTTCTCTCTGCGATATATCCTTAAGAAGGACAAGCTCAACGGAGCAAATTTCCTGGACTGGTACAGGAATCTGAGAATAGTTCTCATCCAAGAACGTAAACTGTACGTTCTGGAGCAGCCCATTCCGGAGGCCCCTCCTTCCACTACCACGCGAGCAGACCGAGATGCTTACAAGAAGCATCGAGATGACGCATTAGATGTGTCTTGTCTTATGCTCGCAACCATGAACTTTGAGCTTCAGAAGCAACATGAGTTTATGAGCGCTTACGATATGGTTGAACATCTTTGTCACCTATATCAAGGACAAGCAAGGCACTGGAAGAGGAACTCCAAAGAATACCCGGAAGATCTTAAGAAGAAGAGAAATAAGATTTCTACTTGTATAAATGTTATAGAAGTCAACCTCTATTTCTTCATCGTGGGTATTAGATACGGATGTGCTTCGCACATTTGTACTAATGTACAAGCTCCGAGGAATAGCAGAGCATTGACGAAGGGTGAGATAGACTTACGACAGTAGGCAATGGAGCACGAGTTGTTGCTATTGCTGTAGGAACTCATCTATCTCTGGCCTCTGGGCTAGTACTAGAATTAGACGATTGTTGTTATGTGCCCGCCTTGACAAAGAACATAATATCGGTTTCTTGTTTGGACAAGAGAGGATACTGCTTATAATAAAGAACAAATGTTGTTCCGTCTTTTTAAACGATATGTTCTATTGTAGTGCACCTCTGATAAACGAACTCTACATTCTAGACCTAGAGAGCCCTGTCTATAACATAAATACCAAGAGGATCAAGTCGAATGACTTGAACCAAACTTACCTCTGGCACTGTCGCTTAGGTCATATAAATGACAAGCGCTTATCCCAGCTCCATAAGGATGGTTTGCTGGACTCATTTGATTTTGAATCATATGAGATATGCGAGTCATGCCTACGAGGCAAGATGACCAAGACTCCCTTTAGTGGGCACGGCGAGAGAGCGACTGATTTGTTAGGACTCATACATAGTGATGTATGTGACCCTTTCAATGTCGCTGCTAGAGGCGGTTATAGGTACTTCATCACATTTACTGATGATTTCAGTAGATATGGTTATGTGTACTTGATGACACATAAGTCTGAATCCTTTGAAAAGTTCAAAGAATTCAAGAATGAAGTACAGAACCAGCTTGGCAAGAGCATTAAGGTACTTCAGATCGAGGTGGAGAATACCTTAGCCATGAGTTCCGTGACTATCTAGCTGAGTGTGGGATTCTATCCCAATTCACTCCTCCTGGAACACCACAGTGGAATGGTGTATCCGAAAGGAGGAATTGTACCATATTAGATATGGTACGATCGATGTTGAGTCACACAGATCTTCCGACATACCTTTGGGGCTATGCTCTAGACACGGCAGCTTTTATACACAACCGAGTTCCATCCAAGGCTGTGATAAAGACACCATATAGGATATGGACTGGGAGAGATGCCCAGGTGTCTTTCATGAGGATTTGGGGTTGTGAGGCTTACGTTCGACGTCAAGTCTCAGACAAGTTAGGACCCAAATCCGACAAGTACTACTTTATTGGATATCCCAAGGAAACTAAGGGACATTACATCTACATTCCCAGTCAGCACAAGGTAGTTATGGAAAAGACTGGGGTCTTTCTAGAAAGGGACTTTGTTTCTAGAAAGACTAGTGGGAGCACGTTCGATCTTGAAGAAGTTCAAGATGCGAACAATAGCACTGAAGCCTCGATGGAAATTGAACTAGAACCACAAAGTGTTGTGGATGATGTTGTTCCACAAGAAGTTGAGGAACAACAACCAGTTCAAGTAGACATATCTCTTCGCAGGTCTGATAGGGTACGTCGTCAGCCTGAGAGATATTCATTTCTCTTATCTGACCATGATGATGTTGTGCTCATAGAGGATGAGCCTACCACCTATCAGGAAGTTGTGATGAGACCAGATTCCGAGAAATGGCTAGAAGCCATGAGATCCGAAATGGATTCTATGTACACCAACCAAGTATGGACTTTGGTTGATCCACCTGAAGGGGTAAAACCCATAGGGTGTAAGTGGATCTTTAAGTGAAAGACTGACATGGCTAGACTTATCTATAAGGGTCGCTTGGTAGCTAAAGGTTTCAAGCAAATTCATGGTATTGAATATGATGAAACCTTTTCTCCAGTAGCGATGTTTAAGTCCATTCGGATCATGCTTGCTATTGCAGCTTACCATGACTAAATCGCGTTTCTGAATGGAAACCTACTCGAGGATGTGTACATGACACAACCTGAGGGTTTTGTAGATCCACAGCATACTAGCAGAGTATGCAAGCTGCATAGGTCCATTTATGGACTAAAGCAAGCTTCTCGGAGCTGGAATCTTCGATTTGATGATGCGATCAAACAGTTTGGTTTTATCAAGAACGAAGATGAGCCTTGTGTCTACAAGAAGGTTGTAGGGGACATAATTGTCTTCCTCATATTATATGTGGATGACATACTACTCATTGGGAAGGATATCCCTATGCTTCAGTCTGTCAAGACCTGGCTAGGGAGTTGCTTCTCAATGAAGGACTTAGGTGAGGCATCCCGCATTCTAGGGATACAGATCTATAGAGATAGATCTAAGAGATTGCTTGGCCTAAGTCAGAGTACATATATTGACAAGGTACTCCTTCGGTTTGCCATGCAGAACTCCAAGAAGGGATTTCTGCCTATGTCACATGGCGTGAGTCTTTCGAAGACTCAAGGTCCCTCTTCTAGAGAGGAGAGAGACCGCATGGATCAGATCCCTTATGCCTCAGCCATAGGATCGATCATGTACGCCATACTGTGTACTCGACCTGATGTCTCGTATGCTTTGAGCATGACGAGCAGATACCAGTCAGATCCAGGTGAAAGTCACTGGATAGCGGTCAAGAATATTATTAAGTACTTACGAAGGACTAAAGAATATTTCTTGATATATGGAGGCAATGATGAGCTAACTGTAAAGGGTTACAGTGATGCCACTTCCAGACCATCGAGGATGATTACCGATCGCAGTGGGTTCATGTTTTGCATTAATGGTGGTGTCGTCACCTGGAAGAGTTCGAAGCGGATACAGTAGCTGATTCTACAACAGAGGCCGGCAAAGGAGGCAGTTTGGATCCGCAAGTTCATCATCGAACTTGGGGTGGTTCCTAGCATCGCTGACCCAATTGAGCTCTATTGTGACAACAATGGAGCTATAGCGCAGGCGAAGGAACCTCGCTCACACCAGCGGACCAAGCACATACTACGGCGCTTCCATCTCATTCGAGAGATTATCGATAGAGGAGATGTGAAGATTTGCAGAGTACCTACAGAGGCTAACATCGCAGATCCCTTGACCAAGGCTTTGGCACAGAGGAAGCATGATGGTCACACTAGGTCTTTAGGCCTTAGAGCCTATACTGATTGGCACTAGTGCTAGTGGGAGATTGTTAGTTAGAGCCCTAGAGCCAATCATTTGATGATTGTATGGACTCATGTATATCATATTCTTGTTTATTAATAAAGGCATTTGTTTGGTTATTATACTTATTTATATTAGTGCCAAATAGACTAAGTATAATAGCATCCTTGAGTAGAAGGTTCATACCTATATCAATCGATTAGTTGAATCGATAGTGAGATGATATAAGGAACACTACTCTAAATCATTCCTAGTCGAGTATTAGCATTCAGGGACAATGTTAATACAATAAGACTAGCATGTAGGTCAGCTCGATGACTTGATCTCACAAGTCATGGATATAGAGATATCAAGCTGACACATGGGTATGCATTAGAGAATGTATACTGAATGACCCGCCATGAGAAAGTATCATGGATCGTTATATGAGTGTCATATACTTTCTCATGTGGCTATTAGTATGACTATTAGTCCTTAGACCTGAAGTCACCATGGATCCCTACATAAGGAGTTATGTACTTAAGTTTCTTCAAACGTCACCCGTAACTGGGTGGACTATAAAGGCGATTACTGGGTATATAATGAATTATGTAGAGGGATGTGAGTGATGTAGATGGAATCTATCCCTCCCATATGACGGGAGCGACATCTGTATTCTTGATAGAGTGAGACCACTAAGTGCATGGCCATGCCCAAATGAGTCAACATTAGATGTTGAGCTCATTTGATCGAGTGAGTCTACTTGGAGTTCAAGATTTAGATTGATTAGAGGATGACACGGTCTATGCCTCACATTGATCAATCTAGATGTCTAGGATAGAAGGACACTTGTCATTATTTTGTGAGTAGTCACAATTGGTAGTCACGAGGTGATGTCGGATCTCGACATTCTTGTAACTTGGGTAGTAATGAGGTGTTGCTAGATACCGCTCATTACTTATGCTCTTAAATGGGTTTAGGGCATTGCCAACGTTACAAGAACCTATAGGGTCACACACTTAGGACAATTAGGTGGAGATTAGGTTCATATGATGAACCAAGAGGATTAGATTCATTTGATGAATCAAATTGGATTAAGAGTAATCCTAATTGGGCTAACTTGAGTTCGACTCAAGTTGATTCATGTGTTAAATGAGTCTAATTTAGATTTTGACTCATTGAATCAATTTAATTTAATGAATTAGATTCATTATATTAAGTTGGCTCGAATCAAATGGTTGGATTAGATCCACCATGGTAGAGATTGAGTCAAGTTTGACTTGACATGAGAAGGAAGACCAAAGGTCAATTTTGACTTGACCTTTTGCCACCTCATTGGTGAGTTGGCATTAGGTGGACCAATAATGATGTTCCACATCATCATGGGTGCCACCTCATGGAAGTGACAAAGCCACTCTCTTAATGGTTTCATATTAATTGCAATTAATGCAATTAATGTGATTTTATGGTTTCATATTAATTGCAATTAATGCAATTAATGTGAATTTTTGAAATGTGGCGGCCACTTTGTTTTGGGTGAAGAAATTCAATTTTTCATTCACTTGTGTGCCTCTTCCTCCTTCTCCCTCTCAAGCTTTCCCTCTCCCTCTCCTCCCTTGGCCGAACCACATAGGTGCTAGCACAACTTGGTTTTGGTCATCTCCATCTAGTGTGTCCGTGTGGATACTTCTAGAGGACCGGCGCTTGACGGTCTTGAGATCCGGCATCATTTGGACGAGCGGGAACGCGAAGGGCATCGCATCAAAGGTATAAATGGTTTATCCTTATGTAGATCTACTGTAGATTAAAGTTTTCAAACTCGTACTCGTATTTTCGTTCGGTTTTACCTTGCACGAGATCCGTGGCTTGGGCAATTTGGGGTTTCCGCGACGCGAAAAGCGGTTTTCGCGGCCCGAAAAACCCAACAGATACGTGTAGAGGATTGCACGCTTGACACTCTACGAGATCCGGCTACCGTTTGAACGAGCAGGATAAGCGAAGGGCATCACTACAAAGGTATAACTTCTATCATGTAGATCTAGTGTAGATCTAGGAGAAAAACTATGTATATGTAAATTTTTTTATCTTCACATGGATCCATGGCAAGAACTTCGAGGTTGTAACGCCCGCCCCTCCCATGCTAGTACTACTCTAAGAAGGGATGGGTGTTACTTGGACTACGTGACATACATATGCATATGAATTCATGGCAGCGGAAGGTGTATTTAAAATCTTCTAATTTATCATATGCATTGTACTAAACATGGCATGTGAGTAATATAACCATATAACATGATGGATATGCTACATACTAGTATTCATGCATAATACTTGAACATGATTCATAATTCCATAACTTAAGCATAGGCATACCAACATGAAATCAAAACATGGTTCACATGCAAGTTTAGACATATATAGGTTCTAAAACATAAATGGATCTATTCCACCATGTCACTTCCACACACATCATCATTGCCTTTCCTGCTGCTCCCCTTAGTTTAGCCATTCTTTACCATTTTCTGCAGTACAAGGAAATATAAACTATAAGCACATAGGCTTAGTAAGTTCCTTTCCTACTCACAAAATCCATAAATCATGAACATAGCATATGGCAAATCATAAATAGAACATGTGAGAACATAAGGTAAATCATAGTGTATCATGTGAGAGCATAAGGTAAATCATATCATAATATGTGAGAGCATAAAACATATCATAGCATAACATATGAGAGCATAAGCATAAAATAGTAGCTTGTACATCTATACATCATAATCATATCTCAAGGGCATCTTTCTAAGCATAAAGATCACATAACATGAAAGTATCTCTATAGAGCATTTTTCTAAAGCATAAGGAATCATATAGCATGAGATATGTGGATGCAAGATGCTCTTTTGAAAACATGTACATATAGAATGAAATGAGAATATGCAAGATGTTCTTTTGAAAACATATATCATATAGGTACTTAAACATAATCTCAACATGAGGGCTCGACTTTGTACCACATACATACATAAATGCGCGCATCCTAAGTAGATCCAAGGTGGCTAATCTTGAACCTACTAGGAACTAGGCCCGTTTCATAGACTATCAACCTAGGGGCAACTTAGGAGCCCATCCCTTTTACTAGGTCCGTTTCATTGACCATCGACCAAGGGGCACTTAGGAGCCCATCCCTGGTACAAGTCATACAAAGTAAAATAGCATGTCATATCATAACATATCATGTTCTTGTCATATCATAACATTTCATGTTCTTGTCATATCATGAAGAGTGCTCTTGATCCCAACTTAAGGGAAGCATCTCTTAGGCTTTTCATCTTACATAAGCCTTGCATAAACATAGCATGATGGCACCAAGTGCACATAACATATAGCATATCATAAAAACATAACATGATGACATGAAGTGCACATTATATAGCATCTCATAAAAAAAACATAACATGATAACATGAAGTGCACATAACATATAACATCTCATAGGAATTCATAACATGATGACATAAAATTCATATCATATCATAAGAGTCCACATCATGCATGGTTAAAGTTTTGAAACTTCTTACAAGCCCTAAATCATGCTTGGCCGAAACATATAAACATACATCATAGATTTTCAAACAACATGGAGACATGAAATCAACTACCTAAGTCCTCATAATCATTAATCATAACATGTAAGACCTTAGGAACCCTAGGTAGCTTCTTAACCTCATTCTTCTTATCTTGGCCGAAACATGAAGGCATGTTTTAAATTTTTCTTTAATCAATTTAAAGCATGAAACTTTTGCAACCTACATAGCATAGCAAGTGAGTCCCTTGGTAACCATAAGTGAGGTTCTAACTCTAACATTCAACCTTGGCCGAAACCTCAAGGTAGGATTTCTAGGTTTTTCATGCAACATAAGACATGGAAATTTAACCTAACATTGTATAGGAAATCATACATCATGAGGAAGCATAAAATAAGTATAGTTTAGGTCTACAACTTTCTCTAGGCCCCTTTTCTTTCCTTGGCCGAAACCTAAAGGTAAGGTTTCTAGGTTTTTCATGCAACTTAAGACATGGAAATTCAATCTAACATTGTATAGAAAATCATACATCATAAGAAAGCATAAAACAAGTATAGTTTAGGTCTACAACTTTCTCTAGGCCCCTTTCCTTTCCTTGGCCGAAACCTAAAGATAAGGTTTCTAGGTTTTTGAGGCAACATAAGACATGGAAATTTACCCTAACATGGTATAGAAAATCATACATCATGTGGAAGCATAAAACAAGCATAAATTAGGTTTAAAACTTTCTCTAGTTCCTTTTTCTTTCCTTGGCCGAAACCTAAGGATAAGCTTCTAGGTTCTTGAGGCAACATAAGACATGGAAATTTAACCTAACATGGTATAGAAAATCATACATCATGTGGAAGTATAAAACAAGCATAGTTAGGTTTCAAACTTTTCTCTAGACCTCTTGTCACATCTTGGCCGAAACCTTAAATGAGTAGGATTCCAAATTTTCCAACAACATGAAGCATAAAAACTTTTAACATCCATAGATAGTCCCTTAACCTCATCATGGCCGAAACTCATATGGCAAGATCTTAGTTTTCAAGTAACCTATAAGCATAGAAACGTCTTAAACTACTTGTACTGCAGGTGAGGGGATACTTACATCCTTTCGCTTGGTTTACAATGAAAAGAAACCTTGCTCATGAAGTTCTCCTAGGAAGAAGACCTCTTGTTTGATTTCGGCAATGAGGAAGAGGAGGTTTGGGATTTCGGTGGGAGAAGGAAGGAGGAAGAGAGGGAAAAATGAAATTCCCTTTCTCTTTTTCCTATTTATGCTAAATGAAGGAAGAAGGCAAAATCATCTTCTCATGGAAGGTAGTAGAAAAAACTCCAACTTTTCCTTCTAAGTGGAGGGAGCCTTTCCTTACCTTAAATTATCATGTCCTTCTCTTTCATAACAGCACTCCCCTGCTGGGGCTACTGGTTAACACATACATGCATCTACTAAGAGGTGCAAGGTTCAAACCTTGGTCATGCCTCTTTTTAGTTCTATTTTCTTTTATTTTTGGAAAAATCCACATAAGGCCTATTTTAATTATGCATAAAATTCATATGACATTTAGAGATCCTATGGGTGTTACAGAGGTTTTCTGCAATGCAAAAAGTGATTTTTGCGACACGAAAGTTCTAACAGTGGTATCAGAGCCAAGTTCGAAGCATATAGTAGTTTTATTTGTATTTTTATATGAAATTTGCAAATCTATAAATTTCTGTAAATTTACTAAATTTTAACATCTTTATGAGTATATTTCTCTTGGGGGCAAAACAACAAGTGTATAGTCACTTGGAGGTTTCAGCCACTAAGAGAAAATTTTCCGCAAACAAGTTGGTCTCGGCCAAATCAGTGATCTAAATGATTTTAGGTGCTGTAAGGTCTATGTAACACTCACAAAATTAATTTTGTGAGTAGGGGTGCTGCCCCTAACCCCGCAAGGGGAATTGTTACTTGACCTCTGCTGAAAAATCAACAAGCGAGATCGTCGCGAAGTTGCGGCTCATAAAGGATTGTTAGAATGGTAGTAAATTTATGAAATTTATGAAAAATGCATATTTTCAATATGTGTGTGATGTGTTCATGGTTATGGCCCAAAAGACCCAATATAATTGGAAATTATGTGTTGTAATTCATAATACGACCTGCGAGCCGTTATTTGGTTGTGAGTGTTGTATTTTGCTACACGACCTGTGTGTCGTGCCCTCTTTCTTTTAATATTCCTGTTGTAAAATAGTTTTAGACTCGAATATAACTCGAGTTTCACTTTTGTAATGTACAATTGAAGATGTAGTTACAAGAAGGAAGCCAACAACACAAAGTGGTCAAATGAAGTCCTTAGAGAAGGTGTTATCCCTAGGTTGACCATTCGATCTTCTCTTTGGCTAGAGAGGATCGTAGTAGGGCCATAACCATTTTACATTATCTTTGAATATTGTTATATTCTTTGTGTGTATGTGATGCATGCTATTGTAGGATAATTAGTGCCTTGATGCGTATATGATACACATTAATGATTAGATTAGATCTTAATCAGTCAACTCAAAATGCCTACCATGTTCTGATTGTTGGGTTTTTCGGGCCGCGAAAACCGCTTTTCGCGTCGCGAAAACCGCTTTTCGCGTCGCGGAAACCCCGAATCACCCAAAGCCGTAGATCCGTGCAAGGAAAAAATTTCAAAAACACAAATATGAGTTTTATATTACGATCTACAGTAGATCTACAAAGGAAAAACCATTTTACCTTCGATGTGTGCCCTTGCAATATCCCGCTCGTCCAAGGTACTTGTCGGATCTCCAAAGTATCAAGGTAGATACTTCTCTAGTGATATCCACACGAACAAGGAGTGTCTCCCACACTCAAAGGATGGAGAAGAGAGCCCCAAGTGTGCTAGCACTTTCTAGAGCTCTCGAATGGGATTGGAAAGGAAGAAAAAAGAAGAAGGTATAAAAGAAATCTTATACACTCACTAGTAGTATCCTTCCTTTGTGACCTTCACTCTTCCTTTGCTCTTGGATTCACTCAACCATCTTCTCCTCACCATGGAAGTCACGGCAACCACCACACAAGAGAGGGGAGAAGCAAGGAAGAAGAAGATAGAATGAATGCACACATCAATCCACAAAATCAAAACACCTCACAACATTAGTGTGGCCGGCCACACAATGTAACTCCCTTCATTAATGTGGCCGGCCACATTAAAACCCAAGGGAAGAGTGTAACCCCCATGAGGTGGCATACCTCATGAGGTGGAGGTGATGTGGCAAGGATGAGTCATCCTTATGATGTGGCAATACATCAAGTCAAACTTGATGTTTCAAATTCCATTTGGTCAAGTCAAAATTGACCAATTTCTTCCTTGTTGAGTCAAATCCAACCTTTGATTCAAGTCAATTTCAATTTAATGAATCTCAATTCATTAATATAAATTGACTCAATGAATCAAATTTAAATTAGACTCATTCAACAATTGAATCTAATTGAGTATAACTCAATAAGTCTAATTTGAATCCAATCTTTGGTGCATCATATGAACCTAATCCAATTGGTTCATCATATGAACCTAATCTAAATCCACTTGTTCTTTGTGTGTGACCCAATAGGTTCTTGTAACGTTGGCAATGTTTCTAAACTCCTTTAGAAACATAAGCAATGAGCGGCATCTAGCAATACATCATTGCTACCCAAGTTACAAGAAATGTCGAGATCCAACATCACCTTGTGACTACTAATTGTGACTCCTCACAATATGTGACATTGTCCTTCTATCCTAGACATCAAGATTGATCAATATGAGGCATAGACCGTGTCATCCTCTAATCAATCTAAATCTTGAACTCCAAGTAGACTCACTCGATCAAATGATCACAACATCTAATGTTGACTCATTTGGGCATGGCCATGCACTTCGTGGTCTAACTCTATCAAGAATATTGATGTCGCTCCCGTCATATGGGAGGGATAGATCCCATCTACATCACTCACATCCCTCTGCATAATTTGTTACATACCCAGTAATCACCTTTATAGTCCACCCTGTTACGGGTGACGTTTGAAGAAACCAAAGTACATAACTCCTTATGTAGGGATCCATGGTGACTTCAGGTCTAAGGACTAATAGTCATACTAATAGCCACATGAGAAAGTATATGACACTCATATAACGATCCATGATACTTTCTCATGGCGGGTCATTCAGTATACATTCTCTAATGCATACCCATGTGTCAGCTTGATATCTCTATATCCATGACTTGTGAGATCAAGTCATCGAGCTGACCTACATGCTAGTCTTATTGTATTAACATTGTCCCTGAATGTTAATACTCGACTAGGAATAAATTAGAGTAGTGTTCCCTATATCATCTCACTATCGATTCAACTAATCGATTGATATAGGTATGAACCTTCTACTCAAGGACACTACTATACTTATTTTATCTGGCACTAATACAAATAAGCATAATAACCAAAAACCAAATGCCTTAATATATATATATAAGAATATGATATACATGAGTCCATACAATCATAAAATGATTGGCTCTAGGGCTCTAACTAACACTGATACCCATTACTACCTCGATCATTTGTTGTTGTTGAATCTGCCAAAGTAGAGCAACGCATATTATCTTGGTAAGGTGCGGAGGGACAATCTTGGTCCCGCCTATCAAAGCTTGGGTGAGTACAAACTCAATTAGATTGAGTATAACTAGTTAACTCAATTGGATCGGGTAAAACTATAAACATATTCCAATGGTTGGGAAGATAGGATAAAGATCACATTTATATTAAATCTTGGGCGATTTAGCCAAAGCTAACTCAAGGCGTAGTATGATGTGGATCTTGTCTCACGTGAATTATAGCTCCTTAGTATGAATCTAGTAGTGTGGTTTGACCACATCCATGACTTGATTCTATAAAAATCCTATAATTCAGTGGGAGCATCATTTAGTTAAAGACCTAATTAAATGATAAATGGAATATGATATTTACTTTCTGCATTATTTCTGTTGTTGATTGCCATGTCGACAAACACGAACACTTTCTCTCTGCGTTCTGTCCTTGATAAGGACAAGCTCAATGGAGCTAATTTCCTGGATTGGTACGGGAATCTGAGAATCGTTCTCACACAAGAAAGAAAACTGTATGTCCTGGAGTAGCCCATTTCGGAGGCACCTCCTGCCACTACCACGCGAGCTGTTCGAGATGTTTATAAGAAGGATCAGGATGATGCATTAGATGTGTCATGCCTCATGCTCTCAACCATAAACTCTGAGCTTCAGAAGCAACACGAGTTGATGGGCGCTTATGATATGGTTGAGCATCTTCTTCAACTATTTCAAGGACAAGTGAGGCACGAGAGATTCGAGATCTCTAAGGCACTATTTCGGTGCAAGATGCAAGATGGGATTCCCGTAGGTCCATATGTACTCAAGATGATTGGGTACATAGAGAACCTACAAAGGTTGGGATTCCCACTTGGCCAAGAGCTGGCCACAGACTTGATCTTGCAATCCTTGCTAGAGAGCTACAGTCAATTTGTCATGAATTACAATATGAACGAAATTGACAAGCCACTGCCTGAGCTGCTAAGCATGTTGCGAATTGCTGAGCTCAACCTTAAGAAGGTAAAGCCCAACTCCATTTTGATGGTGCAAAAACATAAAGGCAAGGGCAAGCCTAAAGGTAAGGGAAAGTCCCAAGCCAAGGGAAAAGGCAAGGTAATAAAACCGAAAGGAGGGGTTGCCAAGGATGCTACCTGCTTCCACTGCGGTTAGACCGGGCACTGGAAGAGGAACTACAAAGGATACCTGGAAGATCTTACGAAGAAGAGAAGTGAGACTTCTACTT
This sequence comes from Zingiber officinale, assembly GCF_018446385.1. Taxonomy (NCBI): domain Eukaryota; kingdom Viridiplantae; phylum Streptophyta; class Magnoliopsida; order Zingiberales; family Zingiberaceae; genus Zingiber; species Zingiber officinale. The sequence goes on along the minus strand of NC_056007.1, from coordinate 41,166,095 downwards.
CAGGTATATATGTTATAGAAGTCAATCTATCTATTTCTTCATCGTGGGTATTTGATACTGAATGTGCTTTTCTCATTTGTACTAATGTGCAGGCGCTGAGAAATAGCAGGGCATTGACGAAGGGCGAGGTGGACCTACGAGTAGGCAATGGAGCACGGGTTGCTGCTATTGCTGTAGGAACTTACTTTCTATCTCTGCCCTCTGGGCTTGTACTAGAATTAGATGAATGTTGTTATGTGTCTGCTCTCACAAAGAACATCATTTCAGTTTCTTGTTTAGACAATAAAGGCTTTTAGTTTATAATAAAGAACAAATGTTGTTTCGTTTACTTAAATGATATGTTCTATTGTAGTGCACCTCTGATGAACGGACTCTACATTCTAGACTTAGAGAACCCCATCTATAACATAAGTACCAAAAGTTTCAAGTCAAATGATATGAACCGAACCTATCTCTGGCATTGTCGCTTAGGTCATATAAATGAGAATCGCTTATCCCAGCTCCATAAAGATGGTTTGCTGGACACATTTGATTTCAAATCATATGAGACATGCGAGTCATGCCTACTGGGCAAGATGACCAAGACTCCATTTAGTGGACACAGTGAAAGAGCGACTGACTTGTTAGGACTTATACATAGTGATGTATGTAGCCCTTTCAATGTCGCCGCCAGAGGTAGTTATAGGTACTTCATCATATTTACTGATGATTTCAGTAGATATGGTTATGTGTATCCGATGACACATAAGTCACAATGCTTTGAAAAGTTCAAAGAATTCAAGAATGAAGTACAAAACCAACTAGGCATGAGTATTAAGATACTTCGATCAGAACGAGGTGATGAATACCTTAGCCATGAGTTTCGTGACTATTTAGCTGAGTGTGGGATTCTATCCCAACTCACTCCTCCTGGAACACCACAATGGAATGGTGCATTCGAAAGAAGGAATCATACCCTATTAGATATGGTACGATCTATGATGAGTCACACAGATCTTCCTATATCCTTTGGCGATATGCTCTAGATACAGCAGCCTTCACACTTAACCGTGTTCCATCCAAAGTTGTGATAAATATATCATATAAGATATGGGCTAGGAGAGATACCCAGATGTCTTTTATGAGGATTTGGGGTTGTGAGGCTTATATTCGACGTCAAGTCTCGGATAAACTGGGACCCAAATCCGATAAGTGCTATTTTATTGGATATCCCAAGGAAACTAAGGGATATTACTTCTACATTCTTAGTCAGCACAAAGTGTTTGTGGCTAAGACTGGGGTATTTCTAGGAAAGGACTTTGTTTCTAGAAAAACTAGTGGCAGTACGTTCGATCTTGAAGAAGTTCAAGATATGGACCATAGCACTGAAGCCTTGATGGAAGTTGAACTGGAACCACAAAATGTTGTGGATGATGAGATTGTTCCACAAGGTGTTGAGGAACAACAACCAGTTTAAGTAGACCTACCTCTTCGAATGTCTGATAGGGTACGTCGTCAGCTTGAGAGATACTCATTTCTCTTGTCAGACCATGATGACGTTATGCTCGTTGAGTATGAGCCTACCTTCTACCAGGAAGCTGTGATGAGACCAGATTCTAAGAAATGGCTAGAGGCCATGACATCCGAGATGGAATCCATGTACACCAACCAAGTATGGACTTTGGTTGATCCACCTGAAGGCGTCAAACCCATTGGGTGTAAGTGGGTCTTTAGGAGAAAGACTGATATGGATGAACTTATTACCTATAAGGGTCGCTTGGTAGCTAAAGGTTTCAAGCAAATTCATGGTATTGACTATGATGAAACTTTTTCTCCAGTAGCAATGTTTAAGTCCATTCGGATCTTGCTTGCTATTGCAGCATACCACGATTATGAGATCTGGCAGATGGATATCAAAACTTCATTTTTGATTGGAAACTTGCTCGAGGATGTGTACATGACACAACCTGAGGGTTTTGTAGATCCATTGCATTCTGGCAGAGTATGCAAGCTGCATAAGCCCATTTATGGACTAAAGCAAACTTCTCAGAGCTGAAATATTTGATTCGATGATGCGATCAAACAATTTGGTTTCATCAAGAATGAAGATGAGCCCTGTGTCTACAAGAAGGTTGTTGGGGATACATTTGTCTTCCTTGTATTGTATGTAGATGATATACTACTCATTGGAAATGACATCCCTTTGTTGCAGTCTGTAAAGACTTGGCTAGGGAATTGTTTCTCAATGAAGGACTTAGGTGAAGCAGCCTGCATTCTAGGCATAAAGATCTATAGAGATAAATCTAAGAGATTACTTAGCCTAAGTCAAAGTACATATATTGACACGGTATTACTACGGTTTGCCATGCAGAATTTCAAGAAAGGATTTCTGCCGATGTCACATGGTGTGAGTCTTTCGAAGATTCAAAGTCCCTCTTCTAGAGAGGAGAGAGACCTCATGGATAAGATCCCTTATGCTTCAGCCATTGAATCTATCATGTATGTCATGCTATGTACTCGTCCTGATGTTTCGTATGCTTTGAGCATGACGAGCAGATACCAGTCAGCTCCAGGTGAGCGTCACTGGATAGCGGTCAAGAATATTCTTAAGTATCCACATGGCGAGCTAGCTGTAAAGGGTTACAATGATGCCAGCTTCCAAACTGACCAAGATGATTATAGATCTCAATCTGGGTTCGTGTTTTTCTTGAATGGTGGTGCTGTGAGCTAAAAGAGTTCGAAGCAAGACACAGTTGCTGATTCTACAATAGAGGCCGAGTATATTACTGCATCAGAAACAGCAAAGGAGGCAGTTTGGATCCGCAAGTTCATTACAGAGTTTGGGGTGGTTCCTAGAATAGCTGATCCTATAGAGCTCTATTGTGACAACAATGGAGCAATTGCGCAGGCTAAGGAACCTCACTTACACTAGCGGACCAAACACATACTACGACGCTTCCATATCATTCGAGAGATCATTGATAGAGGAGATGTGAAGATTTTCAGAGTACCCACAGAGGCTAACGTCGCTGATCCCTTGACCTAGGCTTTGGCACAGAGAAAGCATGATGGTCACACTAGGTCATTGGGCCTTAGAGCCTACACAGATTAGCGCTAGTGCTAGTGGGAGATTGTTAGTTAGAGCCCTAGAGCCAATCATATGATGATTGTTGTATGGACTTGATGTATCATATTCCTATATACTTACAAAGGCATTTCTTTATGGTTATTATACTTACTTGTATTGGTGCCAAATAACTAAATATAATAGCATCCTTGAGTAGAAGGTTCTTATCTATATCAATCGATTGGTTGAATTGATAGTGAGATGATATAGAGAACACTACTCTTAATCATTCCTAGTCAAGTATTAACATTCAGGGACAATGTTAATGCGATGAGACTAGGATGTAGGTTAACTCGATGACTTGATCTCACAAGTCATGGATATAGAGATATCAAGTTGGCACATGGGTATGCATTGGAGAATGTATACTGAAGTGTTGGGTTTTTCGGGCCGTAAAAACCGCTTTTTGCGTTGCAGAAACCCCGAAACCCCCATGCCACGGATCTGTGTGAAGTAAAAATTTCGTAAAAACTTCACGTACGAGTTTCTAAGCCTAGATCTACTTTAGATCTACGAGATAAGAATTTACCCTTGATGCGAAGCCCTTCGCAATCCCGCTCGTCCAAGGTTCGTCGCCGGATCAAGAGAGTATCAAAGTAGATACTCCTCTATGTGTATCCACACGAACAACTCGATGGAGAGAACCTCTAAGGATGTGCTAGCAACCTTAGAAGATCAGTAATGGTGGAGGAGAGGGAGAGAAGAGAAGAGCTTGAGGAAGAAGAAGGGAGTTACTTTTCCAAAATGAAACTCCACTCTTGAATAAAAGTGGCCGGCCACATTTTGGCTTCTAAACCCCCATGGAATATCAAGAGTCAAGTCTCTTGATCTCCCCCATGAGGTGGCATTTGGTCAAGTCAAACTTGACCAAATTAAGAAGCCTTGATGATGTGGCATTGGTCAAGTCAAAGTCAAGTCAAAACTTGACTCTTCATCTTCCTACTTAAGTCAAGTCAAACTTGACCACTTCTCTCCCTTGGTTGATCTAATCTAACCATTGGTTCAAGTCAATTTTAATTTAATGAATCTCTATTCATTGAATTAAATTAATTAAATGAGTCTAAGTCCAAATTAGACTCACTTAACACATGAACAAAATTGAGTCCAACTCAATTAGCCAAATTTGGATTACTCTTAATCCAATTTGGTTTGTTACATGAACGTAATCTCCATCTAATTGCCCTTTGTGTGTGACCCTATAGGTTCTTATAACGTTGGTAATGCTCCTAAACCCATTTAGAAGTATAAGTAATGAGCGGTATCTAGCAACACATCATTACTACCCAAGTAATAAGAATGTTGAGATCCAACATCACCTTGTGACTATAATAGTGACTCCTCACAATATATGACAAGTGTCCTTCTATCCTAGACATCTAGATTGATCAATATGAGGCATAGACCGTGTCATCCTCTAATCAATCTAAATCTTGAACTCGAAGTAGACTCACTCAATCAAATGAGCTCAATATCTCATATTTACTCATTTGGGCATGGCCATGCACTTAGTGGTCTCACTCTATCAAGAATATCGATGTCTCTCCCGTCATATAGGAGGGATAGATCCCATCTACATCACTCACATCCCTCCGCAAAATTTGTTACATACCCAGTAATCGCCTTTATAGTCCACCCAGTTACGGGTGACGTTTGACGAAGCCAAAGTACGTAACTCCTTATGTAGGGAACCATGGTGACTTCAGGTCCAAGGACTAGTAGTCATACTAATAGCACATGAGAAAGTATATGATACTCATATAACGATCCATGATACTTTCTGTTGGCGGGTCATTCAGTATACATTCTCTAATGCATACCTATGTGTCAACTTGATATCTCTATATCCATGACTTGTGAGATCAAGTCATCGAGTTGACCTACATGCTAGTCTCGTCACATTAACATTATCCCTGAATGTTAATACTCGACTAGGAATGATTAAGAGTAGTGTTCCCTATATCATCTCACTATCGATTCAACCAATCGATTAATATAGGTAAGAACCTTCTACTAAAGGACGCTATTATACTTAGTTATTTGGCACTAATACAATTAAGTATAATAACTAAAAACAAATGCATTATTTTATATATACAAGAATATGATACAATGAGCCCATATAACAATCATCAAATGATTGGCACTAGGGCTCTAACTAACAATCTCCCACTAGCACTAGTGCCAATCAATGTAGGCTCTAAGGCCTAATGACCTAGAGTGACCATCATGCTTTCTCTGTGCCAAAGCCTTGGTCAAGGGATCTGCGATGTTAGCCTCTGTGGGTACTCTGCAAATCTTCACATCTCCTCTATCGATGATCTCTCGAATGAGATGGAAGCGCCGTAATATATGTTTGGTCCGCTGGTGCAAGCGAGGTTCCTTGGCCTGTGCTATAGCTCCATTGTTGTCACAATAGAGCTCAATAGGGTTAGCGATGCTAGGAACCACCCCAAGTTCAGTGATGAACTTGCGGATCCAAACTGCCTCCTTTGCTGCTTCTGATGCAGCAATATACTCGGCCTCTGTCGTAGAATCAGCTACTGTGTCCTGCTTCGAACTCTTCCAGCTCATAGCACCACCATTAATGCAAAACACAAACCCTGACTGCAATCGATAATCATCCTGGTCGGTCTGGAAGCTGGCATCACTGTAACCCTTTACAGCTAGCTCGTCATCGCCTCCATATTTCCAGAAATATTCTTTAGTCCTTCTTAAGTACTTAAGAATATTCTTGACCGCTATCCAGTGACTTTCACCTGGATCTGACTGGTATCTACTCGTCATGCTCAAAGCATACGAGACGTCAAGACGAGTACATAGCATGGCATACATGATCGATCCTATGGCTGAGGCTTAAGGGATCTGATCCATGCGGTCTCTCTCCTCTCTAGATGAGGGACCTTGAGTCTTCGAAAGACTCACACCATGTGACATCGGCAGAAAACTCTTCTTGGAGTTCTGCATGGCAAACTGAAGTAATACCTTGTCAATATATATACTCTAACTTAGGCCAAGCAACCTCTTAGATTTATCTCTATAGATCTGTATGCCTAGAATGCGGGATGCTTCACCTAAGTCCTTCATTGAGAAACAAGTCCCTAGCCAAGTCTTGATAGACTGTAGCAAAGGGATGTCTTTCCCAATGAGTAGTATGTCATCCACATACAATATGAGGAAGACAACTATGTCCCCTACAACCTTCTTGTAGACACAAGATTCATCTTCATTTTTGATGAAACCAAATTGTTTGATTGCATCATCGAATCGAAGATTCTAGCTCTGAGAAGCTTGCTTTAGTCCATAAATGGACCTATGCAGCTTGCATACTCTGCTAGTATGCTATGGATCTTCAAAACCCTCAGGTTGTGTCATGTACACATCCTCGAGCAGGTTTCCATTCAGAAACGCGGTTTTGACATCCATCTGCCATATCTCATAGTCATGGTATGCTGCAATAGCAAGCATGATCCGAATGGACTTAAACATTGCTACTGGAGAAAAGGTTTCATCATAGTCAATACCATGAATTTGGTTGAAACCTTTAGCTACCAAGCTACCCTTATAAATAAGTCCATCCATGTCAGTCTTTCTCTTAAAGACCCACTTACACCAAATGGTTTTGACCCCTTCAGGTGGATCAACCAAAGTCCATACTTAGTTAGTGTACATGGATTCCATCTCGGATCTAATGGCTTCTAGCCATTTCTCAGAATTTGGTCTCATCACAGCTTCCTGATAAGAGGTGGGCTCATCCTCTATGAGCACAATGTCATCATGGTCATTGGTCTCATCACAGCTTCCTGATAAGAGGTGGGCTCATCCTCTATGAGCACAATGTCATCATGGTCAGACAAGAGAAATGAGTATCTATCAGACCTGCGAAGAGGTATGTCTACTTGAACTGGTTGTTGTTCCTCAACTCCTTGTGGAACAACATCATCCACAACACTTTGTGGTTTCAGTTCAACTTCCATCGAGGCTTCAGTGCTATTGTTCGCATCTTGAACTTCTTCAAGATCGAACGTGCTCCCACTAGTCTTTCTAGAAACAAAATCCCTTTCTAGAAATACCCCAGTCTTAGCCACAACTATCTTGTGTTGACTGGGAATTTTGGGTCCCAATTTGTCTGAGACTTGACGTCGAACGTAAGCCTGACAACCCCAAATCCTCATAAAAGACACCTGGGCATCTCTCCCAGTCCATATCCTATATGGTGTCTTTATTACAGCCTTGGATGGAACTCGGTTGAGTATGAAGGTTGCTGTGTCTAGAGCATAGCCCCAAAGATACATAGGAATATCTGTATGACTCATCATAGGTCGTATCATATCTAATAAGGTACGATTCCTCGTCTCAGATACATCATTCCACTATGGTGTTCCAGGAGGAGTGAGTTGGGATAGAATCTCACACTCAGCTAGATAGTCACGAAACTTATGGCTAAGGTATTCCCCACCTTGATCTGATCGAAGTATCTTAATACTCTTGCCAAGCTGGTTTTGTACTTCATTATTGAATTCTTTGATCTTTTCAAAGGATTCAGACTTATGTGTCATCAGGTACACATGACCATATCTACTGAAGTCATTAGTAAATGTAATGAAGTAGTTATAACCACCTCTAGCAGTGACATTGAAAGGACCACATACATCGCTATGTATAAGACCTAACAAATCAGTCGCTCTTTCACTGTGTCCACTAAAGGGAGTCATGGTCATCTTGCCTAGTAGGCATGACTCGCATGTCTCATATGATTCAAAATCAAATGAGTCCAGCAAACCATCTTTATGAAGCTGAGATAAGCGCTTGTCATTTATATTACCTAAGCGACAGTGTCAGAGAAAGGTTTGGTTCATGTCATTTGACTTGAACCTCTTGGTACTTATGTTATAGATAGGGCTCTCAAGGTCTAGAATATAGAGTCCGTTCATCAGAGGTGCACTACAATAGAACATATCATTTAAATAAACTGAACAACATTTGTTCTTTATTATAAATGAAAAACCCTTTCTTGTCCAAACAAGAAACTGAAATTATGTTCTTAGTCAAAGCAGGCACATAACAACAATCATCCAACTCTAGTACAAGCCCAGAGGGCAGAGATAGAAAATAAGTCCCTACAGCAACAGCAGCAACCCCTTCGTCAATGCTCTGCTATTTCTCAGCGCTTGTACATTAGTACAAATGTGAGAACCACATCCGGTATCTAATACCCACGATGAAGAAATAGAAAGGTTGACTTCTATAACATGTATACCTGAAGTAGAAATCTTATTTCTCTTCTTCTTAAGATCTTCCAAGTATCCTGTGCAGTTCCTCTTCTAGTGCCCTTCTTGTCCTTGATACAGTTGACAAAGATGTTCTACCGTATCATAAGCACTCATCAACTCGTGTTGCTTCTGAAGCTTAGAGTTCATGGTTGCGAGCATAAGACATGACACATCTAATGCGTCATCTTTATGCATCTTGTAAGCATCTAGGTCAACTCGTGTGGCAGTGGCAGGAGGTGCCTCAGGAATGGGCTTCTCCAGGACATACAGTTTTCGTTCCTGTGTGAGAACAATTCTCATATTCCTGTACCAGTCCAGCAAATTAGCTCCATTGAGCTTGTCCTTCTTAAGGACAGAACACAGAGAGAAAGAGTTCGTATTTGACATCATGGCAATCTACAATAGAAATTAAAGCAGAAAGTAAATATCATATTCTCTTTTTTTTTATCATTTAATTAGGCCTTTAACTAAATGATGCTCCCACTGAATTATAAAACTTTTGTAGAATCAAGTCAGTGATGTGGTCAAACCACATCTATTAGATTCTAACCAACTATCTATAATTCGTGTGGGACAAGATCCACATCATACTAGGCCTTGATTTAGCTTTGGCTAAATCGCCCAAGACTTAGTATGATCGGTAGGTAACTAATTACCAATTACATCTCTATGCAACTCTTGTTTATAGGATCAAGATCCGCATTTATATTAAAACTCGAGTTAGTTTTGGCTAATACACCCAAGAGTTAATATAAACGTGATTTTGTCCTATCTTCCAACTATTGGATAAATGCCTTCAGTTAAACTTGATTTAACTAGTTATACTCAATCTAATTGAGTTTTACTCACCCATACGTTGATAGGTGGGACCAAGATTGTCCCTCCGTACCCTACCAAGATAATATATGTTGCTTTGCTTTGGCAGATTCAACAACTACATGTGATCGAGGTAGTGATAGGTATCACGGCATGGTAGGCATTACGAGTTGACACGATTTAGCTCTAATCTAATCGATGATGTGTATCATATACTTGATTTAGATCTAATCTAATCGCGGAGGAGGTGCATCATGTACGCAACTTAGATCTAATCTAATCGTCGAGATGTATCATATATGAGATTGATCGAATCGAATCGTTAAGGCGCTAATTAATTACTTATTCTAGCATGCATCACATATACACACACAAGTAATTAATTAAATATTTTGTGATTAGTCATGGCCCTACTACGATCTTCTCAAGCCAATGAGAAGATCGGATGGTCAATATAAGCTCAACAGCTTCTCAAGCTCCTTCCTTTGACCACCTTGTGTTGCTCGCGCCCTCCTCGTAACTCCGTCTCGAGTGGACCTTCCACCGCTCCAATTTTGTACATTACAATTTTGAAACTCGAGTTACATTCGAGTCTAAAAACTATTTTACAACAGGAATATAAATCATGAATCAAGTACAACACGCACAAACACAAAATGGCATGCAGGCCATATTATGAATTACAACACAATTTTCCAATCTAATTGGGTCTTTTGAGCCATGACAATCACAAAATAATACATAATTCTAAATTATGCAATTTCTATAAATTTTTGTAATTTTCATACAATATTTACAATTTTTATGAGTAAAATTTCCCAGCGATCCCGTTTAGCGATTTTCAGGCGCAATCGCGGAACGAAGCCCCTTGCGGGGTCAAGGGCAGCGCCCCTACCCGTGATACAACCTTGCCGTTTTGGAAAAATTTTCTCGGTAGTCGAAGCCTACAAGTGTCTAAACACTTGTGTTTCGCTTCTACGAGAAAAATACCCATAAAATCTATAAAAATCGGAAATTCACAGAAAAGTACAGTACTGTAATTTTTCATAAAAAATACAAACCAAACTCGTGCGCGCTTCGAACGTAGCTCTGATACCACTGTTGGATTTTTCGGGTCGCAAAAATCACTTTTTACGTTGCGGAAACCCTGAAACCCCCATGCCACGGATCCGTGCGAAGTAAAAATTTCATAAAAACTTCACGTACGAGTTTCTAAGCCTAGATCTACTTTAGATCTATGAGATAAGAATTTACCCTTGATGCGAAGCCCTTCGCAATCCCGCTCGTCCAAGGTTCGTCGCCAGATCTCGAGAGTATCAAAGTAGATACTCCTCTATGTGTATCCACACGAACAACTCGATGGAGAGAACCTCTAAAGATGTGCTAGCAACCTTAGAAGATCAGTAATGGTGGAGGAGAGGAAGAGAAGAAAAGAACTTGAGGAAGAAGAAGGGAGTTACTTTTCCAAAATGAAACTCTACTCTTGAATAAAAGTGGCCGGCCACATTTTGGCTTCTAAACCCCCATGGAATATCAAGAGTCAAGTCTCTTGATCTCCTCCATGAGGTGGCATTTGGTCAAGTCAAACTTGACCAAATGAAGAAGCCTTGATGATGTGGCATTGGTCAAGTCAAAGTCAAGTCAAAACTTGACTCTTCATCTTCCTACTTAAGTCAAGTCAAACTTGACCACTTCTCTCCCTTGGTTGATCTAATCTAACCATTGGTTCAAGTCAATTTTAATTTAATGAATCTCTATTCATTGAATTAAATTAATTAAATGAGTCTAAGTCCAAATTAGACTCAATTAACACATGAACCAAATTGAGTCCAACTCAATTAGCCTAATTTGGATTACTCTTAATCCAATTTGGTTCATCACATGAACCTAATCCTTTAGGTTCATCAAATGAACCTAATATCTATCTAATTACCCTTTGTGTGTGACCCTATAGGTTCAAGTCACGTTGGTAATGCTCCTAAACCCATTAAGAAGCAGAAGTAATGAGCGGTATCTAGCAACACATCATTACTACCCAAGTTATAAGAATGTTGAGATCCAACATCACCTTGTGACTATAATAGTGACTCCTCACAATATATGACAAGTGTCCTTCTATCCTAGACATCTAGATTGATCAATATGAGGCATAGACCGTGTCATCCTCTAATCAATCTAAATCTTGAACTCCAAGTAGACTCACTCAATCAAATGAGCTCAATATCTCATATTGACTCATTTGGGCATGGCCATGCACTTAGTGGTCTCACTCTATCAAGAATATCGATGTCTCTCCTGTCATATAGGAGGGATAGATCTCATCTACATCCCTCCACATAATTTGTTACATACCCAGTAATCGCCTTTATAGTCCACCCAGTTACGGGTGACGTTTGACGAAGCCAAAGTACGTAACTCCTTATGTAGGGAACCATGGTGACTTCAGGTCCAAGGACTAGTAGTCATACTAATAGCCACATGAGAAAGTATATGACACTCATATAATGATCCATGATACTTTCTCATGGCGGGTCATTCAGTATACATTCTCCAATGCATACTCATGTGTCAACTTGATATCTCTATATCCATGACTTGTGAGATCAAGTCATCGAGTTGACTTACATGCTAGTCTCATCGCATTAACATTGTCTCTGAATGTTAATACTCGACTAGGAATGATTAAGAGTAGTGTTCCCTATATCATCTCACTATCGATTCAACCAATCGATTGATATAGGTAAGAACCTTCTACTCAAGGATGTTGTTATACTTAGTTATTTGGCACCAATACAAGTAAGTATAATAACCATAAACAAATGCCTTTATTTATATATACAAGAATATGATACAATGAGTCCATATAACAATTATCAAATGATTGGCTCTAGGGCTCTAACTAACATGAATGACCCGCCATGAGAAATTTCCATGGATCATTATATGGAGCTGGGGGGGTCACACACAAAGGACAATTAGATGGAGATTAGGTTCATATAATAGACCAAGAGGATTAGGTTCATATGATGAACCAAAATGGATTAAGAGTAATCCAAATTAAACTAATTGAGTTGGACTCAATTCGATTCATGTGTCAAATGAGTCTAATTTAGACTTGGATTCATTGAGTCAATTTTATTCAATGAATAGAGATTCATTAAATTTAATTGACTTGAATCAAATGTTAGATTTGATCAACCATGGGAGATAAGAGGTCAAGTTTGACTTGACTTGAGAAGGAAGATGAAGGGTCAAGTTTGACTTGACCAAATGCCACATCATTTGTGACTTGGCATGGGGCTAGCCAATGATGATGTTCCAGATCATCGAGACTACATCAATTGTGTGCCACCTCTTGAGGAAGACCAAGAGTCATGACTCTTGGTGTTCCATGAGTGGTCGACCACTTAAAAGGGGAATAAGTGTAAGTGTGTGCTAACTTTAATTCTCTCTTCTTCTTCCCCTCTACTCCTCTCTCCCTCTCCTCCATTGTCGCGACCATCCAAGAGTGCTAGCACACTCTAAGTGGTTTTTCTCCATCTCTTGTCTGTGTGGATACGTGTAGAGGAGTGTACATTTGACACTCTACGAGATCCGGCTACCGTTTGGACGAGCGGGATATTATAAATTCTATCATGTAGATCTAGTGTAGATCTAGGAGAAAACTATGTATATATACATTTTTTTAATCTTCGCACAGATCCGTGGCAAGAACTTCGAGGTTTACCGCAACGCAAAAAGTGGTTTTTGCGGCTCAAAAGTTCTAACAGAGAGGAGGGTCCAGAAGTTTACAGTTTTAGCCTAGCCACTTCTTGAGTTAACTCATACATGTGTCGGTGCATATTCATATAAGCAATCCTCCACTGTCCAAAAGTTATTATTATAATGCAACAATAAAAATAGAGGGATGAAGGGCATGTTACCTTAGTTTCCTCAAAAGAAGATTGATCAGCCCATTCAACAGGAGTAAGTTTCTCAATTTCTTTATGAGTCTCTTCCTAGGCTGTTGTTAGAGAACCCCCAATAATATTGGGAAGGTAGGAGTAGACATGGAGGAGGATGATAAGGAACTTTGTAGGGAAGGAGGGGAAAAAATAAGAATAGGAGAATCCTCAGTTACTGAGGGTGGTAAGAAAATTGGCTCAAAAAGATTCATCATAAACACAGGATCGAAGCCAATACTCGAAAGTGGAGGACATTCTGGTAATTGAGAGGGGGGGGGGGGGTGGAAGAAGCAAGAGCAGGATATAAAGAAGAGAGAGTTAGCTCTGGAGAAGGAGGGGGAATATCCCTTGTAGGTGTCTCTTCAGAGGTAAAAACAGCTTGTTTTTTGGGTCGGGGTGCTAATGTCAAGCGACGCCCAGGGCGTTTTCTTGTAGGAGCAACCTATGGTTCCTGTCCTTATGTCTCTTCAGGGGTATCTTCTGGAGGTATGCTAGGAGATGCTTCCTCAAGAGTAGTTGAAGAGCTAGGAATGAGAGCCGGTTGACCGGAGGACTCAGGTAGAGGAGCATCAGATGCTTGAGCTGCGGCATTTAGTTCTGGTCTAAGATCTAGCTCTTTAGATATTACTTTTTCCTCATCTAGATGGATGTCATCATCAACTAATGCTCGATATAGAGTATCCACTGCAACAAACAAAAAAGTATTTTAGTCAGTAAAGCGGGGGTAGATAAGAATTTCGAAGCTTACCAAAAGAGTATTGCATACTCTTTTGAACAGGGCTTAAACCAAAAAGATATAAGAGGTTATCGTGTATCCATTGATGAATATAAGAGTGATGTCCTAGTAATTTACTAGAGTATTCAGAGAAGATGGGTTGTTGATGAAGTTCTCTTACATCAGGGAGAGGGGAAAAAGAAGATTGCCATTTAGTAGACCACCCGGCAAGACCGGGAAATTTGACAAAGAAAAAATAGGATTTCCAACCCTTGATGGAAGAAGGTATTTCTTCAAAAAATACCATTTTTGGGCTAGATTAGTAGAGGAAACCCCCTGGTTCCAATTTCTTTGGGTAAGAAAACATAAAAAAGTTTTAAGGAGTAGGAGGAATACTGAAAAAGCGGAACACCATGTATAATCCACAGAGGTATCTGAAGGCATTTGGGGCAAATTGCTGAAGAGGAATACCAAAATACTAGCTAATATCTACCAAGAACGTCGGAATAGGAAAGCATAAGCTCGTGACTAGTTGATCCTTAAAAAAGGTAACACAATCGTCGGGAGGAGATGAGCATCAGGTGGTGGAACCCTAATATGGTATTCTTCAGGGATCTCATACCGAGAGAGGATAGAAGTTTGGTCAGTGGAGGTGAAGGAAGAACAGATTTGAGCATACTAAGGGAGTAAAGATTCTTCAGCCATGTCGAGAAACTGAAATACTTAGAGAGTAAATGACTTACTGAATCCTAAGGGGGAAAAGGTCGTGGGAGAAGATCGGAGAAGATGAAGAAGCACGAGTTGTAGAGAAAGGTTGAAAAATAAAATCATCAAGGAATAACGAGAAGAAGATGAAGAGTGAAAAAGTTAAAAAAGGCTTAGGGTTTTAGGGTAATATAAGGATCACCGTTGAAATAAAATGATTTGGTAAAGAAGAGCCGTTGATTTTCTAAGAAGAATGTGTGATAAGACATGAATGAGAAACGTACTGGAGGATACTTGGAAAAAGGAAAAAGTAGGATACGTGGCGTTCGCCTTGGAAGGGGCATTTACGATAGACAGAACAAATTGAATCATACACTGAACTGCCATATCTTCGGGCATTCATCTTCCGTTGAAGGACCAATTGCCAATGAACCACTTTAAAAAATCATACAAATCTTAAGATATAGATAAATAAACAAAATTTGTAAATAAGGAAGAGGACCGGATCGATTTGATCCCGACCGACCGTGTGTGTAGAAGAGAACCCCAAAGCCCGATCGAACTCATATTTTGTCGGACATACGCATAGGACCCCTCATTTGATTAATTTTCACACAACCAACCATAAGAAACACTCAACAAGGTGAAAAGTATAATCAAATATAAATACAGAACTTTACATCAACATTAGTAATTTCACTGCCTGAAGTTAGTGAATCATTCTACCCATTTTGAGTAGGGGATGGTTAAGCAGACTCATTATCACGTTTTGTGAGATGGAAACAAATTTTCTAAGGATCAGGAATATTTTGCCCGGTAGGGTTGCTAAGGGGAAAATCTATCATCCAACGAAATTTGACTTTTATTTGGAAACACTAGATTGTTCTTCCCATCCTAGGTATGGCGGCTAATAGTGTGTGATAGCCCAAACATAAGGGAGAAGCTCATCTTGTCCTCTGGCATTTGTGTGATTCACCCTCCCAACATGTGTCTACGAAGCTATCTCTGATATGATCTAATCCAATTCAGCTTGCAGAAGATCCACCTTAGCCTTCTGTTGGTCTAAGTCTTGTTATTGTTATGATATCAACAAATCATCTACATGAACTTTTCTGGTTAAAATGGTTATCTCTGAAGCATGTTGGACCTTTAGATCATCCCACTCCTTAGTCTTTTGCTTCAAATCTAGGTAAGCTTTGTCCCTCAAAGCCACTTCCGACCGAATTTGAGATTGAGCGGACAACAAACGTACCTCTAGTTCTCTTTGATGCGAATGTTGTAGACTCAAAGCTTGCATAGCCTCAGTTAAGAACTTTTCCTTCTCAGATAATAATTGATCCTAGGGGGGAAGATCTGAAGTCATAACTCCCAATAAAATTTTTAAAGAAGAGTAAAACAAGAAAGAGTAAACCTTGATGTTGTAGAAGATAAGATCACACCCATATTTAACTTGCTGGAGGTGTCACGGGATCATTGTAGCAGGAGTCACGGGATCACTGTAAAGGGTGTCACGATATCACTACAGAGAATAGCAGAAGGACAAATATAGACTTAGGTCTAGTTAGTTGGCTATACCTCCTTCAACTAGACTTGAAGGAGAGGCTAGTGATATAGGTTATGATAGATCCAGCGAGCGAATGAAGGAGGGGATCAGGTTAAGAGAGATAGGAAGGATATATTACCGGTCAACTACATGCCGAGTGAATATCCAGGCACTTATATATGCTCGGACTGGCAAAACCCGCCCGAGCTCCATGTATTCATATAAGCTCGGCCGAGCAAAGCCCGCCCGAGCATAAAGGTATTTAGTCTTATATAATATTCTCAGCCTAGTACCGATCGACCACAGGCCTAGCGAGTGACCTCGCGCTCATATATGCTCGGTCAAGCAAAGCTTGCCCGAGCATAAAGGCATTTAGCCTTATATAATATTCTCATCATCTTACCGGCCAATAGCAGGCTGAGCGAGTGCCCTCGCGCTCATATATGCTCGGCCAAGCAAAGCTCGCCCGAGCATAAAGGCATTTAGCCTTATATAATATTCTCATCATCTTACCGACCAATAGCAGGCCGAGCGAGCGCCCTCGCTCATATATGCTCGACCAAGCAAAGCCCGACCGAGTATAAAGGCAATTTAGCCTTATATATTATCCTCAATATCTTACCGGCCGACCGTAGGCTGAGCGAGTGCCCTCGTGCCAATATATGCTTCGTCGGGCAAAGCTCACCCGAGCGTAAAGGCATTTAGCCTTATATAATATTCTTATCATCTTAACCGGCTAATAGCAGGCCAAGCAAGTGCCCTAGCATACATGTATGCCAACCAGGCAAAGCCCGCCCGAGCATAAAGGAATTTAGCCTTACATAATATCCTCAATATCTTACCAGCCGACAACAGGCCGAGTGAGCACCCCCGTACTCATATTGTTCGACCGGGCAAAGCCCGCTCGAGCATAAAGACATTTAGCCTTATATATGTTGGTTGCTACTCAGAATATCATACTGGTTCCCCTATACAAAAATTTTGTACAAGTCTTGAACCTTTCCTAACAACCTATTGTGTTCTTTAGAAATTAAATTTGGAATCTCAAACAGAACTTAACATTATTGATTCCTAATTCAACTTATCTATTCTTAGTGGTTTAGACTTAGATCGCAAACGATGCTTAACATTATTAATCCAAATCCACCCATGTTACAAATTCAATTAAATATTAATTTCAAAGATCAACTTCCAGGTTAAACATGGCAAGGCACTAGGCCTTCTTGGGTATGGGAGCATCCACCACTTCCTAGACAAAGCTTTTTAACGAAATTTAATATTTAATTTCATTATAGTAACCCTATGTTTAACCAAAAAGAACAATTGAATCACAAGTTCGAAAAAAAAGAAACACAAAATCGAAAACATAAATTCGATTACCTAGATTCATTAGCCTCTTGTGTTTGGTATTTCAAGATCTAAATAAAAGGATGAACTAGTTATGATACACAAACTAATAACTAGTTATACCTTTTATAGCTTATAGACCTCACGATCTTCTGTCATATTCCTCTTCTTATCTCGGACGTCAAGTGGGCGACGATCTACCGAGACGAGAATTCACCCAAGCCTCCTTCTTCTCCAAGAAAGTTTCGGCCAACAACAAACTCCTTGAGTTGAAGAACTTCGGCCACCAGGAAGAGAAGAGAGGAATACTTGATGTATATTGTTGTGAGGTGAGACACCTCTACCCTCTCTTTTATATTCTTTGGTCATGGCAAATAAGGAAAGTTTTAATAAAAACTTCCTTATTTTCCTTGTCATTGAAAAGGAAAATTTAACTAATTAAAAATCCTTTTCTCTATTAATGTGGCCGGCCATATCTAATCCTCCAAGGAAGGAAGTTTTAAACACAAAATTAAAACTTCCTAATTTGTTTCCGGAAATTTTTAAATAAAACTTTCTCTTTTAAAAATTCCCTTCATGGTTGGTCATAAAAGAAAACTTTTATAAATTAAAATCTCTCTATTAAAACATGTGGATGATTTATAAAAAGGAAAGATTTCTCTAAAATTAAAATCTTTCTTTCAATCTACAAATAAGGAAAGATATCACATCTTTTCTTAATCTTTTGTAGAAACTATAAAAGGAAAGATTTAAATTTTAAAACTCTCTTTTAAAATCATGAGGATGGTTAAAAAGGAAAGTTTTATAAAAAAATTAAAATCTTCCTTTTAACTACAAATTAGGAAAAGATATCAAATCTTTCTCTTAATCTTTTATAGAAACTGTAAAAGGAAAGATTTAAATTTTAAAACTTTCTTTTAAAATCATGAGGATGGATAAAAAGGAAAGTTTTATAAAAAATTAAAATCTTCCTTTTAACTACAAATAAGGAAAGATATCAAACTTTTCTCTTAATCTTTTGTAGAAAACTATAAAAGGAAAGATTGAAATTTTAAACTCTCTTTAAAATCATGGCTTCCACATAAGGAAATAAAATCCTTTTAATTTATTTATGGCTGGCCACCTAAGCTTGGGATCAAGCTAGGGCCGACGACCAACTCACCTTGGTTTGGTCGGCCCTAGCTTGGGCTCCAAGCTAGGCTTGGCCGACCACCTTAAGGTGGGTATGAAGGTGGGTATGGGTGGGTATAAGACTTTATAAATAAGAGGCTACGACAGGGACCGAGAGGAGGAATTGGTTTTGTTTTCCCGATGAACTTGAGCTTCCTGTGTTCGCCCCGAATACCCAACTCGAGTTCATCAATAATATCTCATTCCACTAAAAAGTTATTATTGAATTACCGCACCAATCCCATATTACTATATGGGCTTCTTATCATGAGTGTGTTAATTTCCATGTGTTTAAGATATAGAATGTCCACTAATTAAATGAGTTACTGACAACTCACTTAATTATTATCTAGCTCCAAGAGTAATATCACTCAACCTCATCGTCATGTCGGACTAAGTCCACCTACAGGGGTAAATGACAATCTTTATGAGCCCCTCTTGGGGATATCATCAGCCTAGATTACTAGGACACAGTTTCATTCTATAATCAACAACACACCATATAAATAATACCATTTCCCAACTTATCGGGCCTATTGATTTATCGAACTAAATCACACCCTTTGATAAATTAAAGAAATGAATATTGAGTATATGTGTTTGTTATTATATCATGATTAAGAGCACACACTTCCATAATAACAAAGGTCTTATTTTTTTATGCAGTCAGTATAAAAGGAACTTACCTTAAATGGTCTTGCTCAGTGTACTAGTGTAATTTTATAGTTAAGATAAACTAATACCAAATTACACTACGACTATTCCAATGGTTTGTTCCTTTCCATCTTAGTCGTGAGCTTCTGTTTATAATTTATAAAGAATTGATAACATGATCTTTTGTATGTGACACCACAAACCATGTTATCTACAATATAAATTAATTGAACAACTACACTTAGCATAGAAATGTAGACATTTGACCAATGTGATTCTTTATTTCAAAAATAAATGTTTACAAAAAGATAGGCTTTTAGTATACACTCTAACAATATAATATTCTCATCCTAGTCCCGATCGACCGCAAACTGAGCAAGCGCTCTCATGCTCATATATGCTCAGCCGGGCAAAGCTCACTCGAGCATAAAGATATTTAGCCTTATATAATATTCTCATCATCTTACCGGCCAATAGCAGGCCTAGCGAGCACCCTCGTGCTCATATATGCTTGACCGGGAAAAGCTCATGTAAAATACTGGAAAAATGACGAATATTAATAAGGGAATTTTCTAGAATTTTTGGATATTTTTCGGGAATTTTTCGGAGCTCGTATGGACGAGTTAGCGGGGACCGGAACGGGGCCCAAAAAAGCCTGTTTGGGCTACCCGATTTAAGTGAGGAATTGTTCCTTTAATAAATTCTTTTATTAAATATTTCTTATTTCTTTATTCTCTCTTATATCGCCGAATCCCTCAGCCCCGATCCGCACCTCATCTCTTCCCCGACGCCGCCGACTACTCCAAGCCCTAACCGCTGCCCTCTCCGCCGCCGAAGCCTTCACCCCTCGGTGCCCTGGCCACCCGGCGCTGACGCCGAGCACCGCTCCTCCCCGCTGCGTACGGTGATCCCGACTCCTCTGTGCCGGCACCCGAGCCCTAGAGCCGACGACCACCTTGTGCCCTAGCCGACTCCTTCCCGACGCCACTGCCCTAGGTTTGGGCCACAGCTTTGCATTTCCTTTCCTCTGCCCTTTGCTGTGGAGTTTACAGCCGCCGACCACAAATTTGCATTTCCTCTGCCCTTGATTCATTCAGCACCGTCGGCCACAGTTTTTCCTCAGCCTTCTCCACTGCACAGTGCTGACCACGACCTCACCTTGTGCCCTAGTGCTCTTTGCCTTTGATCAAGTCCACGGTGAGGTTTTGTTTGGTTGGAAATTTAGTAGGTGCAAGGATTTTTATTTTTGATCTGGTTTGCTTGTGGTGTGCTTTGGTCCAGCGATTCACCTGGTTGCCAGTAGCAACGATCTTGGCAGAGGATCATCAGAAGAGGGGCTGTGAGGAAGAGGTAAGGTGTAGTAATTATGTTCATGAGTACTTGGATTTAGGTTTTTGGATTTCTATCTAATGGTTTGTTTAGAGGTAAGGTGTATAAATTTGTTCTGGTATCAGGTTCGTATTTGGGAGAGTTTAAGTTGATTTAGGTTTAGACCTAAATCAAATTTTATAGTGGAACGAATTAGGGTTCTGGTAAATAAGGAATTTTCTTTAGCTATGTGATATATATGTAGCTAAATTAAATGTGGTTATTACAGGACTGGTCGCGAGACGAGTATCTCGATATCGGATTGGACCTTTCTATTTGAGGTACTTTTGACTTATGTCATTTGATATGCTTAGTAATTAAATTAACATGTTGCATTAATTGTGTTTCTTATCTGTTTCGATTAATCACTACCCAAATCTTACATGCTTGATTGATTGATTGGTTTTGCATCTCAGGTATATTTTACCTGTTTGTACATGCTTATAGGGGTAGTGATATGCCATGCTTGACCATGTTCAGGACCTAGGTTTTTTTATACCTTCTGTGTACCTTTGATTCGATATGATTCGTTGACCTATGACGCATTTCTATATATATGGATTAGGTCAGGATGTTTATATGGTTATTGCCATGCACCATTTGCATGATTGCATGCTGAGCGATAGTCCGCTCCATTATTGTTGAGCACATCGCCAGTTACATGGATCTGCACACACCACCACTCATGGGTTAGTGGTCGATTCAGGCTGAGTGTGTTGCAGCAGGGACTCTGTTAGGCACCGTTGGTCCGCTCATGGGTAGTGTGACACAACGTGTTATCCGGCAGGGATTCCTCCCCGTCTTTGAGTACCGGGAGTTGAGAGCATTGCGCTCCCCCATCTATGATTTGGGGTAGGAGGATAGGTGTACTCCGACAGCATCCCGTCCACTCGGTCACTCATCAGGAGTAGTGACGACAGAGTGCACGGTTGTCACAGCCATACCCACTCGGCCTCACTTTGGTATGAGATGATCGACTGGCGTCAGGGGTGACCAGGACGCATCATTGGCATCATATGCATGATGCATTTATTGCTTGTGTTTGTGTTTGCTGCATTTATATGCTGCATATTGTTTGGATACCTATGTTTGACATGCATACAGGATTTCCTTATCCCTCGGACTGTTTGACCTTATACTCAGAACCTGGTTAGTACAGCATTCTCCTGTTTACTTCATATGCATATTTATATCTTTCTTATATCAGGAGACTGTACGCATGATTAGTGTTAGGTGTTATTTCTTTACTTTGCATATCAACTGTACCTGCTGAGTGTTGGACTCACCCCGCCTCCATTGTTGTTATTTTCAGGTTGATGCTGTCAGGAGGGAGTTCCAGTCGCTAGTCCCCACTGCACGTAGTGCTACTCCGCTGCTGGTTTTTGAGTTGTTTCATTTTAGCTTTTCGCTATCAGACTTTATTTTAGTTTTGTTTTGGACTTACATATGGATATTGTATGGAATCTTTCCGTTGGATGAACTTTTCGTATGATTTGGATTTACTCTACTACATGCCTGCCTGAACGGCAGAAGAGGTAAGAAAAAAAACGGATTTGGGCTTTACGAGTGTAGTTGAGTAGGGTTGATTTCGAGTCAGAGTATTTTTACTGCGTGGTTGTGTCAGCCAGAGGCTGAATATATATATATAAACTGCGTGGTGATTGATTTTCATTACTGTTATTATTCCAGCCGCCTGTGGCTGAGTATTTAGTGCTTGTAGAAAATTTTGATTGTCCGCCGTACAGGGGAGATGCTGCCGAAATTTTCTCGGACAGGGACTCTTCTTGGGGCGTGACAGCTCACCCGAACATAAAGGCATTTAGCCTTATATAATATCCTCAATATCTTATCGGCTGATAGCAGGCTGAGTGAGCGCCCCCCATGCTCGTATATGCTCAACAGGACAAAGCTCGCCCAAGCATAACGACATTTAGCATTATATAATATTCTTATCATCTTACTGGCCAATCTCAGGCTGAGCGAGCACCCATGTGCATATACTCGGTCGGGCAAAGCCCGCCCGGGCATAAAGATATTTAGGCCTATATAATATTCTTATCATCTTACCAGCCGACTGTAGGCCGAGTGAGCAAAACCAACTCGAGTATAAGGAAAGGATCAATGGAAGGTATTATTAACAGTATATAAGGCTGGCTTGAACGATCGGTTGAGACATATTTTATAGAAAGTAATCTGAACAGTATATACGACCGGCTTGAAAGACTAATCGAAGCATATTCAACAGAAAGTAATACGAACAGTATATACGACCGACTTGAACGACCGGTCGAAGCATATTCAACAGAAAGTAATCTCAACAGTTTATACGATCGGCTTGAACGATCGGTCGAAGCATATTCAATAGAAAGTAATCTGAACAGTATATACGACTGGCTTGAATGACTAGTCGAAGCATATTCAACAGAAAGTAATCTGAACAGTATATACGGCTGGCTTGAATGACTGGTCGAGCATATTCAGCAGGAGGTGATCTAAACAATATATACGATCGGCTTGAACAATCAGTCGAAGCATATTCAACAGGAGGTGATCTGAACAGTATATATGACCGGCTTAAACGACATGTCGAAATATATTCAGCGAAAGGTATTCCTAATAGCATATGCGGCCGACCTGAATGACCGGTCGAAACATACTTAATAGAATATTTGACGGGAAATATCTTCTAAAAGCTTCTTCAATTATGATGATGTGCCCTCATTATTAATACGAATCATAAACGACAAAATGGGTACATCTGGGGCACAGAAAATATTCCTTAAAGAATTATTGTATGAAGTATAGAAGATGACTTCATCTCCTAAACAAACTCTAACGAACCGAGGACCACCTCACAACTACGGAGGTCATGTGAGGTGGTATAAAAAGGGGGATCTTCTTCATTAGAAAGGTACGCAATTTCTAGCATCTGAACTTTGTTTTCACTTCAATTACTATTCTTCTTCTTCCATCTTTGAGAGGAACTAACTTAAGCGTCGGAGGGCCTAGCCAGGGATCCCCACTTGGTCTTAGGTCGCTAACTCTTTGTTGGCTCGTCTTATTTTGCGTGGGAGCATGGAGGAGTTTCTTCAGATCATCAGAGTTCGTCTTCATTGGAGGTCATCATCATTCATCTGAACCAACGCTCATCCTTGCAGATCTCAGATAGGATCAAACATATTAGAATTTCCCTAGTCATCGAATTAGTACATTCAGACATAATTAATTCTGTAAGACTAGCATGGGTATACTCTTTAGTTATGCCAAGCATCTGTTTCTCGCTAGCTGGTGACATTAAGATGTCGAGAATTAAATATAAATGATAGTTATGGTAATTAGTTTATTGGAGTGACTTGCTGTAAGACTTCTTATGGTTCTCTACATATATAGATATGTCTGTGAAGTTCTTAATGTATCTCGAGTGCAAGTTTCCTTTGACTTGAAGTATACAAGTCATCTTGATCATGGAGACTTATACTTTGACATCTTAAGTAAATATCTCTTAGAGGTGTGGATCCGAGATGGTTGGATATAAGTCGAAGTGCCCGAAGGTATTGTAACACCCACGAAATTATAATATAAGTATATGGGTATTATTCTTCTTTAGAGCATAGAAATAAAAAGAATAAGAGAAAAGGAAAAATAGAAACCAAAATAGAATAAGAAGAGGTGAGGTCAAGGATTGAACCTTGAACCTCCCACAAATAATAGAGATAAATTGATGTATGATAACCACTAGAATAATGAATAATATATCGATAGAAAGGAATGAAAATTTAGTTAAAGGTGAGAAGAAAATAAAAGAAAACCAAGCAAAAGAGCAAGAGAAAACCAAGTTGCTTACCTCCTCTTCCTCTTGGTTAAGAGAAGAAGCAAGCAAAAGATAAATTGCCTACTTCCCTCCCTCTCTCTATTTTCATGGGAATTAAAGGAATGAGGGAAAAGAGGAGTTGAGGGAATGAATGAAGACATGTTTCATTTGCAAAGGAATAAATTGATTGGGAGAAGAAAAATAAGAGATTAAATTCTTTTTTCTTCCTCCCTTCTCTTTCTTCATTCTCCACCGAAACCAAGAGCCCCTCCCTCTCCTTATTCCAAAAGCTAAGCTAAGTTCCTCTCCAAGAAAACTAAATTTCGAGAAGAAACCTTCAAGATCTATCCCTTCTAAGCAAGAGAAGCAAAAGGAGGTGCAAGAAGAAGAAGCTCTCTCCTTCCTTGGCACTTAGGATACCTTTTTCCTTAAGAAAAACCACAAGCGAAAGGATGTAAGTTTCCCTCACCTGTGGTACAATAGCTTGTGTATTTTCTATGAGATTTGGTTGCCTAAAAACCTAGGATACCTTCATGAAATTTTCGGCCAAGACAAGACTAAAAAGAAGGACCTAGGAAATGTAAAGACCTAAATTTTGACATGCTCAATATGCTTCTTGTAACATGTATCTTATGGTAGGGTTTTATCTAATGTTCATATGCTAGAATGTTTGGTTAGAACTTAGAGCCATATCCCTAGACTCTCGGCCAAACATGAATAAAGGAAATAGGTAAGTTAAGACTCAAACCAAGCATGCTCCTTTTTGTTTTATGATATGTACTTCATGATGAGGAAGTTGTTAACATGATATGCTCATGCCTATATGATGATTGAACTTTATTCCATGCTCATAAGTATTCGGCCATGATAGGATTAGGGGCCTAGAAAAATTGTTAAACCTAAACTAATCATGTCATGATCCTCCTTAAGACAAGATATGAAATTAATATGACATGCTCATGTTGTAGTGTGGTTAGAACTTGTTTTCATGCCCCATGAACTTTCGGCCACAACAAGTTTAAGGGCCTAGGAAACTTAGAACCTAACCTAATTATGCTCATGTTGTTCCTTGTAATAATTGCTATGAAATTGGTTTAGGGTTCTCATGCTTTTATGACACTTGAAACCTAGATTCAAGCCTTACAAGTTTCGGCCACAACAAGTTTAAGGGCTTAGGAAACTTAGAACCTAACCTAATTATGCTCATGATGTTCCTTGTAATAATTGCTATGAAATTGGTTTTGGGTTTTCCATGCTTTTATGACACTTGAAACCTAGCTCCAAGCCTTAAAGGTTTCGGCCACAACAAGTTTAAGGGCCTAGGAAACTTAGAATCTAACCTAATTATGCTCATGTTGTTCCTTGTAATAATTGCTATGAAATTGGTTTAGGGTTTTCAGTGCTTTTATGACACTTGAAACCTAGTTCCAAGCCTTAAAGGTTTCGGCCACAACAAGTTTAAGGGCCTAGGAAACTTGGAACCTAACCTAATTATGCTCATGATGTTCCTTGTAATAATTGCTATGAAATTGGTTTAGGGTTTTCCATGCTTTTATGACACTTGAAACCTAGTTCCAAGCCTTAAAGGTTTCGGCCACAACAAGTTTAAGGGCCTAGGAAACTCGGAACCTAACCTAATTATGCTCATGATGTTCCTTGTAATATTTGCTATGAAATTGGTTTAGGGTTCACATGCTTGAATGTTGATTTTAACCCAATGTAATGCTTGATAAGATTCGGCCATGATAAGTTTATAAGCTTAGGAAACCTAGAACCTAACCTAAACATGCTCATGATGTTTCCTTATGGTATATGATATGATATTGGTTTAGGGTTCACATGCTTGTATGTTGATTTTTTTAACCTAAGTCACAACTATATGTTTCGGCCACTATATGACATTAGGGTTAGAAATCTAAATATGATTCCCATGTATCTCACATGCAATGTTTTATGATGTGGTAAGAGTATGCTTCTATGTTTAATTATGTATATTTATGATCTATGTATGGTGGTAACCCTTATGCTGTACTGTGTGCCCAAGTTATGCATGCTATTTATGATGAGCTGTGTGCCCAATTTATGCATGATATTATGATGAGCTGTGTGCCCAAATTATGCATGCTATTTATGATGAGCTGTGTGCCCAAACTATGCATGCTTTTATGATGAGCTGTGTGCCCAAACTATGCATGTATTTATGATGTGTTGTGTGCCCAAATTATACATGCTATTATGATGAGATGTGTGCCCAAATTTTGTATGGTATGATATGATAAGAAATATGATGTGCATGAAATAATAAGAACCATGATATGTATGACATGCTACTTTACTTTATATGGCTTGTACCAAGGGTGGGCTCCATAAGCGCCCCGGGGTCGATGGACTAAGAAACGGGCCTCGTTAGGGATGGGCTCTTAAGTGCCCCTAGGTCGATGGACTAAGAAACGGGCCTCGTTAGGGATGGGCTCCTAAGTGCCCCTAGGTCGATGGACAAAGAAACGGGCCTAGTATGTATGCCTTGTAGGGTTCAAGACTTGCTACCTTGGACCTACATAGGACGCGTGCATTTATGTATGTGGTACAAGCCGGGGCCCTAATCATGTTATGATTATGTTTAAGTATGTATGTAATAAGTTTTCAAAAGACATATTGCATATATTTTTGCATGAATCATGTTTTTGAAAGTCATCTCGCATAACACTTTATGATTATGTTACGATATGCCATGATGCTTATGATTATGATATGTTATGCTAGGATGCACTTTATGATTATGTTATGATATGCCATGATACTTATGATTATGTTATGCTAGGATACACTTTATGATTATATCATGATATGTCATAATGCTTATGATTATTTTATGTTATGCTAGGATGCACATTATGATTTTTACCATGATATGCCATGATGCTTATGACTATATTATGTTAAGCTAGGATGCATGTTATGATATGCCATGATACCTTACGATTATGTTACGATATGATGCTTCTATACATGATATGATGAGTTGTATTTATGCTTTATGCCTTGGAGATTATGTTATACTATACGGTTTTTGTGAGTAGGAAAGGATCTTACTGAGCCTTGTGTGCTCACAGCTTACTTTCCTTGTACCACAGATAAGGGAAAAGAATGGATGTACTAAGAGAGCAGCAGGAGGGGGCAAGAAGGACGTGTGTAGTAGTGACTCGGCTAAAGAGAAAGACCTGCTTCTAGTTAATAAGAATTATGCTTATGTCGCTCTTTTATGACTCCATGACATTTCATCATACTCTTTAGTATTATGGCTTAAATTATGCTAAGCATGTTATATGACTCATATTATAGGTAGTTAGTGATGATGATTTGAAAAGAAAAGGAAAAGTTTTAAAGAAAAAAAAATACTATAGATAAGACTTCCGCTGTTTTAAGAAGAAAAGATAAGTAACCCCTGTCAGCTTGAGCAGGAAGGGGCGGGGCGTTACAGGTATTTAGATAGCCCACAGAGGATTCACCTCTCCTTGCGAGGAGATGTATACCCTATGGTCACTCGTTAGGATTATTTCTCAAAATCTTTATCCAAAGTATCACATATTAAGAGTTTGAGACTCTTGTACACATATACGAGTAATTTGAATCCGCAGAACATGGAAATATTACTTGGGATAGGTGTGACATAGTCAGCCTAGTGTGGGCAGACACATAGACCATGTCCTGAACCAAGTGGGTATAAGATGAGTGAAAGAAATGAGGCATGACTCACTGTAGCTGCTAAAGGGTTCAAAATTAGTTCTGATATTAACTATGATTTTCTGGTTAATTGGAGATCATAATGTACTACTAGGTGTCACTTGTGATTGTTACATAATTAAGTAGTTAATTATTGATAGCCAAGATAAATAGAAAAATTATTGAGTCACACACACTATGAGTTTCTAAAAGATGTAAAATAAGTTAGAGAATAGGATTCTTAGATCAAGAGTTCAATGTGTGGTTGGACTTTACATAAAACAAATATAGAAATATTAATCAAAATAGAAGTGCGGATGTGCCACATCTCTTTTGAAAGAGTTGGACCCAATTTAGTTTAGCCATGAACCAACTTGATTTAGTTGTGAACCAAACAAAGGGGTTAAATAGACTAATTTTTATTAAGGTATAATGGGTTAGATTTGGACTTTCTAATTCAACTCATTAAAGAGGGCTATATATTGATATGGTTAAAGAGAATTAATACATAATTCATTATTAGCTTGATTAGGTTTTGGAAATCTAAACTTAATACCTCTCTCTCCCTCTCCCTCTCTCTTACCGCCGACCACAACAAGAGAGTCTCCTCTTGTTGCCATGAGTTATCCAAACAAAGGAAGAAGATCTTCCTTTTGCTTCTTCTTCCTCTTCTTAATCTTTCTCCTTCACTCGTGCATAGTACCTTCCGAAGGTAAAGATTGTTCTCTTAGAGTTATCTTGAAGAGCAAGGCATGAATATGAATATAGGTGAGGTTTGATAACATCGCAAAACGTTGATGCCCTTCTCGTTATAGGTCATCCGTAAGGTATACCTAGAATACTTGTTATTCAATTTTGTTTTATTTTATGATCTTGTCTGCGTGATTATATCTTGTATGCATATGGTGTGTATGATGTAATAAATTAGTTTATTTATCGTTAAGTCTTCCATTGTTCATGTTTACAAAATGTGTTTTTAGCACATACCATATCGGGCATATCCCAACAATTAGCCACCATGGTCATGGCCATGACCGTGGCGAGTTCCAGCTCCTTCACAGAATCTGCCATGGAGTCTTTCATGGCCATGGTGAGTTCCAACCTCTTCACAAAGCCTAACATAGAGTCTACCATGACCATGGCCCCACTAGTGGAAGACTCCGACAACAGCCACAGAGGCTGCCACGGGCTCATCCACGCCCGTGTTAAGCACCATATTTCAGGGTATAAAAGTCAATTTTTGATTTGAGATAGGGGTTCTCAATTTGAATCACCTAGGGCTCCTAAAAGACCTCGAAGAGTGGATTCAAGGAGATTTTATACCCCCCCTCCCCCCCTAACGTCCAAATTTGAGATTGGAGCATCCAGATTCAACTCTTGGCAACAAGCCTAAGCTTTCTTCTTCATATTTCTGAATTTTTGAATATTAACTTGTTGTAGCTAATTTCATGATAAATTATAGTTGTAATCCCATGATTATGGAGTAGTCTCCTCGATTCTAGGATTAGGGAGTAACCTCTTAGTATGTAGACACTTATTTGTTTTACATCTATGTGTTTGTATGTTTCTTGTTCAATGAAATGTATGTTTATGGTCTGGGCCTACAATGTATACATGATCTCAATGCTAAAAACATGAAATTCATATCCTATGAGAATTTAGGGATGAACTAAAAGGAGAACCCAATCCTCCAACCCATAGAAATCAAAGATGTGGAGAGTCAACTACGAAAGTAGACCAGTGTGCCACAAGAAGAAATAGGCAAACATAGAACTTAATGAATCTGTAACAATTCATTATCACATAGTAAGAGAAGGCAACTCGAGGGAATGTATAATCATGTGATAGGGATTGTAAAATACCAGAAAATAGAGAATAATAATAAGGGAATTTTCCGGAATTTTTTGGAAATTTTTCGGGAATTTTTCGGAGCTCGTACGGATGAGTTAACGGGGATAAAAAAATGAGGCCTCGGAAAAGCCTGTTTAGGTTATCCCCTTTAAGTGAGGAAATGTTTATATTTACATTTCCTTTTTATTTTATTTTCTTTATTTTCTTTATTTGTTTTTCCCTTCTCTGCCTCGCCGAAACCGAGTGCCGACTCCTCCTCTGCGCGCACCCGAGCCGTCGGTTTGCCCTAACCGCCGGCCCCGGTGGTTTCTTCCTCGCCGGCGCTTGATCAAGAGCCGAACCCCTCTCCTCTCTGCGCCTTCTCCACCCGACAGCACCGCCGGGTGCTCTACCCCCTCGCGACCATTCTTACTTAACCGGCGGTTCCCTCTTCCTTCCAGCGACGCCGACTGGACCGCCGACACCACTCGATTGCTGGCTCCCGACTCCCCTCTGCCCTAGCGTCGACGTCCCACTCCTGACGCCACAGCGTCGCGGCCGATGGCTAGCCACCCGAGCTCTCGTCACCGGCTAAAATTCCCTGTGCCCTAGCCGCCAGCCACCGAGAGCCCTCTGATTTTCGCCACTGTGCCCTAGTTGCGATCCTCCTCAGCCGCTGCCCCTTTGCCCCGATGCCCTAGTGCCATTGATGTTCTCTGCCGGTTCACCACCACAGTAGCAAGTGGAGTTCGCCTGAGAGAAGGCTGCTAACCTGGATTTGGAGTGAAGCTTGCAAGGTATTGGATTTGCAGGATTTGATTTCATGATTTGTACTTGAATTTTAACTGTATGATGGATATTTGACCTATACAGTAGGATTTGGGAATTTTAGTGTTGGATTTGGAGGTTAGCGGCTCTACCTAGCTCCGGGCATTGTTCTGGCAGCAACTTCTCCGGCTGTGATTCAATAGAGGAGGGCAAATTAGGTAAGTTTTAGAAGTGATTTCGATTGTACATTGGAGTTTGTTTGTTATTTGATGATGGTGTTATGTTTGGTGGTGGAAAATAATTTCTAATTATAAGTGTGGATTGGAGGAAATGGTTGTGTTGATTTGAGGTGCTAGATTTACTGAGAAACAGATTTAATAGGGGGATAAATCAGATTTAATTGATGATTAATTGTGTTGGTTTATAGGAGGAATTTATCCTTGCTGTTGTTACACATAAAATGGAAATTTGGAATAGTTACAGTTTACGGTAAATAAGGATTTGTATTTGGTTATGCATTTGAGTTGTAGCTAAATAAAATATTAATATATCGGTGACACAGGACTGTGACTCGAGACGAGTATCTCGACGTCGTGTTTGGACCAGCTTGGACTTTTCGATTGGAGGTGGGTACTTTTGACTTTTTGTCTTTGATATGCTTAGTAATGAAATTAACATATTGCATCAATTGTGTTTCTTATCTGTTTCGGTTAATTACTACCCAAATCTTGGTACGTGCTTGATTGATTGATTGATTTGCATCTCATGTATATTTTACCTGTTTATACATGCTTATAGGGGGTAGTGATATACCATGCTTCACCATGTTCAGGACCTAGGTTTTTATACCTTCTGTGTACCTTTGATTCGGGATTGTAAAATACCAGAAAATAGAGAATAATAATAAGGGAATTTTCCGGAATTTTTTGGAAATTTTTCGGGAATTTTTCGGAGCTCGTACGGATGAGTTAACGGGGATAAAAAAATGAGGCC
This sequence comes from Zingiber officinale, assembly GCF_018446385.1. NCBI lineage: Eukaryota > Viridiplantae > Streptophyta > Magnoliopsida > Zingiberales > Zingiberaceae > Zingiber > Zingiber officinale. The sequence goes on along the minus strand of NC_056007.1, from coordinate 41,134,332 downwards.
TCGGAAAAGCCTGTTTAGGTTATCCCCTTTAAGTGAGGAAATGTTTATATTTACATTTCCTTTTTATTTTATTTTCTTTATTTTCTTTATTTGTTTTTCCCTTCTCTGCCTCGCCGAAACCGAGTGCCGACTCCTCCTCTGCGCGCACCCGAGCCGTCGGTTTGCCCTAACCGCCGGCCCCGGTGGTTTCTTCCTCGCCGGCGCTTGATCAAGAGCCGAACCCCTCTCCTCTCTGCGCCTTCTCCACCCGACAGCACCGCCGGGTGCTCTACCCCCTCGCGACCATTCTTACTTAACCGGCGGTTCCCTCTTCCTTCCAGTGACGCCGACTGGACCGCCGACACCACTCGATTGCTGGCTCCCGACTCCCCTCTGCCCTAGCGTCGACGTCCCACTCCTGACGCCACAGCGTCGCGGCCGATGGCTAGCCACCCGAGCTCTCGTCACCGGCTAAAATTCCCTGTGCCCTAGCCGCCAGCCACCGAGAGCCCTCTGATTTTCGCCACCCTGCCCTAGTTGCGGTCCTCCTCACCCGCGGCCCCGTTGCCCCGCTGCCCTAGTGCCATTGATGTTCTCTGCCGGTTCACCACCACAGTAGCAAGTGGAGTTCGCCTGAGAGAAGGCTGCTAACCTGGATTTGGAGTGAAGCTTGCAAGGTATTGGATTTGCAGGATTTGATTTCATGATTTGTACTTGAATTTTAACTGTATGATGGATATTTGACCTATACAGTAGGATTTGGGAATTTTAGTGTTGGATTTGGAGGTTAGCGGCTCTACCTAGCTCCGGGCATTGTTCTGGCAGCAACTTCTCCGACTGTGATTCAATAGAGGAGGGCAAATTAGGTAAGTTTTAGAAGTGATTTCGATTGTACATTGGAGTTTGTTTGTTATTTGATGATGGTGTTATGTTTGGTGGTGGAAAATAATTTCTAATTATAAGTGTGGATTGGAGGAAATGGTTGTGTTGATTTGAGGTGCTAGATTTACTGAGAAACAGATTTAATAGGGGGATAAATCAGATTTAATTGATGATTAATTGTGTTGGTTTATAGGAGGAATTTATCCTTGCTGTTGTTACACATAAAATGGAAATTTGGAATAGTTACTGTTTCTGGTAAATAAGGATTTGTATTTGGTTATGCATTTGAGTTGTAGCTAAATAAAATATTAATATATCGGTGACACAGGACTGTGACTCGAGACGAGTATCTCGACGTCGTGTTTGGACCAGCTTGGACTTTTCGATTGGAGGTGGGTACTTTTGACTTTTTGTCTTTGATATGCTTAGTAATGAAATTAACATATTGCATCAATTGTGTTTCTTATCTGTTTCGGTTAATTACTACCCAAATCTTGGTACGTGCTTGATTGATTGATTGATTTGCATCTCATGTATATTTTACCTGTTTATACATGCTTATAGGGGGTAGTGATATACCATGCTTCACCATGTTCAGGACCTAGGTTTTTATACCTTCTGTGTACCTTTGATTCGGGATTGTAAAATACCAGAAAATAGAGAATAATAATAAGGGAATTTTCCGGAATTTTTTGGAAATTTTTCGGGAATTTTTCGGAGCTCGTACGGATGAGTTAACGGGGATAAAAAAATGAGGCCTCGGAAAAGCCTGTTTAGGTTATCCCCTTTAAGTGAGGAAATGTTTATATTTACATTTCCTTTTTATTTTATTTTCTTTATTTTCTTTATTTGTTTTTCCCTTCTCTGCCTCGCCGAAACCGAGTGCCGACTCCTCCTCTGCGCGCACCCGAGCCGTCGGTTTGCCCTAACCGCCGGCCCCGGTGGTTTCTTCCTCGCCGGCGCTTGATCAAGAGCCGAACCCCTCTCCTCTCTGCGCCTTCTCCACCCGACAGCACCGCCGGGTGCTCTACCCCCTCGCGACCATTCTTACTTAACCGGCGGTTCCCTCTTCCTTCCAGCGACGCCGACTGGACCGCCGACACCACTCGATTGCTGGCTCCCGACTCCCCTCTGCCCTAGCGTCGACGTCCCACTCCTGACGCCACAGCGTCGCGGCCGATGGCTAGCCACCCGAGCTCTCGTCACCGGCTAAAATTCCCTGTGCCCTAGCCGCCAGCCACCGAGAGCCCTCTGATTTTCGCCACTGTGCCCTAGTTGCGATCCTCCTCAGCCGCTGCCCCTTTGCCCCGATGCCCTAGTGCCATTGATGTTCTCTGCCGGTTCACCACCACAGTAGCAAGTGGAGTTCGCCTGAGAGAAGGCTGCTAACCTGGATTTGGAGTGAAGCTTGCAAGGTATTGGATTTGCAGGATTTGATTTCATGATTTGTACTTGAATTTTAACTGTATGATGGATATTTGACCTATACAGTAGGATTTGGGAATTTTAGTGTTGGATTTGGAGGTTAGCGGCTCTACCTAGCTCCGGGCATTGTTCTGGCAGCAACTTCTCCGGCTGTGATTCAATAGAGGAGGGCAAATTAGGTAAGTTTTAGAAGTGATTTCGATTGTACATTGGAGTTTGTTTGTTATTTGATGATGGTGTTATGTTTGGTGGTGGAAAATAATTTCTAATTATAAGTGTGGATTGGAGGAAATGGTTGTGTTGATTTGAGGTGCTAGATTTACTGAGAAACAGATTTAATAGGGGGATAAATCAGATTTAATTGATGATTAATTGTGTTGGTTTATAGGAGGAATTTATCCTTGCTGTTGTTACACATAAAATGGAAATTTGGAATAGTTACTGTTTCTGGTAAATAAGGATTTGTATTTGGTTATGCATTTGAGTTGTAGCTAAATAAAATATTAATATATCGGTGACACAGGACTGTGACTCGAGACGAGTATCTCGACGTCGTGTTTGGACCAGCTTGGACTTTTCGATTGGAGGTGGGTACTTTTGACTTTTTGTCTTTGATATGCTTAGTAATGAAATTAACATATTGCATCAATTGTGTTTCTTATCTGTTTCGGTTAATTACTACCCAAATCTTGGTACGTGCTTGATTGATTGATTGATTTGCATCTCATGTATATTTTACCTGTTTATACATGCTTATAGGGGGTAGTGATATACCATGCTTCACCATGTTCAGGACCTAGGTTTTTATACCTTCTGTGTACCTTTGATTCGATATGATTCGTTGACCAAGGGTGCATTTTTCTATATATATGGATTAGGTCAGGATGTTTATATGGTTATTGCCATGCATCATTTGCATGATTGCATGCTGTGCGATAGTCCGCTCCATTATTGTTGAGCACATCGCCAGTTACATGGATCTGCACACACCACCACTCATGGGTTAGTGGTCGATTCAGGCAGAGTGTGTTGCAGCAGGGACTCTGTTAGGCACCGTTGGTCCGCTCATGGGTAGTGTGACACAACGTGTTATCCGGCAGGGATTCCTCCCCGTCATCGTGTACCGGGAGTTGAGAGCATTGCGCTCCCCCATCTATGATTTGGGGTAGGAGGATAGGTGTACTCCGACAGCATCCCGTCCACTCGGTCACTCATCAGGAGTAGTGACGACAGAGTGCACGGTTGTCACAGCCCTACCCACTCGGCCTCACTATTGTGTGTGAGATGATCGACTGGCGTCAGGGGTGACCAGGACGCATCATTGGCATCATATGCATGATGCATTTATTGCTTGTGTTTGTGTTTGCTGCATTTATATGCTGCATATTGTTTGGATACCTATGTTTGACATGCATACAGGATTTCCTTATCCCTCGGACTGTTTGACCTTATACTCAGGACCTGGTTAGTACAGTATTCTCCTGATTTCGTTTCAGTTGCATTTATCCTTCTCGTATTCAGGAGACTGTACGCATGATTAGTGCTAGGTGTTGTTTCTTTACTTTGCATATCAATTGTACCTGCTGAGTGTTGGACTCACCCCGCCTCCATTGTTGTTATTTTCAGGTTGATGCTGTCAGGAGGGAGTTCCAGTCGCTAGTTCCCACTGCACGTAGTGCTAGATCCCCTGCAGACCTCGAGGATTGATTGACTTTTGAGTTTTCTTCTCGTTTGTCTATGTTTAGACTTGATTTGTTTGATACTTGGACGTTGTATTTATTATTGTGATGTCGATGGATTTTATTTGGTCTTATTCTACTACATGTCTGCCAGGTCGGCATAAGATGTGAGTTTCGTCGGATTTGAGTTTTACGAGTGTAGTTGAGTAGGGTAGTTTTCGAGTCAGAGTATTACTGCTTTGTTTGATTATATATAACTGCGTGGATGTTTGTGTGGTTGTGTTATATTTATTGTTATTATTCCAGCCGCATGTGGCTGAGGTATGGAGATATGTAGAAAGTTTCAGATTGTCCGCCGTACAAGGGAGATGCTGCCGAAATTTCTTCGGACGGGGACTCCTCTGGGGCGTGACAATTTAGTGGTATCAGAGCACAATTTTACGATCTTTTGTTTCGTATTTTGGATTTTCGGGATTTATCTGATACCAATTTATTTGGTATCAGAGCGGGTTATGATACCTGCTTTTGGTGTTCTGGAGATTTATCGGATACCTGTTGTTGGTATTCTGGATATTTGGGCTAGCCAGGTTTGCGAGTCAAACTGGGCATTATCGGATTTTCGATATGGTTATGTTTAGGATTTCCGTTTCGGATTTATTTGGATTTCCGGCGATATGTACGTTCGGAATTTTGAGATCAAATTGGGGACTGGACAGCGACGGAACATCTCCAGACGGCATATAGGTATGATGTTTAATTTTATAGTTTATGACAGGTATTAGCATTCTTTATTTAGTACCTGTCTGGTTGCTGTAGCACATATTACTTGTGATGGGTTAGCCATTGAGGATGGTTGACCTTAATAGAGATAAAGGATTATAATCTCTGGTGATTTTTCTTATCATACCATCAGTAGTGTTAGCTTCTGTTACTACTCGTAGGAGATGGAGGCACATACTAGCCTCTGCTATTGTTAGCTGGGTAGTGGATGATACCTACATATTTCTGTTGACTTAGCCAGGAGAGTTTTATACTCATATCTTTTGGATATTAGGGTACCAGGTACGATGGAAATTGATCATTGGGGGTTACCATGTTTGATCATTGTTGAGAATGGTTTGAGGTTGAGGGATATTGTGAGATCAGATATTATGATATGTTGATTTTCTAATGATTTATGAGAGTAAATGTTATGTGGTTGTCTGATGATCAATTACTAGATATTTGCTTTGATGATCTATTAGTGGATAACTATTTTGATGATTTATATTTGGGTTGTCATTGATGGTGACATAGTGAGTGTCATTTATGATATTCACAGGTTTGATGATTATGGTTGGTGATCAGATTATAAATTGGGTGCTGGAGAGTTTACGGTTGAATGTGCCTATGAGATTTTAATAAATCTGGTTGGTTATGGATAGTTAACAGGATGAAAAAAAAAAAATTTGATATATGCTTCCTCTGATATGAGACTATGTGGATAAATAATGATTGATGTTTTGAGTGCTAACTTGCCCTCATGGGGAGTAGAGATTTATTCATCTGATATAGTGTGGGCTGATGTTTTTGAGGATGAAGATGAGAGTGTCTTGATGTTCTTAAATTCTGACTTTTTCTTTTGGGTCGTACACATTTATACATATGATATTATGTGGTTGGATATACCTTAGTTGCTTGTGGAGGATTAAGGTATTTTTGATTAGTTAGTAGATGAATGATTTAGTTTTTGTTGGTTGATCAGTAGAGGATTGCCATACTCTATTTTTAGAGGTTCGAACCTTTAGGTTATTTGTGCTTAGTTATGTATCTAGAGAACCTTTGAGTACATGTTTTGTACTGATGTGGGAAGGACTGATTTAGTCAGAAATCATTTTCAGCTTGGATAGTTTATAAAGGATCGATGTATCCTATTCCATGAAGACTTTGACCGTGGACTGTATATACCTGGTGGGATAACTTAGAGGGTGCGTTGGGATATGTGACCCCGCTGGTGTAAGGAAGTGTAGAGCTAATTGCTTAACACTTATGGGATACAATCGTTACTAGTGTAAACTGGGAGAGTACATTTGGATTTATGATGATAATTTTTTTTTTCCCATTGGATATAGTCTTGGTAGTGTATGACATTGACTGGCAATGTTATACCACGGTGTGTATATTTTTCTTGTCCGATACCAGTTCCTTTGAACCTAGAGCAGGGTTGATACTGGATGATTAGGCTGCTTTATTTTGGGTTGCCTTTGATTGATGTATTCATGCTTGATACATATGCATGAATTTTGTTTAGATATACCGGTAACCCATGAGTGTTGGTAGCATAAGGTTGGTCTCTTTGATTGAGCTGGTATGCTGATTTTGCATGTATATCATGATTGTTTTGGGTTGTAGGAGTCCTGTGGTAGACTGTCCATTTGCAACTAGTATATGTATCCATGTTCTGTTATGGTTTGAAGGTTCCTTGTGGATCATAGATATGTAGTTGGGTGTATGTATCTGGAGGTATTATTGAAGATATCTTGTTGATTAAATCCGAGATGTAGTATAAGTACATCGGTGGTGTTTTGATGGAGGCATTTTGTCGATTTAATCTGAGTTGGGATATGTACATATGTGTTTGGTGTGGTATCAGAGGTAACTTTTTGATTATGTTTGATTTGTGAGTGCACCTGAGTTTAGTATGCTTTATTGGAAGTATATGTTGGTTATACTCTTGGCATAGGTGTATATATGCCATGTGAGGTTGTTTGAGGTGTATTGTCGATTATACCTATGTTGATATATGCACACGGGTTCGGTATGCATTGTTGGAGGTAGCACGATGATTTATGCCTATGTTGTGGGTATGCTTGGTGTATAATAATTGGAGGATTTTGTTGATCATACATATGTTGTGTGAGCATGTGTGCTAGGTGTATATATTGGTAGCAGTATGATGATTCTACTTATACTGAATGCAGAATGTGGAGTGACTGCATTATCTTATTTGTTAATTAACCCATCAACTAATTTTCCTATCAGTGGATGACCCACTAGGATGCTGATAGAGTTGATGATGTATTTGATTAGTTACTAGGTTGTTATATCATAGGCTAACCACAGTGAATTGTGGTAGAGAGATTTTGTACAGTCTCTAGCTGGATAGTTAGGTGCCTTGGGGTACTTAGGTATTGTTTTGTGGTGGAGCGTTGCTCCCACATATCACGGATTGCTGGTAGCGGAGCATTGCTCCTATATTTATTGCAGATACATATTTCAGATTATTTGTGGTGGAGTGTTGCTCCCACATATTGAGGATTTCTTGTGGTAGAGCGTTGCTCCCACATATGTGGTGTTTCCTGTGATGGAGCGTTGCTCTCACCCTGGAGGATTTATTCTTTGGTGATTTATGTTATTGATGATCAGATTTTTCGATTTATTATTGGAGATCTTATGGATAGAAATGTCTGTGATACGGACATTATGTGTCTTGGTTTTTGCCATATAGGCTTACAGTGCCTTAGATGTTTTCAGGGACTCGATGATCCTGGTATGTCGAGGATGTTTGGATAGGTTTCCATTATCTTTGTGGACGATGTTGTGATCTATTACGGATCCGAGGTGAGTCACGTACACTACCTTTGCATAGATCTAGAGATGATTCGACGAGAACATCTATATGTGATTATCAGTAGTGCTGGTTTGGATTGTCTTTTGTTATGATGTTTGGGACACACGGTCACTAGTAGGAGTGTACCGTGGTTCCACAGGAGATAGAGGTTGTTACCGTTGGGAGCAGCCGAAATCAGTGTAGGAGATCCGCAGTCTTTTGTGACTCGCAGGATATTACAGACCTTTCGTCGAGGGTTTCTTCCGCATAGCTATGCTACTTTCACGCGTGACCATTAAAGGCGTGAAGTTTACTTGGACTGAGGATTTCAAGACCAGCTTCTAAGAGCTGAAGCGGAGACTAGTGTCGGCTTTGATTTTTGGTTTTTACCTTCAGAAGAGGACGAATTTGTCCTCTACACCGACGCGTCTCTACAGGGTATGGGTGCTGTTCTGAGGTAGCACGGTAGAGCGTTCTTATATGCTTCTCGATAGTTGAGGGAGCCTGAGAAGAAAATACTCAGTTCATGATCTGGAGTTGGCCGTTATTATTTTTCCCTGAAGATTTGGTGGTAGTACCTGTATGATATTACATTGAGATTCTCACTGACCATCGGAGTCTCAAATATCTGTTCACTCAGAAGGAACTTAATCTTTGACCGAGGACATAGATGGAGTTCCTGAAGGATTATGATTGTATCATTAGCTATCACCGGGGAAAAGCTAATGTGGTTGCCGATGCACTTAGCTAGAGGTCTAGAGGGACTTTAGCTTGCCACCGAGTTGTGGTCACAGATTTGATTCAGGATTTCTCTGAGTTAGACATTCAGGAACAGGGACAGACAGAGCAGGGTATTCTTGTTACCATAGTTGCTCAATCGTCGATCAGGACGAGAATCCGAGAGACCCAGTTGTTGAGACCTCATAGAGCTCAACGTGAGGCAAAGTGGTCCATATTATCAGACAGAGGATGTCAGAGGCATAAGACTGCCAGGAGTGTTATGCTGACCGGAGTCGGAGACCCTTAGAGTTCTCCATTTGCGACCAGGTATTTCTACGAGTTTCACCCACGAAAGGGGTGAAGAGATTGACCTCAGAGGTAAGCTAGCTCCGCGATAAATTGGACCTTTCCAGATCTCGGAAAGGATTGGAGCAGTAGCTTATCGATTGGCACTATTACCGTCCTTGGCAGGCGTTCGCGCCGTATTCCACGTATCTACGCTGAGGAGATACGTACCCGATCTGATACATGTGTTGATAGATAATCTCAGTTCTCCTTTCAGCCTGACGTCACCTATGAGGAGGTTCCGGTATGGATTCTAGACCGGAAAGAACGTCAGTTGCAGAACAAGACTATTCAGCTGGTTAAAGTCGGATGACAGCATCATTCGGACGAGGAGGCTACTTGGGAGCTCGAGGATACGATCCGAGCTCGATATCCCCATCTTTTCACAGGAGGTATGTGATTTAATTTACCGTTTAGCATTTATACTCTTTACCTGTTGTTAGTAATGTGCTGATGGTAGATAACGAAATTTGGGGACCAAATTTTTATAAGTGGGGGAGAATGTAAAATAGCAGAAAATAGAGATTAATAATAAGGGAATTTTCCAGAATTTTTGGAAATTTTTCGGAGCTCGTACGGATGAGTTAACGGGGATAAAAAAACGAGGCCCCGGAAAAGCCTGTTTAGGTTATCCCCTTTAAGTGAGGAAATGTTTATATTTACATTTCCTTTTTATTTTATTTTCTTTATTTTCTTTATTTGTTTTTCCCTTCTCTGCCTCGCCGAAACCGAGTGCCGACTCCTCCTCTGCGCGCACCCGAGCCGTCGGTTTGCCCTAACCGCCGGCCCCAGTGGTTTCTTCCTCACCAGCGCTTGATCAAGAGACGAACCCCTCTCCTCTCTGCGCCTTCTCCACCCGACAGCACCGCCGGGTGCTCTACCCCCTCGCGACCATTCTTACTTAACCGGGGGTTCCCTCTTCCATCCAGCAGCGTCGACTGGACCGCCGACACCACTCGATTGCTGGCTGCCGACTCCCCTCTGCCCTAGCGTCGACGTCCCACTCCTGACGCCACAGCGTCGCGGCCGATGGCTAGCCACCCGAGCTCTCATCGCCGGCTAAAATTCCCTGTGCCCTAGCCGCCAGCCACCGAGAGCCCTCTGATTTTCGCCACTGTGCCCTAGTTGCGATCCCCTCAGCTGCTGCCCCTTTGACCCGATGCCCTAGTGCCATTGATGATCTCTGCCGGTTCACCACCACAGTAGCAAGTGGAGTTCGCCTGAGAGAAGGCTGCTAACCTGGATTTGGAGTGAAGCTTGCAAGGTATTGGATTTGCAGGATTTGATTTCATGATTTGTACTGGAATTTTAACTGTATGATGGATATTTGACCTATACAGTAGGATTTGGGAATTTTAGTGTTGGATTTGGAGGTTAGCGGCTCTACCTAGCTCCGGGCATTGTTCTGGCAGCAACTTCTCCGGCTGTGATTCAATAGAGGAGGGCAAATTAGGTAAGTTTTAGAAGTGATTTCGATTGTACATTGGAGTTTGTTTGTTATTTGATGATGGTGTTATGTTTGGTGGTGGAAAATAATTTCTAATTATAAGTGTGGATTGGAGGAAATGGTTGTGTTGATTTGAGGTGCTAGATTTACTGAGAAACAGATTTAATAGGGGGATAAATCAGATTTAATTGATGATTAATTGTGTTGGTTTATAGGAGGAATTTATCCTTGCTGTTGTTACACATAAAATGGAAATTTGGAATAGTTACTGTTTCTGGTAAATAAGGATTTGTATTTGGTTATGCATTTGAGTTGTAGCTAAATAAAATATTTATATATCGGTGACACAGGACTGTGACTCGAGACGAGTATCTCGACGTCGTGTTTGGACCAGCTTGGACTTTTCGATTGGAGGCGGGTACTTTTGACTTTTTGTATTTGATATACTTAGTAATGAAATTAACATATTGCATCAATTGTGTTTCTTATCTGTTTCGGTTAATTACTACCCAAATCTTGGTACGTGCTTGATTGATTGATTGATTTGCATCTCATGTATATTTTACCTGTTTATAAATGCTTATAGGGGGTAGTGATATACCATGCTTCACCATGTTCAGGACCTAGGGTTTTATACCTTCTGTGTACCTTTGATTCGATATGATTCGTTGACCAAGGGTGCATTTTTCTATATATATGGATTAGGTCAGGATGTTTATATGGTTATTGCCATGCATCATTTGCATGATTGCATGCTGTGCGATAGTCCGCTCCATTATTGTTGAGCACATCGCCAGTTACATGGATCTGCACACACCACCACTCATGGGTTAGTGGTCGATTCAGGCAGAGTGTGTTGCAGCAGGGACTCTGTTAGGCACCGTTGGTCCGCTCATGGGTAGTGTGACACAACGTGTTATCCGGCAGGGATTCCTCCCCGTCATCGTGTACCGGGAGTTGAGAGCATTGTGCTCCCCCATCTATGATTTGGGGTAGGAGGATAGGTGTACTCCGACAGCATCCCGTCCACTCGGTCACTCATCAGGAGTAGTGACAACAGAGTGCACGGTTGTCACAGCCCTACCCACTCGGCCTCACTATTGTGTGTGAGATGATCGACTGACGTCAGGGGTGACCAGGACGCATCATTGGCATCATATGCATGATGCATTTATTGCTTGTGTTTGTGTTTGCTGCATTTATATGCTGCATATTGTTTGGATACCTATGTTTGACATGCATACAGGATTTCCTTATCCCTCGGATTGTTTGACCTTATACTCAGGACCTGGTTAGTACAGTATTCTCCTGATTTCGTTTCAGTTGCATTTATCCTTCTCGTATTCAGGAGACTGTACGCATGATTAGTGCTAGGTGTTGTTTCTTTACTTTGCATATCAATTGTACCTGCTGAGTGTTGGACTCACCCCGCCTCCATTGTTGTTATTTTCAGGTTGATGCTGTCAGGAGGGAGTTCCAGTCGCTAGTTCCCACTGCACGTAGTGCTAGATCCCCTGCAGACCTCGAGGATTGATTGACTTTTGAGTTTTCTTCTCGTTTGTCTATGTTTAGACTTGATTTGTTTGATACTTGGACGTTGTATTTATTATTGTGATGTCGATGGATTTTATTTGGTCTTATTCTACTACATGCCTGCCGGGTCGGCATAAGAGGTGAGTTTCGTCGGATTTGAGTTTTACGAGTGTAGTTGAGTAGGGTAGTTTTCGAGTCAGAGTATTACTGCTTTGTTTGATTTTATATAACTGCGTGGATGTTTGTGTGGTTGTGTTATATTTATTGTTATTATTCCAGCCGCATGTGGCTGAGGTATGGAGATATGTAGAAAGTTTCAGATTGTCTGCCGTACAAGGGAGATGCTGCCGAAATTTCTTCGGACGGGGACTCCTCTGGGGCGTGACAGGGATCTCCTTAAGAAAGCAATCCCTAGGCTCTGTTGCTCTAAAAGTAAACGATAAATTGGAATGGATATACAGGTGTAATCCCAAAAATTTGCATCGGATACCTAGGTTAGTCTACCTTATAAATTATCATTGAGAATAGGAAACCAAACAATAGATTAGTTGTTTACATTCATTGAGGTAAAATTGAAATCATAGAATTGCTTCTTCCAATCAATTTCACCAAGATCACTCTTCCTTTTCTTCTTCTCACTCGATTCTTTGTTTTCTCTCTCAATTCTTTAATCTCTCACAATAGATCTTTAGTTTTCTAACAAACCAAACCAAAGCAATGTTTAGACAATTATATTTGAAAAGTAAACTAGTATTTGACCATCAGTCCTTGTGAATTCGATCTTTTTATTACTTGAAGACACATATCATGGACTTGGGATTTGGACCACATCACTAGAGTTATATAATTAGAGATCAATTTTTAGGAGTAGATCAATAACATGATTAAGTGATCAATTTTAACTAAAGAGAGTTTTTCAAGTCATTTTTTTGTCATTTTCTTAGATCTAGTATACTGAGCAAAGCTATCATTGAAATGCCAACATGAGTGCAAAAAACTTAAGAATCTTATGACCCCATGTATATTGTTTTATAATGGGTAGACTGTGTATGAATGTATGATATGGATGCGATCTTATTTACCTAAAGCTATATAATCTTTCTATGCCTTGTAACTTAGTTATATTATTGATTGAGTCCTTGAAAGGACTTACTTATCAAAGTATTATTGACTAGACTACCTATAGTCATTTTCTTAATTGGGCTTTACCATGGAACCAAATCTTTTGCCTCCCTTACTCAAGCTCGGATCCTTCCATTACACCTTCAAGTAATGAAGCAATGAGTGCCTTCTCTCTCCCACCTTCTTCCCCAATCTCGACAATAAGCCCTTTTCCCTACCATGTATTTGCTTCTAGCGCCTCTCCAATGGAGCAGTTGCTTGGAAAGGCCTCTCCCTTAAGGGCTAGCATTCGGCTGATCCTATCCGCACAAGGTGGTGTTTGCAACCAAGATAGGCCTAGCCCTCACCATTGTTGTAACGCCCGCCCTTCTTACCCAACCAAAGGCGGCGCTACGTTCTTATACTACTTACGTACATGTTTTACTATAACAGCGGAAGAATAAAAACTTTAAAGAATTTAATTTATTAAGCATAATATCACATATTCTGATTTGTTCAAATGTGCATATATTGAACTTATAACAAAAAATATTAATTTGTCCGGATCGTTCTTTGCCGAGCCACCACCACACACATCACTATCTGCTCCTCCTGTTGCTCCTCTAGCTCATCCAACTTCTTTATCTGCGGTACAAGGAAAGTAAGCTGTGAGCACTCATGGCTCAGTAAGTTCCTTTCCTACTCACTAAAACCAAAAATCATCGTATATTAATATCATGCGTAGTATCATAAGCATACGACATACAAGGGTATCATATCCATATCATGACATTATATCATCAGATAATTCAAGCACATATGTAGGCAATGCATCATGAATTTGAAAGCTTATACTTATAAGTACTTGAAATTCATATCATCATTAGAGGGGATCCCGGTTTGTACCACATACATAATGCGTAGGTCCAAGGTAGCAAGTCTTGAGCCCTACCATTCATACATACTAGGCCCGAGTCTTACTCCATCGACCTAGGGCACTCAAAGGCCCATTACTGATGAGGCCCGAGTCTTACTCCATCGACCCCGGGGCATTTACGGAGCCCACCCTTGGTACAAACCATAAAAATAACTTATCATGCATAACTATCATATCATGTCCTTAACAATCTTTCATGCATTTATTCTTTTTCATCATTTCTTTTCATTATGTATAGCATTTTCTATGCTATCACATATCATAACATAACTTCATTCTTTTCATTATGTATAGCATTTCCTTATGCTATCACATATCATGGCATATAACATAATTTCATTTTCTCCTCATTATGTTTAGCATTTCCTATGCTATCACATATCATGGCATATTACATAACATTATGTATAGCATTTCCTATGCTATCACATATCATGGCATATAACATAATTTCATTTTCTCCTCATTATGTTTAGCATTTCCTATGCTATCACATATCATGGCATATTACATAACATTATGTATAGCATTTCCTATGCTATCACATATCATGGCTTATAACATAATTTCATTTTCTCCTCATTATGTTTAGCATTTCCTATGCTATCACATACCATGGCATATTACATAACATTATGTATAGCATTTCCTATGCTATCACATATCATGGCATATAACATAATTTCATTTTCTCCTCATTATGTTTAGCATTTCCTATGCTATCACATATCATGGCATATTACATAACATTATGTATAGCATTTCATAGAAGGAACCTTGCACTAGTTCGGTTAGACAATAATCTTACTCACCTCTTTAAAATATTTTTGGTTGAAATCCTAAGGTTAGATACTCCTCTGATCATACATTATATCAATATAAAATCATGGAAAGGAATCCTTCTACATAGCATAGAAAATCTTATCATGAAATGAGGTCTTGTTTAAATCATCCTAGATTTGAAAACCTTTTCTTTAGCCGAATTTTCTTAAATTCTTTCCTAGGTTTTCTAATCCTTATAAATCCGAAAATCACATAAAAGCCTTGTACCACAGGTGAGGGGAAACTTACCTTCTTCGCTTAAGTTTCCTAGGTTTGAGAACTCGCTTGGGGACCTTTCTTCCTTGCTTGTTTGCTCGACACCAATGGAGGAGAGGAGTGGCTAGGTCTTTTGGTGGAGAGGGGAGGAAGAAGAGGCTTCTTCCTCTTTGTGTTGCTCGGCAACAACAAGAAAGAAAGAAGAGGGAGGGAGTGAGGAGGAAGAGGAGCTTCCTTCCTCTTGTGTTGCTCGGCAACAAGAAGAAAAGAGGGGGAGAGGGAGGTCTCGGCACAAAGGGAGGAGAGGAGGATGAGTGGGTTGAGGATGAAGTTGAAGCCCCCCTCCATGCCTATTTATACTAAAAGGAGGGGAGGGAACTTGACTTGATTCATCCTCCCTATTCATTTCTCCCCTTAAATGACAAGAATATTCTAGAGATATGCCTCTTGAGTTCTCTCTTTTCTTTCCCTTAATCTCTCTCTTTTTTCTCCTTTAATTAAAATTCCTATCTCTCCTCTTACAATATTCTCTCCTATCCCACTTGGTTAATACATGCATGCATCCACAAGAGAACCAAGGTTCAAAACTTGGTTATGTATATTTTTATTTCTTTTTACTTCCTTTTTCTTTTAAGTAAAAGAATCCTTTCTTATTCTTAACTACTTAATCCTTTCTCTCCTTATCAATAATTCTCCTATCCCCTTTGGTATCCTATACATGTTCCTTACAAGAGGTCCAAGGTTCAATCTCTCTTCTAACATTTTATTTTCTTTTGTACATAATAATTCGTATATTTCCATATTATGCATTATGCATAAATATTTCATACATGTACATATTATCTCATATTTCTTCCTTTTGTCTACATTAATTCCATACATTTTAAATCATGCATAGATGATTATATTCTCAACTTTATTTTTCTTTCATAAAGTTTTAATCATCTAAATCCATCTTAATATTTAACTTAGAATATTTACACCTTCTTTTCATTCGTACTCTCATTATCCTTACTTTCTTATCTAGGCTTTCTAGGGGTGTTACAAACTCCCCTACTTATTGAAAGTTCGTCCCCGAACTTAGAATAACAATTTCTGCTCTTCATTATCGTCCGAATTCCCTTCCTCGATTTCCTCGAGATCTTCCTCTCCGAACTCGCCGTATTCCGGAGATTCCGAGTCGCTCACATAGTTGTCGAAGTATTCCAGCATATCGGGTTCATCCGCGAACTCGAGGTATTCGCCAAAATATTCTACATCCTCGGGATCGTATTCGAATGGGATATAGTCCATTTCTACTAGATTTTAAAGATTCATTATTCCTCTTATGTTATAGCCTAAGGTTCTTGTATCTAGGCTACCATTCATGCATCCTACTTATCATCATGCACCATTCTCTAGGGTATAGCTTAAGGTATCCTTCCTAGGCTACCATTCATGTATCTTAGAGTATCATACTATTTTGCATACAAATAAATTATGCAACTGTACTTACTTGGAGCGGCAGGAAGGAGCTTGATGTGTGTGTAGTGAGCTGGCAAAACCTCGCTCTGATACCAACTGTAACGCCCGCCCTTCTTACCCAACCAAAGGCGGCGCTACGTTCTTATACTACTTACGTACATGTTTTACTATAACAGCGGAAGAATAAAAACTTTAAAGAATTTAATTTATTAAGCATAATATCACATATTCTGATTTGTTCAAATGTGCATATATTGAACTTATAACTAAAAATATTAATTTGTCCGGATCGTTCTTTGCCGAGCCACCACCACACACATCACTATCTGCTCCTCCTGTTGCTCCTCTAGCTCATCCAGCTTCTTTATCTGCGGTACAAGGAAAGTAAGCTGTGAGCACTCATGGCTCAGTAAGTTCCTTTCCTACTCACTAAAACCAAAAATATCGTATATTAATATCATGCGTAGTATCATAAGCATACGACATACAAGGGTATCATATCCATATCATGACATTATATCATCAGATAATTCAAGCACATATGTAGGCAATGCATCATGAATTTGAAAGCTTATACTTATAAGTACTTGAAATTCATATCATCATTAGAGGGGATCCCGGTTTGTACCACATACATAATGCGTAGGTCCAAGGTAGCAAGTCTTGAGCCCTACCATTCATACATACTAGGCCCGAGTCTTACTCCATCGACCTAGGGCACTCAAAGGCCCATTACTGACGAGGCCCGAGTCTTACTCCATCGACCCCGGGGCGTTTACGGAGCCCACCCTTGGTACAAACCATAAAAATAACTTATCATGCATAACTATCATATCATGTCCTTAACAATCTTTCATGCATTTATTCTTTTTCATCATTTCTTTTCATTATGTATAGCATTTTCTATGCTATCACA
Source organism: Zingiber officinale (assembly GCF_018446385.1). NCBI lineage: Eukaryota > Viridiplantae > Streptophyta > Magnoliopsida > Zingiberales > Zingiberaceae > Zingiber > Zingiber officinale. The sequence continues at coordinate 41,117,277 of NC_056007.1, read as the reverse complement.
TATCATAACATAACTTCATTCTTTTCATTATGTATAGCATTTCCTTATGCTATCACATATCATGGCATATTACATAACATTATGTATAGCATTTCCTATGCTATCACATATCATGGCATATAACATAATTTCATTTTCTCCTCATTATGTTTAGCATTTCCTATGCTATCACATATCATGGCATATTACATAACATTATGTATAGCATTTCCTATGCTATCACATATCATGGCATATAACATAATTTCATTTTCTCCTCATTATGTTTAGCATTTCCTATGCTATCACATATCATGGCATATTACATAACATTATGTATAGCATTTCCTATGCTATCACATATCATGGCTTATAACATAATTTCATTTTCTCCTCATTATGTTTAGCATTTCCTATGCTATCACATATCATGGCATATTACATAACATTATGTATAGCATTTCCTATGCTATCACATATCATGGCATATAACATAATTTCATTTTCTTCTCATTATGTTTAGCATTTCCTATGCTATCACATATCATGGCATATTACATAACATTATGTATAGCATTTCATAGAAGGAACCTTGCACTAGTTCGGTTAGACAATAATCTTACTCACCTCTTTAAAATATTTTTGGTTGAAATCCTAAGGTTAGATACTCCTCTGATCATACATTATATCAATATAAAATCATGGAAAGGAATCCTTCTACATAGCATAGAAAATCTTATCATGAAATGAGGTCTTGTTTAAATCATCCTAGATTTGAAAACCTTTTCTTTAGCCGAATTTTCTTAAATTCTTTCCTAGGTTTTCTAATCCTTATAAATCCGAAAATCACATAAAAGCCTTGTACCACAGGTGAGGGGAAACTTACCTTCTTCGCTTAAGTTTCCTAGGTTTGAGAACTCGCTTGGGGACCTTTCTTCCTTGCTTGTTTGCTCGGCACCAATGGAGGAGAGGAGTGGCTAGGTCTTTTGGTGGAGAGGGGAGGAAGAAGAGGCTTCTTCCTCTTTGTGTTGCTCGGCAACAACAAGAAAGAAAGAAGAGGGAGGGAGTGAGGAGGAAGAGGAGCTTCCTTCCTCTTGTGTTGCTCGGCAACAAGAAGAAAAGAGGGGGAGAGGGAGGTCTCGGCACAAAGGGAGGAGAGGAGGATGAGTGGGTTGAGGATGAAGTTGAAGCCCCCCTCCATGCCTATTTATACTAAAAGGAGGGGAGGGAACTTGACTTGATTCATCCTCCCTATTCATTTCTCCCCTTAAATGACAAGAATATTCTAGAGATATGCCTCTTGAGTTCTCTCTTTTCTTTCCCTTAATCTCTCTCTTTTTTCTCCTTTAATTAAAATTCCTATCTCTCCTCTTACAATATTCTCTCCTATCCCACTTGGTTAATACATGCATGCATCCACAAGAGAACCAAGGTTCAAAACTTGGTTATGTATATTTTTATTTCTTTTTACTTCCTTTTTCTTTTAAGTAAAAAGAATCCTTTCTTATTCTTAACTACTTAATCCTTTCTCTCCTTATCAATAATTTTCCTATCCCCTTTGGTATCCTATACATGTTCCTTACAAGAGGTCCAAGGTTCAATCTCTCTTCTAACATTTTATTTTCTTTTGTACATAATAATTCGTATATTTCCATATTATGCATTATGCATAAATATTTCATACATGTACATATTATCTCATATTTCTTCCTTTTGTCTACATTAATTCCATACATTTTAAATCATGCATAGATGATTATATTCTCAACTTTATTTTTCTTTCATAAAGTTTTAATCATCTAAATCCATCTTAATATTTAACTTAGAATATTTACACCTTCTTTTCATTCGTACTCTCATTATCCTTACTTTCTTATCTAGGCTTTCTAGGGGTGTTACAAACTCCCCTACTTATTGAAAGTTCGTCCCCGAACTTAGAATAACAATTTCTGCTCTTCATTATCGTCCGAATTCCCTTCCTCGATTTCCTCGAGATCTTCCTCTCCGAACTCGCCGTGTTCCGGAGATTCCGAGTCGCTCACATAGTTGTCGAAGTATTCCAGCATATCGGGTTCATCCGCGAACTCGAGGTATTCGCCAAAATATTCTACATCCTCGGGATCGTATTCGAATGGGATATAGTCCATTTCTACTAGATTTTAAAGATTCATTATTCCTCTTATGTTATAGCCTAAGGTTCTTGTATCTAGGCTACCATTCATGCATCCTACTTATCATCATGCACCATTCTCTAGGGTATAGCTTAAGGTATCCTTCCTAGGCTACCATTCATGTATCTTAGAGTATCATACTATTTTGCATACAAATAAATTATGCAACTGTACTTACTTGGAGCGGCAGGAAGGAGCTTGATGTGTGTGTAGTGAGCTGGCAAAATTTGGCTCTGATACCAACTGTAACGCCCACCCTTCTTACCCAACCAAAGGCGGCGCTACGTTCTTATACTACTTACGTACATGTTTTACTATAACAGCGGAAGAATAAAAACTTTAAAGAATTTAATTTATTAAGCATAATATCACATATTCTGATTTGTTCAAATGTGCATATATTGAACTTATAACTAAAAATATTAATTTGTCCGGATCGTTCTTTGCCGAGCCACCACCACACACATCACTATCTGCTCCTCCTGTTGCTCCTCTAGCTCATCCAGCTTCTTTATCTGCGGTACAAGGAAAGTAAGCTGTGAGCACTCATGGCTCAGTAAGTTCCTTTCCTACTCACTAAAACCAAAAATATCGTATATTAATATCATGCGTAGTATCATAAGCATACGACATACAAGGGTATCATATCCATATCATGACATTATATCATCAGATAATTCAAGCACATATGTAGGCAATGCATCATGAATTTGAAAGCTTATACTTATAAGTACTTGAAATTCATATCATCATTAGAGGGGATCCCGGTTTGTACCACATACATAATGCGTAGGTCCAAGGTAGCAAGTCTTGAGCCCTACCATTCATACATACTAGGCCCGAGTCTTACTCCATCGACCTAGGGCACTCAAAGGCCCATTACTGACGAGGCCCGAGTCTTACTCCATCGACCCCGGGGCGTTTACGGAGCCCACCCTTGGTACAAACCATAAAAATAACTTATCATGCATAACTATCATATCATGTCCTTAACAATCTTTCATGCATTTATTCTTTTCATCATTTCTTTTCATTATGTATAGCATTTTCTATGCTATCACATATCATAACATAACTTCATTCTTTTCATTATGTATAGCATTTCCTTATGCTATCACATATCATGGCATATTACATAACATTATGTATAGCATTTCCTATGCTATCACATATCATGGCATATAACATAATTTCATTTTCTCCTCATTATGTTTAGCATTTCCTATGCTATCACATATCATGGCATATTACATAACATTATGTATAGCATTTCCTATGCTATCACATATCATGGCATATAACATAATTTCATTTTCTCCTCATTATGTTTAGCATTTCCTATGCTATCACATATCATGGCATATTACATAACATTATGTATAGCATTTCCTATGCTATCACATATCATGGCTTATAACATAATTTCATTTTCTCCTCATTATGTTTAGCATTTCCTATGCTATCACATATCATGGCATATTACATAACATTATGTATAGCATTTCCTATGCTATCACATATCATGGCATATAACATAATTTCATTTTCTCCTCATTATGTTTAGCATTTCCTATGCTATCACATATCATGGCATATTACATAACATTATGTATAGCATTTCATAGAAGGAACCTTGCACTAGTTCGGTTAGACAATAATCTTACTCACCTCTTTAAAATATTTTTGGTTGAAATCCTAAGGTTAGATACTCCTCTGATCATACATTATATCAATATAAAATCATGGAAAGGAATCCTTCTACATAGCATAGAAAATCTTATCATGAAATGAGGTCTTGTTTAAATCATCCTAGATTTGAAAACCTTTTCTTTAGCCGAATTTTCTTAAATTCTTTCCTAGGTTTTCTAATCCTTATAAATCGAAAATCACATAAAAGCCTTGTACCACAGGTGAGGGGAAACTTACCTTCTTCGCTTAAGTTTCCTAGGTTTGAGAACTCGCTTGGGGACCTTTCTTCCTTGCTTGTTTGCTCGGCACCAATGGAGGAGAGGAGTGGCTAGGTCTTTTGGTGGAGAGGGGAGGAAGAAGAGGCTTCTTCCTCTTTGTGTTGCTCGGCAACAACAAGAAAGAAAGAAGAGGGAGGGAGTGAGGAGGAAGAGGAGCTTCCTTCCTCTTGTGTTGCTCGGCAACAAGAAGAAAAGAGGGGGAGAGGGAGGTCTCGGCACAAAGGGAGGAGAGGAGGATGAGTGGGTTGAGGATGAAGTTGAAGCCCCCCTCCATGCCTATTTATACTAAAAGGAGGGGAGGGAACTTGACTTGATTCATCCTCCCTATTCATTTCTCCCCTTAAATGACAAGAATATTCTAGAGATATGCCTCTTGAGTTCTCTCTTTTCTTTCCCTTAATCTCTCTCTTTTTTCTCCTTTAATTAAAATTCCTATCTCTCCTCTTACAATATTCTCTCCTATCCCACTTGGTTAATACATGCATGCATCCACAAGAGAACCAAGGTTCAAAACTTGGTTATGTATATTTTTATTTCTTTTTACTTCCTTTTTCTTTTAAGTAAAAAGAATCCTTTCTTATTCTTAACTACTTAATCCTTTCTCTCCTTATCAATAATTTTCCTATCCCCTTTGGTATCCTATACATGTTCCTTACAAGAGGTCCAAGGTTCAATCTCTCTTCTAACATTTTATTTTCTTTTGTACATAATAATTCGTATATTTCCATATTATGCATTATGCATAAATATTTCATACATGTACATATTATCTCATATTTCTTCCTTTTGTCTACATTAATTCCATACATTTTAAATCATGCATAGATGATTATATTCTCAACTTTATTTTTCTTTCATAAAGTTTTAATCATCTAAATCCATCTTAATATTTAACTTAGAATATTTACACCTTCTTTTCATTCGTACTCTCATTATCCTTACTTTCTTATCTAGGCTTTCTAGGGGTGTTACAATTGTTGTGATCCTTAGATGCATAATGATTTTCGCTATTCCACCCAAGCTTAGATCCTTAAGTAGTGCTATCAAATGGGTCAACCCATGGTCAAGCGGGGCGGACCAACCCATCATCTTGGCAGATTAGAAAATCTCCTAATCCAACCCAAGGTGCGTCATGGGTTAGGCTGGCTAACCCATGAGCCTATTAAAAAATTAAAAAATAATAAAGAAAAATTTTAATTTAGGCTGTGATTGAGTTTTTATTTAGCTTATCTTGGATCACAACAACATTGAGTTTAGATATGTTAAGGAGAGGAAAATTCTATTTTTTTAGTTAGCACCAAGTATTCATCTTAAGCTAACTAATTCTGGGGGTGATCACCCAGACCCTATAGAAATTTTCCACTACTACAACAAAAACCCTCATAGACATCGATTTTCCACCGCTGTCTATTACATTTTCGACCGATGTCTATGAAGGCGATGTAAAAGGTCTGTCATTTTAGACATCGGGTTAAAACCGGTGTAGTATTACTTAACGACACCGGTTTTCGAATCGGTTATGAACCGGTGTAGTATCACTTAACGACACTGTTTCAGCAACGGTATAAAACCTATGTAATATTAGTTAATGACACCGGTTTTAGCAGGGGTAGAAAACTGATGTAATATCAGTATTGTTTAACGACACGGATTCAATTTCCGAAACAGTGAAAAATCGATATTATACAAACAAGTCAATATCCATGTAACCAGCACAAATATTATTCTTACAACATAAAAAGATAATAGGTATTGTACACATTAAATCCGCATCCACAAATTACACAAATATTCTTCTTACAATTGGCCAGTTGAGGTACCAATTAACCTACTGCTTAAGTAAGAAGCCCTTTTATTCAACTGTTCGGCATCCATCTCTTTGCTTGATTTCTTCTTCCTCATGGAGGCCACCTTCTTTATCCTTTCCTTTACGTCAACTGCAGATGCATCTGCCACTTCAGCTTCAATGTCTCATTTCTCCTATTTCTGATCATACTCTTCCTGTTCCTTTGATGATTTTTCTTTCTTGGATTTCTTCTTCTTTAAGATTCTGTTCTCTGAAGGAGCACCAACACTTTCTTTCTTCGCCCCTTCACTACTTTGCTCCATTTGCTTCTGTTAGTTAGAGCCCTAGAGCCAATCATTAGATGATTGTTGTATGGACTCGTTGTATCATATTCTTGTATATAAATAAAGGTATTTGTTTTGGTTATTATACTTACTTGTATTGGTGTTAAATAACTAAGTATAATAGCGTCCTTGAGTAGAAGGTTCTTACCTATATCTATCGATTGGTTGAATCGATAGTGAGATGATCTTAATCATTCCTAGTCGAGTATTAACATTAAGGGACAATGTTAATGCGACGAGACTAGCATGTAGGTCAACTCGATGACTTGATCTCACAAGTCATGGATATGGAGATATCAAGTTGCCACATGGGTATGCATTGGAGAATGTATACTGAATGACCCACCATGAGAAAGTATCATGGATCGTTATATGAGTGTCTTATACTTTCTCATGTGGTTATTAGTATAACTACTAGTCCTTGGACTTGAAGTCACCATGGTTCCCTACATAAGGAGTTACGTACTTTAGCTTCGTCAAACGTCACCCGTAACTGGGTGGACTATAAATGCGATTACTGGGTATGTAACAAATTATGCGTAGGGATGTGAGTGATGTAGATGGGATCTATCCCTCCTATATGACGAGAGTGACATCGATATTCTTGATAGAGCGAGACCACTAAGTGCATGGTCATGCCCAAATGAGTCAAAATGAGATATTGAGCTCATTTGATTGAGTGAGTCTACTTGGGATTCAAGATTTAGATTGATTAGAGGATGACACGGTCTATGCCTCATATTGATCAATCTAGATGTCTAGGATAGAAGGACAATGTCATATATTGTGAGAAGTCACAATTAGTAGTCACAAGGTGATGTTGGATCTCAACATTCTTATAACTTGGGTAGTAATGATGTGTTGCTAGATACCGCTCATTACTTATGCTTCTAAATAGGTTTAGGAGCATTGCCAACGTTATAAGAACCTATAGGGTCACACACAAAGGACAATTAGATGGAGATTAGGTTTATTTGATGAACCTAAAGGATTAGGTCCATGTGATGAACCAAATTGGATTAAGAGTAATCCAAATTGAGCTAATTGAGTTGGACTCAATTTGGTTCATGTGTTAAGTGAGTCTAATTTGGACTTAGACTCATTTAATTAATTTAATTCAATGAATAGAGATTCATTAAATTAAAATTGACTTGAACCAATGGTTAGATTAGATCAACCAAGGGAGAGAAGTGGTCAAGTTTGACTTGACTTGAGAGGAAGATGAAGGGTCAAGTTTGACCTGACCATTTGTCACCTCATTGGTGAGTTGGCATTAAGTGGCTAATGGTGATGTGCCACATCATCAAGGCTAGCACATGTGTGTGCCACCTCATGAGGGAGATCAAGAGTTTTTGACTCTTGAAATTCCATGGAGTATATAACCCCTCATGAAAAGTGGCCGGCCACTTTTAGTGCTTGTGGAGTTTCAATTTTGTTTTGTAACTCCATCTTCTTCTTCCTCAAGCTCTTTCTTCTCTCCCTCTCCTCCTCTTTGGCCGAATCTTTCAAAGGGTGCTAGCACACCTTTTGTTAGGTTTCTCCATCATTTGTTCGTGTGGATACTCATAGAGAAGTATCTACTTTGATACTTTCGAGATCCGGCGAATCTTGGACTAGCGGGATTATGCGAAGGGCTTCGCATCAAGAGTAAACTCTTCTCCTTTGTAGATCTAGTGTAGATTTAGGTTAGAAAACTCATACTCGAAGTTTTTACGAAATTTTATTCTTCGCACGGATCTGGTGGCGGGGGATTTCGGGGTTTCCGCAACGCAAAAAGCGGTTTTTGCGGCTCGAAAAATCCAACAGCTTCTTGTTTGCATAACAAGGATAAACAAATTCAACACACATTAAACAATCACTTCATATGTATGAAGCAACTCAAGTGAATTAAAATTTACTATCTATCAAAAATAAACTAATTATGTGAAAGAAGACATTACCAGCTTTCTCATTTTGTGCAGTATTACTATCTTTATTTGCAATGCCCATTTCATGTAGAAGTGCATCCAACTCTGCCATTTCCTTTTTCTTAAGCTCCTTCTTTGACAGTTGCCTTTCAACATCTTTGGGTGGTGTTGAAACAGGAGTAGGTTTCTCAATGGTTGTTTCTTTCCTAACAGCCTCTGGTTCATTTTCAGGTTGCTCAACATCATCATCATCACCCATGTCAAGAACATCATCCTCACTTTCACCTTCCTAAACACAGGAAAAAAGAGAGTACTTGCTATAAATAAATAAATTTAAATATCTGATATAAACAAACATGTAAGAAAAGAACTGACTCTCACATGTGAGAGTAAAGCAAATAGTATATAAGCATAATCACTAGCAAGCAACAGAATTAGCTAATAGGAAGAGAAGATTTTTATTTAAATAGATAAACTCATAAACTCAAAAATATTCTACTTATATTGACATAATAAATTTTTAAAAGAACAAAATGAAATAGGAAGAGAAGATTTTTATTTAAACAGATAACCTCAGAAACTCAACTTGTATTAGAACAATCTGCTAGCAATGTGTCCTATTCTTCTACAAACCAAAACTGTTATTGTCTTCTCAGAAAATGGGATAATATGAAATAGTACCAAAGAATTAACAAGAGATTAATAAAAGTGAACTGATAAGAGTTAAGACTACTGATTTACGAAGGAAAACATACTCATACACATGATCCAAATGCAGAAAAATAGGAATAAGCATTACAATAGAATTCTTACAAACACAGGAAAATAGGAACAATAATTAAAATAAGCTGTCAGGAGCTTGATTTGATAGATCAAAATTAGCTATTTTTGCAACATCATCATGAAAGAGTAAAAAATTACTTGACTTTATATCACGATGAATGATATGAGGCTGGGCTTTCTCATGCAGGTATTCCAATCCTTTTGCTGCTCCGACGACAATTTTAACTCTTTGGAGCCATGACAACACTTGTCCTGGTTGTGCTCCTTTAACTCCTTTTCATCCTGTGCATAATTATAGACATCACTATTTGCTACTTTTAAATAAATTGCTTGAAGTGCTAATCTTCTGAATCCATTGTCACTTTTAGAACTCTCTAGGCAAGCTTGATACATGAAATCATAGTATAGAGCATCAACATAATGATGATAAAATCTCATCTATTGCTTCGCTCTGCGAATCTATTTTATCATTTAGTTTAGGAGTAAAATAAACATAATTGATTTTGGACTATCTGACCATATAGATGTTTTACTATCTATCACAGGGAGAAAGAAGGATTTAATGTGACATATAAATGATAAACATCTTCCAACAGTTGGAATGATCATGAGATGAGCCACACACGATTGGTTGTACTAGGAGATTAGAAAACAAATTCAGAATAACATTTAATTAATTATAGTTTTCTGTGTTCCTTGAATAATTCTACTAAATTCTTTAATGCGCACATTTCTTTGTACTTCACAGGTTGTACATGTTGGTGAGAAATATAGACAAAAGCCAGCAGTCCTGCTCCCATGAAAAAGCAACTTAGCCACTTATCTTCAATCCCTGACATTAACTTAAGCTGGACATTTACCTGTTCAATAAGCATACAAAGGAAAGAACAACACATGGTTCCCTCTGTTTAATTGATGAACTTAGGTTCAGTTTGTATTAAACATTGTTATGGATATTATCATGTGGCAAAATAGTATTGCATAAGATCCATTGCAAAAATTACAAGTTGTCATATGACAATTGACAAATACAAAGGATGAGGCTCTCCTTAATGGAAAAGGGGTTTTAAACTACCTGAGACAGTATGTTGATTTTTAGTGTGCTACGTGATAGATGTGAAAATTTCTAGTTTACTTAGCTTGATTAAAATGACATAAGGGTGGTAGATGTGAAAATTTATTTTAAACGGATTACTTAGGTTTTATCATAGGATATGTTTTGTAACAGATGTACGCTTAAATATTTTCATACACATTGCCACATACTCTCATCAACATAATTAACTTTAAAATTTTGACGCCATAGATGTCCACATGTATCTGTGTTCCTTATATAAACTATGCAGTTGAGTGGTTTAAATATTTTGGTGACATATATGTCCACATGTGTCTGTGTCCTTTATATAAACTATGCAGTCAAGTGACCAATAATATATTGTTTGTATATGTTTTCTAATACTTGATTTTAATCAATGTGCCATTGTAATAACATGGTTGCAATAATGGATAAGTTTGCCTAAGAAAAGTTCATACCATGAAGAATGTCATGGAGAGACCCCATTGTAGCAAACTCATATGCTAACAGACGGAGATTTCCTTCAACACTATAACCAACCAACTCCACGACATTCTCATGCTTCAGCCGTGACACCATGGAAACCTGTAAAATTGTTCATATGAGCATGACACCCCAACTAATAAGGTTAAACTAAGTATGACTAAAACCTATGCCAAAAACTCTTGGTCTGGCTGCTTGCTTGAATCCAATTTTTTTACAGTTGTGCTTCTCTCATTCTTTAGGACACCAAAATACACTCTACCAAATGAACCCTCCCAAATCAAAGCTTCATCACCAAAATTTTTTGTGATCTCCCTAATCTCATCAACAGGAATAGCTGGGACTGCAATAGGTTGCGGCTTAACAGTTTGGGCACCCTTAGAAGGAGTATTGGCAGAAAGATAGGCTCCATAATTTCCTGCAAAATAGGCATCCATATTCATTAGAACTGAAAAATTGCTAATGATACCTCCAAAATAGATTTAGTCATCCAGTTGAAATGGAAGAAGACTTAATTTGGAATAAAAAAACTCTAGTGGCCATTTTAGGTATCCTTACCAGCTGAATGGCTTGCAACATAAGGACCACCACTAGCAGCAGTTCGATTATTATCATTCTCTTCGCAACATCCAAAGCACGACATTTTGTGTTTTTTAAGAGTGCTTGTGATGATGCTACCAGACTTGTAAGTTGTAACTAAGAAAACCTGTTTACAAAAGAAAAAAAAAATCCAGTAAACATGGGCACAAAGATGCCGCCTCCCCCCAGTCCCCCAACGCTCCCGAGAGCGGATCCTGCGAAAGCGATTGTGGATCTGAGCACAACCCTCCACCCTATCTCCAGTTCCTGCCACCCCAAATTTGCAAACTTCCAATCTCAAACCAAAGCAGAAAAAACAGGAAAAAAAAAAAAGGAAAAAAGAACACGATTTGGTTGAGAGAAGAAGGGAAAGGGTTTCATACTGGCCAAGCGTGCGAGTGAGAGTCATTCTTGGGGAGAGAATTCACAAGGCGACCGAGGAGAGGAGGCTTGTCGTCTTCCATGCGATCGCTGCGGTTGCTTCCTGCCTGCGCCGTTGATGACCCAAGAGGCCTCTCTGCTGTGATCGACTGGAGTCCTAGGATCATACTGCAGCAAAGGAAGAGTACAACAACCACATACTGCCCTCTCTCTAGATCTGCGGCCATGGCGGCGTTGGGGGGATGGAATGCAACTCTATCACCTCGTCCTCCATGGGTCAAGCCGCCTACGCTGCTATCCTCTGCGCCTCAGTCAAACACAAGGCAAGCTGTGTTGTGCATCGATCTAGGAAGGGAGAGAGGGAGATGAGAGTGAGAGAGATAGTCGGATGGTCAGCGTCGAGGAGGAAAGTGGTGGACAGCGCGATATAGGTTTAGGTTTAGAGGGAAGAGTGAAATTTAGAGGGAAGAGTGAAATGTTGTAAATTTTGGCTAAGTATTGGTGGGAAAATTAAATTATTTTATTTTATTATAGACACCGAGTTTTAAAAACTACTGTTAAAATCGGTGTCTATTAACGAAAAAAGGGCACTCATAGACATCGGCTTAAAAAACCGATGTCTATGAGTCAAAATCTGCGCTTATAGACATCGGTTTTTGGAAAAATCGGTGTAAAATACTCAAAGACATCGTTTTTTCCTTAAAACCGATGTTGTTCCACCGATGTCTATGAGGGTTTTTCTTATAGTGCACTAGCCACCAGGATAAATTGGGAAGTGCTCGCAGCTGGCAATCTATCAGTCCAGTGTTCTTAGGTCAATCATCCATTAAGAAAAATTTATCTATTAATTCATCGAAGATAAGACTCAATCTTTAGATGCTTGAGACACTAAAAATACATCTGACTGTTGCACCATTATCTGGGGCATATGAAAGAGAGAGTTAGATAATGATTGTTTCTAACAACTTGTAAGAATAATGTGGGAAAGTGATCAAGTAGTAGTACACTGTTGATTATAGTTATTTGCCACATATTGAGATCATGCATCATTTGTTAATGATTTCCTTGTAATTTGCATAATTTTTCTAGGCTAGAGGATTTAGCATAGGGGTGTTCTCCAGTGCATAAATAATTTTTTTATTATATTTTATATTTTCTCAATCCGTAGGTCAATCCAAGTCCATCATAGGCCGACTTGCATGGGCCACAGGCCTAAGTGGATTGACCCTCCTGGACTCATCTTAAAATATATTGATAAAATTTTAACCCAATATACTTAAATTATTTGATGATACAGGTCAACCTAACAAGCCCAACTTCAATTCTATCCTTAGGTGTATATTCTAATAGTGTTTTTTTTAAAAAATTTTGTATAGGCAATGTGGATAGTGTCCACACTAGGCAATGTAAGCTCTGCCCATAGCTGACGTGACTAAGAGAAACGTTCAATTATAAAATTGAGCCTCAAAAGTTATCTAGATTATTTGATTAGATTAATAGTAATAGTTGACCATATAATGAGTTAGCAGCGGGTGTTAGTGTAAACCCTGAGAAATAATTATAAATTGATTGACTTAGGATAATTGTATTATATTTATAATATGTAGTATTTTGTTTGTTATTTAATCTATGTTCGTGCTAGCTAAGTAAATATAGTGCCTTAGAATAGTAGGTTCTAGTTTATAGCAAATTAATTGATTGAACTGATTATGGGAGGTTATCGATATATATATATATATATAGAACATTATTTTTAATTATTCCTAGTCAAGTATTAATATACAAGGGAAATATTAATATGTTGAGACTAGTATGTAGGTTCATTGATGACTTATTCTTACAAGTTATGACTATAAGATATCAAATTGATACATGAGGATATATTAGAGAATCTATACTGAAGTGACCTGCCATGAGAAGTTTCATAGATCATTATATGAGTGTCATAAATATTCTCATAGTAACTATTAGTATAAATGGTCCTTAAACCTAAAGACACTACAATTCCCTATGTAAGGAGTTGTGTATTTTAATATCGACAAATATCATATATAACAAGGTAAACTATAAAGTTATTACAATGAGATATGTAGAGGGATGTGAGTGATTTAGATGAGATTTGCCCCTTCCAAATAGCAGAAGAGATATTTGTGGGCCCCTTGTTTAATATTTGTTAAGTGAGGCTACTTAGAGATTAAGAAACACATAGATTGATAAAAGAATGACATGGTCTATGCCTTATGAATAAATATAGATATCAAAGACAAAAGGGGTAATAAGCTATACAAGATAATGATCATAGACATGTTAGGTTAGATCTTGACATTCTCATTACTTAGGTAATAATGATGCATTGCTAGATAGGCTCATTGCTTGTGTATCTAAAAATAATTGTAGAAATATTGCCAACATTATGAGAACCTATTGGGCCACACACAAAGAGTGTGTTGATTTGGAGATTGGTATATCTAAAATAGTATGTGTCTGAGCCTTAAGTCCAAAATTAGTTTTGGACCTTAAGCTTATTCATTTAATGAGTTAATTCAATATGCTTCATTTTTATTTTAAGGCCCAACCCAACTATAGAGCCTACTAAGAGAAACACTAATAGTCATCTCTTTAAAGAGGATAAAGAAGATGAAAAGTTAGCATTTTTCTTTTAAAGGAGGAGAAGGTAAAGAGTTAGCCTTTTTTTTCCATCTTAAAAAGCCATCTCTTTAAAGAGAGAAAAGAAGGTAAAGAGTTAGCATTTTCTTTTTGCCACCTTAAATAGTCATCTCTAACAAGAAGGTGAGGGTGTGTGAGACTCTTCAATTCCTGAGTTTATGAGATGAAACAAAGAATGTGTTGTCTAGATACCGTAGAGGCGTAGACATTCTGATCACTCTAAGATCGACTGGAGTAGCAGACTTTTGAGGGTTGTTCACAAATCAAAGGTAACAATCCAATTCACTAGAGTAATTTGCAAGAGTAGTTTTGCATTCGTATGAATCTCTAGAGAGATCAATTTTCGCTATGTTTTAGTTTATTTTCTGCCTAAAGATCCCAATAGTGGTATCAGAGCCACTTGCGAATGTATTTTACGCCTTGTTTTATATTTGATATAAATGAATGAACATGTGTTTATTATGTGGTTCAGAATGATTTATGAATGGCTTTAATGGGTGTTGTTTTTGATTTATTTGGAATGAAACAGTTTGTGTTGATCAAACTGTAGTGATTGTGGCATCTTCATATTAAATATGAACATGTTCTACAATCCGATTTCATTCGATGAATCATAAACCTTGATTTTCATTATGATTGATGCGGCTGTGATAATCTATTGGGAATAGATTGAGATACTAATCAACAATCTGTTGTGGATAGATTGTAAATTATTAGTCGCAATAATGCATTAATTCATTGTGAAAGGTTTAGGGTTACTGGTCATGGTGATGGGTAGCGACTCATTCAATGAGTTAGTAAAATTATTTTTCTTTTGGGGGCTCCACCCCCAATTCCCTGCATGGGGTACTCCCCCCTTGACCCCCACCTACTAACCGGATAGTGGGAGTCAGGGGAATTACCCCTTGCGACCATTAAGGGTTCTGCAACAAGGACCCCGTATGGCTTTGCCATATAAATCTTTAATCATAATCATAATCATAATAGAATGATGCCATAGATCTGTTACATGTGATGTTTGCCATGGTGTATGGTTATGACACATTTCCTAATTTGATTAGATTACATATATGTGGGTTATAAATCCATAATACAGCCTACGTGTCATGCCTTTTAACTTCATACTTCAAGTTGTAAAAGTTTTTCTCATCTCACCAGACTCCCCTCGAATGTAACTCGAGGTTTCTTTTCTTTTTATTGTACAAATTAGAATAGTGCTAATATAATATTGGACGATGATTGAAAATAAGGAGACCAACAATACATCACAACCAAGGATGCACTTGGAGAAGATGCAATTCCATAAGTTGACTTTTTGATCCTCTCATTGGCTTGAGAAGATCGTAGTATATGGGTTATAGCCATATCACATTGATTTCCTTATTATGCATATATATTGATGTATGTCATGCTTGTATATGATGCATGTCTAATTAGTAGTTTTATCATAATTAGGTTAATTTAAAATGCCTACAAAAGTTTAGTGCTCACTACTACCTTGATCAATTGTAGACATATTTGTTAAAATAAAGTGACTCAATTTATCTTGATAGAGTACGAAAGGACAATTGTGATATTCATCTATTGAATTTTGGGTGTAACTTAACTAAGTTACCACAATTGGATTGAGAACTTAGAGGCATATGATCATTCGATGGGCAAAAGAACAAATAGTCTTGTTCACCTAACTATCCAAGAGTTGCATACGATGCAATTGATAAACATTACCTACCTAATATATCTAAGTCTTGGGTGATTAGCCAAAGTTAACTCAAGATGAGGTATAATATAGATCTTATCCTACTTGAATGTTATTATTATTGGGATTTGGACCTAGTAGTGTTAGTAAACTATGGCTGCCCACATCCATACTTGCTTCTACCAAGCTTTACATTTTAGTGGGATAATCATTTAATTAATGGTCTAATTAAGTGATTTAAATTTGATACTTATTTCTATATTTCTTATTGTAGATCACCATGTTAACACACACGTCTAATTCCCTCTCATTGTAATTTGTCCTTAATAAGGACAAGCTCAATGGAGTTAATTTTCTGGACTAGTACAGAAACTTGAGAATTATTCTCAAGCAAAAAAGAAAATTGTACATCGTAGGGCAGCCTATTTCTCAACCACCCACCTCTAATGCTACTCATACTAATAAGGATGCTCATAAGAAACATCAAAATGATGTATTAGATGTATCATGTCTTATGCTTGTCACCATGAACTTTGAGCTTCAGAAGCAACATGAGAACATAGATGCTTACGATATGGTTGAGCATCTTAAATAACTATATCAAGGGCAGACAATAAATGAGAGATTTGGGGCGTTTAAGACTTTATTTCAAATCAAGATGCAAGAAAAAAGTTCTATAGGAACTCATGTAATTAAAATGATAGGATATGTTGAGAAGCTTAAAAAATTGGAATTTCCACTGGGCTAAGAGTTGGTCACTGACCTTGTTATGCAATCATTACTAGAAAGCTATAGTCAATTTATCATAAATTATAACATTAATGAAATTGACAAAATATTTCCTGAGATGTTAAGCATGTTGAGAATCGCTAAACACAATCTTAAGAAGACTAAGCCCAGTACCATATTGATGGTGCAAAAGGGTAAGGGTACAAAAGGGCAAGGGTAAATGGAAGCCCAAAGGTAAGGGTATGATCCAAGCTAAAGGCAAGGCTAAATGTTATGCATTAAAACCTAAAAAAAGGGGTGGCTAAGGAAGGAACCTGCTTCCACTGTGATGAGATTGAATATTGGAATAGAAATTACAAATTGTACCTGAAGGAAGTAAAAAAGAACAAGAAGTGAGACTTCTGCCTTAGGTATATATGTTATAAAAGTGAATCTATCTATTTTTTCTTCATGTGTATTAGATACAAGTTGTGCATCTCACATTTATACTTGTTAGCGCTACTCGAAATTCCGTTATGTTTCCCCTGTACAAAAATTTGTACAAGTACAGAACTTTTCCTAGCAACCCATGTGTTCTTCAAAAGGTAAACTTGGATTACAAACGAAACTTAACATTATTAATCCAAGTTCAACTCATGTGTTCTTCAGAAGTTAAACCATATTACAGAAGTTGATTAAATATCTATTTCAAGGATTGACTTCCAGGTTGTTGGCGAGACACTCGACCTTCTTGGTTATGGGATCATCCACCACTTCCTAGACAAAGTCTTTCAAAGAAATTGAATATTTAAACTCCTTACAGTCCGGGACGAGTCCTCTTCCGAGGAAGAAGGCCTTGAAAGCAACATGGGACGAGTCCTCTTCCGAGGAATCCGACGACGAAGAACTCGAGCAGACAAATTTTCTTGCATTGACAGCCCGGGACTACAACAACGAATCTGGAAGTGAGGACGAATCGGAAGCCGAGTCCGAGAGAAGCCACGGATCCGCATCCGTTTCCGAAGGGCCAAACCCCTCTGTAAGTAAAAATCGTTTATATAGCTTAATTAATTATTTAATGCATAAAGTAGCTAAGTCCAAAATTCGAATTAAGTCGCTTCTAAAGGAGGTAACACTCCTTAAAGAAACGACTAATAACGAATCCTTGACTGATCCGGTTCAGACTGGAACCTCAACTCAAGTTCAAAAACTTGAGGAAGAGCATTCCAACCTAAAAAGTCAAGTCAAGGATTTGAAGACAACCTTAGAACGATTTTCCTTGGGGTCCAAGAATCTTGACTTGATTCTTGGAATACAAAGGGCAATCTACAATCAAACTGGACTAGGATACAAATTGAAAAAGAAGTATAAGTCATATTTATCTCTAATACAAAGGACAAATAGAAAAATGGTCCAAGCATGGGTTGCCAAGTCCAACCTGATCAATCAAGTTGGACTCGGACAATATTGGGTTCCTAAAGATCAAATACATTACCTTGATAGACCATATCGAGGCTATGATCCAGGGGGAGCTAGAAGAAAAACGATTAAATTAAATTAAAAATTCAAATAAAAATTTCAAAATTAAATTAAAATTTTGAAATTCAATTAAAAATTTGAAATTCAATTAAAATTCGAAATTCAATTAAATTAAAATTCGGAATTCAATTAAATTAAAAATTCGAAATTCAAATAAAAATTCGAAATTCAATTAAAATTCAAAATTCAATTAAATAAAAATTCAAAATTCAATTAAATTCAAAATTCAAAATTCAAATAAAAATTTGAAATTTAATTAAATTAAAATTAAATTAAATTAAAATTCAAAATAGAAGAAGGATCCAGAATAGCTGGCACCCGCAACTAATCTACCCGAAATGGGTAAACAAGAGTAGTCTACCCGGCAGGGTAATTAAGGTTAGATAAAATGGACTAGATTTAACTTAACCCGACGGTACTGGTGAAGTTTTTGGATGATAGTACGTTAGGGAAGCTTGGGCATCGCATGTCTAGGAAGATATGGCTTCGACCTGATGCATTTGGCCAAGTGGAACTGACCGAAGCTACCCTTAAATGGATCCTAACTAGTTAAACCAAGGTTAAGTATTAAGTTTAATGGGTAGGACTATTTGGAAAACCTCGAAGGCATGGTTACTTTAATGAGTTCCTTGTGACTCACCATAGCCCAGAAGTTTATACAAAGAATGGTTACTTGTTAAACCCAAAGCTAAACCTGAATCTAACACAAAAGTTAAACATAATCCTAAAATTGAACCTCAATTCATCTCACAAAAATTATAGGAATCCCTGATTGAAAATTTAGATCGGGTGAAATGACTAAGGAATATAAATTCAAAATTAAAATCAACTTAAATATTTTTCAAAATTAAAAATCAACTTAAATATTTTTCAAAATTAAAAATCTACTTAAATATTTTTCAAAATAAAAATTAACTTAAATATTTTTCAAAATTAAAATCAACTTAAATATTTCTCAAAATTAAAATTAACTTAAATATTTTTCAAAATTAAAATCAACATAAATATTTTTCAAAATTAAAATTAACTTAAATATTTTTCAAAATTAAAATCAACTTAAATATTTTTCAAAATTAAAATCAACTTAAATATTTTCAAATTTAAATTAACTTAAATATTTTTCAAAATTAAAAATCAACTTAAATATTTTTCAAAATTAAAAATCAACTTAAAATATTTTTCATCAACTTAAATATTTTTCAAAATTAAAATCAACTTAAATAGTTTTCAAAATTAAAATCAACTTAAATATTTTTCAAAATTAAAATCAACTTAAATATTTTCCAAAATTAAAATCAACTTAAATAATTTTCAAAATTAAAATCAACTTAAATATTTTTCAAAATTAAAATCAACTTAAATAGTTTTCAAAATTAAAATCTACTTAAATATTTTTCAAAATTAAAATTAACATAAATATTTTTCAAAATTAAAATTAACTTAAATATTTTTCAAAATTAAAATCAACTTAAATATTTTTCAAAATTAAAATTAACTTAAATTTTTTTCAAAATTAAAATGAACTTAAATATTTTCAAAATTAAAATTAACTTAAATATTTTTCAAAATTAAGAATTGTAACGACCCAATTTTCCCTATTTCAAGTTTTAAAAGTCCATAAAAATATTTGAAAATACTTTTAAAATATTCTAGAGATTTTTAGGAATTTTTAGAGTATTTTTACGTAATTTTTGGAGGTCGTTTAATATGTTTACAAAAAGAAAGAAGTTTTGACAAAAAATTTGGAAGTTGAGACTCGAACCCAAGACCTTCGGCTGAACTCTACTTAACCGAACGCAGCCAACCAACTGGGCTGCACATGATTTGTTAACCAAGTATGTAACGAGATGTATTTAAGTTATTGCAAAGGGCAAAAATAAAACCTAGTTTATAAAGGGTTAAGTGTTTTTCCCGTGACCTAATCCCATCTCTTCTCCTTTCTTCCATCCCGTGCGTGCGCCGATTCTGCCGAGCGAAGGAAAAACGAAGCCAGCTTCGTCTCCGACGGCCGGCCGAAGGGGATTTCCACGAACTCTTGCGGATCCGAGCTCTCCTCGTCAAGGAGAACACGCGGAAAGGAAGGAATCGCCGAGATCTTCACCTTCTCCGAACCCTAGAAGCTTTAGAGTTCTCTTCTCCGATTGTAAGTCCAAGAACAGCGATGTGAGTTGCTTATCACCTGCAGTAGGAGTCGTTCCGCGACTTGGTTTTGGTTTTTGAATTGCGTTTATGCTCGGTGGATTTTTGATTCTCCTCAAGGTTTCTTTGCGAGCTCTCTGAACGTTCTTTGTTTGCATAAATGCCTAGCCGAGCTGTTAGATGAACGTATAAGTTGTGTTTTAGATTCTATAGCCTTATAGTTAACATTCATCTAATCTATGAAGAGGTTTTGCTCTCCTGTTGAATTGTTGTAGGAAATTGGTTAGTTAGTCATTCATGAATTAGGATTGGATGTTAGATGAAATTGGGTTATGTTATATGTATTTCTATTGCTGTTCACGAAGTAGCAGATAAATTCCATAGCCATACCATGCAAAACATCATGTAAGAGTCTGTGGTTGCAAACTCATAGGCCAACGGATGCATATTTTCTTTTACACAGTATCCTGGAATCTCAATAAAATTTTCATGCTTCAATCTGGATATCATTTGAGCCATCTTCAGAAGCATCAAACTTCTTCACAGAAACATGCTTTTCATTGTTTAGAATTGCAAAGTACACCCTTCCATATGGCCCTATCCCAGCAGGTTTTAGCTTGAGTTGGAGCTTGCTGTGCAGGTTCGGTGGTGTTATAAATCCTTAACATGCTGCTAGACTTGGTGTTATTAATCCTTATCATGTTGCTAGACTTTGTGTTATTAATTCTTTGACACAGATTTAAATTCATTCTTAGTGTAGTGTTAGTTTCTTGGTTTTCTTGAATAACATGAACAACCTTAGGTTCGGTTTCTATTAGCTTCCATTTGCTATTAGATATGCATAAGCAGATTTTCTAGCTTTCGCTTGTTATTAGTTGGGCACGAACAGCCCTTAATCCAAGTACATAGTGTGAGCTTTCTTGATATATATTAAACGTGATCAGTTTTCTTTATTACTAGATACACATGAGCAGTTTCTTTAGTTTTCATTTGCTATTTTAATAAACATGAACAACCATGTATTCTAGTGGGAAAAATAAGAGTTCTATCAAGTAAAAAGAAGGAAAAAGAAAAGAAAGAAAAGGCCAAGGCCTTAAGTAAATCCCAAAGTCAAGACTTTAGGGATTTTGACACATAAGATGCTATTAAAATGCCAAGGCATTTAAAGAAGAAGTAATTAAGATAATAAGTATTTTACTTTTAAGAAGAGGCTAGTACCCGACTTCCAAGGTTGTCGTTAAACAAATCCAGGTGTCCAATTCCAAGGTCTTGGCCCTGGTAGACCAAGGTCTGCTCTTTTAGGATTGGCGGCTCGCTACCCCAACCTATTAGGGAACGCGCATAAAATGGTACTATGCCTGGGCCAAAGAGAAGTTGATTACTATTTTGAAGTATTATAAGTATAAGTTTTTGAACAAGTAAAAATAAGTTTCACATAAATATTAAAGAATAAGTCTTTAAGCAAGTGAAATAAGATACAGAAGGTGTTTAGAATTCTGTAAGTTAAATTCTTTATACAAGCATGATAGTATAGACTTGCCTTACATGTTTAGCCTTTCAGTATGTTTCTTTACTGATAGAAGAGCATGAGTTAGCTTACTGTTATTTGCTATTTATGAGCATGATTAGCTATACATGTTTAGTATTTCAGTTAGTATGATTCCTTTATTGGTTTATGAGCATGATTAGCTATACATGTTTAGTATTTCAGTTAGTATGATTCCTTTGCTATTTATGAGCATGAGTAGTTTTATATGTTAGCATTCAGTTTTAGCATGTTTTTGTTTATATACATGCATATCGAGTTTTTGTGAGTTAGATAGTGCTCACTAAGCTTTATGCTTATAAACTGCATTTCCTCCTACTGCAGATAAAGGAAAAGCTAAAATATGAAAGGAAGGCGACAAGGTGGTGGTGATGGAGGTGTGTGATGACTGGACTATGGAGAGATCCAGAGTTCGCTAGCAAATGTTCAGGACTTACCTGTTTAGAGTTTCAGTTTATGTTCTAGTTTTCTTTAAATGTTATTATGAGTTGAGATTGTAATTAAGTTTATTCCGCACTTGTAGTTGGGTCCTATCGTGGAGTGATATAGTTGTTTACTATTGCTAGAGTAGTTTCTTTCTTCTTATTGTGGTTTTTATCACTGCGTGATTGTGAAAAATATGTTCCAGCCGCCTGTGGCTGTGTATACATTGTCTGTATTATTGATTTGGTCACCGGTACAGGGGAGATTCTGTCGAAATTTTTCAGTAGGGTTTCCATGTGGTTTTTAATCATACCGGTTAAGTAGAGTTAGTAGTTAAGTAACGGTCACTCTTAGAGAGTAGTAGTAGTAAGAAGAGTGGTCGTTACAGTTGGTATCAGAGCAGTTCCCATTCTCCAGCATCACACACACATCAGCATCATCCTTGCCGTCTTCAAGTAAGAAAGTATTTAAGTTCTTTCTTTATTGCTTTCTTTTATTATTATTTGCAGTATAGAGTAATTGCTTATAAGTGCTTAAGTAAGATAAGAGTTTTTGCAGTTTTCTTTATTCATATACAAATGTATATGTTTAGAAAGGGTAGAGAAAAATATCAAATCTTTTTATTTGTATAACTAGATGTCAAGAAGAGGACGTCCCTGTACCGCTCGTACTGCGGACCGAGCACAGGTGAATGAAGAGCCCAGAGTAGCTGAACCGAATCTCTCTGAAGTTGTTGCTCAACTTCAGAGACAGGTGGCAGAGCAGCAGCAAGTGATCGTCAATCTGATGGCAAATCAGCAGCCAGTCCCTCCCACTCCTCCAACAGTAACTGTGGAGACTCCAGGGGTAACCGAGGTTCCACCAGCTGCCCTGGGAGTCGTCACAGCACCTCCGAGACAAGAAGCCTACCTGATACAGTGGCTGAAACTGAAACCAAAGAGCTTCTCAGGCACGACTGAGCCCTGGGATGCCCAGGCTTGGTTCAAGACATTGGAGAGCACCATGGAGCTTCTTGACTGGCCAGAAGTCGAGAAGGTCAAGTGTGCCTCTTTCTGCCTATTTGGAGATGCTCGTATGTGGTGGGAGAGAGTTAAAAGCAAGAGAGCAGTCAATCAGATGAGCTGGCTGATTTTGAAGCAGAATTTTATGAAGAATTCTTCCATCAGCGGATCACCAACAAGCATTTTGAGGAGTTCATAGAATTCAGACAGGGTGATCTGTCAGTAGAAGAAGCAGTAAAGAAATTCAATAGGCTAGCTCGTATCTGCCCAGAACTAGTAAGCACGAAAAAGGAACGAGTCAGACTAATGCTCAGGATGCTGAGGCCAGTGATAGCACTTAATGTGAGTGGTGGAACTCATCAGCCCCAGACTGGCGAAGAGCTGGTCAGCAGAGCATTAGTTGCTGAGCACTATCTGGACAGCATCAGGGCACAACGAGCGCAACATAAGCCAGTTAAGATCGAAGACAAGACAGCTGGCAACCAGAAACCTCAAGCAAATAAGCAGAACTGGAAAGGAAAGGGTAACAAGAGAAAGCAGTGGAACTCAGGAGGTAACCAGAAGGGAGGACCAGCAAACAAGCAGACTAAGTTCCCTCCTTGTCCTAAATGTGGGAAAATACATCCAGGAGTCTGTCTTTTGGGTAAGACTGGATGTTATTCGTGTGGGCAGGAAGGACATATGGCTAGGTTAACAAGCTCAAAGCACCTCAGCCACAGCCAATACAATATGGAGGCAAGCCTCAGTTACATTACATGCCTGCAACTCTGGAAGGACCTCAGCTCAGTCAAGGAAGTTTGGAAGCTCCACCAGTTCCAGCCGATGCCAGAGTATTCTCCCTCACTAAAGAGGAAGCTGCTAGTGCCTCCACGGTCGTAACAGGTAAAGTAGTTATTTTTTAGCATATAGCTACTGCACTATTTGATACTGGGGTGACCCATTCTTTTGTATCCATACCTTTTGCCAAAGAATTACAGGTACCTACAGAAAGCATGAATTCCAAGTTCCTGACAACCCTACCTTCTGGGGAAGTCATGGAATCCAGTCAGTGGTTTCGGTCTGTACCAGTCAGAATTTCAGACCGAGAGCTATATGTTAATCTGGTAGTTCTCGCCATGCAGGATTTCGATATCATTTTGGGTGTGGATTTCCTCAGCAAGTATAGTGCTTCAGTGGACTGCCGCAGAAGGAAAGTGATCTTTAGTCCAGAAGGTGAATCTTCTTTTGAGTTCACAGGGGTGCCAAAGAAGAAGACCCAGAAGTTCCTTTCTTCTCTCACAGCTCACCAGATGTTAGTTAAAGGGTGTGCTGGTTTTCTTGCGCACATTGTGAGTACAGAAGAACAAGAAAGACCCAAGCAGGAGGAAGTTCGGGTAGTCTGTGAGTATCCAGAGGTATTCCCATAAGAGCTACCTGGACTACCTCCCAACAGAGAAGTGGAGTTTGAGATTGAACTGGTTCCTGGTACCGGTCCAATTTCAAAAGCTCCATACCGCATGTCTCCAGCAGAGCTAAAAGAATTACAAGAGCAACTTCAGGAGCTACTTGACAAAGGCTTCATCCGCCCTAGTCACTCACCTTGGGGAGCTCCTGTGTTGTTTGTCAAGAAGAAGGATGGATCTATGCGGATGTGCATAGATTATAGGACTCTGAATCAAGTGACCATCAAGAACAAGTATCCACTGCCCAGAATCGACGACTTATTTGATCAGTTGAGAGGAGCGACAGTATTCTCAAAGATAGACCTGCGCTTTGGGTATCATCAGCTAAAAGTGAAAGAAAGAGGCATATCCAGAACGGCTTTCAGGACCAGATACGGACACTACGAGTTCGTAGTCATGCCTTTTGGTGTGACTAATGCACCTGCAGTTTTCATGGGCATGATGAACAGAGTGTTCAGAGAATACCTTGACAAATTTGTCATTGTGTTCATCGACGACATTCTAATATATTCCAAAACCCTAGAGGAGCATGACACGCACTTGAGGATAGTACTGCAGACTCTTCAACAAAAGCAGCTTTACGCTAAATTCTCAAAGTTTGAGTTCTGGTTAGATCAGGTGGCATTTCTAGGTCACATAATTTCTAAAGAAGGCATCCAAGTGGATCCAACCAAAATAGAAGCAGTCAACAACTGGAGCAGACCCAAGAATGCCAGGTAGATCAGAAGCTTCCTTGGTTTAGCTGGGTACTACAGGAAATTCGTGGAGGACTTTTCCAGGATAGCCTCTCAACTAACAGCCCTCACCAGGAAGAACAAGAAGTTTGAATGGTCAGATAAATGTGAGCAGAGTTTCCAAGAGCTTAAGAATAGACTGACCAGTGCTCCTATCTTGACAGTTCCAGAAAGTGACAAGAGTTTTGACATCTACAGTGATGCTTCCAAGATGGGCTTAGAAGCTGTACTCATGCAGGAAGGAAAAGTGATAGCTTATGCTTCCAGACAACTCAAAGATTATGAAAAGAACTACCCCACACATGATCTTGAGCTGGCAGCTGTGGTCTTTGCACTAAAACTCTGGCAACATTATTTATATGGCGTTCAGTGCAGAATTTTCACAGACCATCAGAGTCTTAAGTACTTCTTCACTCAGAAGGACTTAAACATGAGACAGCGTAGGTGGCTAGAGTTGGTCAAAGATTATGACTGTGAAATCCTCTACCATCCAGGCAAAGCTAATAAAGTGGTAGATGCACTAAGCAGAAAATCCAGTGCATCCCTGATATCTTTGTCATCATTAGCCCTATCACTGCAGAAGGAGTTGTCAGATTTTGGAATGGAAATTATTTATGGGCAACTCTCTGCATTGACCTTAGAGTCTACCTTGCTTGAGGATATACAGAGAAAGCAAAGTGAAGATCCAGATATCCAGAAGATCAAGCAAGGGATACAGAAAGAAGAAAATTCGGAGTTTCGAGTATCAGACAGTGGAATTCTTTATCAGGGAAGTCGCATTTGCGTGCCCAATGATGAAGAACTGAGAAAGAAGATTTTAGAAGAAGCTCATAGCACACCATACTCCATGCATCCTGGTTCTACCAAGATGTATCAAGACGTGAAACAAAGGTTCTGATGGTCTGGACTCAAAAGAGATGTAGCTAAATATGTCAGTACCTGTTTGACATGTCAGAGGGTCAAGGCAGAACACCAGGGACCAGGAGAAGTTCTACAGTCTCTCCCAGTCCCAGAGTGGAAGTGGGAAGACATATCGATGGACTTCATAACAGGTCTCCCAAGAACCACAAATGAATATGATGCGATATGGGTAATAGTAGACCGATTCACCAAGTCTGCTCATTTTCTAACCATCAAGGTGTCCCACTCTATAGAGCAGTTAGCACAGCTATATGTTAAAGAGGTGATCAGACTTCATGGAGTTCCTAAATCTATTGTTTCTGATAGAGATGGGCGTTTCACCTCTCACTTCTGGGAATGTGTTCAGAATGCACTAGGCATCAAACTCAAGTTTGGCACAGCTTTCCATCCTCAGACTGATGGACAGACAGAGCGAGTAAATAAGATTTTAGAAGATATGCTCATAGCTTGTGCGCCAGATTTTAAGGGAAGTTGGTGCAAGTATCTATGCTTAGCTGACTTTGCTTACAACAATAGCTATCAGGCCACCATCAAGATGGCACCTTATGAGGCACTGTATGTAACACCCCTAGAAAGCCTAGATAAAGTAAGGGCAATGAGAGTACGAATGTAATGAAAAGAATGTGTAGATAGTCTACGTTGAATGTTACGATGGGAAGGATTTAGATGATTAAAAATTTTATGAAAGAAAGTAAAGTTGAGAATATAAAGTTCTATACATGATTTATAATGCAAGGAATTAATGTAAACAAAAGAAATATGAGATATTATATATGCATGTATGAAATATTTATGCATAATGCATATACATGAATTATTTTGTACAAAAATATGTTAGGAGAAGGATTTGATCCTTGGTTCTCTTGTGGATGCATGCATGTGTTAACCAAGTGTGATAGGAGTGAATATTGTAAGAGGAGAGATGGGAATTATAATTAAAGGAAAGAAAGGAGAGAAATTAAGAGAAAGAAAAGAGAGAAACTCAAGAAGCATTTCTCTAGCATATTCTTTCTCATAAAGAGGAGAAGTAAATGAGGAGGATGAATCAAGTCAAGTTTTCCTCCCTCACTTTAGTATAAATAGGCATGGAGGGGGCTTCATCCTCAACTCACTCTCCTCCTCTCCTCCATTTGTGCCGAGCACTCTCCCTCCCTCTTTCCTCTTGTTGCCGAGAGCAACAACTCTCCCCCTTCTTTCTTTCTTTTTGTTGCCGAGCAACACAAGAGGAAGAAGCCTCCTCTTCTTCCTCCTCCTCTCCACCAAAAGACCTAGCCACTTCTTCCTCCATTGGTGCTGAGCAAAGCAAGCAAGGAAGAAAGGTCCACAAGCAAGTTCTCAACTCTAGGAAACTTAAGCGAAGAAGGTAAGCTTCCCCTCACCTGCGGTACAAGGCTTTCATGTGATTTTCGGATTCTTTTTCTATGCCTTGAAAGAAAGTTTTCCCCTATGTTTTTATACATATATGATGCATGATCAGAGGTGTATGTAACCCTAGAATTTCAATCAAAAATATTGTAAATAGGTTAGGAAAATTATTGTCTAACCAAACTAGTGCAAGGTTCCCTTTATGAAATGCTAAGGACCTTCCTATGGTTTTCTTGCTTGGAAGTTAATTGGAACCAAAAGAACCCCACTCTCATGTTTCGGCCAAGAAAGAATTTAGGGTTAGGAGGACCTTGAATTTAAAATAACTATGCTTATATGACATGATATAAAGTTCTTAAGAGTTGTATACTTGTATGTTGAAAGAAACTCATGAACCTTACTCTTAATATTTTGGCCATGGTAAGGTGATGGTTTAGAGAAGCTTAAACAAAATTCTAATATGCTCAATGACCTCTGTGATATTATGTTATGAAAGATGATTAATGCTCTCATGTTTAATTGGAATGTAGAAAATTAGTTACATGATTTATGACATGTAAGATCACAAGAGTCCTAGCTTGTTTATGATCCAACTTTGTGTATGATGTTCTTAGTAAATCTTGCTATGAAATTTACTTAGGTTTCCCATGCTTTAGGCCACTTAAAGGAAGTTTATATTCTATGAATTTCGGCCAAGTAAGGTTTAAAGGACCTAGAGGCCTTGGAAATGAAACCTAAGGGGTTAAAAGTACTTCTTATGAAAACTTGATAATGTGTGAATGTGATACATGTTTGTATGACCTAAATGAATCATTATGTGTTCGGCCATGAAGGGATAGATGCCCTAGAAACCCTAGAACAAAAATTAAATATGTCTATGCCATGTTGTATGAAAATGATATGATAATAAGTTAGAATGCATGATTGCTTTAGTTACGAAATGATATGCATAATGAAGTTATATTATGAAATATGCCATGATGTGTTATAGCATAGAAAATGCTATACATAATGAAAAGAAATGAAGTCATGTTATGATATGTGATAGCATAGAAAATGCTATACATAATGAAAAGAAATGAAAAGAATAAATGCATGAAAGATTGTTAAGGACATGATATGATAGTTATGCATGATAAGTTATTTTTATGGTTTGTACCAAGGGTGGGCTCCGTAAACGCCCCGGGGTCGATGGAGTAAGACTCGGGCCTCGTCAGTAATGGGCCTTTGAGTGCCCTAGGTCGATGGAGTAAGACTCGGGCCTAGTATGTATGCATGGTAGGGCTCAAGACTTGCTACCTTGGACCTACGCATTATGTATGTGGTACAAACCGGGATCCCAAATGATGATAATATTAATTTCAAGTACTATTAAGTATAAGTTTTCAAATTCACGATGCATTGCCTACATTCATATGTGCTTGAATTATATGATGATATGATATAATGTCATGTGATATTATGATATGAATATGATGCCCTTGTATGTCTTATGCTTGTGATTTATTTGTTTTATGATATGATATTCATGCTTCTATGAAATGATATGTGAATAAGAAATACGCATGATATGTTTGAATAGAATGATATGTTATGTTATGATTAGTTGAGACGATGATATGTTGATCCATTCTTGATATACGATGATTCTCGGTTTTAGTGAGTAGGAAAGGAACTTACTGAGCCATGAGTGCTCATAGCTTACTTTCCTTGTACCGCAGATAAAAGAGAAAGCTGGATGAACAACGGAGCAGCAGGAGCAGATAGTGATGTGTGTGGTGGTGGCTCGGCTAGGACGATTTGGACAAATTAATATTTTTAGTTATAAGTTCAATATATGCACATTTGAACAAATCAGAATATGTGATATTATGCTTAATAAATTAAATTCTTTAAAGTTTTATTCTTCCGCTGTTATAGTAAAACATGTACGTAAGTAGTATAAGAACGTAGCGCCGCCCTTGGGTAAGAAGGGTGGGCGTTACACTGTATGGTAGAAAGTGCAGATCACCCATTTGCTGGCAAGAAGCAGGTGAAAGAAGAGAAATGGAAGTAGAGCTGGGCATTCAGATAGAGCTGATAGATGAGACTACTCAGGCTATTCAGAAGATCAGACAGAGAATTGAGACTGCCCAGAGTAGACAGAAGGGTTATGCTGACACACGCCGTAGGCCACTTGAATTCCAAGTAGGGGATTCAGTCTTTCTCAAAGTTGCTCCGATGAAGGGAGTGATGAGATTTGGCAAGAAGGGCAAGTTAAGTCCTTGTTATGTAGGACCTCACCTGATCATAGAGAGGGTTGGGAAAGTAGCTTACAAGCTGGACTTACCACAAGACATGTCAGCAATACATGATGTATTTCATGTCTCCATGCTAAAGAAGTGTCTCCACGATCCTAGACAAGTGATTGAGCCTCAGTCAGTGCAGATCCAAGAGGATCTTAGTTATGAGAGCAGACCTACACAGATAGTGGACAGAGCAGTCAAGAGATTGAGAAACAAAGAAGTACCACTAGTGAAGGTCATCTGGCAGAACCAGAAGCACGAGGAAATCACTTGGGAGCGGGAGGACAGTATGAGACAGAAGTATCCAGAGCTATTCTAAGTTCGAGGACGAACTGTTTATAAGGTATGGGGGATTGTAACGATCCAATTTTCCCTATTTCAAATTTTAAAAGTCCATAAAAATATTTGGAAATGCTTTTAAAATATTCTAGACATTTTTAGGAATTTTTAGAGTATTTTTACGTAATTTTTGGAGGTCGTTTAGTATGATTACAAAAAGAAAGAAGTTTTGACCAAAAATGTGGAAGTTGAGACTCGAACCCAAGACCTTCGGCCGAACTCGACTTAACCGAACAAAGCCAACCAACTGGGCTGCGCGTGATTTGTTAACCAAGCATGTAACGAGATGTATTTAAGTTATTGTAAAGGGCAAAAATAAAACCTAGGTTATAAAGGGTTAAGTGTTTTTCCCGTGACCTAATCCCATCTCTTCTCCTTTCTTCCATCCCGTGCGTGCGCCGATTCTACCGAGCGAAGGAAAAACGAAGCCAGCTTTGTCTCCGACGGCCGGCCGAAGGGGATTTCCATGAACTCTTGCGGATCCGAGCTCTCCTCGTCAAGGAGAACACGCGGAAAGGAAGGAATCGCCGAGATCTTCACCTTCTCCGAACCCTAGAAGCTTTAGAGTTCTCTTCTCCGGTTGTAAGTCCAAGAACAGCGATGTGAGTTGCTTCTCACCTGCAGTAGGAGTCGTTCCGCGACTTGGTTTTGGTTTTTGAATTGCGTTTATGCTCGGTGGATTTTTTATTCTCCTCAAGGTTTCTTTGCGAGGATCTGTGAACGTTCTCTGTTTGCATAAATGCCTAGCCGAGCTGTTAGATGAACGTATAAGTTGTGTTTTAGATTCTACAGCCTTATAGTTAACATTCATCTAATCTATGAAGAGGTTTTGCTCTCCTGTTGAATTGTTGTAGGAAATTGGTTAGTTAGTCTTTCATGAATTAGGATTGGATGTTAGACGAAATTGGGTTATGTTATATGTATTTCTGTTGCTGTTCACGAAGTAGCAGATAAATGCCATAGCCATACTATGCAAAACATCATGTAAGAGCCTGTAGTTGCAAACTCATAGGCCAACTGACGCATATTTTCTTTTACACAGTATCCTGGAATCACAATAAAATTTTCATGCTTCAATCTGGATATCATTTGAGCCATCTTCAGAAGCATCAAACTTCTTCACAGAAACATGCTTTTCATTATTTATAATTGCAAAGTACACCCTTCCATATGACCCTATCCCAGCAGGTTTTAGCTTGAGTTGGAGCTTCCTATGCAGGTTCGGTGGTGTTATAAATCCTTAACATGCTGCTAGACTTAGTGTTATTAATCCTTATCATGTTGCTAGACTTTGTGTTATTAATTCTTTGACACAGATTTAAATTCATTCTTAGTGTAGTGTTAGTTTCTTGGTTTTCTTGAATAACATGAACAACCTTAGGTTCGGTTTCTATTAGCTTCCATTTGCTATTAGATATCCATAAGCAGATTTTCTAGCTTTCACTTGTTATTAGTTGGGCACGAACAGCCCTTAATCCAAGTACATAGTGTGAGCTTTCTTGATATATATTAAACGTGATCAGTTTTCTTTATTACTAGATACACATGAGCAGTTTCTTTAGTTTTCATTTGCTATTTTAATAAGCATGAACAACCATGTATTCTAGTGGGAAAATAAGAGTTCTATCAAGTAAAAAGAAGGAAAAAGAAAAGAAAGAAAAGGCCAAGGCCTTAAGTAAATCCCAAAGTCAAGACTTTAGGGATTTTGGCACATAAGATGCTATTAAAATGCCAAGGCATTTAAAGAAGAAGTAATTAAGATAATAAGTATTTTATTTTTAAGAAGAGGCTAGTACCTGACTTCCAAGGTTGTCGTTAAACAAATCCAGGTGTCCAATTCCAAGGTCTTGGCCCTGGTAGACCAAGGTCTGCTCTTTTAGGATTGGCGGCTCGCTACCCCAACCTATTAGGGAACACGCATAAAATGGTACTATGCCTGGGCCCAAGAGAAGTTGATTACTATTTTGAAGTATTATAAGTATAAGTTTTTGAACAAGTAAAAATAAGTTTCACATAAGTATTAAAGAATAAGTCTTTAAGCAAGTGAAATAAGATACAGAAGGTGTTTAGAATTCAGTAAGTTAAGTTCTTTATGCAAGCATGATAGTATAGACTTGCCTTACATGTTTAGCCTTTCAGTATGTTTCTTTACTGATAGAAGAGCATGAGTTAGCTTACTGTTATTTGCTATTTATGAGCATGATTAGCTATACATGTTTAGTATTTCAGTTAGTATGATTCCTTTATTGGTTTATGAGCATGATTAGCTATACATGTTTAGTATTTCAGTTAGTATGATTCCTTTGCTATTTATGAGCATGAGTAGTTTTATATGTTAGCATTCAGTTTTAGCATGTTTTTGTTTATATACATGCATATCGAGTTTTTGTGAGTTAGATAGCGCTCACTAAGCTTTATGCTTATAGACTGCATTTCCTCCTACTGCAGATAAAGGAAAAGCTAAAATATGAAAGGAAGGCGACAAGGTGGTGGTGATGGAGGTGTGTGATGACTGGACTATGGAGAGATCCAGAGTTCGCTAGCAAATGTTCAGGACTTACCTGTTTAGAGTTTCAGTTTATGTTCTAGTTTTCTTTAAATGTTATTATGAGTTGAGATTGTAATTAAGTTTATTCCGCACTTGTAGTTGGGTCCTATCGTGGAGTGATATAGTTGTTTACTATTGCTAGAGTAGTTTCTTTCTTCTTATTGTGGTTTTTATCACTGCGTGATTGTGAAAAATATGTTCCAGCTGCTGTGTATACATTGTCTGTATTATTGATTTGGTCACCGGTACAGGGGAGATTCTGTCGAAATTTTTCGATAGGGTTTCCATGTGGTTTTTAATCATACCGGTTAAGTAGAGTTAGTAGTTAAGTAACGGTCACTCTTAGAGAGTAGTAGTAGTAAGAAGAGTGGTCGTTACAGTTGGTATCAGAGCAGTTCCCATTCTCCAGCATCACACACACATCAGCATCATCCTTGCCGTCTTCAAGTAAGAAAGTATTTAAGTTCATTCTTTATTGCTTTCCTTTATTATTATTTGCAGTATAGAGTAATTGCTTATAAGTGCTTAAGTAAGATAAGAGTTTTTGCAGTTTTCTTTATTCATATACAAATGTATATGTTTAGAAAGGGTAGAGAAAAATATCAAATCTTTTTATTTGCATAACTAGATGTCAAGAAGAGGACGTCCCTGTACCGCTCGTACTGCGGACCGAGCACAGGAGAATGAAGAGCCCAGAGTAGTTGAACCGAATCTCTCTGAAGTTGTTGCTCAACTTCAGAGACAGGTGGCAGAGCAATAGCAAGTGATCGTCAATCTGATGGCAAATCAGCAGCCAGTCCCTCCCACTCCTCCAACAGTAACTGTGGAGACTCCAGGGGTAACCGAGGTTCCACCAGTTGCCTTGGGAATCATCACAGCACCTCCGAGACAAGAAGCCTACCTGATACAGTGGCTGAAACTGAAACCAGAGAGCTTCTCAGGCACGACTGAGCCCTGGGATGCCCAGGCTTGGTTCAAGACACTAGAGAGCACCATGGAGCTTCTTGACTGACCAGAAGTCGAGAAGGTCAAGTGTGCCTCTTTCTGCCTATCTGGAGATGCTCGTATGTGGTGGGAGAGAGTTAAAAGCAAGAGAGCAGTCAATCAGATGAGCTGGGCTGATTTTGAAGCAGAATTTTATGAAGAATTCTTCCATAAGCGGATCACAAACAAGCATTATGAGGAGTTCATAGAATTCAGACAGGGTGATCTGTCAGTAGAAGAAGCAGTAAAGAAATTCAATAGGCTAGCTCGTATCTGCCCAGAACTAGTAAGCACGGAAAAGGAACGAGTCAGACTGATGCTCAGGATGTTGAGGCCAGTGATAGCACTTAATGTGAGTGGTGGAACTCATCAGCCCCAGACTGGCGAAGAGCTGGTCAGCAGAGCATTAGTTGCTGAGCACTATCTGGACAGCATCAGGGCACAACGAGCGCAACATAAGCCAGTTAAGATCGAAGACAAGACAGCTGGCAACCAGAACCTCAAGCAAATAAGCAGAACTGGAAAGGAAAGGGTAACAAGAGAAAGCAGTGGAACTCAGGAGGTAACCAGAAGGGAGGACCAGCAAACAAGCAGACTAAGTTCCCTCCTTGTCCTAAATGTGGGAAAATACATCCAGGAGTCTGTCTTTTGGGTAAGACTGGATGTTATTCGTGTGGGCAGGAAGGACATATGGCTAGGGTAACAAGCTCAAAGCACCTCAGCCACAGCCAATACAATATGGAGGCAAGCCTCAGTTACATTACATGCCTACAACTCTGGAAGGACCTCAGCTCAGTCAAGGAAGTTTGGAAGCTCCACCAGTTCCAGCCGATGCCAGAGTATTCTCCCTCACTAAAGAGGAAGCTGCTAGTGCCTCCACGGTCGTAACAGGTCAAGTAGTTATTTTTCAGCATATAACTACTGCACTATTTGATACTGGGGCAACCCATTCTTTTGTATCCATACCTTTTGCCAAAGAATTACAGGTACCTACAGAAAGCATGAATTCCAAGTTCCTGACAACCCTACCTTCTGGGGAAGTCATGGAATCCAGTCAGTGGTTTCGGTCTGTACTAGTCAGAATTTCAGACCGAGAGCTATATGTTAATCTGGTAGTTCTCGCCATGCAGGATTTCGATATCATTTTGGGTGTGGATGTAAAATACCGGAAAATAGGCGAATATGAATAAAGGAATTCCGAAATTTTTGGAAATTTTTCGAGAATTTTTCGGAGCTCGTACGGACGAGTTGACGGGGATAAAAGCGGGGTCCGGAAAAGCCTGTTTAGGCTACCCGATTTAAGCGAGGAAAAGATTATATTTATATATCCTTTTCCTTTTTATTTTTTTTATTTCTTTCGTTTTCTTTTGTCGCCGAACCCGAGCCATCCCCCGCAACTCTTCCCTATTTTCCCGACGCCGCCGCACCCTCTCTGAGCCCTAACCGCCGGAGCACCAACCGCCTTTCCCACTCGTGCCTAAGCCCGGACCGAGGGAGAAGCCGACCTTCTTCTTCTCTCTGTGTTCCTTCTCTCTGTCCCTGCCTAAGTGCCGGCGAGCACGAGCCACCTTGCTCCGCCACATCGCCGAGCCCTAGCATCTCGCGCCGCCACCACAGCCGGCCACCGCGAGCCCTATCTCCGATCACCTCACATCAGAGTCGAGTTTTCCTCCATCTCGAGTGCCCTAGCCTGCTCCGACGCCACTGCCGACCACCGTCTTGTTCTTTGCTTGAGTAGCCGGCGATCGCAGGGATCTTCCTCACCAGTGTCGTGCCCTAGGTTATGATCTGTGATTTCAGAGGGTATTCGGTTGCTTCGACGCGAACTTGTAGCAACCTCCATTGGTTTGCAGTAGCCGGCAGCCTGATCCGGCAACAAATCCATCCAGCAGTTGCTAAGAAATCAAGGTAAAAAAATACTTGGTTTTTGGTCTTGTTGTGGAGTATTTTTAGTCCAGCAGACATTCTGTGTCCTACAGCCACGATCCTTGTTGTTGATCAACAGGAGGCAGTGAATTGAGGTGAGGTGTAGAAAATGGATTTCGTAATTAGTTGTATATGTGTTAATTAGGGTTTGCCCTGTTTTAAGTGTTAAAGATTTTTATTTAGCTATTTCATTTGGATATTAGCTAAATAAAAATGTATATATATTGGTGATACAAGACTTTGATTCGAGACGGTGTCTCGACGGGTATCTCGATTAGCGTATTGGACCATTTCGATTGGAGGCGGGTACTTTGACTTATGTCTTTTGATATGCATAATAAAGTGTTTAACATATAGCAATGATTGTGTTATCCTTTGATTCGGTTGGTCACTACATGATCTGTTACATGTTGTTTGTTTATTTATTATGCACTGCATGTTATTATTGACCTGACCATACATGCTTTCGGTAGTGACCCAACCATATGATACATCATGTTCAGGACCTAGGGTTTATATGATACCCTATCTGTTGTGTACCTTCCATCTGATACATTGACTTGTGGTACACCTTTTACTTATGTATGGATCTTGCTATGCTATTCATGAGATTGCCATGCTTAGTATCATGCATCATGTTTGCATGCTGTGCAATTGTTGGCTCCACTATGGTTGAGCCCATCGCCAGTTACATGTACTGCACACACCACCACCACTCATGGATTAGTGGTATATCAGGCAGGTGTGTGGCGGTTATGCTGTTTGGCTCCGTTGGTCTGAGGACTCAGCGTGGTAGCCGGCAGTCAGTTCCGCTCTGTTTGGCTCCGTTGGCATTTAGTGTAGCAGCGTGGTAGCCGGCAGATGGTGGACTCTGTTTGGCTCCGTTGGTCAGGAGACTCAGCGTGGTAGCCGGCAGAGATATCCTCCCCGTCATTGTGTTCCGGGAGATGAGAGCATTGAGCTCCCCCATTTATGATTTGGGGACAGAGGACAGGAGTACTCCGACAGCATTCCGTCCACTCAGTCACTGTCAGGAGCAGTGATGTCCGAGTGCACGGTCACCATATGCATTTATTGCATTTTATTGTTGTGATTGCTGCACTTATATGTTGCATTTGTATGGATGCATTTGATTGACATGCATACAGGATTATGATTTCTTTGGTCTGACGACCTGTTACCTTTGTACCTTGATTCCGGTTAGTACAGTTATCTCCTGATTTCATTTCAGTTGCATTTATTCCTTTTCGTATTCAGGAGACTGTACGCATGATTAGGGTTGTCTGTTATTTGTTTTATTATGCATATCAGTTGTACCTGCTGAGTGTTGGACTCACCCCGCCTCCATTGTTGATATTTTCAGGTTGAAGCTGTCCGGAGCAGTTCCAGTCGCTGGCCCCCCATCTGCACGTAGAGCTAGTTCTCTACTAGTTCGTTATTTGTTTTATTTTGGCCTTTTTCTATATCAGACTTTGTTTTAGCATTGTCTTTGGATTTTTACTATGGATATTGTATGGAGTGATACCTTTTGATGGATTTTTGATATGATATTGGATTTCATTCTACTACGTGCCTGCCTGGACGGCAGAAGAGGTGAGTTCGTTGGATTTGAGCTTTACGAGTGTAGTGGAGTAGGGTGGATTTCGAGTCAGAGTCCTATTGTTATTGTTTACTATTATTAAACTGCGTGGTGTTTGTTTTTTTATTTTTGTTATCATTCCAGCCGCCTGTGGCTGATGTATATGTGAGATGTAGAAAGTTTCATATTGTCCGCCGTACAGGGGAGATGTTGCCGAAATTTCTTCGGACAGAGACTCCTCTGGGGCGTGACAATTTAGTGGTATCAGAGCAGGTATACGATACTTGTTGTGTGTTCTGGATTTATACGATCTTTGTTTTCGTATTATGGATACTTTGAATAATCTGATATCAGTTTATTAGGTATCAGCGCGCCAAAGTTTGGCGATATTTATTTGATTTCCGTGTGTTGGATTTTCAGGATTTATCTGATACCAATTCATTGGTATCAGAGCAGGGTGTGATACCTGCGTTTGGTATTTTGGACATTTTTATACTAGCCCTAGTTGCGAGACAGATTAGTCTGGCCAGTTATGTTGGGTTGCACGGATTTTCCGTTTCGATTTTGTTATGGATTTCCGTTATTGATTTATATGGATTTCCAGTGTTGTTTTTCTCGTACGGAATTTCGAGGTCAATTTGGGGGCTGGACAGCGACGGAACATCTCCAGACAGCAATTAGGTATGGTGTCATTTTGGTAATTGTTTATACCTGTAGTAATATCTGTAATATAATTTAACAGATATGAGGCGATCTACGCGTATTGCTGCGAGACGTGGTGCTGGACGAGCACGTGCGAGGACTGCAGGATCTTTGGATATACCAGAGATGCCTACCGAGGCTGAGCCTGTCGGTCAGGGACAGACTCAGCATACTACGAGTGCGGCGGGCCTTCAGACTCCGATGGCTCCCTTAGAGTTGCCTACCTCAGCTGCACCGACAGTATCCATTGCTCCTGTATTTCCGGTACCACCAGGGATACCATTAGCATATCCGACACCAGCTCCAACTCAGTCTATTGCGTACTCGGCACCACCGCCACACAGGCCTACAGATGTACCGGCATCCACTTTGTGCCCCAGTACTATCGTGTACCCGGCCTCGGCATTAGGGATCTGGGTTGCTTCACATCGTACCGATGCTCTTGTATCGATCCTAGCGGCCACCTACATTCACCCTCTGGCCACCGACAAGATATGCTCCGGTTACCCAAGCGACCAGGAGTACCTCCTCCGGTTTATGCAGCGGTACCACCTGCCAGCTCCGACAGTCGTTCCGACAGCCGTTCCGACACACCTCGTTGATATTGCCGCGGCACGAGCCAGGATTCCAATTGGCAGAATCGATGAAGAGTCGATTCACACTCTTCCGAGGAGTGTGACCTTGTCTTGGATTGAGACTATGGGCGGACTTTCTTTTATATTGCTTGCTCCGAGTGGGAAGAGCTGGCCGCTTTTCACTTACGGGATGCGGCCGACACTTGGTGGCTTACCCAGCGTTCTATCATCGGTGAGCGGAACATCACATGCGATTCAGAGAGGCTTTTGAGAGCCGTTTCTTTCCTGAGCTTATCGGATGGCTCGGCCGGATTTCTGAGTTTTCGAAAGAATAATCGACGGATGGTGAGTATAATGCGAGTTTGGACAATTGGCGTGTTTTGTCCGAGCTAATTCGAGATGGCAGTTCACGTTCGCAGCGATTCATTCGAGTGGACTGGATGGACATTTGCAACTAAGACTTGTCGGTCTTGGTATCACATCTTATGCGGAGATGTTGGGCGAGCCCTCATTATTGAGTCGGCTCGTGAGAGTTTTCGGATAGGAAAAGGCGCCGAGTCGACATCCGGCGGATCCAGGTGACCTCGAGCTACACCACCAGCGCGTAGTCGATCGGATCGAGGTACATCGGGGTATCACGTAAACCTCATAAATCGTGGCGGTCTTCTTGACGCTTCCGGTCTTCCTGAGGCGGAAACAATCGCCACGACATTAGCTTTTCGAGATGTGGATCCGAGATCATGTCACTTCACTGTTCTCTTGGGCAGACGGTTTGCTTTCATTGCAGCCTGCACACCTGAGCGGGTGTCCGAAGACTCGGCATATGACTTCGGAGGGATGGATCATGGAGGACAGTCCAGTCAGATCGAGGAGGGCGTAGAGCCCAACCTTTGCCGGCGAGTGAAAGAGTGCTTCACTGCGGCGGCATTTGGCATGCTGGACAGAGTACTCGGTGCTTCCATAGCTAGTTCGTTCGAGGACTTTATTATCCAGCCGGCGATCGGATGCTGACCTCGGCTATAGGTCGATGCACTCGGTTCGGCCCACCGCATATCGATCGCCGTCCTCGGTCCTTCTGGGCGCGATCCAGGCCTGACCTCGATGGCCTTACCCGCCCGGCAGCCGCAGGCATTACCTCCTCCTCCGCCGAGACCGGACGTGTTCATGCGATGACTAGAGAGGATGCGCAGCGAGCCGATGGATCCGTTTTCCGTGGTATGATTTCTATTTATGCCTTATCTGCAGATATACTGATAGATACTGGTAGCTCGCATTCATTTATATCTCGCACTTTTATGCGGGAGGTTGGTAGATTACCCACTCACAGACCCCAGCGATTGACCGTCTCCCTACCGTCCGGTGATTCATTGGATGTCACCCAGGAGGTCAGAGGTTGCCCGTTAGATTTTGGCAACCTAATACTTACAGTGGATCTTTTAGTATTAGAAATGGTCGATTTTGATATTATTCTTGGCATGGACTGTTTGTCAGCATATCATGCCACAGTTGATTGCCAGACGAGGGTGGTCACATTTCGGCCTCCGAACCAACCCTCGTGGGATTTCACCGGCATCTCGATCATTTCGGCGATTCAGGCTCAGAGGTTGCTGTCACACGGCTGTCGGGGTTTTCTGTTATCTTTGATCAAGATCGAGGACAGCAGTAGTTCACAGCTCTCCGACGTTCCTGTAGTCCGAGAGTACCCAGATGTATTTCCGGAGGAGCTGCGGTTTGCCTCCCGAAGGCCGTGGAGTTCGCTATTGAGTTGATTCCGGAACCGCACCGGCATCAAAAGCTCCTTATCGTATGGCACCAAAGGAGTTGAACAAGTGAAGGTTCAACTCCGGAGCTTTTGGATAGGGGATTCATTCGCCCTAGTGTTTCTCCATGGGGTTCTCCGTGTTATTTGTTAAGAAAAAGGACGGCACCATGAGGTTATGTATTGACTAGAGACAGCTGAATGCAGTGACCGTTAGAAATAAATATCCCTTACCACGGATCGAGGATTTGTTTGATCAGCTCGAGGTACATCAGTGTATTCTAAGATTGATCTGCGATCCGGATATCATCACCTGAGAGTCGAGACTCAGATATTCAGAAGACAGCTTTCCGTACCAGATATGGTAATGCCATTTGGGCTAACCAATGCTCCAGGGTGTTTATGGACTTGATGAACCGCATATTTCGGAGTATTTGGATCAGTTTGTTATCGTTTTCATTGATGACATATTGGTCTACTCATTCAGGAGGACACGTCTGACATCTTCGCACGCTTGGAGATTCTTGACGACATCATGTCTGTGAAGTTCAGCAAGTGTCGCTTTGGCTATCCTCGGTTGGTTTTCTAGGGCACGTGGTTTCTAGTAGAGGTATTTCAGTTGATCCTCGGAAGATCGAGTCACGCCATTGGGAACAGTAGAAGTCGATCTGAGATCCGCAGCTCGATTGGCGGATATTACCGACGATTTGTCGAGGGTTTCGCGTATTGCTATCGTGACACGCCTACGGAAAGGCGTGAAGTTTACGTGGACCGAGGATTGCGAGACCAGTTCGGGAGTCAAGCGAGATTAGTGTCGGCCCAGCTTTTGGTTTACCTTACGGAAGACGGTTGTACTCTACACCGGCTTCTCTGAGGGGTTTGGGTGTTGATACGATGCGGCACGCGAGTAGTCTCTTATGCTTCTCGTCGGTTGAAGGAGCATGAGAAGAACTACCAGTTCATGACTTAGCTGCCATCATTTTTGCTCGAAGCTTTGGCGACATCATTTATATGGTATCACATTTGAGATTCTCACCGATCATAATAGTCTCAAATATATTTTCACTCGAAGGAGCTTAATCTCCGACGGAGGAGATGGATGGAGATCTTGAAGGACTACGATTGTACCATTAGCTACCACCGGGAAAGCTAATGTGGTTGCCGATGCACCCAGCAGAAGTCCAGGAGGGATTTTGGCTTGCCAGGATTTCCCATGATTTGATTGAGTTTTCGAGTTAGACCTTGAGGAGGATCTAGGCGGGTATTCTTAATACTATGATTGCTCGCGTCGATCGGACGAAGATCCGAGAGGCTCAGCCGGTGATCGCATTGTCTGCTCATTAGTAGTCGAGATAGCTTCCGGCGTAGACCGGTTTACGAGACGAGGAGGGTGTTATATATTTCGAGGCGATTATGCGTACCTCGCCTCATCCGGTCTTACAGAGCTACTCAGAGGCTCACCGATCTCGATTGCGATCCATCCAGGGAACTCGTATGTATCGAGACTTGAGATGTTCCTACTTGGTGGAGCGGTATGAAGAAAGACATCGCGATTTGTAGCTAGATGTCTTATCTGTCAGCAGGCATCGAGACTGCAGGATTACTTCAGCGGATTCCTATTCCTGAGTGGAAGTGGGATCACATTACCATGGACTTTGTGGTGGGTTTGCCGAGGACACGACGAGGCCATGACGCGATTTGGGTAATCGTTGATCGATTAACCAAATCCGCGCACTTTTTAGCGATTCGGAGGACTGATCCCCTGGATCG
The DNA here is from genome assembly GCF_018446385.1 of Zingiber officinale. Classification (NCBI taxonomy): domain Eukaryota; kingdom Viridiplantae; phylum Streptophyta; class Magnoliopsida; order Zingiberales; family Zingiberaceae; genus Zingiber; species Zingiber officinale. Next base: position 41,075,171 of record NC_056007.1, on the reverse strand, counting down.
ATTGGCAGATCTGTATTGTAGGGAGATCATCAGACTACATGGTGTTCCGCTGAGTATCATTTCGGATAGAGATCCACGGTTCACGTCTCGTTTCTGGCAGAGTCTGCAGCAGGCCTTGGGCACACAGCTCCGACTTAGTACAGCTTTCCATCCACAGACAGATGGACAGTCAGAGCGGACTATTCAGACTCTTGAGGACTTGCTGAGATCATGTGTTATGGATTTTGGAGGCAGTTGGGAGGACCATCTGCCGTTAGTAGAGTTTGCTTACAACAACAGCTTTCATTCGGCTATTCAGATGGCACCGTTTGAGGCGTTGTATGGTAGACCTTGTCGGACACCCGTCCTCTGGGAGGAGGTTGGAGAGGCCCAGTTGTTGGGACCTCAGAGAGTTCAGCAGGATGCAGAGTTGGTTCGTCGTACTATCAGACGGAGGATGTTAGAGGCGCAGGATCACCAGAAGAGTTACGCTGATCGGAGACGCAGACCACTAGAGTTCTCTGTTGGTGACCATGTATTTCTGCGAGTTTCACCCACGAAAGGGGTGAAGAGATTTGGCATCAGAGCTAAGCTAGCTCCGCGGTACATTGGTCCTTTTGAGATTTTGGAGAGAATCGGAGCAGTAGCTTACCGACTGGCACTACCACCGTCCCTGTCAGGCGTCCACGATGTATTTCACGTATCTATGCTGAGGAGATACGTACCTGACCCGACGCATGTACTGGCTGATATTCCAGTTCGATTCCTGATATTACATATGAGGAGATTCAGTGCAGTTCTTGACCGGAAAGAGCGTCATTGAACAAGACCATCCGGCTGGTTAAAGTCGGATGACAGCATCATTCAGACGAGGAGGCTACTTGGGAGCTCGAGGATACGATCCGAGCTCGATATCCCCATCTTTTCACTTGAGGTATGTGATTTATTTACCGTTCAGCATTTATACTCTATATCTGTTGTTAGTACTTGCTGATGGTAGATAACGAAATTTGGGGACCAAATTTTTATTAGTGGGGGAGAATGTAAAATACCGGAAAATAGGCGAATATGAATAAAGGAATTTTCCGAAATTTTTGGAAATTTTTCGAGAATTTTTCGGAGCTCGTACGGACGAGTTGACGGGGATAAAAGCGGGGTCCGGAAAAGCCTGTTTATGCTACCCGATTTAAGCGAGGAAAAGATTATATTTATATATCCTTTTCCTTTTTATTTTCTTTATTTCTTTCGTTTTCTTTTGTCGCCGAACCCGAGCCATCCCCCGCAACTCTTCCCTATTTCCCCGACCCCGCCGCACCCTCTCTGAGCCCTAACCGCCGGAGCACCAACCGCCTTTCCCACTCGTGCCTAAGCCCGGACCAAGGGAGAAGCCAACCTTCTTCTTCTCTCTGTGTTCCTTCTCTCTGCCCTGCCTAAGTGCCGGCGAGCACGAGCCACCTTGCTCCGCCACATCGCCGAGCCCTAGCATCTCGCGCCGCCACCACAGCCGGCCACCGCGAGCCCTATCTCCGATCACCTCACATCATAGTCGAGTTTTCCTCCATCTCGAGTGCCCTAGCCTGCTCCGACGCCACTGCCGACCACCGTCTTGTTCTTTGCTTGAGTAGCCGGCGATCGCAGGGATCTTCCTCACCAGTGTCGTGCCCTAGGTTATGATCTGTGATTTCAGAGGGTATTCGGTTGCTTCGACGCGAACTTGTAGCAACCTCCATTGGTTTGCAGTAGCCGGTAGCCTGATCCGGCAACAAATCCATCCAGCAGTTGCTAAGAAATCAAGGTAAAAAAATACTTGGTTTTTGGTCTTGTTGTGGAGTATTTTTAGTCCAGCAGACATTCTGTGTCCTACAGCCACGATCCTTGTTGTTGATCAACAGGAGGCAGTGAATTGAGGTGAGGTGTAGAAAATGGATTTCGTAATTAGTTGTATATGTGTTAATTAGGGTTTGCCCTGTTTTAAGTGTTAAAGATTTTTATTTAGCTATTTCATTTGGATATTAGCTAAATAAAAATGTATATATATTGGTGATACAGGACTTTGATTCGAGACGGTGTCTCGACGGGTATCTCGATTAGCGTATTGGACCATTTCGATTGGAGGCGGGTACTTTGACTTATATATTTTGATATGCATAATAAAGTGTTTAACATATAGCAATGATTGTGTTATCCTTTGATTCGGTTGGTCACTACATGATCTGTTACATGTTGTTTGTTTATTTATTATGCACTGCATGTTATTATTGACCTGACCATACATGCTTTCGGTAGTGACCCAACCATATGATACATCATGTTCAGGACCTAGGGTTTATATGATACCCTATCTGTTGTGTACCTTCCATCTGATACATTGACTTGTGGTACACCTTTTACTTATGTATGGATCTTGCTATGCTATTCATGAGATTGCCATGCTTAGTATCATGCATCATGTTTGCATGCTGTGCGATTGTCGGCTCCACTATGGTTGAGCCCATCGCCAGTTACATGTACTGCACACACCACCACCACCCATGGATTAGTGGTATATCAGGCAGGTGTGTGGCGGTTATGCTGTTTGGCTCCGTTGGTCTGAGGACTCAGCGTGGTAGCCGGCAGTCATTTCTGCTCTGTTTGGCTCCGTTGGCATTTAGTGTAGCAGCGTGGTAGCCGGCAGATGGTGGACTCTGTTTGGCTCCGTTGGTCAGGAGACTCAGCGTGGTAGCCGGCAGAGATATCCTCCCCGTCATTGTGTACCGGGAGATGAGAGCATTGAGCTCCCCCATTTATGATTTGGGGACAGAGGACAGGAGTACTCCGACAGCATTCCGTCCACTCAGTCACTGTCAGGAGCAGTGATGTCCGAGTGCACGGTCACCATATGCATTTATTGTATTTTATTGTTGTGATTGCTGCACTTATATGTTGCATTTGTATGGATGCATTTGATTGACATGCATACAGGATTATGATTTCTTTGGTCTGAAGACCTGTTACCTTTGTACCTTGATTCCGGTTAGTACAGTTATCTCCTGATTTCATTTCAGTTGCATTTATTCCTTTTCGTATTCAGGAGACTGTACGCATGATTAGGGTTGTCTGTTATTTGTTTTATTATGCATATCAGTTGCATTTATTCCTTTTCGTATTCAGGAGACTGTACTCACCCCGCCTCCATTGTTGATATTTTCAGGTTGAAGCTGTCCGGAGCAGTTCCAGTCGCTGGCCCCCCATCTGCACGTAGAGCTAGTTCTCTACTAGTTCGTTATTTGTTTTATTTTGGCCTTTTTCTATATCAGACTTTGTTTTAGCATTGTCTTTGGATTTTTACTATGGATATTGTATGGAGTGATACCTTTTGATGGATTTTTGATATGATATTGGATTTCATTCTACTACGTGCCTGCCTGGACGGCAGAAGAGGTGAGTTCGTTGGATTTGAGCTTTACGAGTGTAGTGGAGTAGGGTGGATTTCGAGTCAGAGTCCTATTGTTATTGTTTACTATTATTAAACTGCGTGGTGTTTGTTTTTTTTTATTTTTGTTATCATTCCAGCCGCCTGTGGCTGATGTATATGTGAGATGTAGAAAGTTTCATATTGTCCGCCGTACAGGGGAGATGTTGCCGAAATTTCTTCGGACAGAGACTCCTCTGGGGCGTGACAGTGGATTTCCTCAGCAAGTACAGTGCTTCATGTTGGGTCTTTCGGGCCGCGAAAACTGCTTTTCGCATCGCGGAAACCCCGAATCACCCAAAGCTGTAGATCCGTGCAAGGAAAATCGAACGAAAATTACGAGTACAAGGTTTTAAAACTTTAGATCTACTCCTAGATCTATGTGTTAAGAAGTATACCTTGAAGCGTGCCCTTTCGAGTTCCCGCTCATCCAAGGAATTGCCGGATCTCTGGACCGCCAAGCGTCGGTCCTCTAGAAGTATCCACACGGACATGTAGGTGGAGAAAACCTCACACAAAGGTGTGCTAGCACCTTGGTAAGATTCGGCCAAGCAAGGAGGAGAGGGAGAGGGAGAGCTTGAGGAAGAAGAAAGGAGTAAAAATCACACTTGAATAAAATCAAATTTTATTCACCACTTTTGTGTGGCCGGCCACTCCATGGAGTGTAACTCCCATTCCACATTAATCACAATTAATGTGAAGCCATTAAGAGGTGTTTTGTAACTCCTATGATGTGGCACATCATGAAGATGTGGACCATTACCATTGGTCCACATCTTGCCACTTCACAATGATGTGGCAAATGAGTAACCTCCTCTCATTTAATGTGGCTAACTCACATTAAATGCAATGGAGGCTTGTAACCTCCATGAGGTGGCAAAGCAAGATGATGTGGAGCAACACTATTGGTCCACATCTTGCCACCTCACTCATGATGTGGCAAAGAGTCAAGTCCAACTTGTCTCTTCCTCTTCCTCTCTAGTCAAGTCAAACTTGACTCAATCTCTCTCATGGTTGATCTAATCTAACCATTTGATTCAAGCCAACTTAATATAATGAATCTAATTCATTAAATAAAATTGATCTAATGAGTCATAATCTAAATTAGACTCATTAAATACATGAATCAACTTGAGTCTAACTCAAGTAGCCCAATTTGGATTACTCTTAATCCAATTTGATTCATCAAATGAATCTAATCCTCTTGGTTCATCGTATGAACCAAATCTCCATCTAATTGTCCTTAGTGTGTGACCTTATAGGTTCTTGTAATGTTGGCAATGCCCTAAACCCATTTAGGAGCATAAGTAATGAGCGGTATCTAGCAACACATCATTACTACCCAAGTTACAAGAATGTTGAGATCCAACATCACCTTGTGACTACTAATTGTGACTCCTCACAATATGTGACATTTTCCTTCTATCCTAGACATCTAGATTGATCAATGTGAGGCATAGACCGTGTCATCCTCTAATCAATCTAAATCTTGAACTCCAAGTAGACTCACTCGATCAAATGAGCTCAACATCTAATGTTGACTCATTTGGGCATGGCCATGCACTTAGTGGTCTCACTCTATCAAGAATACCGATGTCGCTCCCGTCATATGGGAGGGATAGATCCCATCTACATCACTCGCATCCCTCTACATAATTCGTTATATACCCAGTAATCGCCTTTATAGTCCACCCAGTTACGGGTGACGTTTGACGAAACCAAAGTACATAACTCCTTATGTAGGGATCCATGGTGACTTCAGGTCTAAGGACTAATAGTCACATGAGAAAGTATATGACACTCATATAACGATCCATGATACTTTCTCATGGAGGGTCATTCAGTATACATTCTCCAATGTATACCCATGTGTCAGCTTGATATCTCTATATCCATGACTTGTGAGATCAAGTCATCGAGCTGACCTACATGCTAGTCTTATTGCATTAACATTGTCCCTGAATGTTAATACTCGACTAGGAATGATTTAGACCAATAGTGTTGCTCCACATCATCTTGCTTTGCCACCTCATGGAGGTTACAAGCCTCCATTGCATTTAATGTGAGTTAGCCACATTAAATGAGTGGAGGTTACTCATTTGCCACATCATTGTGAAGTGGCAAGATGTGGACCAATGGTAATGGTCCACATCTTCATGATGTGCCACATCATAGGAGTTACAAAACACCTCTTAATGGCTTCACATTAATTGTGATTAATGTGGAATGGGAGTTACACTCCATGGAGTGGCCGGCCACACAAAAGTGGTGAATGAAATTTGATTTTATTCAAGTGTGATTATTACTCCTTTCTTCTTCCTCTAGCTCTCCCTCTCCCTCTCCTCCTTGCTTGGCCGAATCTTACCAAGGTGCTAGCACACCTTTGTGTGAGGTTTTCTCCACCTACGTGTCCGTGTGGATACTTCTAGAGGACCGACGCTTGACGGTCTAGAGATCCGGTAATTCCTTGGACGAGCGGGAACTCGAAAGGGCACGCTTCAAGGTATACTTCTTAATACATAGATCTAGGAGTAGATCTAAAGTTTTAAAACCTCGTACTCGTATTTTTCGTTCGGTTTTCCTTGTACGGATCTACGGCTTTGGGTGATTCGGGGTTTCCGCGACGCGAAAAGCGGTTTTCGCGGCCCGAAAGACCGAACAGTGGTATCAGAGCCACGTGCAAGGCTTGTACGAGTTTAATTTTTTGGTTTTATGAAAACTAAAGTTTCTGTAATTTTCTGTAAAATTATGATTTTTGGGTTTTTATGAGTATTTTTCTCGAGTAATCGAGCACAAGTGTTTAGACGCTTGTAGGCTTCGACTACCGGGAAGATTTTTCCAAAACGGTGATGTTTCGACCCAAATCCGTTTGGGACAACGAGCGAAGGCGCTGTAGGATCGCTTAGGAGCAACTCACGATGGTTAGATCGTGGGTAGGGGCAATCCCCCTAACCCCGCAAGGGGATTTGCTTCGCGATTGCGCCCGAAATTGCTAATCGGGACCGCCGGGAAAATTCTTCTCAAAGGTTTCGTCCCAAATCATTTTGGGACAGCGAGTTTAGGCGCTCTTGGATCGCAAAGGAACCCTCGCGATGGTTAGATCGCGGGTAGGGGTGCTGCCCCTGGCCCCGCAAGGGGATCCGTTCCGCGATTGCGCCCGAAACCGCTAAACGGGACCGCCGGGAAATTTTACTCGTAAAAAATTGTAAAAATTAATTTTAAAATTATAGAAAATTATGAAAATATATAATTTTGAATTATATATTAATTTTGTGATAGTCATGGCCCAAAAACCCAATATGAATGGATTGTGTTGTAATTCATAATTCGGCCTGCGTGCCGTTATGTGTTTGCGCGTGTTGTATGTTTTTATTTTTCCGCGACCTGCGCGTCGTGCCTTTCTCATATATTCTGGTTGTAAATTAGATTTAGACTCGAATGTAACTCAAGTTTCAAATTGTAATGTACAAATTGGAGCGGTGGAGGGTTCACACAAGACGGAGTTCCGAGGCGGGCACGAGCAACACAAGGTGGTCAAAGGGAGGAGCTTGGAGAAGCTGTTGACCCTAGGTTGACAATTCGATCTTCTCATTGGCTTGAGAAGATCGTAGTAGGGCCATGACTAAATCACAAATAGATTAATTAGTTAATTGCTTATGTATATGATGCATGTTTAATAAGTAATTGATTAATTAGTGCCTTACGATTAGATTAGATCTAAGTCGTGCACATGATGCACCCTTGCGATTAGATTAGATCTAAGTCGTGCACAAGATGCATCCTTTTCGATTAGATTATATCTCGATCGAACCAACTCTAAATGCCTAACCGTGCCGTGATACCTATCACTACCTCGATCATATGTATTGTTGAATCTGCCAAAGCAGAGCAATACATATTATCTTGGTAGGGTACGGAGGGACAATCTTGGTCCCGCCTATCAACGCATGGGTGAATACAAACTCAATTAGATTGAGTATTCCTAGTTACTCGGTTGGATCGAGTCAACTATAGGCATTATTCCAACGGTTGGAAAAGATAGGTCAAAATCACATCTATATTAACTCTCGGGCGTATTAGCCAAAGCTAACTCAAGTTTTAATATAAATGCGGATATTGATTCTATAAACAAGAGTTGCATAGAGATGTAATTGGTAATCGTTACCTACCGATCATACTAAGCCTTGGGCGTATTAGCCAAAGCTAACTCAAGGGTTAGTATGATGTGGATCTTGTCCCACAAGAATTATAGAATTCAGTGGGAGCATCATTTAATTAAAGGCCTAATTAAATGATTTTAAAAGAATATGATATTTATTTCTGCAAATTTTTCTGTTGTAGATAACTATGATGTCGAACACGAATTCCTTCTCCCTGCGATCTGTCCTTGAGAAGGACAAGCTCAACGGAGCGAATTTCCTGGACTGGTACAGGAACTTGAGAATAGTTCTCACCCAAGAACGTAAACTGTACATTCTGGAGCAGCCCATTCCGGAGGCTCCTCTTGCCAATGCCCCGCGAGCCGACAAAGATGCTTATAAGAAGCATCAAGACGACGCATTAGATGTGTCCTGTCTAATGCTCGCGACCATGAACTCAGAGCTTCAGAAGCAACATGAGTTGATGGGCGCTTACGATATGGTTGAGCATCTTTGCCAACTATATCAGGGACAAGCGAGGCATGAGAGATTTGAGATCTCGAAGGCACTGTTTCAGTGCAAGATGTCAGACGGGGCTCCTGTAGGTCCTTATGTACTCAAGATGATTGGGTACATAGAGAACCTACAAAGACTGGGGTTCCCACTTGGCCAAGAGCTGGCCACTGACTTGATCTTGCAGTCCTTGCCGGATAGCTATAGTCAATTCGTTCTCAACTATAACATGAACGAGATTGACAAGCCACTGCCCGAGCTACTTAGTATGTTACGAACTGCTGAGATTAACCTTAAGAAGGTTAAGCCCATTCTGATGGTCCAGAAGTACAAGGGCAAGGGCAAGCCCAAAGGTAAGGGAAAGTCCCAAACCAAGGGCAAAGGCAAGGCACTGAAGCCTAAAGGAGGGGTCGCCAAGGATGCCACCTGCTTCCACTGCGGTCAGACCGGGCACTGGAAGAGGAACTGCAAGGTATACTTGGAAGATCTTAAGAAGAAGCGAAGTGAGACTTCCACTTCAGGTATATATGTTATAGAAGTCAGTCTATCTATTTCTACATCATGGGTATTAGATACTGGATGTGCTTCTCACATTTTTATTGATGTGCAGGCGCTGAGAAATAGCAGAGCATTGACAAAGGGTGAGGTGGACCTACGAGTAGGCAATGGAGCACGGGTTGCTGCAGTTGCTGTAGGAACTTACCATCTATCTCTGCCCTCTGGGCTTGTACTAGATTTAGACGATTGTTATTATGTGCCTGCTCTTATTAAGAACATAGTTTCAGTTTCTTGTTTGGACAAGAAAGGTTACTCTTTTAATAAAAGACAAATGTTGTTCTGTTTATTTAAAAGATATGTTCTATTGTAGTGCACCTCTGATAAACGAACTCTATATTCTAGATCTAGAGAGCCCTATCTATAACGTTAGTACCAAAAGGTTCAAATCGAACGATATGAACCACACCTATCTCTGGCACTGTCGCTTAGGTCATATAAATGACAAGCGCTTATCCCAGCTCCATAAGGATGGTTTGCTGGACTCATTTGATTTTGAATCATATGAGATATGCGAGTCATGCCTATGAGGCAAGATGACCAAGACTCCCTTTAGTGGGCACAGCGACAGAGCGACTGATTTGTTAGGACTCATACATAGTGATGTATGTGGCCCTTTCAATGTCGCTGCTAGAGGCGGTTATAGGTACTTCATCACATTTACTGATGACTTCAGTAGATATGGTTATGTGTACTTGATGACACATAAGTCCGAATCCTTTGAAAAGTTCAAAGAATTCAAGAATGAAGTACAGAACCAGCTTGGCAAGAGTATTAAAATACTTCGATCAGATCGAGGTGGTGAATACTTAAGCCATGAGTTTCGTGACTATTTAGCTGAGTGTGGGATTCTATCCCAACTCACTACTCCTGGAACACCACAGTGGAATGGTGTATCCGAAAGGAGGAATCGTACATTATTAGATATGGTACGATCTATGATGAGTCACACAGATCTTCCGACATACTTTTGGGGCTATGCTCTAGACACGACAGCTTTCATTCTCAACCGAGTTTCATCCAAGGCCGTGATAAAGACACCATATAGGATATGGACTGGGAGAGATGCCCAGGTGTCTTTTATGAGGATTTGGGGTTGTGAGGCTTACGTATGACGTCAAGTCTCAGACAAGTTAGGACCCAAATCCGACAAGTGCTACTTCATTGGATATCCCAAGGAAACTAAGGGATATTACTTCTACATTCCCAGTCAGCACAAGGTAGTTATGGCAAAGACTGGGGTCTTTCTAGAAAGGGACTTTGTTTCTAGAAAGACAAGTGGGAGCCCGTTTGATCTTGAAGAAGTTCAAGATGCGAACGATAGCACTGAAGCCTTGATGGGAGTTGAACTGGAACCACAAAGTGTTGTGGATGATGTTGTTCCACAAGGAGTTGAGGAACAACAACCAGTTTAAGTAGACATACCTCTTCGCAGATCTGATAGGGTACGTCGTCAGCCAGAGAGATATTCATTTCTCTTGTCTGACCATGATGACATTGTGCTCATAGAGGATGAGCCTACCACCTATCAGGAAGCTGTGATGAGACCAGATTCTGAGATATGGCAGGTGGATGTCAAAACCGCGTTTCTGAAAGGAAACTTGTTTTTTGTAGATCCACCACAGCATACTAGCAGAGTATGCAAGCTGCATAAGTTAGCTTCTCAGAGCTGAAATCTTCGATTTGATGATGCAATCAAACAGTTTGGTTTCATCAAGAACGAAGATGATCCTTATGTCTACAAGAAGGTAGTTGGGAACACAGTTATCTTCCTCATATTGTATGTGGATGACATACTACTCATTGGGGTAACATCTCTTTGCTTCAATCTGTGAAGACTTGGCTAGGAAGTTGTTTCTCAATGAAGGACTTAGGTGAAGCATCTCGTATTCTGGGAATACAGATCTATAGAGAAAAAGATCTAAGAGATTGCTTGGCCTAAGTCAGAGTACATATAATGACAAGGTACTCCTTCGATTTTCCATGCAGAACTCCAAGAAGGGATTTCTGCCTAGGTCACATGGCGTGAGTCTTTCGAAGACTCAAGGTCCTTCTTCTAGAGAGGAGAGAGACTGCATGGATTAGATCCCTTATGCCTCAGCCATAGGGTCTATCATGTACGTCATGCTATGTACTCGACCTGATGTCTGGTATGCTTTGAGCATGACGAGCAGATACCAGTCAGATCCAGGTGAAAGTCACTGGATAGTGGTCAAAAATATTCTTAAGTACTTATGAAGGACTAAAGAATATTTCTTGATATATGGAGGCAATGATGAGCTAACTGTAAAGGGTTACAGTGATGCCAGCTTCCAGACCGATCTGGATGATTAAAGATCACAGTCGAGGTTCGTGTTTTGCTTGAATGGTAGTGCTATGAGCTGGCAGAGTTCACAGCAGTTCCACAACGTTTCCATCTCATTCGAGAGATTATCGATAGAGGAGATGTGAAGATTTGCAGAGTATCTATAGAAGCTAACATCGCAGATCCCTTGACCAAGGCTTTGGCACAGAGAAAGCATGATGGTCACACTAGGTCATTAGGCCTTAGAACCTATACTGATTGGCACTAGTGCTAGTGGGAGATTGTTAGTTAGAGCCCTAGAGTCAATCATTTGATGATTGTATGGACTCATTGTATCATATTCTTGTATATTAATAAAGGCATTTGTTTGGTTATTATACTTATTTGTATTAGTGCCAAATAAACTAAGTATAATAGCATCCTTGAGTAGAAGGTTCATACCTATATCAATCGATTAGTTGAATTGATAGTGAGATGATATAGGGAACACTACTCTAAATCATTCCTAGTCGAGTATTAACATTCAGGGACAATGTTAATGCAATAAGACTAGCATGTAGGTCAGCTCGATGACTTGATCTCACAAGTCATGGATATAGAGATATCAAGCTGACACATGGGTATATATTGGAGAATGTATACTGAATGACCCGCCATGAGAAAGTATCATGGATCGTTATATGAGTGTCATATACTTTCTCATGTGACTATTAGTATGACTATTAGTCCTTAGACTTGAAGTCACCATGGATCCCTACATAAGGCGTTATGTACTTTGGTTTCGTCAAACGTCACCCGTAACTGGGTGGACTATAAAGGCGATTACTGGGTATATAATGAATTATGTAGAGGGATGTGAGTGATGTAGATGGGATTTATCCCTCCCATATGACGGGAGCGACATCGGTATTCTTGATAGAGTGAGACCACTAAGTGCATGGCCATTCCCAAATGAGTCAACATTAGATGTTGAGCTCATTTGATCGAGTGAGTCTACTTGGAGTTCAAGATTTAGATTGATTAGAGGATGACACGGTCTATGCCTCACATTGATCAATCTAGATGTCTAGGATAGAAGGAAAATATCACATATTGTGAGGAGTCACAATTAGTAGTCACAAGGTGATGTTGGATCTCAACATTCTTGTAACTTGGGTAGTAATGATGTGTTGCTAGATACCGCTTATTACTTATGCTCCTAAATGGGTTTAGAGCATTGCCAACGTTACAAGAACCTATAGGGTCACACACTAAGGACAATTAGATGGAGATTTGGTTCATACGATGAACCAAGAGGATTAGATTCATTTGATGAATCAAATTAGATTAAGAGTAATCCAAATTGGGCTACTTGAGTTAGACTCAAGTTGATTCATGTATTTAATGAGTCTAATTTAGATTATGACTCATTAGATCAATTTTATTTAATGAATTAGATTCATTATATTAAGTTGGCTTGAATCAAATGGTTAGATTATATCAACCATGAGAGAGATTGAGTCAAGTTTGACTTGACTAGAGAGGAAGAGGAAGAGTCAAGTTTGACTTGACTCTTTGCCACATCATGAGTGAGGTGGCAAGATGTGGACCAATAGTGTTGCTCCACATCATCTTGCTTTGCCACCTCATGGAGGTTACAAGCCTCCATTGCATTTAATGTGAGTTAGCCACATTAAATGAGTGGAGGTTACTCATTTGCCACATCATTGTGAAGTGGCAAGATGTGGACCAATGGTAATGGTCCACATCTTCATGATGTGCCACATCATAGGAGTTACAAAACACCTCTTAATGGCTTCACATTAATTGTGATTAATGTGGAATGGGAGTTACACTCCATGGAGTGGCCGGCCACACAAAAGTGGTGAATGAAATTTGATTTTATTCAAGTGTGATTATTACTCCTTTCTTCTTCCTCAAGCTCTCCCTCTCCCTCTCCTCCTTGCTTGGCCGAATCTTACCAAGGTGCTAGCACACCTTTGTGTGAGGTTTTCTCCACCTACGTGTCCGTGTGGATACTTCTAGAGGACCGACGCTTGACAGTCTAGAGATCCGGCAATTCCTTGGACGAGCAGGAACTCGAAAGGGCACGCTTCATGGTATACTTCTTAACACATAGATCTAGGAGTAGATCTAAAGTTTTAAAACCTCGTACTCGTAATTTTCGTTCGGTTTTCCTTGCACGGATCTACGACTTTGGGTGATTCGGGGTTTCCTCGATACGAAAAGCGGTTTTCGCGGCCCGAAAGACCGAACATATATGACCCTATCCCAGCAGGTTTTAGCTTGAGTTGGAGCTTGCTATGCAGGTTCGGTGGTGTTATAAATCCTTAACATGTTGCTAGACTTAGTGTTATTAATCCTTATCATGTTGCTAGACTTTGCGTTCTTAATTCTTTGACACAAATTTAAATTCATTCTTAGTGTAGTGTTAGTTTCTTGGTTTTCTTGAATAACATGAACAACCTTAGGTTCGGTTTCTATTAGCTTCCATTTGCTATTAGATATGCATAAGCAGATTTTCTAGCTTTCACTTGTTATTAGTTGGGACGAACATCCCTTAATCCAAGTACATAGTGTGAGCTTTCTTGATATATATTAAACGTGATCAGTTTTCTTTATTACTAGATACACATGAGCAGTTTCTTTAGTTTTCATTTGCTATTTTAATAAGCATGAACAACCATGTATTCTAGTGGGAAAATAAGAGTTCTATCAAGTAAAAAGAAGGAAAAAGAAAAGAAAGAAAAGGCCAAGGCCTTAAGTAAATCCCAAAGTTAAGACTTTAGGGATTTTGGCACATAAGATGCTATTAAAATGCCAAGGCATTTAAAGAAGAAGTAATTAAGATAATAAGTATTTTACTTTTAAGAAGAGGCTAGTACCCGACTTCCAAGGTTGTCGTTAAACAAATCCAGGTGTCCAATTCCAAGGTCTTGGCCCTGGTAGACCAAGGTCTGCTCTTTTAGGATTGGCGGCTCGCTACCCCAACCTATTAGGGAACGCGCATAAAATGGTACTATGCCTGGGCCCAAGAGAAGTTGATTACTATTTTGAAGTATTATAAGTATAAGTTTTTGAACAAATAAAAATAAGTTTCACATAAGTATTAAAGAATAAGTCTTTAAGCAAGTGAAATAAGATACAGATAGTGTTTAGAATTCAGTAAGTTAAGTTCTTTATGCAAGCATGATAGTATAGACTTGCCTTACATGTTTAGCCTTTCAGTATGTTTCTTTACTGATAGAAGAGCATGAGTTAGCTTACTGTTATTTGCTATTTATGAGCATGATTAGCTATACATGTTTAGTATTTCAGTTAGTATGATTCCTTTATTGGTTTATGAGCATGATTAGCTATACATGTTTAGTATTTCAGTTAGTATAATTCCTTTGCTATTTATGAGCATGAGTAGTTTTATATGTTAGCATTCAGTTTTAGCATGTTTTTGTTTATATACATGCATATCAAGTTTTTGTGAGTTAGATAGCGCTCACTAAGCTTTATGCTTATAGACTGCATTTCCTCCTACTGCAGATAAAGGAAAAGCTAAAATATGAAAGGAAGGCGACAAGGTGGTGGTGATGGAGGTGTGTGATGACTGGACTATGGAGAGATCCAGAGTTCGCTAGCAAATGTTCAGGACTTACCTGTTTAGAGTTTCAGTTTATGTTCTAGTTTTCTTTAAATGTTAATATGAGTTGAGATTGTAATTAAGTTACTCCGCACTTGTAGTTGGGTCCTATCGTGGAGTGATATAGTTGTTTACTATTGCTAGAGTAGTTTCTTTCTTCTTATTGTGGTTTTTATCACTGCGTGATTGTGAAAAATATGTTCCAGCCGCCTGTGGCTGTGTATACATTGTCTGTATTATTGATTTGGTCACCGGTACAGGGGAGATTCTGCCGAAATTTTTCGATAGAGTTTCCATGTGGTTTTTAATCATACCGGTTAAGTAGAGTTAGTAGTTAAGTAATGGTCACTCTTAGAGAGTAGTAGTAGTAAGAAGAGTGGTCGTTACAAAAATCAACTTAAATATTTTTCAAAATTAAAAATCAACTTAAAATATTTTTCATCAACTTAAATATTTTTCAAAATTAAAATGAACTTAAATATTTTTCAAAATTAAAATCAACTTAAATATTTTTCTAAATTAAAATTAACTTAAATATTTTTCAAAATTAAAATCAACTTAAATATTTTTCAAAATGAAAATCAACTTAAATATTTTTCAAAATTAAAATTAATTTAAATATTTTTCAAAATTAAAATCAACTTAAATATTTTTCAAAATTAAAATTAACTTAAATATTTTTCAAAAATAAAATCAACTTAAATATTTTCAAAATTAAAATTAACTTAAATATTTGTCAAAATTAAAATTAACTTAAATATTTTTCAAAATTAAAATTCAACTTAAATATTTTTCAAAATTAAAATTCAACTTAAATATTATTCAAATTAAAATTATCTTAAAATATTTTTCAAACTTAAACATTTTTCAAAAATTCTTTAATTAAACATTAAACCACCATACAAACACCCAACTAATTGTTAACTCAGATTGGGTAAGATGCAAAAATAAGGACTTACTTCAATGAAACTGTCTTTTGATTTATCAACTACTTTATGTGTAGGAATTGGATCAATGGATGTTGAACAGTGGATGCTCCAGACATATGCCTGGAGATAGGTTGAAGTTCACTAAGCTTAAAATTAAAGAACCTAGGATTAGTTGCTTTCGGCAACGATGGAAAACTAAGAGTAATCGGAAAAGGTAATATCGAGCTTAACTCCGATTTTATTATTCGAAAAGTGTTATTAGTTGAAAATTTTAATTTTAATTTATTAAGTATTATGCGATACTGGTTACTCAGTTACTTTTACCAAGTCCGAATGTATAGTCAAACATATTGATAATCCAAAAATCATACTTAAGGGCACTAGGAAAGATAATGTCTACACCATTTATCTACCAACACCCTCAATAAAGTGTTTTCTAACACAACAAGAGGAAACTGAGTTGTGGCACAGGAGATTGAGTCACACTCACACGAGACTCATTTCAAAAAAGAGTCAAAATGGACTAGTCAGAGGATTGCCCAAATTAAAAGTTATTGAAAATTCAATCTGTAATGCGTGTCAACAAGGAAAACAAACCAAGTCAATCCACATGTCAACCAATCTAGTTAGAACTACTTCTTTACTTAAGCTCCTTCACCTAGACCTATTTGATTCACACGGAACCAAGTCACTAAGCAAGAACCAGTATTGCTTAGTTATAATAGATGACTTCTCCAGGTTCACCTAGGTAAAATTTCTAAAAACAAAAGATGAAACCTTTGAAATATTTAGTAATTTTTGCAAATTAACAGAAAATGAAAAAGATACTAAAATTAAAAGAATAAGAAGTGACCATGGAGGAGAATTTGAGAATCACAACTTTACTGAATTTTGTGAAATAAATGGGTACAAACATGAATTCTCCTGCCCTAGGACCCCTCAACAAAATGGTTTAGTAGAACGTAAAAACAGAACCCTACAAGAAGCTGCTAGAACCATGTTAAACGAATATAAACTATCTAATCAATTCTGGGCTGAAGCAGTTAGTACAACATGTTACATTCAAAATAGGATTTTAATTAACAAATTTCAAAATAAAACACCCTATGAAATTTATTATAATAAAATTCCCAACTTAAACTATTTAAAAGTATTTGGGTGTAAAGTCTTCATTTTGAACACTAAAGACTACTTAGGGAAATTTACATCAAAAATAACCTCGGGAATATTTTTAGGGTATTCAACAACTAGTAGAGCATATAGAGTGTATAACAAAAATACCCTAAAAGTAGAAGAAACAATAAATATAATATTTGATGAAGAAAATAAATTACCCAACACAATAAATGAAAATGAAAATACAGAAAATATTAACTCAGTAAACAGAGAAGATGATGAAATTCAACCTGAACCTATTGAATCTGAAGAACTAATCACTAACTCAAATGGTATACGACCAACTAGGACAAGCACAAATCACTCATCTGACCAAATTTTGGGTGATCCAACTGTAGGAGTCAGAACAAGATCGAAACCAAAGCCAAATAGCCTTGATTTCAAAAATCGAACCCAAACCCATAGAAGAAGCCCTACCAGACCCAGATTGGACTCTAGCAATGCAAGAAGAATTGGCCCAATTTGAAAGAAATCAGGTCTGGGAATTAGTGCCTAAACCCGTTAATAAATCCATAATTGACACTAAATGGATTTTTAGAAACAAATTAATCGATCAAGGTGAAATAGTTAGAAACAAAGCTAGGTTAGTAGCTAAAGGATTCAGTCAAGTAGAAGGGTTAGACTATAACGAGACCTATGCTCCAGTAGCAAGACTTGAATCCATCAGGATGTTGCTGGCCTATGCAGCACACAAAGGATTCAAGCTATTTCAAATGGACGTAAAATCCGTATTTTTAAACGGATTTATTAAAGAAGAAGTATATATAGGTCAACCCCCAGGATTTGAGGACTTAGAACAACCAAATTATGTTTTTAAATTAAAAAAGGCCCTATACGGACTAAAACAAGCACCTAGGGCTTGGTATGAACGACTGTCCAATTACTTAATATCAAAAGGATTTAACCAAGGTCTAATAGACCCAACCCTTTTCATAAAAACCTTAGAAAATGACATTTTTATAGCCGAAATTTACGTTGACGATATTATTTTCGGTTCCACAAACTCTAAATTTCTAAAAGAATTCACCAAACTAATGGAAAATGAATTCGAAATGAATATGGTAGGAGAACTTAATTTCTTCTTAGGTTTACAGATTAAGCAAACTAAAGATGGAATTTACATTTATCAAACTAAATATGCTAAGGAATTAATTAGAAAATTTGGCATGGAAAACTCAAAAATAATCAATACACCAATGGTTACAAATGCTAAAATTAACTCAGACTTAGAAGGTAAATCAGTAGACTTGAAATACTATCGAAGTGTGATAGGAAGTCTACTGTACCTAACTGCGAGTCGACCAGATATTATTTTTTGCAGTAGGTATGTGTGCACGATACAAATCTTGTGCAAAAGAGTCTCACTTAACCCTTGTCAAAAGAATCCTTAGGTATGTTAAGAGAACTCTAAATGTATGACTATGGTACCCTAGATCTGGCACCCTTGACCTTACTGGCTACTCTGACTCAGACTATGCCGGATGCAAGCTAGATAGAAAAAGCACAAGTGGTAGCTGTCAAATTCTAAAACAATGCCTAGTAAGTTGGTCAAGTAGAAAGCAACACTGTGTTGCTTTATCTACCACTGAAGCTGAATATATAGCCTTAGGTGAATGCACATCTCAGTTGCTGTGGATGATGCATACCCTTAAAGACTATCAACTGGAGTATCATAAAACTAAAATCTCAAAATAAAACACCCTATGAAATTTATTATAATAAAATTCCCAACTTAAACTATTTAAAAGTATTTGGGTGTAAAGTCTTCATTTTGAACACTAAAGACTACTTAGGGAAATTTACATCAAAAATAACCTCGGGAATATTTTTAGGGTATTCAACAACTAGTAGAGCATATAGAGTGTATAACAAAAATACCCTAAAAGTAGAAGAAACAATAAATATAATATTTGATGAAGAAAATAAATTACCCAACACAATAAATGAAAATGAAAATACAGAAAATATTAACTCAGTAAACAGAGAAGATGATGAAATTCAACCTGAACCTATTGAATCTGAAGAACTAATCACTAACTCAAATGGTATACGACCAACTAGGACAAGCACAAATCACCCATCTGACCAAATTTTGGGTGATCCAACTGTAGGAGTCAGAACAAGATCGAAACCAAAGCCAAATAGCCTTGATTTCAAAAATCGAACCCAAACCCATAGAAGAAGCCCTACCAGACCCAGATTGGACTCTAGCAATGCAAGAAGAATTGGCCCAATTTGAAAGAAATCAGGTCTGGGAATTAGTGCCTAAACCCGTTAATAAATCCATAATTGACACTAAATGGATTTTTAGAAACAAATTAATCGATCAAGGTGAAATAGTTAGAAACAAAGCTAGGTTAGTAGCTAAAGGATTCAGTCAAGTAGAAGGGTTAGACTATAACGAGACCTATGCTCCAGTAGCAAGACTTGAATCCATCAGGATGTTGCTGGCCTATGCAGCACACAAAGGATTCAAGCTATTTCAAATGGACGTAAAATCCGTATTTTTAAACGGATTTATTAAAGAAGAAGTATATATAGGTCAACCCCCAGGATTTGAGGACTTAGAACAACCAAATTATGTCTTTAAATTAAAAAAGGCCCTATACGGACTAAAACAAGCACCTAGGGCTTGGTATGAACGACTGTCCAATTACTTAATATCAAAAGGATTTAACCAAGGTCTAATAGACCCAACCCTTTTCATAAAAACCTTAGAAAATGACATTTTTATAGCCGAAATTTACGTTGACGATATTATTTTCGGTTCCACAAACTCTAAATTTCTAAAAGAATTCACCAAACTAATGGAAAATGAATTCGAAATGAATATGGTAGGAGAACTTAATTTCTTCTTAGGTTTACAGATTAAGCAAACTAAAGATGGAATTTACATTTATCAAACTAAATATGCTAAGGAATTAATTAGAAAATTTGGCATGGAAAACTCAAAAATAATCAATACACCAATGGTTACAAATGCTAAAATTAACTCAGACTTAGAAGGTAAATCAGTAGACTTGAAATACTATCGAAGTGTGATAGGAAGTCTACTGTACCTAACTGCGAGTCGACCAGATATTATTTTTTGCAGTAGGTATGTGTGCACGATACAAATCTTGTGCAAAAGAGTCTCACTTAACCCTTGTCAAAAGAATCCTTAGGTATGTTAAGAGAACTCTAAATGTAGGACTATGGTACCCTAGATCTGGCACCCTTGACCTTACTGGCTACTCTGACTCAGACTATGCCGGATGCAAGCTAGATAGAAAAAGCACAAGTGGTAGCTGTCAAATTCTAAAACAATGCCTAGTAAGTTGGTCAAGTAGAAAGCAACACTGTGTTGCTTTATCTACCACTGAAGCTGAATATATAGCCTTAGGTGAATGCACATCTCAGTTGCTGTGGATGATGCATACCCTTAAAGACTATCAACTGGAGTATCATAAAACTAAAATCTCAATTGATAATATAAGCTCAATAAATCTAACAAAAAACCCAATTCATCTTTCAAGGACTAAACATATAGAAGTGAAGCACCATTTTGTAAGGGATCACGTAACTAAGGGTGATATTGAACTCAACTATGTTGAGTCAAAATCAAACCTAGCTGACATCTTCACAAAGCCCTTACCTGAACTTGAGTTCAGCGCACTTAGACGGCAAATAGGAATGTGCTGGGTAGAATAAATATTAATTTCCAAAATTCACTGTCTTACTTTAAAACTCATTCTTTTATTCTTTTCAAAATCTAGGAAAAATAATGATTTTAAAATCCCATTTTCTTAGAATTTTAAAAAATATGACTTAGCCTAGACTCTACCCTAGAAATCTTGTTCCCCTAGATTTAAGCCAGAGCATCTCACAAACACCTAGGTATACCTTGCTTGTGTTTGTAAAACATAGAATGGTGTGAGATGCATAGGGTACAGCCTGGACTCAAGAATGCTTATTTCTGTGCATCAATATGAGTCTGGGCGTTAAATACTTTATTAACAGTAATCAAGTCAAGTCTTCCAGCCTTAGTCAAATCTAACTGGACTAAATGACTTTACTGTTAGCTAGAGCCCTACAACCAATCATTTGATGATTGTATTTTTGGACTTATTGTATCATATTCTATATTAATAAAGGCATTTGGTTTTTGGTTATTATACTTACTTATATTGGTGCCAAATAAACTAAGTATAATAACGCCCTTGAGTAGAAGGTTCTTACCTATATCAATCGGTTAGCTGAACCGATAGTGAGATGATATAGGGAACACTACTCTTAATCATTCCTAGTCGAGTATTAACATTCAGGGACAATGTTAATGCAATAAGACTAGCATGTAGGTCAACTCGATGACTTGATCTCATAAGTCATGGATATAGAGATATCAACTTGACACATGGGTATATTAGAGAATGTATACTGAATGACCCGCCATGAGAAAGTATCATGGATCGTTATATGAGTGTCATATACTTTCTCATGTGTCACCATGGTTCCTTACATAAGGAGTTATGTACTTTGGTTTCGTCAAACGTCACCCGTAACTGGGTGGACAATAAAGGCGACTACTGGGTATGTAACAAATTATGCGGAGGGATGTGAGTGATGTAGATGGGATCTATCCCTCCTATATGACGGGAGAGACATCGGTATTCCTGATAGAGTTAGACCACGAAGTGCATGGTCATGCCCAAATGAGTCAATATGAGATATTGAGCTCATTTGATTTAATGAGTCTACTTGGAGTTCAGGATTTAGATTGATCAGAGGATGACATGGTCTATGCCTCATATTGATCAATATAGATGTCTAGGATAGAAGGACACTTGTCATATTTTGTGAGGAGTCACAAAGTGATGTTGGATCTCAACATTTCTTGTAACTTGGGTAGCAATGATGTATTGCTAGATGCCGCTCATTGCTTATGTTTCTAAAGGAGTTTAGAAACATTGTCAATGTTACAAGAACCTATTGAGTCACACACAAAGAACAAGTGGATGGAGATTAGATTCATAGGATGAACCAATTGGATTAGGTTCATATGATGCACCAAGGATTAGATTCGGAAATTAGACTTATTGAGTTAGACTCAATTAGATTCAATTGTTGAATAAGTCTAATTTAAATTTGATTCATTGAGTCAATTTATATTAATGAATTGAGATTCATTAGATTGAAATTGACTTGAGTCAAAGGTTGGATTCAACTCAACAAGGAAGAAAAATTGGTCAATTTTGACTTGACCAAATGGGAAGTTGAAACATCAAGTTTGACTTGATGTATTGCCACTTCATGGAAGATGACTCATCCTACATGGCAGCCACATCATCTCCACCTCATGAGGTGTGCCACCTCATGGAGGTTACACCTCCCATTCCATTTAATGTGGCCGGCCACATTAAATGGGAGGTTACATGTGTGTGGCCGACCACACTAATGGTAAAGGAGGTTTCATTTTGTGTCATTCAAGTGGTGTTGAATGCTTCTCCTTCCTCCTAGCTCTCTTCCTCCTTTCTCTTGCTGTTGCCGTGGGTTTCAAGTGAGGCAAGAAGGTGTATGAGTTGTGTTCCAAGAAAAGGGTGAAGTGAAGGTCACAAAGGAGGGTACCTAGTGGATTATGTGAGATCCCTTTTTCTTTCTCTCCTTTCTTCCCTTTTTAAATCCTACCCGAGAGCCCTAGAGAGTGCTAGCACACTTGGGTGCTCTCTTCTCCATCCTTGAGTGTTAGAGAACACCTCTTGTTCGTGTGGATATCACTAGAGAGTTGTCTACGTCGACAACTTCGAGATCCGGCGTACCGTTGGACGAGCGGGATTTGAGAGGGCACGCTTCGAAGGTAAAAATGTTTTTCTTTTGTAGATCTATTGTAGATCGTAGTTTAAAACTCGTACTCGTGTTTTCGGAAAGTTTTTCTTCGCACGAGATCCAATGGCTAGGGTGATTCGGGGTTTCTGCGACGCGAAAACGCGGTTTTCACAGCCCGAAAAACTCAAGATTCGTATTTTTATGAATATTATGCATACTATAACATTCTGTGAATTTCCTAATTTTTATGATTTTATGGGTATTTTTCTCGTAGAAGCGAAGCACAAGTGTTTTTACACTTGTAGGCTTCGACTACCGAGAAGAATTTTCCGAAACGGCAATGTTTCGACCCAAATCGTTTTGGGACAGTGGACTTAGGCGCTATAGGATCGCTTAGGAGCAACTCGCGATGGTTAGATCGCGGGTAGGGGTACTGCCCCTAACCCCGCTAGGGGATTTGCTCCGCGATTGCGCCCGAAATCGCTAATCGGGACCGCCGGGAAAATTTTACTCATAAAATCTGTAAAATTATGAAAATTATAGAAAATTATGAAAAGTATATAATTTTGAATTATATATTAATTTTGTGATAGTCATGGCCCAAAGACCCAATTTGATTGGACAATTTGTGTTGTAATTCATAATACGACCTGCGCCGTGATGTGATGTGCGTGTTGTATTTTATTTACGCGAACTACGCGTCGTGCCTTTCTTTTATATTCTGGTTGTAAATTAGATTTAGACTCGAATGTAACTCGAGTTTCAAAATTGTAATGTACAAAATTGGGTATGGAAGGTCCACTCGAGACGGAGTTACGAGGAAGGCGCGAGCAACACAAGGTGGTCAAAAGGAAGGCGCTTGAGAAGTTGACCTTAGGTTGACCATCCGATCTTCTCATTGGCTTGAGAAGATCGTAGTAGGGCCATGACTAATCACAAAACTTAGTTAATTACTTGTGTATATGATGCATGTTTAATTAAGTAATTAATTAGTGCCTAGCGATTAAGATTAGATCTAAATTGTGCACAAGATGCACCCTTACGATTAGATTAGATCTACATCGTGTACAAGATGCACTCTATCGATTAGATTAGATCTATTTCGTGTATATGATACAACATCATTTAGATTAGATCTAAATCACGACAACTCAAAATGCCTACCATGCCGTGATACCTACCACTACCTCGATCGCATGATGTTGTTGAATCTGCCAAAGCAGAGCAACACATACTATCTTGGTAGGGTACAGAGGGACAATCTTGGTCCCGCCTATCAACGCATGGGCGAGTATAAACTCAATTAGATTGAGTATTCCTAGTTTACTCGGTTGGATCGAGTACAACTATAGGCATTCTTCCAATGGTTGGAAAGGTAGGACAAAATCACGTTTATATTAATTCTCGGGCGTATTAGCCAAAGCTAACTCGAGTTTTAATATAAATGCGGATTTCATCCTATAAACAAGAGTTGCATAGAGATGTAATTGGTAATCGTTACCTACCGATCATACTAAATCTTGGGCGTATTAGCCAAAGCTATTTCAAGGGTTAGTATGATGTGGATCTTGTCCCACATGAATTATAGAATTCAGTGGGAGCATCATTTAGTTAAAGGCCTAATTAAATGATTAAGAATATGATACTTATTTCTACATTTATTTCTGTTGTAGAATTTCCATGACGTCAAATACGAACACTTTCTCTCTGCGATTTATCCTTAAGAAGGACAAGCTCAACGGAGCAAATTTCCTGGACTGGTACAATAGTTCTGGAGCAACCCATTCCGGAGGCTCCTCCTGCCACTGCCACGCGAGCAGACTGAGATGCTTACAAGAAGCATCAAGATGACGCATTAGATGTGTCCTATCTTATGCTCGCGACCATGAACTCTGAGCTTCAGAAGCAACATGAGTTGATGAGCGCTTACGATATGGTTGAACATCTTTGTCACCTATATCAAGGACAAGCAAGGCACTGGAAGAGGAACTCCAAATAATACCTGGAAGATCTTAAGAAGAAGAGAAATAAGATTTCTACTTCAGGTATACATGTTATAAAAGTCAACCTCTCTATTTCTTCATCGTGGGTATTAGATACCGGATGTGCTTCGCTGAGAAATAGCAGGGCATTGACGAAGGGTGAGGTAGACCTATGAGTAGGCAATGGAGCACGAGTTGCTGCTATTGCTGTAGGAACTTACCATCTATCTCTGCCCTCTGGGCTAGTACTAGAATTAGATGATTGTTGTTATGTGCTTGCCTTGACTAAGAACATAATTTCAGTTTCTTGTTTGGACAAGAAAGGATTCTCGTTTATAATAAAGAACAAATGTTGTTCCGTCTATTTAAATGATATGTTCTATTGTAGTGCACCTCTGATAAACGGACTCTATTTTCTAGACCTTGAGAGCCCTATCTATAACATAAATACCAAGAGGTTCAAGTCAAATGACCTGAACCAAACCTATCTCTGGCACTGTCACTTAGGTCATATAAATGACAAGTGCTTATCCTAGCTCCATAAGGATGGTTTGCTGGACTCATTTGATTTAGAATCATATGAGATATGCGATTCATGCCTACGAGGCAAGATGACCAAGACTCCCTTTAGTGGGCACAGCGAAAGGGCGACTGATTTGTTAGGACTCATACATAGTGATGTATGTGGCCCTTTCAATGTCACTGCTAGAGGCGGTTATAGGTACTTCATCACATTTACTGATGATTTCAGTAGATATGGTTATCTGTACTTGATGACACATAAGTCAGAATCCTTTGAAAGATTCAAAGAATTCAAGAATGAAGTACAGAACCAGCTTGGCAAGAGTATTAAGATACTTCAATCAGATCGAGGTGGAGAATACCTTAGCCATGAGTTTCGTGACTACCTAGCTGAGTGTGGGATTCTATCCCAACTCACTCCTCTTGGTACACGACAGTGGAATGGTGTATTCGAAAGGAGGAATCATACTCTATTAGATATGGTACGATCTATGATGAGGCACACAGATCTTCCGGCATACCTTTGGGGCTATGCTCTAGACACGGCAGCTTTTATACTCAACCGAGTTCCATCAAAGGCCGTGATAAAGACACCATATAGGATATGGACTGGGAGAGATGCCCAGGTGTCTTTCATGAGGATTTGGGGTTGTGAGGCTTACGTACGACGTCAAGTCTCAGACAAATTAGGACCCAAATCCGACAAGTGCTATTTCATTGGATATCCCAAGGAAACTAAGGGATATTACTTCTACATTCCCAGTCAGCACAAGGTAGTTGTGGCAAAGACTGGGGTCTTTCTAGAAAGGGACTTTGTTTCTAGAATGACTAGTGGGAGCGCGTTCGATCTTGAAGAAGTTCAAGATGCGAACAATAGCACTGATGCCTCGATGGAAGTTGAACTGGAACCACAAAGTGTTGTAGATGATGTTGTTCCACAAAGAGTTGAGAAACAACAACCAGTTCAAGTAGACATATCTCTTCGCAGGTCTGATAGGGTACGTCGTTAGCCTAAGAGATACTCATTTCTCTTGTCTGACCATGATGACGTTGTGCTCATAGAGGATGAGCCTACCACCTATCAGGAAGCTGTGATGAGACCAGATTCCGAGAAATGGCTAGAAGCCATGAGATCCGAGATGGAATCCCTGTACACCAACTAAGTATGGACTTTGGTTGATCCACCTGAAGGGGTAAAACGCATAGGGTGTAAGTGGGTCTTTAAGAGAAAGACTGACATGGATGAACTTATCTATAAGGGTCGCTTGGTAGCTAAAGGTTTCAAGTAGATTCATGGTATTGACTATGATGAGACCTTTTCTCTAGTAGCGATGTTTAAGTCCATTCGGATCATGCTTGCTATTGCAGCTTACCATGATTACGAGATCTGGCAGATGGACGTCAAAACTGCGTTTCTGAATGGAAACCTACTCGAGGATGTGTACATGACACAACCTGAGGGTTTTGTCGATCCACAGCATACTAGTTGAGTATGCAAGCTGCATAGGTCCATTTATGGACTAAAGCAAGCTTCTCGGAGCTGGAATCTTCGATTCGATGATGCAATCAAACAGTTTGGTTTCATCAAGAACGAAGATGAACCTTGTGTCTACAAGAAGGTTGTAGGGGACATAGTTGTCTTCCTCATATTGTATGTGGATGACATACTGCTCATTGGGAAGGACATTCCTATGCTTCAGTCTGTCAAGACCTGGCTAGGGAGTTGCTTCTCAATGAAGGACTTAGGTGAGACATCCCACATTCTAGGGATAAAGATCTATATAGATAGATCTAAGAGATTGCTTGGCCTAAGTTAGAGTACATATATTGACAAGGTACTCCTTCGGTTTGCCATGCAGAACTCCAAGAAGGGATTTTTGCCGATGTCACATGGCGTGAGTCTTTCGAAGAATCAAGGTCCCTCTTCTAGAGAGGAGAGAGACCGCATGGATCAGATCCCTTATGCCTCAGCCATAGGATCGATCATGTACGCAATGCTATGTACTCGACCTGATATGACGAGCAGATACCAGTCAGATACAGGTGAAAGTCACTGGATAGCGGTCAAGAATATTCTTAAGTACTTAAGAAGGACTAAAGAATATTTCTTGATATATGGAGGCAATGATGAGCTAGCTGTAAAGGGTTACAGTGATGTTAGCTTCCAGACCGACCAGGATGACTATAGATCGCAGTCGGGGTTCGTATTTTGCATTAATGGAAGAGTTCGAAGCAGAACACAGTAGCTGATTCTACGACAGAGGCCGAGTATATTGCTGCATCAGAGGCAGCAAAGGAGGAAGTTTGGATTTGCAAGTTCATCATTGAACTTGGGGTGGTTCCTAGCATTGCTGACCCTATTGAGCTCTATTGTGACAACGATGGAGCTATAGCACAGGCGAAGGAACCTCGCTCACACCAGCGGACCAAACACATACTACGGCGCTTCCATCTCATTTGAGAGATCATCGAGAGAGGAGATGTGAAGATTTGCAGAGTACCTATAGAGGCTAACATCGCAGATCCCTTGACCAAGGCTTTGGCACAGAGGAAGCATGATGGTCACACTAGGTCATTTGGGCTTAGAGCCTACACTGATTGGCACTAGTGCTAGTGGGAGATTGCTAGCTAGAGTCCTATAGCCAATCATTTGATGATTGTATTTTGGACTTATTGTATCATATTCTATATTAATAAAGGCATTTGGTTTTGGTTATTATACTTACTTATATTGGTGCCAAATAAACTAAGTATAATAACGTCCTTGAGTAGAAGGTTCTTACCTATATCAATCGGTTAGCTGAACCGATAGTGAGATGATATAGGGAACACTACTCTTAATCATTCCTAGTCGAGTATTAACATTCAGGGACAATGTTAATGCAATAAGACTAGCATGTAGGTCAACTCGATGACTTGATCTCACAAGTCATGGATATAGAGATATCAAGTTGACACATGGATATACATTAGAGAATGTATACTGAATGACCCGCTATGAGAAAGTATCATGGATCGTTATATGAGTGTCATATACTTTCTCATGTGACTATTATTATGACTACTAGTCCTTAGACCTGAAGTCACCATGGTTCCCTACATAAGGAGTTATGTACTTTGGTTTCGTCAAACGTCACCGGTAACTGGGTGGACTATAAAGGCGACTACTGGGTATGTAACAAATTATGCGGAGGGATGTGAGTGATGTAGATGGGATCTATCCCTCCTATATGACGGGAGAGACATCGGTATTCCTGATAGAGTGAGACCACGAAGTGCATGGCCATGCCCAAATGAGTCAATATGAGATATTGAGCTTATTTGATTTAGTGAGTCTACTTGGAGTTCAGGATTTAGATTGATCAGAGGATGACAGGTCTATGCCTCATATTGATCAATCTAGATGTCTAGGATAGAAGGACACTTGTCGTATATTGTGAAGAGTCACAATTAATAGTCACAAGGTGATGTTGGATCTCAACATTTCTTGTAACTTGGGTAGCAATGATGTATTGCTAGATGCCGCTCATTGCTTATGTTTTTAAAAGAGTTTAGAAACATTGCCAACGTTACAAGAACCTATTGGGTCACACACAAAGAACAAGTGGATGGAGATTAGGTTCATATGATGAACCAATTGGATTCGGATTGATTTAAATTAGACTTATTGAGTTAGACTCAATTAGATTCAATTGTTGAATGAGTCTAATTTAAATTTGATTCATTAAGTCAATTTATATTAATGAATTGAGATTCATTAGATTGAAATTGGCTTGAATCAAAGAATGAATTCAACTCAACATGGAAGAGATTTGGTCAATTTTGACTTGACCAAAATGGGAAGTTGAAACATCAAGTTTGACTTGATGTATTGCCACTTTATGGAGGACGACTCATCCTACATGGCAGCCACATCATCTCCACCTCATGGAGGTTACACCTCCCATTCCATTTAATGTGGCCGGCCACATTAAATGGGGAGGTTACATGTGTGTGGCCGGCCACACTAATGGTGTAGGAGATTTCATTTTGTGTCATTCAAGTGGTGTTGAATGCTTCTCCTTCCTCCTAGCTCTCTTCCTTTTTTCTCTTTCTGTTGCCGTGGGTTTCAAGGGAGGCAAGAAGGTGTATGAGTTGTGTTCCAAGAAAAGGGTGAAGTGAAGGTCACAAAGGAGGGTACCTAGTGGATTATGTGAGATCCCTTTTCTTTCTCTCCTTTCTTCCCTTTTTAAATCCTACCCGAGAGCCCTAGAGAGTGCTAGCACACTTGGGTGCTCTCTTCTCCATCCTTGAGTGTTAGAGAACACCTCTTGTTCGTGTGGATATTACTAGAGAGTTGTCTACGTTGACAACTTCAAGATCCAGCGTACCGTTGGACGAGCGGGATTTGCGAGGGCACGCTTCGAAGGTAAAAATGTTTTTCCTTTGTAGATCTACTGTAGATCGTAGTTTAAAACTCGTACTCGTGTTTTCGGAAAGTTTTCTTCGCACGAGATCCAATGGCTAGGGTGATTCGGGGTTTCCGCGACGGGAAAACGCGGTTTTCGTTGCCCGAAAAACCCAACATGACAATCGGATGCTTTCCGCACCAACAATCTCCCCTTTTTTGATTATGGCAACTCAAATTCAAAGTTAAGTAAAACAACTATATTAACAAATTTCAAGGCAGCAAGCTTAAGTATATAAATTGAAATAAAAGCACAACTTAAGCTAACACTTGAATTTTGTGAAGCTCCCCCTTAATACACGGCTTCCTTTTACTTTTGAATTTCCTACTCTCCCCCTTAATAAAAGCAACACTTTTTTACTTTTGAATTTTGAATTTACTACTCTCCCCCTTTGCCATATATCAAAAAAATAAGCTAGTTGAAAGCAAGTTTTAAGTTTTTAGAAAAAAAAGATTTATTCTTCGAAAGAGGAAATGCCTGTGTAACACTTAGCTTATCATAAAATTTTACTGAAAAATTATTCTTTTTACTTAGCAAAAAAATTTTGAAAGTCATAAGTTAAATTATGCAAGTACAGAAATATGTGTTTAATAGCTTTAGCTAAGTATAGAATGAATAGGCAAAAATTTATAAAGATAGCTATGTTTGAAGGTTGCTATCTGTGCCACTTAGCTAAGTTTTTTGCAAACATTAAATTTTGAAAATGTAGTTTCAGTTTGAAAAGGTACTTAAAATTTTTTTTTGAAGAAACAAAGAGTAAGAATTTATGAAATCTTAGGACGAAGAGGGAGTAACTAAAAATTTAATTTAGGTTATTTATTCAGTTGGTCCTTAAGTCCAAGCATGAGTCAATTTAAATTGTTGTTAACTTATTTAAATTGTTAACTTAATTGTTTTGATTAGGTATCAGAGCTAGTAAAAGCATGCTTAAGCTTAACATTTCCTTCACCAACTGTCTAACCGTTAGCTACTTGCTGATTGCCTAGAGGGCAACAACTTTCACTTGGTTAGTCAAGTAAATGTAGGGTTTTTCGGGCCGCGAAAACCGTGTTTTCGCGTCGCGGAAACCCCGAATCACGCTAGCCATTGGATCTCGTGCGAAGAAAAACTTTCCGAAAACACGAGTACGAGTTTTAAACTACGATCTACAGTTGATCTACAAAGGAAAAACATTTTTACCTTCGAAGCGTGCCCTCGCAAATCCCGCTCGTCCAACGGTACGCCGGATCTCGAAGTTGTCAACGTAGACAACTCTCTAGTGATATCCACACGAACAAGAGGTGTTCTCTAACACTCAAGGATGGAGAAGAGAGCACCCAAGTGTGCTAGCACTCTCTAGGGCTCTCGGGTAGGATTTAAAAAGGGAAGAAAGGAGAGAAAGAAAAAGGGATCTCACATAATCCACTAGGTACCCTCCTTTGTGACCTTCACTTCACCCTTTTCTTGGAACACAACTCATACACCTTCTTGCCTCCCTTGAAACCCACGGCAACAGCAAGAGAAAGGAGGAAGAGAGATAGGAGGAAGGAGAAGCAATCAACACCACTTGAATGACACAAAATGAAACCTCCTTTCCATTAGTGTGGCCGGCCACACACATGTAACCTCCCATTTAATGTGGCCGGCCACATTAAAAGGAATGGGAGGTGTAACCTCCATGAGGTGGCACACCTCATGAGGTGGAGATGATGTGGCTGCCATGTAGGATAAGTCATCCTCCAAGAAGTGGCAATTCATCAAGTCAAACTTGATGTTTCAACTTCCCATTTTGGTCAAGTCAAAATTGACCAATTTTTCTTCCTTGTTGAGTTGAATCCAACCTTTGACTCAAGTCAATTTCAATCTAATGAATCTCAATTCATTAATATAAATTGACTCAATGAATCAAATTTAAATTAGACTTATTCAACAATTGAATCTAATTGAGTCTAACTCAATAAGTTTAATTTCCGAATCTAATCCTTGGTGCATCATATGAACCTAATCCAATTGGTTCATCCTATGAACCTAATCTCCATCCACATGTTCTTTATGTGTGACCCAATAGGTTCTTGTAACGTTGGCAATGTTTCTAAACTCCTTTAGAAACATAAGCAATGAGGGGCATCTAGCAATACATCATTGCTACCCAAGTTACAAGAAATGTTGAGATCCAACATCACCTTGTGACTACTAATTGTGACTCCTCACAAAATATGACAAGTGTCCTTCTATCCTAGACATCTAGATTGATCAATATGAGGCATAGACCGGGTCATCCTCTGATCAATCTAAATCCTGAACTCCAAGTAGACTCACTAAATCAAATGAGCTCAATATCTCATATTGACTCATTTGGGCATGGCCATGCACTTCGTGGTCTCACTCTATCAGGAATATCGATGTCTCTCCCGTCATATACGAGGGATAGATCCCATCTACATCACTCACATCACTTCGCATAATTTGTTACATACCCAGTAGTCGCCTTTATAGTCCACCCAGTTACGAGTGACGTTTGACGAAACCAAAGTACATAACTCCTTATGTAGGGAACCATGGTGACTTCAGGTCTAAGGACTAGTAGTCATACTAATAGTCACATGAGAAAGTTTATGACACTCATATAACGATCCATGATACTTTCTCATGGCGGGTCATTCAGTATACATTCTCTAATGTATACCCATGTGTCAACTTGGACTTGTGTGATCAAGTCATCGAGTTGACCTACATGCTAGTCTTATTGCATTAACATTGTCCCTGAATGTTAATACTCGACTAGGATTGATTAAGAGTAGTGTTCCCTATATCATCTCACTATCGGTTCAGCTAACCGATTGATATAGGTAAGAACCTTCTACTCAAGGACGTTATTATACTTAGTTTATTTGGCACCAATATAAGTAAGTATAATAACCAAAAACCAAATGCCTTTATTAAGATTGAATATGATACAATAAGTCCAAAAATACAATCATCAAATGATTGGCTCTAGGGCTCTAGCTAACAATCTCCCACTAGCACTAGTGCCAATCAGTGTAGGCTCTAAGCCCAAATGACCTAGTGTGACCATCATGCTTCCTCTGTGCCAAAGCCTTGGTCAAGGGATCTGTGATGTTAGCCTCTATAGGTACTCTGCAAATCTTCACATCTCCTCTCTCGATGATCTCTCGAATGAGATGGAAGCGTCGTAGTATGTGTTTGGTCCGCTGGTGTGAGCGAGGTGCTATAGCTCCATTGTTGTCACAATAGAGCTCAATAGGGTTAGCAATGCTAGGAACCACCCCAAGTTCAGATGAACTTACGAATCAAACGCCTCCTTTGTTGCCTCCGATGCGAATATACTCGGCCGTCAGAGAATCGCCGCGTGTCCCGCTCAACTCTTCCAACTCACAGCACCACCATTAATGCAAAATACGAACCCCGACTGCGATCTATAGTCATCCTGGTCGTCTGGAAGCTGGCATCACTGTAACCCTTTACAGCTAGCTCATCATTGCCTCCATATATCAAGAAATATTCTTTAGTCCTTCTTAAGTACTTAAGAATATTCTTGACCCCTATCCAGTCTCTTTCACCTGGATCTGACTGATATCTGCTCGTCATGCTCAAAGCATACGAGACATCAGGTCGAGTACATAGCATGGCGTATATGATCGATCCTATGGCTGAGGCATAAGGGATCTTATCCATGCGGTCTCTCTCCTCTCTAGAAGAGGGACCTTGAGTCTTCGAAAGACTCGCAATATGAGGAAGACAACTGTGTTTTCTCCAAACTTCTTGTAGACACAAGGTTCATCTTCGTTCTTGATGAAACCAAACTATTTGATTGCATCATCGAATCGAAGATTCCAGCTCCGAGAAGCTTGCTTTAGTCCATAAATGGACCTATGCAGCTTGCATACTCTGCTAGTATGCTGTGGATCTACAAAACCCACAGGTTGTGTCATGTACACATCCTCGAGTAGGTTTCCATTCAGAAACGCGGTTTTGACGTCCATCTGCCAGATCTCTTAATCGTGGTAAGCTACAATAGCAAGCATGATCCGAATGGACTTAAACATCGCTACTGGAGAAAATGTCTCATCATAGTCAATACCATGAATCTGCTTGAAACCTTTAGCTACCAAGCGACCCTTATAGATAAGTCCATCCATGTCAGTCTTTCTCTTAAAGACCCACTAACACCCTATGGGTTTTACCCCTTCAGGTGGATCAACCAAAGTCCATACTTAGTTGGTGTACATGGATTCCATCTCGGATCTCATGGCTTCTAGCCATTTCTCGAAATCAGGTCTCATCACAGCTTCCTGATAGGTGGTTGGCTCATCCTCTATGAGCACAACGTCATCATGGTCAGACAAGAGAAATAAGTATCTCTTAGGCTGACGACGTACCCTATCAGACCTGCGAAGAGGTATGTCTACTTGAACTGGTTGTTGTTCCTCAACTCTTTGTGGAACAACATCATCTACAACACTTTGTGGTTCCAGTTCAACTTCCATCGAGGCATCAGTGCTATTGTTCGCATCTTGAACTTCTTCAAGATCGAACGCGCTCCCACTAGTCATTCTAGAAACAAAGTCCCTTTCTAGAAAGACCCGATCTTTGCCACAACTACCTTGTCTTGACTGGGAATGTAAGTAATATCCTTAGTTTCCTTGGGATATCCAATGAAATAGCACTTGTCGGTTTGGGTCCTAATTTGTGCGAGACTTGGCGTCGTACGTAAGCCTCACAACCCCAAATCCTCATGAAAGACACCGGGCATCTCCCAGTCCATATCCTATATGGTGTCTTTATCACGGCCTTTGATGGAACTCGGTTGAGTATAAAAGCTGCCGTGTCTAGAGCATAGCCCCAAAGGTATGCCGGAAGATCTGTGTGCCTCATCATAGATCGTACCATATCTAATAGAGTACGATTCCTCCTTTCGAATACACCATTCCACTGTGGTGTACTAGGAGGAGTGAGTTGGGATAGAATCCCACACTCAGCTAGGTAGTCACGAAACTCATGGCTAAGGTATTCTCCACCTCGATCTGATTGAAGTATCTTAATACTCTTGCCAAGCTGGTTCTGTACTTCATTCTTGAATTCTTTGAATCTTTCAAAGGATTCTGACTTATGTGTCATCAAGTACAGATAACCATATCTACTGAAATCATCAGTAAATGTGATGAAGTACCTATAACCGCCTCTAGCAGTGACATTGAAAGGGCCACATACATCACTATGTATGAGTCCTAACAAATCAGTCGCCCTTTCGCTGTGCCCACTAAAGGGAGTCTTGGTCATCTTGCCTCGTAGGCATGACTCGCATATCTCATATGATTCTAAATCAAATGAGTCCAGCAAACCATCCTTATGGAGCTAGGATAAGCACTTGTCATTTATATGACCTAAGTGACAGTGCCAGAGATAGGTTTGGTTCAGGTCATTTGACTTGAACCTCTTGGTATTTATGTTATAGATAGGGCTCTCAAGGTCTAGAAAATAGAGTCCGTTTATCAGAGGTGCACTGCAATAGAACATATCATTTAAATAGATGGAACAACATCTGTTCTTTATTATAAACGAGAATCCTTTCTTGTCCAAACAAGAAACTGAAATTATGTTCTTAGTCAAGGCAGGCACATAACAACAATCATCTAATTCTAGTACTAGCCCAGAGGGCAGAGATAGATGGTAAGTTCCTACAGCAATAGCAGCAACTCGTGCTCCATTGCCTACTCATAGGTCTACCTCACCCTTCGTCAATGCCCTACTATTTCTCAGCGTTTGTACATTAGTACAAATGTGCGAAGCACATCCGGTATCTAATACCCACGATGAAGAAATAGAGAGGTTGACTTCTATAACATGTATACCTAAAGTAGAAATCTTATTTCTCTTCTTCTTAAGATCTTCCAGGTATTCTTTGGAGTTCCTCTTCCAGTGCCTTGCTTGTCCTTGATATAGGTGACAAAGATGTTCAACCATATCGTAAGCGCTCATCAACTCATGTTGCTTCTGAAGCTCAGAGTTCATGGTCGCGAGCATAAGATAGGACACATCTAATGCGTCATCTTGATGCTTCTTGTAAGCATCTCGGTCTGCTCGTGTGGCAGTGGCAGGAGGAGCCTCCGGAATGGGTTGCTCCAGAACGTACAGTTTACGTTCTTGGGTGAGAACTATTCTCAGGTTCCTGTACCAGTCCAGGAAATTTGCTCCGTTGAGCTTGTCATTCTTAAGAATAAATAGTAGAGAGAAAGTGTTCGTATTTGACGTCATGGAAATTCTACAACAGAAATAAATGTAGAAATAAGTATCATATTCTTAATCATTTAATTAGGCCTTTAACTAAATGATGCTCCCACTGAATTCTATAATTCATGTGGGACAAGATCCACATCATACTAACCCTTGAATTAGCTTTGGCTAATACGCCCAAGATTTAGTATGATCGGTAGGTAACGATTACCAATTACATCTCTATGCAACTCTTGTTTATAGGATGAAATCCGCATTTATATTAAAACTCGAGTTAGCTTTGGCTAATACGCCCGAGAATTAATATAAACGTGATTTTGTCCTACCTTTCCAACCATTGGAAGAATGCCTATAGTTCGTACTCGATCCAACCGAGTAAACTAGGAATACTCAATCTAATTGAGTTTGTACTCGCCCATGCGTTGATAGGCGGGACCAAGATTGTCCCTCCGTACCCTACCAAGATAGTATGTGTTGCTCTGCTTTGGCAGATTCAACAACATCATGCGATCGAGGTAGTGGTAGGTATCACGGCATGGTAGGCATTTTGAGTTGTCGTGATTTAGATCTAATCTAAATGATGTTGTATCATATACACGAAATAGATCTAATCTAATCGATAGAGTGCATCTTGTACACGATGTAGATCTAATCTAATCGTAAGGGTGCATCTTGTGCACGATTTAGATCTAATCTTAATCGCTAGGCATTAATTAATTACTTAATTAAACATGCATCATATACACAAGTAATTAACTAAGTTTTGTGATTAGTCATGGCCCTACTACGATCTTCTCAAGCCAATGAGAAGATCGGATGGTCAACCTAAGGTCAACTTCTCAAGCGCCTTCCTTTTGACCACCTTGTGTTGCTCGCGCCTTCCTCGTAACTCCGTCTCGAGTGGACCTTCCACAGCTCCAATTTTGTACATTACAATTTTGAAACTCGAGTTTACATTCGAGTCTAAATCTAATTTACAACTAGAATAAAAGAAAGGCACGACGCGCAGGTCGCGAAAAATAAACCAAATATAAAATAAAATACAACATGCACATCACATCATGGCGCGCATGCCGTATTATGAATTACAACACAAATTGTCCAATCAAATTGGGTCGTTGGGCCATGACTATCACAAAATTAATATAAAATTCAAAATTATATACTTTTCATAATTTTCTGTAATTTCTCATAATTTTACAGATTTTATGAGTAAAATTTTCCCGGCGGTCCCGATTAGCGATTTCGGGCGCAATCGCAGAGCAAATCCCCTTGCGGGGTTAGGGGCAGTACCCCTACCCGCGATCTAACCATCGCGAGTTGCTCCTAAGCGATCCTATAGCGCCTAAGTCCGCTGTCCCAAAATGATTTGGGTCGAAATATTGTCGTTTCGGAAAATTCTTCTCGGTAGTCGAAGCCTACAAGTGTAAAAACACTTGTGCTTCGCTTCTACGAGAAAAATACCCATAAAATCATAAAAATTAGGAAATTCACAGAATGTTACAGTATGCATATTTTTCATAAAAATACGAATCTAAAGTCGTACTCGCTTCGCACGTGGCTCTGATACCACTGTTGGGTTTTTCGGGCAGCGAAAACCGATTTTTCGCGTCGCGGAAACCCCGAATCACCCTAGCCATTGGATCTCGTGCGAAGAAAACTTTCCGAAAACACGAGTACGAGTTTTAAACTACGATATATAGTAGATCTACAAAGGAAAAACATTTTTACCTTCGAAGCGTGCTCTCACAAATCCCGCTCGTCCAACGGTACGCCGGATCTCGAAGTTGTCAACGTAGATAACTCTCTAGTGATATCCACACGAAGAAGAGGTGTTCTCTAACACACAAGGATGGAGAAGAGAGCACCCAAGTGTGCTAGCACTCTCTAGGGCTCTCGGGTAGGATTTAAAAAGGGAAGAAAGGAGAGAAAGAAAAGGGATCTCACATAATCCACTAGGTACCCTCCTTTGTGACCTTCACTTCACCCTTTTCTTGGAACACAACTCATACACCATCCTGCCTCCCTTCAAACCCACGGCAACAACAAGAGAAAGGAGGAAGAGAGCTAGGAGGAAGGAGAAGCATTCAACACCACTTGAATGACACAAAATGAAATCTCCTACACCATTAGTGTGGCCGGCCACACACATGTAACCTCCCCATTTAATGTGGCCGGCCACATTAAATTGAATGGGAGGTGTAACCTCCATGAGGTGGCACACCTCATGATGTGGAGATGATGTGGCTGCCATGTAGGATGAGTCATCCTCCATGAAGTGGCAATACATCAAGTCAAACTTGATGTTTCAACTTCCCATTTTGGTCAAGTCAAAATTGACCAAATCTCTTCCATGTTGAGTTGAATTCATTCTTTGATTCAAGCCAATTTCAATCTAATGAATTTCAATTAATTAGTATAAATTGACTTAATGAATCAAATTTAAATTAGACTCATTCAACAATTGAATCTAATTGAGTCTAACTCAATAAGTCTAATTTAAATCAATCCGAATCCAATTGGTTCATCATATGAACCTAATCCAATTGGTTCATCATATGAACCTAATCTCCATCCACTTGTTCTTTGTGTGTGACCCAATAGGTTCTTGTAACGTTGGCAATGTTTCTAAACTCCTTTAAAAACATAGGCAATGAGCGGCATCTAGCAATACATCATTGCTACCCAAGTTACAAGAAATGTTGAGATCCAACATCACCTTGTGACTATTAATTGTGACTCCTCACAATATATGACAAGTGTCCTTCTATCCTAGACATCTAGATTGATCAATATGAGGCATAGACCGTGTCATCCTCTGATCAATCTAAATCCTAAACTCCAAGTAGACTCACTAAATCAAATAAGCTCAATATCTCATATTGACTCATTTGGGCATGGCCATGCACTTCGTGGTCTCACTCTATCAGGAATACCGATGTCTCTTCCGTCATATAGGAGGGATAGATCCCATCTACATCACTCACATCCCTCCGCATAATTTGTTACATACCCAGTAGTCGCCTTTATAGTCGACCCAATTACGGGTGACGTTTGATGAAACCAAAGTACATAACTCCTTATGTTGGGAACCATGGTGACTTCAGGTCTAAGGACTAGTAGTCATACTAATAGTCACATGAGAAAGTATATGACACTCATATAACGATCCATGATACTTTCTCATGGCGGGTCATTCAGTATACATTCTCTAATGTATACCCATGTGTCAACTTGATATCTCTATATCCATGACTTGTGAGATCAAGTCATCGAGTTGACTTACATGCTAGTCTTATTGCATTAACATTGTCCCTGAATGTTAATACTCGACTAGGAATGATTAAGAGTAGTGTTCCCTATATCATCTCACTATCGGTTCAGCTAACCGATTGATATAAGTAAGAACCTTCTACTCAAGGACGTTATTATACTTAGTTTATTTGGCACCAATATAAGTAAGTATAATAACCAAAAACCAAATGCTTTTATTAATATAGAATATGATACAATAAGTCCAAAATACAATCATCAAATGATTGGCTCTAGGGCTCTAGCTAACAGGTCGGACCTGAGTTTTGAAAATGGCAAAGGATTCAAAGTTAAGGTGTGTTGTGAACTGACGTGCTTGATTGAGTGTTTCAGGTAAGTCCTAACTGTGGTTAGGCAAGGTAAAAACCCTAGGTGGTGGCAACCCTAGGTCATAGGGAGTGGTAACCCTATGCTGAAAGTCTTTGTGGGTCGAGTGCTTCAGGCAAAAGTCCTAGGGGGTGGTAACCCTAGGTGGAAAATCCTGGTGTAGCGAACCAGGTGGAAGACTGGACGGGTCGGTAAGTGGGCGTTCAGTAGAAAGTCCGGAGGCATCGAACACCGAGCACAAGTCCAGTCGATCTGGAGGATCGCACTGGCAAAAGGTAAAATCTCCTGAGTGGAGTAGGTGAGGACGCGTTCCCCGTAGAGGGAACAGTAGGCGTCGGGTCGACCTAGGGCTTCCGGTCGGAAACCCGAAGTCAGACCCGGACAGTCTGGTGATTGTCAAGTTTATTTATATATATTATCTTTTGTGTTCTAACTCTGTTTTGCAGGTAACGAACAGTTTTATGCAGAGTTAGAACTGACCGGGATCGGTCGACCGAACCTTAGATTCGG
This sequence comes from Zingiber officinale, assembly GCF_018446385.1. Taxonomy (NCBI): domain Eukaryota; kingdom Viridiplantae; phylum Streptophyta; class Magnoliopsida; order Zingiberales; family Zingiberaceae; genus Zingiber; species Zingiber officinale. The sequence continues at coordinate 41,035,353 of NC_056007.1, read as the reverse complement.
TCGACCGAACCTCTAAGCTACCAGATCAGATCTCCAGAAGTTGGATCGGGTTCGACCAGGGATCGGTCGACCGGACCTCTGGATCAGTCGACCGAACCTGGGATAGGTGTCGACTGGATCAAGCCGAGGTGTGGGGGTTAGAGGAGACAGATCGGTCGACCGAACCCGGGGATAGAGTTTGACCAGATCGAAGCGGAGCGACGGATCAGATGCGGTGGAGATCATCTGATCGATCGACCGAACATGAGGATTGGTTGACCGATCCGCTTCGGGTCAAACCTGATCCCGAGACTTGGGGATCTGGATCAGACCTTGTAGAGCTATAAAAAGAGGCCTCGAGGTGCAGCTCAGATCATCGAATTCCGAACAGAAGTGATGTGCTCTTGTGTGCTCCATACGCTTCAACAACGCCCTGCTGCTACAACGAATTGAAACTCCAAAGCTCTTCTGTTTGCTTGTTCGTTGGTATAACTTTCTTATTTGCACTTAACTGTAATTGCTTCTAGCTTGTAATAATTCCGGATTTATAGTTGTTGCCCACCGAAAGAGGTCAAGGACCGCGGGCCTTCGAGTAGGAGTCGAGATAGGCTCCGAACGAAGTAAAACATTTGCGTCTTTTGTGTTTGCATTTACTTTCCGCTGCATTTCTACTCTGTCTTAAATCGTTAAAATAGCCACGAGCGCTATTCACCCCCCCTCTAGGCTTTCGATCTATCAGTATCTTTATCTTGGAGTACTTCATCATATGTCTAAGGATCAGGTTCATATTCACCAGGGATTAAGTCCGAAGACTCTCCTAAAAACATGAATCTATCAGGTTGCCGAACAACCCTCCCATTATGACGAGGCACTACCTGTAATTGTGCATCATTTATAACACGTGTTATAGTTTATTGTGGTATCTCATCTTGTACCGTTGGTACTAAATTAGACGTGTCCTATCTTATTTCCTCAAGAACAATTTTACTCATGGGCTTGTGATTCATTATATTGTCCTCTTCTAAAAATCGGGCATTAATGCTAATAATGACTTTCTGATCTTTAGGATTATAAAAGAAACCACCTTTCATTTCTTTAGGATAACCCACAAATAAGTGAACTTCTGTACATGATTCCAACTTATCAACATCTCCCTTCTGATCATTTGCTGGACTACCCCAAATCCGAATATGTTTTAGACTAGGCTTACACTCATTCCACAATTCTGTGGGAGTAGAGGTTACTGACTTAGAAGGTATCAAGTTCAGAATATACACTGCCGTTTCCAGAGCATATCCCCAAAATAAATTTGGTAATTCTGAATAACTCATCATTAATCTAACCATTTCCATAAGAATCCTATTCTTTCGTTCTGCCACACCATTCTGTTGGGCTGTACCAGGTGCAGATAGTTGGGATTGAATCCTGGCCTCTGATACGTAACGCCTAAACTCTCCTAAGAGGTACTCGCCACTACGATCAGACTATAGTGTCTTGATACCTTTAGCATGAAGTTTCTCCACATCAGCCTTGTATTCTTTGAACTTGTCAAAGCACTCAGACTTGCGGTGCATCAAGTAAGTGTACCCATATCTCGAATAGTCATCTATAAAAGAGATAAAATATTCGAAACCATCTCTTGCTTGGATAGTCATAGATCCACATAAATCAGAATGAACCAAATCCAACACATCTTTGGCTCTATACCCCTTGCCTTAAAAGATCTTTTGGTCATTTTCCTTCCAAGCAAGATTCGCAGGTTGGAAAATTTTCCACCACTAATGATCCCAAAGGTCCATCGGCTATTAGCCTTTGAATCCTACTCAAGTTAATATGACTAAGTCTTAGATACCAAAGATATGCTTGGTCTATTTCCGAATGTTGCTTTCTCTTATTAGAATTAGAAGATGTGTTACTAATTTCCATTTGTTGTATCATGGAAGTTATTGGATTTAGAGTATACAAATTACCAACCAACATACCAGAACATATAACCATCCTATTTTTCTTGACAACTACTTTATCATCAAAAGAAATAGAATATCCATCCTTAAATAATTTAGAAACTGAAATCAAGTTTTTTCTAAAACATGGTACATATAGATAATTTCTCAAAATCAATGTTTTATTCCTATCAAAAGATAAATAAACATCTTCCACTGCAACAGCTGCCACTCTCGTAGCATGGCCCATGTAGACAGCGATTTTCCCTTCATGTAGTTATCACGTTTCCTGGAACCCCTGCAATGAATTACATACATGATCAGTGGCTCTCGTATCTACACACCAGGTACTGGTAGATAATACCACTAAACATGTTGCAACAACTAATGAATAAGATACACCTTCATTGTTCTCGTTTCTATGAGGACAATCTGTTAAATGAGCCATCATCTTGAGGATATGATCCCTTACGGGTGTCCCCTCAGTAATAGTGGTCATCATTAAGTTTCTCATGGCCTCCTGCCTGGCAGCCTGATTCTGGTGTCTGAAGAGTTCCTTGAGATTGAGCATCATGTCATAGGCAGTGGGTAGGGCCTGATACTGATGTTGTAGCACATTTGATATAGAAGTCAAAATGTAACACTGCACCATCTCATCTGCCTTAACCCATTTCCTATGCATGTTAATCTCCTCTTCACTAGAATCTCTATTAGCCATGCTAGGACAAAGCTCAAGAAGTACAAACTTGTAACCTTCAGCAGTTAAGACAGTGTCCAAGTTTCGTTTCCAATCAATGTAATTGGGACCACTACAACAAAAACCCTCATAGACATCGGTTTTCCACCGGTGTCTATTACATTTTCAACCGATATCTATGAAGGCGATGTAAAAGGTCTTCCATTTTAGACATCGGGTTAAAACCGGTGTAGTATCACTTACGACATTGGTGTTTGAATCGTTTATTAACCGGTGTAATATCACTTAACGACACTGTTTCATCAACGGTGTAAAACTGATGTAATATTATATGTTAATAACACCAGTTTTGGCAGCGATATACGACCAATGTAATATTAGTTAATGACACCGGTTTTGCAGCGGTGAAAAACCGATGTAATATCAGTATTTTTTAATAGCACAACTTTGATTTTCGAAACATTGAAAAACCGACAGTAACAAAAAAAATACACAAATATTCACAAATTACACACATATTCTTCATTCAACAGTATCCATAAAATACACAAATATTCACAAATTACATAAATATTCTTATTACAACAGTATCCATAAAATACACAAACATTCTTTTTATATCAAAAGCTAATAGATATCAGAATCAAGGTAGAACAACATTCTTTTAACAACACATCAAGGTAGAACATCCTGAGTCAAAAATCAAGCTGAGGCTACATTAAATTATGAGAATCAGAATCTGTTCAACTTGCTATACTGCTCCATTCTTCTTGCGCCTTTCATTTCCCTAATCTCACTGCTTTTCACCTTCAAATGCCTAGTTTTCTGAGTTAAAACATCCACTGTTCTAATCTGTCAAACAAAAGTATCATTTGGTCTACTTAACTACAGCAAAGAACAAAAATAGAAAAATTATACATGCGACTATAGAGTATTACTTATAGTCAAGTAACCGTCTGCTTCTTTGCACGCTTGTTCTTAGCTTTTGGTTGTTCTTCTTTATCGTCATCTTCATCTTCTTCAGCTTCTGCCAGTTTGGTCAGCTCCTCCTGGATCATGAGCTTTATCGATGCCTTTCGCGGAGTCAGATCAGTTTTGTAATGACCAGCTAATGAGGAGAATTGCGGCAATTGTGTTACATTAGATTGATGTTAAATACAATAAAGACAACAAAAATCAAAAAGTAAATACCTAGCCGCTTCAGAATGTCAATAAAAGTTGCCAGAAACAAACAGTAGGGCAGTGTCATGAACTGATGAAACCAAACTAAGACCGATAGTATGAGAAATTTGGCATGCAAAATGTTGCATTGTTAAACAAACATCAACGACGGTCGGGTAAAATCCTGTCTGTGTAGGCAATTACTGAACAGATTACTAAGAAAAAAATTAGAGTAGGAATGAAGGACCACCAATATCAACATCTCTTGCAGACTGACTAGAACAACCTAGGAAAAAACTGCCTATCTCAAATATATTCTATCGACCAAGAGTTCCTAAAAGACAAACATACTACATAGCTCTATGTTTAACCTAATCACTGTGGGACAGTGATGGAGGCTGTGGCCCATTGTCAGGTGAGTTTTGATCCCAAAACTGCACTATTTGTGCAAGAAACTGTCACTTTTGGCCTATTTTCATAATGAAAAATAAAGAAAAAATACTAACTGTGTTGAAGTCAACTTCTTTCAAAATTTCGCATATTTTCTTTCTCAGTTCCTCTTTGCTTAGCTGTTGAGTCTCTGATTTTGCTTTATCTTTACCGACCTTTTTACCTTCATGATAAACAAAAACATTTCAGATCAAATTCACCCATAAGTAATTGCAGTGACATCCAGGAGAAATTCATCCAACTCAAAATCAATTGAAAGATTCAGGAAAAGAAGAAAAAAGCCATTAGATAAAGAACCTCAAGATTTCAGCAACATATGTTGGCTTCAGTCACATCATATGGTAATGCTCAAATACTCAGCATTAAATCCATAAAACCACCACATTTTAAAGCAGTAAACTTATGTTTACAGAGTGTTATTACAACTTGCTAAGTTGTTAGTGACGGGGCCAGCAATAGCATACCTTTTCTATATTGTCCATCATTATTCCTTTAACCTTAGTTATATGAGCTTTCAGCTTTGAAAGTTTGCTCATTTCCTCTGGATGATTTATGCAATACTCCATATGCTCCTTCAGCCTTGGACTGTAAAAAGCAGTCACATGTTAAAGTATGACCAAACAACTACAACTAAACTAACAAACTATAAAATCCCACTATTTCTAGTTGCAAATGTTTTTAACTGAAAATTTCAATCAACCCTATGAAGATCATCTCATGTTATACCAAGGGCAAAGAAATTGATAAACTGGAAGCTTAAGTGCAACAATGTGTACATACCCAAATTCCCTATCAAGACTGTAAGCAGTGCTAAATCTATCCCCAAACATATCAGCATCTTCCTCATCAATGAGTGGATGGGAGTTTTACCACTGATACTTTGTCCATAGCGGTGCATGAAATCATCCTTGACACGTTCTAGAAACACAAATGGAACACTTCTTCCAGCTGCTTCATCAGCTACCACGAGGAACACTACACAAAAGAAAAGCAAGTATATGAAAAAAAATATCCAACACGGTACAGAAGTAAAATTTCATTTACTGTACCAAATTCTTTGTCAACTAGGAAGTTGAATGTGCAGCAATAAGATGAGAAGGTGAATTTCTTATTATTTTGAGGCAAATTCTGTAAGCATTGGACAGTAATAGTGATGAAATTCCCCGAAAAGGGAGTGTATTCAGCAAGCACAACACTCCCTTTAGCCACAAAACTATAAATTAACGGTGCCTGGCTCATGTTTCTTGAAAAATTATCTAATTAATCGGCAAAAAAAATCTATCTTCGCACCTGTAGATGAGAAACAAAAGACAAGATCTCAACTTTCACAAGCAATAAAACCATCAATTAGGGAGCAGCAATTGTGAATTCTCAAGAACTCGCGACATACAAATCTGCGCACTGTCAATGGAAATCAACTGAAGATGGCAACATCACAGCAGAAATAGGAACGAAGAAAATACATTAATAATAATAATTTTGCTAAAATCGCCCAAAACAGTCTTCCAGGGCAAAAATTCCAAGGAAGTACAACCCAACACCTAGCCAAAGGCTCAAACAATCACCATTAAAATAATATTACAATAGAGGAGAATATTAAAATTAAGAATTACTAATATCAATACGTATATATAACAATTGTACCCTTAATCAATTAAAACAAGTTCACAATCATAAACAAACAAATCATAAAGCACCAAACACATAACAACAATAGAATATGACGACCAACAAAAACAATCAATCTAGAAAAAATATTCTAACTGTATTAAAATTAAAATAAACTAGAATTGAATAAGAAGAAGAGATCAGACACACCTTTGCTAGTAATCTCATCGACATGGTTATCCTGACCTTTGCTCTTGATGTTGAACCGTTTTGAACCATTTTTTAACAAAGGCCTTGGACCAAGACAGCTGCTCCCAAGAAACTGAGGGAACAAAGCATGCCCAAATCAACCATCTTAGAGATGAAGAAAATAGAACTAAAGAAGAGAAATATATTATTTTTTTATCTTGCAAAAAAAAACCTTGCTTTTCTTTGGATCATCATCTCTTATCGTTGCAGCACTCTTTCATGCAGTGATTGTAAGTTAGCTCGCCAAACACTCCCAAGGACCTGCGACAATCTGAACCTCGTGGGAAGAAAGAGGTCTATTGAAGAGGTATAGGGAAGAAAGAGGGTCAAGAAATACTAACTCGCAAGGAGAAAGAAGAAAGAAGAAAGAAGAAAGAAGACAAAGCTATGCATGGGCTAGAACAAGCAGATGTGAAGTAATATTCCTAATGTGCTACATTACTCACGAGCTTCGCACATACAACAAATCGAAGACACAGTCGGATACCCAAATCAGAAGGAAAGAGAGAAGGACAAGGAAAAAAGAAAGGGACTTTTGACCCTTCTTCACAAGGTATGGGATCTAAAACCGTGATCTTGAAGCAAAGCAACCCAGAATCTGAGGTTGAACCCGAAGCCAAGTTCAAGAAGTTCAAAATCCGATGATGCAGGGAGTGAAAACAATGTAGGTAGTCAGGCAAAAAGCTCAAAAATAGTAGCAGCAGCAGCAGCGCACTACGGGAAGAGAAGGCAACGACAGCGTGTGAGGGAGGAGGCTCTCTTTCGCCTTCAAATCGTACGCCCAGCAAACAAAATTAAAAAAAAAAATTATGCACTCGTCTCGGCGCACCCACCTGTAGGGGTCCTCCTCCTCCGGGTCGGTGGGCTCGACGTCGGTGTTTTCATGGGAAGCCGGAGGGAGACTGCGGAAGATATTGACGTCCACAGTACGGACGAGCTCTTCCTGTACCTGCTCGTTGAGCCGGCCGGAGCCGGATTGCACGAAGTCGACGAGCTCCGACAGCATCTGCTATTTCACCTCCTTCTCGCGGGCCGACTTGAGCGTGTCAGAGAAGTCGAAGAGCACAGAGCAGATCTGGAGTTTGCAGAGAAAGAGCGCCTGGCGCTCGAGTACGGGCACATCGCAGAAGAGCGGGAGGGACTCGATTTGCGGGACAACACCGGGGGCTGGGGAGGAGTGCAGTTGGTGGAGGGAGATGGGATCGGCGCCTAAGGAGCGGGAGGCAAAAGAAAGCGCCTGAGGAGTGGGATCGGCGCCTGAGGATTAGGGTTTTGATTTATGGTGGGCGAGGAGAACCCCAAAGAAAGCGTGCTAAGAAAGTCCGCCAGAATTTTGGTTCATAGACACTGGATTTTAAAATCCGCTGTTATCTATTAACGAAAAAAAGGCGCTCATAGACATCGCTTAAAAAACCGTTATCTATGAGCGAAAATCTGCGCTCATAGACATTGGTTTTTGGAAAAACCGGTGTAAAATACTCAAAGACATCGGTTTTTGCTTAAAACCGTTGTTGTTCCACCGATGTCTATGAGGATTTTTCTTGTAGTGGACCAGTGAGTTTGTTTTCTTTCAATATAACAGCAAGAGGATTGAAAGCCATTTGAAATCCTAAGAATCACAAAATATTTGGCCAAAACTTTAGAATTTAAAATAATATTAATGTTAGTTAGAGCCCTAGAGCAAATCAATTGATGATTGTTGTATGGACTCATTGTATCATATTTCTTATGTATATAAAGACATTTGTTTATGGTTATTATGCTTACTTGTATTGGTGCCAAATAACAAAGTATAATAGCGTCCTTGAGTAGAAGGTTCTTACCTATATCAATCGATTGGTTGAATCGATAGTGAGATGATATAGGGAACACTACTCTTAATCATTCCTAGTCAAGTATTAACATTCAGGGACAATGTTAATGCGACGAGACTAGCATCTAGGTCAACTCGATGACTTGATCTCACAAGTCATGGATATGGAGATATCAAGTTGATACATGGGTATGCATTGGAGAATGTATACTGAATGACCCGCCATGAGAATGTATCATGGATCATTATATGAGTGTCATATGTTTTCTCATGTGGCTATTAGTATGACTATTAGTCCTTGGATCTGAAGTCACCATGGTTTCCTACATAAGGAGTTATATACTTTGACTTTGTCAAACGTCACTCGTAACTGGTGGACTATAAAGGCGATTACTGGGTATGTAACAAATTATGCAGAGGGATGTAGTGATGTAGATGGGATCTATCCCTCCTATATGACGGGAGTGACATCATTATTCTTGATAGAGTGAGACCACTAAGTGCATACTTATGCCCAAATGAGTCAATATGAGATGTTGAGCTCATTTGATTGAGTGAGTCTACTTGGGATTCAAGATTTAGATTGATTAGAGGATGACACGGTCTATGCCTCATATTGATCAATCTAGATGTCAAGGATAGAAGGACTCGTGTCATATATTGTGAAGGGTCACAACTAGTAGTCACAAGGTGATGTTGGATCTCAACATTCTTGTAATTTGGGTAGTAATGATGTGTTGCTAGATACCGCTCATTACTTATGCTTCTAAATGGGTTTAGGAGCATTGCCAACGTTAGAAGAACCTATAGGGTCACACACAAAGGGCAATTAGATGGAGATTAGGTTCATTTGATGAACCAAGAGGATTAGGTTCATGTGATGAACCAAATTGGATTAAGAGTAATCCAATGTAAACTATTGAGTTGGACTCAATTTGGTTCACGTGTTAAATGAGTCTAATTTGGACTTAGACTCATTGAACCAATTTAATTCAATGAATAGAGATTCATTAAATTAAAAAATTGACTTGAACCAATGGTTAGATTTGATCAACCATGGGAGAGAAGTGGTCAAGTTTGACTTGACTTGAGAGGAAGATGAAAGGTCAAGTTTGACTTGACTATTGCCACCTCATTTGTGAGTTGCGATTGAGTAGGCTAATTATGATGTGCCATCTCATGAGGGAGATCAAGAGTTGTGACTCTTGATATCCCATGGAGGTTTAAAAGCCTTCTTGAAGTGGCCGACCACATTACACCCTTGTGGGAGTTTCATTTTTGTGTGAGTAACTCCATCTTCTTCCTCTTCTACCTTTCTTCTCTCCCTCTCCTCCACCATTGCTGATCCTCTAAGGTTGCTAGCACATCATTAGAGATTCTCTCCATCGATTTGTTCGTGTGGATACACATAGAGGCTTGTACACTTGACAACCTTGAGATCCGGCGAACCTTGGACGAGCGGGATTTGCGAAGGGCATCGCATGAAGGTTAGATTCGTGCTGATCCTTTTTTTGTTGATCTAGTGTAGATCTAGGTTAGAGAAACTCATACACATAGAAAATTTTTGTTTTATAACTTCGCAAAGATCCGGTGACATGGGATTCGGGGTTTCCGTAACGCAAAAAGCGGTTTTTGCGGCCCGAAAACCCAACATTGGTATCAGAGCCACGTGCGAAGCGTGTACGAGTTTCATTTGTATTTTTATGAAAAATATCAGTTCTGTAACTTTATGTAAATTTATGATTTTTATGTATTTTATGAGTATTTTTCTCGTAGAAGCGAAGCAACAAGTGTTTGAACACTTGTAGGCTTCAACTACCGAGAAATACCTCTCGAATCGGCAAGGTCCTACCCAAAATGATTTAGGACAGCGGGCTAAGGCGCTATAGGATCGCTTAGGAACACTCGCGATGGTTATATCGTAAGTAGGGGTACTGCCCCTAACCCCGCAAGGGGCTTTGTTTCGCGATCGCGCCCGAAAATCGCTAATCAGGACCGCCTGGAAGTTGTGACTCATAAAATTGTAAAAATATTAGAAAAATTACAGAAATTTATGAAAATCACATAATTTAGAATTATGTATCATTTTGTGATGATCATGGCCCAAAGAACCCAATTTGATTGGAAATATGTGTTGTAATTCATAATATGGTCTACGCGTCATTTTGTGTGTTTGTGCGTGTTGTACTTGATTCGCGACCTGCGCGTCGTGCCCTTCTATTTATATTCCTGTTATAAAATAGTGTTTAGACTCGAATGTAACTTGAGTTTCACCTTTTGTAATGTACAAAATTGGAGCGGTGGAAGGTCCACTCGAGACAGAGTTACGAGGAGGATGCGAGCAACACATGACGGTCAAAGGGAGGAGGAAGCTGTTGACCCTAGGTTGACCACCCAATCTTCTCATTGGCTTGAGAAGATCGTAGTAGGGCCATGACTAATCACAAAAATTTAATTAATTGCTTGTGTGTGTGTGTATGTGATGCATGCTAGATTAGTAATTAATTAGTGCCTTAACGATTAGATTTAATCTAAATCACGTACATGATACACATCGTCGATTAGATTAGATCTCAATCGCGTCAACTCGAAATGTCTACCATGCCGTGATACCCATCACTACCTCGATCACATGTTGTTGTTGAATCTGCCAAAGCAGAGCAACGCATATTATCTTGGTAGGGTGCGGAGGGACAATCTTGGTCCCGCCTATCAACGCATGAGTGAGTACAACTCAATTAGATTGAGTAACTAGTTAACTCAATAGGATCGAGTTTAACTATAGGCATTTTCCAATGGTTGGTAGATAGGTCAAATCACATTTATATTAATTTTTGGGCGATTTAGCCAAAGCTAACTCAAGCTTTAATATATATGCGGATCTTGATCCTATAAACAAGAGTTGCATAGAGATGTAATTGGTAATTAGTTACCTACCGATCATTCTAAGTCTTGGGTGATTTAGCCAAAGCTAACTCAGGGCGTAGTATGATGTGGATCTTGTCCCATACGAATTATAGTTGGTTAGAATCTAGTAGGTGTGGTTTGACCACGTCCATGACTTGATTCTACAAGAGTTCTATAATTCAGTGGGAGCATGATTTAATTAAAGGCCGAATTAGATGATTAATTGGAATATGATATTTATTTTCTGCATTTTTCTGTTGTAGATTACCATGTCGTCAAACACAAACTCCTTCTCCCTGTGTTCTGTCCTCGATAAGGACAAGCTCAATGGAACAAACTTCCTGGACTGGTACAGGAACCTGAGAATAGTTCTCACTCGGGAAAGAAAACTGTACGTCCTGGAGCAGTCCATTCCTGAAGCACCTCCTGCCACTACCACGCGAGCTGATCGAGATGCTTATAAGAAGCATCAAGATGACGCATTAGATGTGTCATGTCTTATGCTCGCGACCATGAACTCTGAGCTTCAGAAGCAACACGAGTGGATGGGCGCTTATGATATGGTTGAACATCTTCGTCAACCATATCAAGGACAAGTGAGGAATGAGAGATTCGAGATCTCTAAGGCACTATTTCAGTGCAAGATGCAAGATGGAACTTCCGTAGGCCCTTATGTACTCAAAATGATTGGATACATAGAAAACCTACAGAGGTTGGGATTCTTGCTTGGCCAAGAGCTGGCCACTGACCTGATCTTGCAATCCTTGCCAAATAGCTATAGTCAATTCGTTCTAAATTATAACATGAACGAAATTGGCAAGCCACTGCCCGAGCTACTTAGCATGTTAAGAACTGCTGAGCTCAACCTTAAGAAGGTTAAGCCCAATTCCATTCTGATGGTACAAAAGCATAAGGGCAAGGGCAAGCCCAAAGGTAAGGGAAAGTCTCAAGCCAAGGGCAAAGGCAAGACACTGAAACCCAAAGGAGGGGTTGCCAAGGATACTACCTGCTTCCACTGCGGTCAGACCGGGCACTGGAAAAGGAACAACAAAGTGTACCTGGAAGATCTTAAGAAGAAGAGAAGTGAGACTTCCACTTCAGGTATATATGTTATTGAAGTCAATCTATTTATTTCTTCATCATGGGTATTAGATACCGAATGTGCTTCTCACATTTATACTAATGTGCAGGCGCTGAGAAATAACAGGGCATTGACGAAGGGCGAGGTGGACCTACGAGTAGGCAATGGAGCACGGGTTGCTGCTGTTGGTGTAGGAACTTATTCTCTATCTCTGCCCTCTGGGCTTCTACTAGAATTGGATGATTGTTGTTATGTGCCTGCTTTGACTAAGAACATTATATCAATTTCTTGTTTAGATAAGAAAGGCTTTTCATTTATAATAAAGAACAAATGTTGTTCAGTTTATTTAAATGATATGTTCTATTGTAGTGCACCTTTGATGAACGGACTCTATATTCTAGACCTTGAGAACCCTATCTATAACATAAGTACCAAGAGGTTTAAGTCAAATGACATGAACCAAACCTATATCTAGCACTGTCGCTTAGGTCATATAAATGACAAACGCTTATCCCAGCTCCATAAAGATGGTTTGCTGGACTCATTTGATTTTGAATCATATGAGACATGTGAGTCACGCCTACTGGGCAAGATGACCAAGACTCCCTTTAGTGGACACAGCGAGAGAGCGACTGACTTGTTAGGACTTATACATAGTGGTGTATGTGGACCTTTCAATGTCGCTGCTAGGGGTGGTTATAGGTACTTCATTACATTTATTGATGATTTCAGTAGATATAGTTATGTGTATATGATGACACATATGTCAGAATCCTTTGAAAAGTTCATAGAATTCAAGAAGGAAGTACAAAACCAGCTTGGCAAGAGTATTAAGATACTTCGATCAGATCGAGGTGGTAATACCTTAGCCAATGGTTTCGTGACTATCTAGCTGAGTGTGAGATCTATCTCAACTCACTCCTCCTGGAGTACCACAGTGGAACGGTGTATCCGAAAGGAGGAATTGTACCTTATTAGATATGGTACGATCTATGATAAGTCACACAGATCTTCCTATGTATATTTGGGGCTATGCTCTAGACACAGCAACCTTCATTCTCAACCGAGTTCCATCTAAGGCTTTAATAAAGACACCATATAGGATATGGACTGGGAGAGATGCCCAGGTGTCTTTTATGAGGATTTGGGGTTGTCACGCTTACATTCGACGTCAAGTCTCGGACAAATTGGGACCCAAATCCGATAAGTGCTATTTTATTGGATATCCCAAGGAAATGAAGGGATATTACTTCTACATTCCCAGTCAACACAAGATAGTTGTGGCTAAGACTGGGGTATTTCTAGAAAGGGTTTTTGTTTCTAGAAAGACTAGTGGGTGCACGTTCGATCTTGAAGAAGTTCAAGATGTGGACCATAGCACTGAAGCCTTGATGGAAGTTGAACTGGAACCATACAGTGTTGTGGATCATCGTTCCACAAGGAGTTGAGGAACCACAACCAGTTCGAGTAAACCTACCTCTTCGCAGATCTGATAGGGTACGCCGTCAGCCTGAGAGATACTCATTTCTCTTGTCTGACCATGATGACGTTGTGCTCATTGAGGAAGAGCCTCCTATTAGGAAGCTGTGATGAGACCAGATTCCGAGAAATGGCTAGAGGCCATGAGATCCGAGATGAAATCCATGTACACTAACCAAGTATGGACTTTGGTTGATCCACCTGAAGGGGTCAAACCCATTGGGTGTAAGTGGTTCTTTAAGAGAAAGACTGACACAGATGGACTTATTTATAAGGGTCGCTTGGTAGCTAAAGGTTTCAAGCAAATTCATGGTATTGACTATGATGAAACCTTTTCTCCAGCAGCGATGTTTAAATCCATTCGGATCATGCTTGCTATTGCAGCGTACCACGATTATGAGATCTGGCAGATGGATGTCAAAACCACGTTTCTGAATGGAAATCTTCTTGAGGATGTGTACATGACACAACCTGAGGGTTTTGTAGATCCACAGCATACTGGCAGAGTATGCAAGCTGCGTAGGTCCATTTATGGACTAAAGCAAGCTTCTCGGAGCTGGAATCTTCGATTCGATGATGTAATCAAACAGTTTGGTTTCATCAAGAATGAAGACGAACCTTGTGTCTACAAGAAAGTTGTTGGGAGCATAGTTGTCTTCCTAATATTGTATGTGGATGACATACTACTCATTGGGAAAGACATCCATTTGCTGTAGTCTATCAAAACTTGGCTAGGGACTTGTAACACCCACGAAATATTTAAGCTATATATATGGGTAATCTCTTTTAGAATAAAAGGGAAATGGAAATAGGACCAAAAAGAAATAAAAAGAAAGGGAAGTTAAGACTTGAACCATGAACCCCTCACAATAGATAAAGATAAATGGGTATAATAACCACTAGAGTCATGAATGATATATGATTAGCAAAGAATGGAAATTATAGTTAAAGGTAAGAGTATCATTAAGTAAGGGAGCAAGAGAATGTCAAGTAGCTTTCCTCCTCTTCCTCTTGGTTAAGAGAAGAAGCAAGCAAAAGACAAAAGGCAAGTTGCCTTTTTCTTCTTCTTCCTTTCTATTTTCGTGGGAATAAAGAGGGTGAGAGAATAGAGGAGTAAAGGGGATGAATTGGGACATTTTTCATCCTCATTGAGAATAAATAAGAATGAGAGAAGAGAAAGGAAAGAAAGTTTGGCTACTTCTTCCTCCTTCTTCCTCCTCCTTCTTTCTCCTTTCTCCTCCTCCACCGAGACCTAGAGCTCTTTCCTCTCCCATTTCCGAATCCAAGCTAAGGTTTTCTTCCTAAGAAAACTAATTTACAAGAAGAAGTCCTCAAGATCTACTTCTTACAAGCAAGAGAAGCAAAAGGGAGAACTAGAAGGAGAAGCTTTCTTCTTCCTCTTCACAAGGGCCATCTTTTAAGAAAAACCAATCAAGAGGATGAAAGTATCCCCTCACCTGTGGTACAAGTTGTTCATGTGTTTTTCATGAGTTTAGATTTCTTAAAAACCTAGGGTTGCTTCATGAATCTTTGGCCACCAAATTACAAAGAAAAAACTTAAGGAAGCTTAAGACCTAAACTAAGCATGCTCACTATGTTTCTTATGATATATGTACCCTATGATAGGAGATTTGTTTAGTGTTTTTATGCTTGTACGTTGCTTAGAACTTAGATTTGTGTTCTTTGAACTTTCGGCCAAGGTATGAAAAGAAGACCTAGAAAAGCTTAAGACCTAACTAAAAATGCTCACGATGTCCCTTATGATATGTAACTTAGGTTATGAGTTATGTTTAGAATTCTAATGTTTTTATGTTGCTTGTAACCTAGATTTATGCCTAGTAGGTTTCGACCATGATAGAAATAAAGGTCTAAGAAAGCTTAAAATTTAATCTATCATGCTCATGACTTTCCTTATGATATGGTAAGAAGATTTCTTAATATTTTCCATACTTGTATGTTGCTTGGAACCTAAATCCAAGTCACTTTAGGGTTTTAGGGTTTCGGCCATGATAGAAATAAAGGTCTAAGAAAGCTTAAAATTTAATCTATCATGCTCATGAATTTCCTTATGGTATGAAGATTTCTTAGTGCTTGCATGTTGCTTGGAACATAGATGCATCCCACTTTAGGGTTGGGCCATGATGTGATTAAGGGTCTAAGAAAACTTTAAAAAAATCAAATCAAACATGCTCATCATGTTCCTTATGATATGATATGAAGTTAGCTTGATATTCTTATGCTTGTATGTTGCTTAGACTTAGTTTCATGCTCCTTAAACATTCGGCCATATCAAGATTAAAGGACCTAGGAAGCTTAGAACCTAAACTAAACATGCTCATCATGTTCCTTATGATATGATATGAAGTTAGCTTGATATTCTTATGCTTGTATGTTGCTTAGACTTAGTTTCATGCTCCTTAAACATTCGGCCATAACAAGGTTAAAGGACCTAGGAAGCTTATAACCTAAACTAAACATGCTCATTATGTTCCTTATGATATATGATATGAAATTTGTTTAGGGTTCCCATGCTTTCATGTTGTTGGTAACCTAGATTCATGCTTGGCAAGTTTCGGCCATAATGGGATTAAAAGACCTAGGAAGCTTAGAAACTAAACTAAACTTGCTCATGATGTTCTTTATGATAAGTGTTATGAAATTTGTTTAGGGTTCATATGCTTTTATGTTACTTGTAACCTAGATCCAATGCCTTGTAAGTTTCGGCCACATCATGGAATTAGGGATTAGAGCCCTAATTATGATTTACTATGTGTCTCACATGCTATGATATGAATTAGGAGATGCTAGTTAATGTTTTTCCATGCATGATTATGCTTCCCTATGTTATGTTATATGCCCACTTACGTATGCTAATGAATCATGCATGATAATGACTTTTATGATGGGCTATATTCACAAGTATGCATGCTTTATGATATGACAAGTAAAGGCCTAAGGGTTGCTTCCCTTTTAGTTGGGACTAAGAGCACTCTTTATGATATGACAAGTAAAGGCCTAAGAGTTGCTTCCCTTTTTGTTGGGACTAAGAGCACTCTTCATGATATGATAAGTAAATATGACATGCTACTTTACTTTTTTATGTGGCTTGTACCGGACCTTAGTGTCCAAGGGATGGGTTCCTTAGTTTGCCCCTAGGTCGATGGACGTAGTACGGACCTAGTATCCCTAGTAGGTTTGGGATTAGCTACCCCGTCCTAGGGATTGCGCGCATTTAAGTTATGTGGTACATAGCCGGGCCCTCATGTTGAGATTATATTTAAGTATTATATGATATTTGTTTTAAAAGATATCTTGCACATGACATGACGCATGTTTTGAAAGACATCTTGCATATACTCTTATGATATGATATGACATGACGCTTTATATGATATGATATGATTTGACATGACATGATGTCCTTTTATGATATGATTGTTAGGATGTATACTAAAAGTCTAGCTTTTGGTATAAACATTTATCTACAAATAAGAATCACATTGGTCAAATGTCTACATTTATGATAAAATGTAGTTGTTTAATTAATTGTATTGTAGATAACATGGTGTGTGGTGTCACACACAGAGGATCATATTATCAGTACCTTATAAATTATAAACAGTAGCTCACGACCAAAATGGAAAGGAACAAACCATTGGAAGGTCGTAGTGTAATTAGGTATTAGTTTATCTTAACTATATAATTAAACTAGTACACTTAGAGTGTATTGAGTAGGACCATTAGAAGTCGTTTCTTTTATACTGAGTTTATAAAGGAACAAAGACCTCAGTTATTATGGAAGTGTGTGCTCTTAATCCTAATATAATAACAAGCACATATATTTGAAATTTATTTTTTAATTTATCAATGGGTGAGATTTAGTTCAATAAATCAATAAGCCCGATAAGTTGGGAATGATATCACTTATAGTGTGTGTTGTTGATTATAGAAGGAAACTGTGTCCTAGTAATTTAAGTTGAGAATGTCCCCAAGAGGAGCTCATAAGGATTGTCATGTTAAACCCTGCAGGTGGACTTAGTCCGACATGACGATAAGGTTGAGTGGTACTACTTTTGGACTAAGATATTAATTAAATGAATTGTCAGTAACTCACTTAATTAGTGGGCATTCGACATCTTAAACACAGGGAAACTAACACACTTATAATAAGAAGGAGCCCAAAATGTAATTTGGGATTGGTGCGGTAGTTCAATAATAGTTCTCTAGTGGAATGAATTATTATTGATAAAATTAAGTTGTGTGTTCGGGGCGAACGCGGGATGCTTAATTTTATCGGGAGACCAAAACCAATTCCTCCTCTCGGTCCCTATCGTAGCCTCTTGTATATAGAAATTTATACCCACCACATACCCACCTTCTTACCCATCCAATGGGGTCGGCCAAGCTAGCTTGGAACCCAAGCTAGGGCCGGCCAAGACCAAGTGGATGAGCCAAGTTGGTAGCCGGCCAAAGCTTGGGTCCCAAGCTTAGGTGACCGGCCACTAAAATATTAAAAAAAAATTTATTAAAATTATTTCTTATGTGGATATCATGGTTTTAAAAGAGAGTTTAAAATTAAAAATTTCCTTTTATAGCTTTCTACAAAAGAATAAGAAAAGAGATTAATCTCTTTCCTTATTTGTAGATTAAAAGGATGGTTTTAATTTTTGGTAAAAACTTTCCTTATTTGTAAATCATCTATATGTTTAAAAGAGAGTTTAAAATTTGAAATCTTTCCTTATTTGTTGATTAAAAGGTGGGTTTTAAATTTTAAGAAAACTTTCCTTTTTAACCATGTTCATGATTTAAAAGAGAGTTTAAAAATTAAATATTCTCTTTTATAAGTTTCTACAAAAGATTAAGAAAAGATTTGATATCTTTCCTTATTTGTAGATTAAAAGAGATTTTAATTTTTAGAGATAACTTTCTTTTTATCCACATGTTTAAAAGAAAGATTTTAATTTATTAAATTTCCTTTTTATAAACCAATCATGAAGGGATAAAAATTATTGGAGAAATTTTTATAAATTTCCGAAAACAAATTAGGAAGTTTTAATTCTTGTTTAATTGAAACTCTCCTTGATTTGTGGAAATAAGTGGTCGGCCATGTTATAATGAAAAGAAAAATTATTTTTAATTAAATAAATTTTTCCTTTTCATGGCAAAAGAATTAAGGAAGTTTTTATTTAAATTTCCTTATTTGCCAAGATCAAGGATTATAAAAGAGGGGGTAGAGGAGACTTTATGGTGAATGACTCTATTATTCTTTTCCTCCCTCTCTTCCTTGGTGGCCGGCCTCTTCCTCTTCTCTCTTCTACTTCTTGTGGCCGAACCATCTTGTTCTCTTGGAGTCCTTGTGGTGGCCGGATCTAGCTTGGAGAAAAGGAGAGAAAGGAGGCTTCGCTCTTGCATCCCTTGGAGCTTGGTGGTGGTGGCCGAACCTCATACTTCCTTGGAGTCATGTGGTGGCCGAACCTTGCAAAGAAGAAGAAGGTGCCTTGGTGGTTCTCGTCTCGGAAGATCATTGCCCACACAACGTCCGAGATTAGAAGAGGAATACGGTAGAAGATCAAGAGGTCATTATCTACTAAGTAAGGTATAACTAATATAGTTTTCCGCATCATGTTAGTTTTATCTTCATGTAAAATACCAAATACAAGAGGCATGCGTTCTAGTATTTCGAATTAGTTTTCGATGTTGTGTTCTTTTGTTTTTCTTTTCCTTGTGATTTGATTGTTCCTTTTGGTTGACCTAAAGTTATTTAAGGAAATTAAATATTAGCTTTCCTTAAAAGGCTTTGTCTAGGTGGTGGTGGTTGTTCCCATATCCAAGAAGGTCATGTGCCTCGCCATGCAGTCCTAGATGTCAATTTTGGAAATTAATATTTAATGGAATTAATAACCTAGGTGATTTGGATCGAACGTGTTAAGGGGGTGTTTGGTTTAGGGTAATAGGAGTAGGGAATGGGAATGGAAATCATTGATTCCCATTATTAATGTTTGGATTATAGGAATAGGAATACAAATAAGGAATGAATCCTTGAAATTGGGTAATGACTCATTCCCATGTACCTCCCCTTCAATGAGCGATTACCCTATTTTCATCAATCAAAATATTCCCTTATTCCAAAAATACCCTTGACTTAAAACTAAAATTTTCTCCATTAATATCAAATATCAAAATATATTTATTTATTTTTTCTTTCATATCACTTATCTCTCCTTATTCTCTCTCATTATATTTTCTCTCTCATCATAGTTTCTATCTCATCATTTTATCACACACTTTCTCTCTCCTTAATCTCTCCTATCACACTCTCTTTCCTCTTTTTTTCATTACACTTTCTCTCTCATCATGCTTTCTCTCTCCTCAATCTCTTCCATTGCACTCTCTTCCTTCTTTTGTTCCTCATCACACTTTCTCTCTCCTCAATCTCTCCCACCACACTCTCTTTTCTCTTTTTTCTAATCACACTTTCTCTCTCCTCAATCTCTCTTATCACACTTCCTCCTTTTTTCCTCAACACACTTTCTCTCTCATCATACTTACTCCTTTTTTCCTCAACACACTTTCTCTCTCATCATACTTTCTCTCTCCTCAATTCTCCCAACATATTCACTGTTCTTTTTTCTCTCACCATACTTTCTCTCTCCTCAATCTCTCTCATCACACTCTCTCTCCTCATTTTTTCTCACTATATTTTCTCTCTCTTCATCTTCTCCTATCATACTTTCTCTCACATCATATTTTCTCTCATCATGCTCTCTCCAATCACACCCTCTTTTTTCATTTTCTCTCATCACACTTTCTCTCTCTTCATTCTTTCTTATCACACTTTCTCTCTCATAATTCTTTCTCTCTCATCATTCTCTTTCATCATATTTTTCTCTCACATTCATCTTTCTCTCACATCTAATTTTTTCTCTTATTTTCCTTTAAGGGTAAAAAAGGAAACTTTGATTTATTCCGATAGAAGATATACAACTAACCAAACATTGCTTTTAAGAGTGATATCTATACTCATACCCATTCTCATTCCACAATACAATGATTCCCATTCCGCAGGAGATCCAAATCTAAACCTAAAAGAACAAATAAATTAAACTTAGGATCAAACGTGTTAAGTTTCGCAGGCGATCCGAGTTTAATTTAAAAGAACACATGGTAGCTAGGAAAAGGTTCAGACCTTTGTACAAAATTTTTGTACAGTGGAACTGATACGGATATGATAGGGGGGTAGAGAAGAAATAAGGGGAAAGAAGGAGGGTATTTAGGTCTTTTCGCTAACTAGGGCTTTAAAGAGGGAATACTGTAGCATGCAAAAAAGGGGGAGGTCTCGGCTTCAGGGGGGGGGGGGGGGGGGGGCGGGCACCAAGCCGCCAACTCCTCCTTCCTCCTCATGATTCTCGCCGGAGACGACGCCGTCCACCGGCCTCCGGCCTCCACTCCACTCCTCCGTGCATTCGGTCCGCCGCCCAGGAAAAGAGAGGGGAGGGCATCTTCTCCCTCACGCTCACCTCCTCACCAGCGCCGAGGACAGCCAGCGGCTGTTCTCCTCCTCGTCAACCTCCGGCCACAGCACGGCCTTTTCTTCTTCCTCATCACGACGCCGCCAGCCACGAAGAGTTCTCCTCGCGACGTTGACGCCGGCCACAGCCC
This sequence comes from Zingiber officinale, assembly GCF_018446385.1. Lineage (NCBI taxonomy): Eukaryota > Viridiplantae > Streptophyta > Magnoliopsida > Zingiberales > Zingiberaceae > Zingiber > Zingiber officinale. Next base: position 41,014,327 of record NC_056007.1, on the reverse strand, counting down.
CGCCTCATTTTCTCCTCCTTCTCCCTGTCCTGCTCCTCGCTACATCGTCTCTAGCCTCTGCTCCTCTCGACGCTGCCAGTCTCCTTGCCGGCGGCAACCGCCAACCGTCTCCACCTCCTCTTTTCCACGCTGCCATGACCAAAGAGATGGCCAGCAGCCTTCTTTCCTCTCCCTGGCCAACGGCGTGGGACTCGCGCCGCTACCGGCACTGTACACGCCCATCCATATCCCCCTTCGCCGTGCCGACATTATCGACCTGTTCGCGCCGTAGCCGCTGCCCCATCTACACGATGGCTGAGTGTTGCCGCCTTTGAGAATCCTCATCGTCGTATGCTTCCGATCTGCGTGTCATTATGGTGTTCCCGATTTTCGTGCCGCTTGGTGTCCCGGTCTTTGTGCCGTTATTGTGCTCTGACTTAGTGTTGACCTGGCTTGTGCATTGTGTTCCACCCTGTGCACTGCTCCTATTTATGTGTTATTTCTCGGCCTGCGTGCCGGTGTTATTTCCCGGCCTGCGTGCCGAGCTCGTGTCCCGGCCTGCGAGCCGATGTATTATCCTGGTCTATGTGCCGGTGCCTTATCCCGGTCTGCGTATCGGTGCCTTATCCCGACCTGCAGCTCGTCTTCCTGGTCCATGTCGCGTCTGGGTTCGTGCCGTCAGATCCAGCACTCTAGCCTGATCGGAGTCATCTGCTCTTCCGGGTCGCGACAACTCGAGCCGCGTCCCATCCGAGCGCGCCCCCCTGGGCCATGGTACATTTTCCGTCCATATTCTCTCTACATTTTATTATTTTATGGCTTAGTCTTGTACTCATATATTTCGTTGGATCTGCCTGCAGGTAGCGTTGACCAGAGGACTTTTGGAGACTTGGTCAACACGGGAGCCATCGCAGCACACCCTCCTCCGGGACGCCGTGACTTCGTCAACATTCCATCCACCTCCCCCGACGGTTATTCTGACTCAGCTTCCGGACCGGATCAATTTGGCGCTGTCTATGGGAACACAACAACCTGTTCCGGAACGTGAAGATGGACGACGTCGGGAGGTTCTCTGCCATTATCACAATCCCGGAGGATTTCAACGCATATATTATATTTTATCCTCACTCCACCGGTATTCGGGAGTCGAGGGATCGAGTGGAGCTTCAGCTGGCTGACAGGTTAGTTTTTCGGTTATGTTTTTTCCCTGACTCCACGGGTATTTGGGAGTTAAGGGACCGAGACAGACCCTTAGCTGGTTGGCACGACTTCCTGATCAGGTACGCTACGAGCTCTACTCTCTTTTTATGATTATAGAAACTATTATATTTCCCTGATAAAAGAGTAAGAGCCTAGTTCCTTGATCAAAGACTAGAGACTTCAATTTCTGATCGGACACCAGGGCCCAGCTCCTCGATCAGGTGTGCTATAGGCTCCGTACCCTTCGCCATATGGCTCTGCATCCTCTTACTACTACAGGCTTTGCACCCTTCATCATGGGGCTCAGTCCCCTCTTATTGCCATAGGCACTTTACTGTATCATTAGTATATGCTCTGCCTTCACCTATTTTTGCAGCATCTTCCGCCTTCAGGTTTTGCTCCCTACATTCACGGTGCTCTGTTCCTATTGTTACGGACTCTGCTCCCTTGTGTGGCTATGGACTTCACCCCCTCTGACGGTCAGGGCTCATATTATCATCCTCTCCCATCGCTCCATGGGTATTCGGGAGTTGAGGGACCGAGATAGATCCTCAGTCAGGTGACACCACTCCGTGATCAAGTATGATAAATGTTTTATTCCCTTATATTGCTACAGGCTTCGCTTCTATGGGCTTCAGGGCTTATCCTCCCCCGTTCGGGGTTGAGCGGTTTTCACTGGTCTTGGACTAGCTTATCAGATTTCATATCTCCCCCGTTCGGGGTCGAGCGATTGTCACTGGTCTCAGATCAGCTTATTGTGATGTGAGCCAAGAAGAGGCATTGAAGGGAATTGGGGGACCCATGACAAGGTCCAAGACTAAGAGAATGAAGCAAGCTTTGGAAGGCTTAATAATGAGGCTCAAGGAAAAGGAGGATCAATGCACGATGGAGGCAACAACTAAGTGGATCACATTCCTTCAATTTGAAAGTGAAATTGGTCCAACATGAGGACCATTTTCGTGTGCATGCATGGGGGGGTTTTTCTAAAGTGACTTTTGATGTCTTTTGTGGGTTTTTAATGCATTTTTGAAAGTTGCTAAGCTAGTATAACAAATACCATGCATGCATGGTTGCATTAAGCTAGTATTAGGGATTAGTGGTTGCATTAGTGGATAATAAAACCCATGCATGCAAGCATGATATTTTTTGCATAATTAGTGCATAAGGGATCTTAAGGGATGTTAAATAGGAGAACTCTTGTAAGACAAATCATGTAAGTTTGAATGAAAATTTGAGTTTCTCTTTTGTGAGAGCTTCTTTCTTGTTCTTAGGCAAAGAACTAATTTCGATCTTATCAAGGCAACTTGTGGCGATCAAAACTCCATGACTTATCACTCACCTTCTCATCTTGCTTGAGTGTGGCGTCAATACCCTTCCCCAAGCTGAATTTCAAGGCGATCTATTTACAAGGTTTCTTTATCATATTGGATTTCTTATCTCCCCCATTCGGGCTCGAGTTTTTGACACTGGTCACAGACCGGAATATATCATCTTTTACCTCCCCCATTCAGGGTCGAGACATCGCCACCGGTCTCGGACCGGAATATCACTACTGGTCTCGGACCAGCGCCATCGCCACCGGTCTTGGACCGGAGTATAATTACTGGTCTCGGACCAGCGCCATCGCCACCGGTCTCGGACCGGAGTATCATTACTAGTCTCAGACCAGCGCCATCGCCACCGGTCTCGGACCGGAGTATCATTACTGGTCTAGAACCAGCGCCATCGCCACCGTCTCAGACCGGAGTATCATTACTGGTCTCGAACCAGCGCCATCGCCACCGTCTCGGACCGGAGTATCATTACTAGTCTCGAACCAGCGCCATCGCCACCGTCTCCGACTGGAGTATCATTACTAGTCTCGAACCAGCGCCATCGCCACCGTCTCCGACCGGAGTATCATTACTGGTCTCGGACCAGCGCCATCGCCACCGGTCTCGGACCGGAGTATCATTACTGGTCTCGGACCAGCGCCATCGCCACCGGTCTCGGACCGGAGTATTCCAGACTCTCGCCTCAGTGCGAGCTATAAGTGAGCTCCGTTCTCACGCCCAACGACCTTTCAGGTCGGTTGTCCCAGACTCTCGCCTTAGTGCGAGTTATAAGTGAGCTCTGTTCTCACGCCCAACGACCTTTCAGGTCGGCTCCCATGCGAGAATTAAAAGTGAGCTCTGTTCTCACGCCCAACGACCTTTCAGGTTGGTTGTCCCAGACTCTCGCCTCAGTGCGAGTTATAAGTGAGCTCTGTTCTCACGCCCAACGACCTTTCAGGTCGGCTCCCATTCGAGAATCAAAAGTGAGCCCTATGCCCACGCCCAACGACCTTTCAGGTCGGTTGTCCCAGGCTCTCGCCTCAGTGCGAGTTATAAGTGAGCTCTGTTCTCACTCCCAACGACCTTTCAGGTCGGCTCTCATGCGAGAATCAAAAGTGAGCCCTGTGCCCACGCCCAACGACCTTTCAGGTCGGTTGTCCCAGACTCTCGCCTCAGTGCGAGTTATAAGTGAGCTCTGTTCTCACGCCCAACGACCTTTCAGGTCGGCTCCCATGCGAGAATCAAAAGTGAGCCCTGTGCCCACGCCCAACGACCTTTCAGGTCGGTTGTCCCAGGCTCTTGCCTCAGTGCGAGTTATAAGTGAACTCTGTTCTCACGCCCAACCGACCTTCTGGTGGCTCCCATCGAGAATCAAAGTGAGCCCTGTGCCCAGCGACCTTCGGTGCGGTTGTCCTGACTCGCCTCGGTCGAGTTATAAGTGAGCTCTGTTCTCACGCTCAACGACCTTCGGTCGGCTCCCATCGAAAATTAAAGTGAGCTCGCTCACGCCCAACCTTCGTCGGTGGCCCCGACTCTCGCCTCGGTCACGAGTTATAAGTGAGCTCTGCTCTCACGCCCAACGACCTTTCAGGTCGGCTCCCATGCGAGAATTAAAAGTGAGCTCTGTTCTCACGCCCAACGACCTTTCAGGTCGGTTGTCCCAGACTCTCGCCTCAGTGCGAGTTATAAGTGAGCTCTGCTCTCACGCCCAACGACCTTTCAGGTCGGCTCCCATGTGAGAATTAAAAGTGAGCTCTGTTCTCACGCCCAACGACCTTTCAGGTCGGTAGCCCCAGACTCTCGCCTCAGTGCGAGTTATAAGTGAGCTCTGCTCTCACGCCCAACGACCTTTCAGGTCGGCTCCCATGCGAGAATTAAAAGTGAGCTCTGTTCTCACGCCCAACGACCTTTCAGGTTGGTAGCCCCAGACTCTCGTCTCAGTGCGAGTTATAAGTAAGCATGCTCTCACGCCCGACGACCTCTCGGTCGGCACTCATCACTCCACTCACTTGCCGCTTTGCCCGACACCCATCCCACTTGCTTCACTCGCCTCTCTGCCCGGCACTCATCATACTCACCGCTCCACTGGCCACTCTGCCCGGCATCCATCCCACTTGCTTCACTCGCCGCTCTGCTCGGCACTTATCATTCGCGTTTCGTTGTTGCCCGGTCGACGTTCACCGCCCCACTCGCCGCTCTGCCTGGCACTCAGCTCCCACGTTCCGCTCACCGCTGTTGCTCGGTCAGCATTCATCGGTTCACGCACCGCTCTGCTCGACACTCATCATGCACGCTTCGCCGCTCTGCTCGACACTCAGCGTGCACGCTCGGTCGCGCTCGCTCGGTAGCGCTCTCGACTTTGCGCGTCTATCCTTCTCTTCATTGCTAGGTCGCGATTTATTGTCACTCAGTCGGCACTCGCTCGGTCGACACTCGCTCGGTCGACACTCGCTCGATCGACACTCACTCGGTCGACACTCGCTCGGTCGACACTCGCTCGATCGACACTCACTCGGTCGACACTCGCTCGGTCGACACTCGCACGATCGACACTCGCTCGGTCGGCACTCGCTCGGTCGACACTCGCTCAGTCGGCACTCGCTCGATCGACACTTGCTCGATCGGCGCTTGCTCGGTCGGTACTCACTCGATCGGAACGTTCCCGATCGCACTTACGGCTTTTACTCGTCCTGGTCACAATTTATTTGGACGACATTTTCTCGGTCGTGCATTCAACATCGCTCGTCCATCGCCTTTCGCCTCGCTCAGTAATCACTCGATCGCTCTGCTCGGCCTCGTCCGAGCTTCTTCGCGATATCACTCGGTCTCCCTCAGCATCTGATCGATCGTTTGCTTGTCGTGCGTTTCGAATTATTTCTTGTCGCTCGCTCGATTCTGTTTGAGTCACATGCTTAACATTGCGACAACTATTCGTTCAAGGTTATATGACAGACCTGGGATATGACTCTGCATTCAGTAGCGATTTTGTTTTTTGTTCGGATGGGTCTAGTCAGTCGGACTTGCGCCTCCTTCGACTAGACTTAAGGGGGAGGCTTGTGATACGGATATGATAGGGGGGATAGAGAAGAAATAAGGGGAAAGAAGGAGGGTATTTAGGTCTTTTCGCTAACTAGGGCTTTAAAGGGGGAATACTGTAGCATGCAAAAAAGGGGGAGGTCTCGGCTTCAGGGGGGGCGCGGGCACCAAGCCGCCAACTCCTCCTTCCTCCTCATGATTCTCGCCGGAGACGACGCCGTCCGCCGGCCTCCGGCCTCCACTCCTCTCCTTCTCCGTGCATTCGGTCCGCCGCCCAGGAAAAGAGAGGGGAGGGCATCTTCTCCCTCACGCTCACCTCCTCACCAGCGCCGAGGACAGCCAGCGGCTGTTCTCCTCCTCGTCAACCTCCGGCCACAGCACGGCCTTTTCTTCTTCCTCATCACGACGCCGCCAGCCACGACTCTTCCTCTTCTCCTCGCGACGTTGACGCCGGCCACAACCCCGCCTCATTTTCTCCTCCTTCTCCCTGTCCTGCTCCTTGCTACATCGTCTCTAGCCTCTGCTCCTCTCGACACTGCCAGTCTCCTCGCCGGCGGCAACCTCCAGCCGTCCCCACCTCCTCTTTTCCACGCTGCCATGACCAAAGAGATGGCCAACAGCCTTCTTTCCTCTCCCTGGCCAACGGCATGGGACTCGCGCCGCTACCGGCCCTATACACGCCCATCCATATCCCCCTTCGTCGTGCCGACACTATCGACCTGTTCGCGCCGTAGCTGCTGCCCCATCTACACGATGGCTGAGTGTTGCCGCCTTTGAGAATCCTCATCATCGTATGCTTCCGATTTGCGTGTCACTATGGTGTTCCTGATTTTCTTGCCGATAGGTGTCCCGGTCTTTGTGCCGTTATTGTGCTCTGACTTAGTGTTGACCTGGTTTGTGCATTGTGTTCCACCTTGTGCGCTGCTCCTATTTATGTGTTATTTCTCGGCCTACGTGCCGGTGTTATTTCTCGGCCTACGTGCCGAGCTCGTGTCCCGACCTGCGAGTCGATGTATTGTCCTGGTCTACGTGCCATCAGATCGTCTTCCGGGTCCATGTCGCGTCCGGGTTCGTGCCGTCAGATCTAGCACTCTAGCCTGATCGGAGTCATCTGCTCTTCCGGGTCGCGACAACTCGAGCCGCGTCCCATCCGAGGGTGCCCCCAGGGCCAGGGTACGTTTTCCGTCCATATTCTCTCTGCATTTTATTATTTTATGGCTTAGTCTTGTACTCATATATTTCATTGGATCTGCCTCGAGCATCAGGGTACCAGGGGCTGGGTCAACCCGGTCACTGGCTGCAGGTAGCGTTGACCAGAGGACTTTTGGAGACTTGGTCAACACGGGAGCCATCTCAGCACACCCTCCTCCGGGACGCCGTGACTTCGTCAACATTCCATCCACCTCCCCTGACGGTCCGTCTGACTCAGCTTCCGGACCGGATCAGGAACCATTAGGTTTTCCGAGTAGCAACCAACAATTGGTATCAGAGCTAGGGTTTTGCCTCTGTGTATTTGGTATTAGTTTAATTATGCACATGACATACATAATTTAGGCAGGATAATAGTAGGATGTGCTAACTTTGTGGATGCAGGATCCAACTATTATGGCTTATAGGTATTGTGTGTGTGATTGGACCCTTGGACATGTCAAGGGCATTTTATTGTGTGTGCATGATTGTATTATAAAATACAGCAGGAGCTGTATTTAGTTTTATTAGGATTTTATTTTTTGATCTAATTACATGTACATTCCTTCGAGGAATATATGATCGGAAAATGTAAAATTCTATTTATGTCGCGGATCGAATCTTGCAAAGCGTGGAACCTTTTGAGGATCAGAGGCGCAGCGGAACAAGGAGCAAGATAGATGCGACAACTAGACTCGGTGGCGGTGGCCAAAGATGGCAACAGCTAGGGTTGGCGACACACGGAGGACAGCAATAGATAAAAACCATAATAGTTGAAAATTAATTTTTCTATTTATTGCTTTTTATACTGCGTTGTGTGTACTTGTTAGTATGCATGTTAAGTAGGCTAGCATAGTCAAAATTCCTCACTTTAAATAACTAAGTGGGAGAAGGATTTATTTTTAAATAAATTCCACGGTCTCCATTACTGGTTTATAAGTGATGCAACAAGCTTGCGCGTTGGCTCTGAGTGCCTTCCTCCATATCGGATGAGCTTGTTTGCGTATCACTAGATTAAACTTCCATTTTGGATGACTATAGGAAGTTAATTAAGAGCGTGTGATCTTCCCCATCGGAAGGGGCACAATCTTATTAATGGACTTAGTGTCAAGTAATGGTATACACTTAGGCACGTCTAATAGTATCCTCCCCATCGGAGTCACTGTGTAAAATACCGGAAAATAGGCGAATATGAGTAAAGGAATTTTCCGAAATTTTTGGAAATTTTTCGAGAATTTTTCCGAAATTTTTGGAAATTTTTCGAGAATTTTTCGGAGCTCGTACGGACGAGTTGACGGGGATAAAAACGGGGTCCGGAAAAGCCTGTTTAGGCTACCCGATTTAAGCGAGGAAAAGATTATATTTATATATATCCTTTTCCTTTTTATTTTCTTTATTTCTTTCGTTTTCTTTTGTCACCGAACCCGAGCCATCCCCCGCATCTCTTCCTTTTTTTCCCCGACGTCGCCGCACCCTCTCTGAGCCCTAACCGCCGGAGCACCAACCGCCTTTTCCACTCGTGCCTAAGCCGGACCAAGGGAGAAGCCGACCTTCTTCTTCTCTCTGTGTTCCTTCTCTCTGTGCTTATGCCGTGCGACACCGCCGATCCCTTGTCGCTGCCCTTTCTGGACCGAAGCAGCGCCGGCCACCGCGACCCCCTCCTTTCTTCTTTCCGAGACATCGCCGGCCACTAGGTTCGACCCAGCGCCGCTGCCTATCTCCGATCACCTCACATCAAAGCCGAACTTTCCTCCATCTCGAGTGCCCTAGTCGGCTCCGACGCCACTGCCGACCACTGTCTTGTTCTTTGCTTGAGCAGTCGGCGATCGCAGGGATCTTCCTCACCAGTGTCGTGCCCTATGTTATGATCTGTGATTTCAGAGGGTATTCGGTTGCTTCGACGCGAACTTGTAGCAACCTCCATTGGTTTGCAGTAGCCGGCAGCCTGATCCGGCAACAAATCCATCCAGCAGTTGCTAAGAAATCAAGGTAAAAATACTTGGTTTTTGGTCTTGTTGTGGAGTATTTTTAGTCCAGCAGACATTCTGTGTCCTGCAGCCACGATCCTTGTTGTTGATCAACAGGAGGCAGTGAATTGAGGTGAGGTGTAGAAAATGGATTTCGTAATTAGTTGTATATGTGTTAATTAGGGTTTGCCCTGTTTTAAGTGTTAAAGATTTTTATTTAGCTATTTCATTTGGATATTAGCTAAAGAAAAATATATATATTGGTGATACAGGACTTTGATTAGAGACGGTGTCTCGACGGGTATCTCGATTAGCGTATTGGACCATTTCGATTGGAGGCGGGTACTTTGACTTATGTCTTTTGATATGCATGATAAAGTGTTTAACATATAGCAAGAATTGTGTTTCCATTTGATTCGGTTGGTCACTACATGATCTGTTACATGTTGTTTGTTTATTTATTATGCACTGCATGTTATTATTTATCTGACCATACATGCTTTCGGTAGTGACCCAACCATGTGATACATCATGTTCAGGGCCTAGGGTTTATATGATACCCTATCTGTTTGTGTACCTTCCATCTGATACATTGACTTGTGGTACACCTTTTATTTATGTATGGATCTTGCTATGCTATTCATGAGATTGCCATACTTAGTATCATGCATCATGTTTGCATGCTGTGCGATTGTCGGCTCCATTATGGTTGAGCCCATCGCCAGTTACATGTACTGCACACACCACCCATGGATCAGTTGTATATCCGGTGGAGTGTGGCGGTTACTGCCGTTTGGCTCTGGGTCGGTGACTCGCGTGGTGATCGATTCGCTTCTGTTTAGCTCCGTTGGCATTTAGGGTAGCAGTGGTAGCCGGCGATGGTGGACTCGTTTGGCTCGTTGGTCGGACTCAGGTAGTGCCGTGATTTTTCCTCCCGTCATTGTGTCCGGAGATGAGGCATTGAGCTCCCCATTTATGATTTGGGGCGGAGGACGGAGTACTCCGGCATTCCATCCACTCACCTTTGTCGGGAGGCGGTGATGTCGAGTCTGTCACCATATGCATTTATTTCATTTTATTGTTGTGATTGCTGCACTTATATGCTGCATTTGTATGGATGCATTTGATTGACATGCATACAGGATTATGATTTCTTCGGTCTGACGACCTGTTACCTTTGTACCTTGATCCCGGTTAGTACAGTTATCTCCTGATTTCGTTTCAGTTGCATTTATTTCTTCTCGTATTCAGGAGACTGTATGTACCCATGATTAGTGTTGTCTGTTATTTGTTTTATTATGCATATCAGTTGTACCTGCTGAGTGTTGGACTCACCCCGCCTCCATTGTTGATATTTTCAGGTTGAGGCTGTCCGAAGTAGTTCCAGTCGCTGACCCCCCATCTGCACGTAGAGCTAGTTCTCTATTAGTTCGTTATTTGTTTTATTTTGGTCTTTTTCTATATCAGACTTTGTTTTAGTATTGTCTTTGGATTTTTCCTATGGATATTGTATGGAGTGATGCCTTTTGATGGATTTTTGATATGATATTGGATTCCATTCTACTACGTGCCTGCCTGGACGGCAGAAGAGGTGAGTTCGTTGGATTTGAGCTTTACGAGTGTAGTGGAGTAGGGTGGATTTCGAGTCAGAGTCCTATTGTTATTGATTACTATTATTAACTGCGTGGTTGTGACAGCCAGAGGCTGAATATCTTTATAAACTGCGTGGTGTTTGTTTTAATTTGTGTTATTATTCCAGCCGCATGTGGCTGAGGTATATAGTGCTTGTAGAAAAGTTTCATATTGTCCGCCGTACAGGGGAGATGCTGCCGAAATTTCTTCGGACAGAGACTCCTCTGGGGCGTGACAATTTAGTGGTATCAGAGCAGGTATACGATACTTGTTTTGTGTTCTGGATTTATACGGTCTTTGTTTTCGTATTATGGATACTTTGAATAATCTGATATCAGTTTATTGGGTATCAGCACGCCAAAGTTTGACGATATTTATTTGATTTCCGTGTGTTGGATTTTCGGGATTTATCTGATACCAATTCATTGGTATCAGAGCAGGGTGTGATACCTGCGTTTGGTATTTTGGACATTTTTATACTAGCCCTAGTTGCGAGACAGATTAGTCTGGGCAGTTATTTTGGGTTGCACGGATTTTTCGTTTCGATTTTGTTATGGATTTCCGTTATTGATTTATATGGATTTCTAGTGTTGTTTTTCTCGTACGGAATTCCGAGGTCAATTTGGGGGCTGGACAGCGATGGAACATCTCCAGACGGCATATAGGTATGATGTTTAATTTTATAGTTTATGACAGGTATTAGCATTCTTTATTTAGTACCTGTCTGGTTGCTGTAGCACATATTACTTGTGATGGGTTAGCCATTGAGGATGGTTGACCTTAATAGAGATAAAGGATTATAATCTCTGGTGATTTTTCTTATCATACCATCAGTAGTGTTAGCTTCTGTTACTACTCGTAGGAGATGGAGGCACATACTGGCCTCTGCTATTGTTAGCTGGGTAGTGGATGATACCTACATATTCCTGTTGACTTAGCCAGGAGAGTTTTATACTCATATCTTTTGGATATTAGGATACCAGGTACGATGGAAATTGATCATTGGGGGTTACCATGTTTGATCATTGTTGAGAATGGTTTGAGGTTGAGGGATATTGTGAGATCAGGTATTGTGATATGTTGATTTCTAATGATTTATGAGGATAAATGTTATGTGGTTGTCTGATGACCAATTACTAGATATTTGTTTTGATGATCTATTGTGGATAACTATTTTGATGATTTATATTTGGGTTGTCATTGATGGTGACATAATGAGTGTCATTTATGATATTCACAGGTTTGATGATTATGGTTGGTGATCAGATTATAAATTGGGTGTTGGAGAGTTTTACGGTTGAATGTACCTATGAGATTTTAATAAATCTGGTTGGTTATGGATGGTTAACAGGATGAAAAAAAAATGATATATGCTTCCTCTGATATGGGACTATGTGGATAAATAATGATTGATGTTTTGAATGCTAACTTGCCCTCATGGGGAGTAGAGATTTATTCATCTGATATAGTGTGGGCTGATGTTTTTGAGGATGAAGATGAGAGTGTCTTGATGTTCTTAAATTCTGACTTTTTTCTTTTGGGTCGTACACATTTATATATATGATATTATGTGGTTGGATATACCTTAGTTGCTTTTGGAGGATTAAGGTATTCTTGATTAGTTAGTAGATGAATGATTTAGTTTTGTTGGTTGATCAGTAGAGGATTGCCATACTCTATTTTTAGAGGTTCGAACCTTTAGGTTATTTGTGCTTAGTTATGTATCTAGAGCACATTTGAGTACATGTTTTGTACTGACATGAAAATGAATGATTTAGCCATATATCATTATCGGCTTGGATAGGTTATAAAGGATCGATGTATCCTATTCCATGAAGATTTTGACCGTGGATTGTATATACCTGGTGGGTTAACTTAGAGGGTGTTTGGGATATGTGACCCCGCTGATGTAAGGAAGTGTAGAGCTAATTGCTTAACACTTATGGGATACAATTGTTACTAGTGTATACTGGAAGAGTACATTTGGATTTATGATGATAAAATTTTCCCCATTAGATATAGTCTTGGTAGTGTATGACATTGACTTGCAATGTTATACCATGGTGTGTATATCTTTCTTGTCCGATACTAGTTCCTTTGAACCTATAGCAGGGTTGTTACTGGATGATTAGGCTGTTTGATTTAGGGTTGTTTTTGATTGGTGTATTCATGCTTGATTCATATGCATGAATTTTGTTTAGATATACCATAACCCATGGGTGTTGGTAGCATAAGGTTGGTCTCTTTGATTGAGCTGGTATGCTGATTTTGCATGTCTATATTGGATGTATATTATGATTGTTATGTGTTGTAGGAGTCCTGTGGTAGACTGTCCATTTGCAAGTAGTATATGTAACCATGTTCTGATATGGTTTGAATGTTCCTAGTGGATTATAGATATGTAGTTCGGTGTATGTATCTGGATGTATTATTGAAGATATCTTGTTGATTAAATCCGAGATGTAGTATAAGTACATCGGTGGTGTTTTGATGGAGGCATTTTGTCGATTTAATCTGAGTTGGGATATGTACATATGTGTTTGGTGGGGTATCTGAGGTAACTTTTTGATATGTTTGATTTGTGAGTGCACCTGAGTTTAGTATGCTTTATTGGAAGTATATGTTGGTTATACTCTGGGCATAGGTGAAGATATGTCATGTGGGTGTTGTTTGAGGTGTATTATTGATTTTTACCTACATTGATTTTGCACACGTGTTCGGTATGTATTGTTGGAGGTATCATACTGAATATACCTGAGGTGTGAGTATGTTTGGTGTATAATAATTGGAGGATTTTGTTGATCATACATATGTTGTGTGAGCATGTGTGCTAGGTGTATACATTGGTAGCAGTATGATGATTCTACTTATACTGAATGCAGAATGTGGAGTGACTGCATTATGTCATTTGTTGAATTAACTCATCAACTAATTTTCCTATCAGTGGATGACCCACTAGGATGCTGATAGAGTTGATGATGGATTTGATTAGTTACTAGGTTGTTATATCCTAGGCTAACCACAGCGAATTGTGGTAGAGAGATCTTGTACAGTCTCTAGCTGGATGGTTAGGTGCCTTGGGGTACTTGGGTATTGTTTTGTGGTGGAGCGTTGTTCCCACATATCACGGATTGCTGGTAGCGGAGCATTGCTCCTATATTTATTGCAGATACATATTTCAGATTATTTGTGGTGGAGTGTTGCTCCCACATGTTGAGGATTTCTTGTGGTAGAGCGTTGTTCCCACATATGTGGTGTTTCCTGTGATGGAGCGTTGCTCTCACTCTGGAGGATTTATTCTTTGATGATTTATGTTATTGATGATCAGATTTTCGATTTATTATTGGAGATCTTATGGATAGGAATGTCTGTGATACGGACATTATGTGTATTGGTTTTTGCCATACAGGCTTACAGTGCCTTAGATGTTTTCAGGGACTCGATGATCCTGGTATGTCGAGGATGTTTGGATAGGTGTCCATTATCTTTGTGGACGATGTTGTGATCTATTATGGATCCGAGGTGAGTCACGTACACTACCTTTGCATAGATCTAGAGATGATTCGACGAGAACATCTATATGTGATTATCAGTAGTGCTGGTTTGGATTGTCTTTTGTTATGATGTTTGGGACACACGGTCACCAGTAGGAGTGTACCGTGGTTCCACAGGAGATAGAAGTTGTTACCGTTGGGAGCAGCCGAAATTAGTGTAGGAGATCCGCAGTCTTTTGTGACTCGCAGGATATTACAGACCTTTCGTCGAGGGTTGCTTCCGCATAGCTATGCTACTTTACGCGTAACCATGAAAGGCGTGAAGTTTACTTGGACTGAGGATTGCAAGACCAGCTTCTAGGAGCTGAAGGGGAGACTAGTGTCGGCTTTGATTTTTGGTTTTTACCTTCGGAAGAGGACGAATTTGTCATCTACACCGACGCGTCTCTACAGGGTATGGGTGCTGTTCTGGTGCAGCACGGTAGAGTTTTCTTATATGCTTCTCGATAGTTGAGGGAGCCTGAGAAGAAAATACTCAGTTCATGATCTAGAGTTGGCCGCTGTTATTTTTGCCCTGAAGATTTGGCGGCAGTACCTGTATGATATTACATTGAGATTCTCACTGACCATCGGAGTCTCAAATATTTGTTCACTCTGAAGGAACTTAATCTTCGACCCAGGAGATAGATGGAGTTCCTGAAGTATTATGATTGTACCATTAGCTATCACCTGGGAAAAGCTAATGTGGTTACCGATGCACTTAGCTAGAGGTCCAGAGGGACTTTAGCTTGCCACCGAGTTGTGGTCACAGATTTGATTCGATTTATCGGTTAGACATTGAGGCGAGGGCAGAGGGCGGGTATTCTTGTTACCATAGTTGCTCAGTCGTCGATCAGGACGAGAATCCGAGAGACCCAGTTGTTGAGACCTCATAGAGCTCAACGTGAGGCAAAGTGGTCCATATTATCAGACAGAGGATGTTAGAGGCATAAGACTGCCAGAAGTGTTATGCTGACCGGAGTCAGAGACCTTTAGAGTTCTCCATTTGCGACTAGGTATTTCTGCGAGTTTCACCCATGAAAGGGGTGAAGAGATTTGGCCTCAGAGGTAAGCTAGCTCCGCGGTACATTGGCCTTTTGAGATTTTGGAGAGGATCGGAGCAGTAGCTTACCGACTGGCACTACCACCATCCCTGTCAGGCGTCCACGGTGTATTCCACGTATCTATGCTGAGGAGATACGTACCTGATCCGACGCATGTGCTGGCTGATATTCCAGTTCCAGTTCAGCCTGACATTACTTATGAGGAGGTTCCGATACAGATTCTCGACCGGAAAGAGCGTCAATTGCGGAATAAGACTATCCGGCTTGTTAAGGTCGGATGGTAGAATTATTCGGACGAGGAGGCTACTTTGGGAACTCGAGGATACTATCCGAGCTCGATATTCCCATCTTTTCACTTGAGGTATGTGATTTGTTTACCGTTCAGCAATTATGCTTTGTATCTGTTGTTGGTACTTGCTGATGGTAGATAATGAAATTTGGGGACCAAATTTTTATTAGTGGGGGAGAATGTAAAATACCGGAAAATAGGCGAATATGAGTAAAGGAATTTTCCGAAATTTTTGGAATTTTTTCGAGAATTTTTCAGAGCTCGTACGGACGAGTTGACGGGGATAAAAACGGGGTCCGGAAAAGCCTGTTTAGGCTACCCGATTTAAGCGAGGAAAATATTATATTTATATATATCCTTTTCCTTTTTTTCCCCGACGCCGCCGCACCCTCTCTGAGCCCTAACCGCCGGAGCACCAACCGCCTTTTCCACTCGTGCCTAAGCCGGACCAAGGGAGAAGCCGACCTTCTTCTTCTCTCTGTGTTCCTTCTCTCTGTGCTTGTGCCGTGCGACACCGCCGATCCCTTGTCGCTGCCCTTTCTGGACCGAAGCAGCGCCGGCCACCGCGACCCCCTCCTTTCTTCTTTCCGAGACATCGCCGGCCACTAGGTTCGACCCAGCGCCGCTGCCTATCTCCGATCACCTCACATCAAAGCCGAACTTTCCTCCATCTCAAGTGCCCTAGTCGGCTCCGACGCCACTGCCGACCACTGTCTTGTTCTTTGCTTGAGCAGCCGGCGATCGCAGGGATCTTCCTCACCAGTGTCGTGCCCTAGGTTATGATCTGTGATTTCAGAGGGTATTCGGTTGCTTCGACGCGAACTTGTAGCAACCTCCATTGGTTTGCAGTAGCCGGCAGCCTAATCCGGCAACAAATCCATCTAGCAGTTGCTAAGAAATCAAGGTAAAAATACTTGGTTTTTGGTCTTGTTGTGGAGTATTTTTTGTCCAGCAGACATTCTGTGTCCTGCAGCCACGATCCTTGTTGTTGATCAACAGGAGGCAGTGAATTGAGGTGAGGTGTAGAAAATGGATTTCGCAATTAGTTGTATATGTGTTAATTAGGGTTTGCCCTGTTTTAAGTGTTAAAGATTTTTATTTAGCTATTTCATTTGGATATTAGCTAAAGAAAAATGTATATATTGGTGATACAGGACTTTGATTAGAGACGCTGTCTCGACGGGTATCTCGATTAGCGTATTGGACCATTTCGATTGGAGGCGGGTACTTTGACTTATGTCTTTTGATATGCATGATAAAGTGTTTAACATATAGCAAGAATTGTGTTTCCATTTGATTCGGTTGGTCACTACATGATCTGTTACATGTTGTTTGTTTATTTATTATGCACTGCATGTTATTATTTATCTGACCATACATGCTTTCGGTAGTGACCCAACCATGTGATACATCATGTTCAGGGCCTAGGGTTTATATGATACCCTATCTGTTTGTGTACCTTCCATCTGATACATTGACTTGTGGTACACCTTTTATTTATGTATGGATCTTGCTATGCTATTCATGAGATTGCCATACTTAGTATCATGCATCATGTTTGCATGCTGTGCGATTGTCGGCTCCATTATGGTTGAGCCCATCGCCAGTTACATGTACTGCACACACCACCCATGGATTAGTTGTATATCTGGCTGGAGTGTGGCGGTTCTGCTGTTTGGCTCCGTTGGTCAGGTGACTCAGCGTGGTAGCCGGCAGTCAGTTCCGCTCTGTTTGGCTCCGTTGGCATTTAGGGTAGCAGCGTGGTAGCCGGCAGATGGTGGACTCTGTTTGGCTCCGTTGGTCAGGAGACTCAGCGTGGTAGCCGGCAGAGATTTCCTCCCGTCATTGTGTACCGGGAGATGAGAGCGGGCCAGAGGACAGGAGTACTCCGACAGCATTCCGTCCACTCAGTCACTGTCAGGAGC
Organism: Zingiber officinale; assembly: GCF_018446385.1. Taxonomy (NCBI): domain Eukaryota; kingdom Viridiplantae; phylum Streptophyta; class Magnoliopsida; order Zingiberales; family Zingiberaceae; genus Zingiber; species Zingiber officinale. The sequence goes on along the minus strand of NC_056007.1, from coordinate 40,997,201 downwards.
AGTGATGTCAGAGTGCACGGTCACCATATGCATTTATTTCATTTTATTGTTGTGATTGCTGCACTTATATGCTGCATTTGTATGGATGCATTTGATTGACATGCATACAGGATTATGATTTCTTCGGTCTGACGACCTGTTACCTTTGTACCTTGATCCCGGTTAGTACAGTTATCTCCTGATTTCGTTCTAGTTGCATTCAGGAGACTGTACGCATGATTAGTGTTGTCTGTTATTTGTTTTATTATGCATATCAGTTGTACCTGCTGAGTGTTGGACTCACCCCGCCTCCATTGTTGATATTTTCAGGTTGAGGCTGTCCGGAGCAGTTCCAGTCGCTGACCCCCCATCTGCACGTAGAGCTAGTTCTCTATTAGTTCGTTATTTGTTTTATTTTGGTCTTTTTCTATATCAGACTTTGTTTTAGTATTGTCTTTGGATTTTTCCTATGGATATTGTATGGAGTGATGCCTTTTGATGGATTTTTGATATGATATTGGATTCCATTCTACTACGTGCCTGCCTGGACGGCAGAAGAGGTGAGTTCGTTGGATTTGAGCTTTACGAGTGTAGTGGAGTAGGGTGGATTTCGAGTCAGAGTCCTATTGTTATTGATTACTATTATTAACTGCGTGGTTGTGACAGCCAGAGGCTGAATATCTTTATAAACTGCGTGGTGTTTGTTTTTATTTTTGTTATCATTCTAGCCGCCTGTGGCTGATGTATATGTGATATGTAGAAAGTTTCATATTGTCCGCCGTACAGGGGAGATGCTGCCGAAATTTCTTCGGACAGAGACTCCTCTGGGGCGTGACACACTGCTATTATTTGTGTGACCGAAGAAAACCAACTATTAATTTGTCAAATAAATAGGTTGACAAGATAATAAAATTAAAAACTCCTCTTACAAATGTTTAATTTTGTATACGTCCACACTATCGTGGCATACAAAATTCATGGTGTTTGAGGTAATTTTATTTGTCATAAAGATTTATTGACAAGATAATTAATGGGTAAACCCCTCCTCTTACAAATGTTTAATTTTGTATACGTCCACACTATCGTGGCATGCAAAATTCACGGTGTCTGAGGTGTTGGTGAATTTAAATAATATTGTTTGAGGAATCAATGTTATTTTAAATTCAAAAGTCTTGACCAAATATTTGATCAAAGAAAGATCAACTATTAATTTTATTCGTCATAAAGTAAAGTTGACGAGATAATAAAATTAATGGATAAAATCTTTTCTTTGACTTTGTATATGTCCACACTATCGTGGCATACAAAATTCATGGGGATTTTAAGGAATTGATCTTGACCAAATATTTTTGTGATTCTTTGGATTTAAAATGTTTGTCAATTCCCTAGTTGTTATACTATAGAAAAGACTTAGTTGTCCCAATTGTAATGATTGGAAATAGGACTTGGACATTAAGGTAGTTTGTCTTCTTAGAATAAAGAACAATATAGGTGTATTTAATTCATTAGTTGAAACATGTTTAGTGGTGTTATCTACTAGAACCTGGAGTGTAGATACAGATGTCATTAATCATGTCCGTAATTCATTGCAGGGTTCCAGGAAACCCGACAACTAAATAAAAATAAAAACACCATCCACATGGGCACTGCTATAAAAATGGCAGTTGTTGCAGTGGGAGATGTTTATCTTTTGATAAGAATAAAATATGGATTTTAAGTAATTGTCTTTACGTACCAAGTTTAGAAAGAACTAGTTTTCAGTTTCTAAACTATTCAAAGAACTTGATATTCTGCCTCTTTTAATAACAAAGTTGTTATTAAGAAAAAGAGGGAAATTATCTATTCTGGTATGTTGGTTGGCAATTTATAAATCCAATAACTCCCACGATGCAACAAATGGAAATTAGTAACACATCTTCTAACTTTAAGAGAAAGCAACCTTCAGAAATGAACCAATTATATCTTTGGCATCTAAGGCCAGGTTATATTAACTTGAGTAGGATTCATTGGTAGCTGATGAACTTTTGGGTTCATTGGTAGTGGAAATCTTTCCAACCTGCGAGTCTTACTTGGAAGGAAAAATAACCGAGAAGCTTTTAAGTATAAGGGGTATGGAGCCAAAGATACATTGGAATAGGTTCATTCTGATTTGTGTGATCCTATGACAAGAGTTAGTATCGAATATTTTGTCTATTTTATAGACAACTATTCAAGATACAAATACATTTACTTGATATGCCGCAAGACTAAGTACTTTGATTAGTTCAAAGAGTGCAAGGCTGATGCGGAGAAATGTTAAAGTAAAAGTATCAAGTCACTATGGTAAGATCGTAGTGGCAAGTACCTCTTGGGAGAATTTAGGAGTCACTTATCAGAAGTCGGGACTCAATCCTAGTACACCCCAACAGAATGGTGTAGTAGAAAGAAGGTATAGGACTCTTATGGAAATAACTAGATTGATGATGAATTAATTTCCAAATTCGTTTTAAGGATATACACTAGAAACAGAAGTGAACATAATACCTTCTAAAGTTAGAACTCTCTACTCCCATAGAATTGTAGAATGGGCATAAGCCTAGTCTGAAGCATATTCGGATTTGGGTGGTCTAGCACATGAGAGACACTGATAAGTTGGGCAGGAGTTCACTTGTTTGTGAGTTATCCTAAAAAGAACGAAAGTAGGTTTATAGTCTTAAAAAATCAGAAGGTCATTGTTATAATCAATGACCGATTTTTAGAAAAGGACTATGTAATAAACCACAAGCCCATAAGTAAATTTATTCTTAAAGAAATTATAAAGGACATGTCTAATCCAGTACCAACTGTACAAGATAAAATATCACAAGAAACTGCAACACTTATCATAAATGATACACATACAGTGGCTCATCGTAGTGGGAGGGTTGTCAAGCAAACCTAAAAGATTCATATTTTGGGAGAGTTTTTGGACTTGATCCCAAATGAACATGAGTCTGATCCCGGACATATGATGTAGCATCTTGACAAAGAGCAATGAATATAGAATTAGAATTCTAATAAAATCTGGAAGCTTGTAGAACCACCAGATGGTGTAAAAGCCATTGGGTAAAAATAGGTCTACAATAGGAAAAGATGGATAGACAGGAAGGTGGAAACTTTCAAAGCAAGACTTGATGAAAAAGGAAACTTTTTCACTGGTAGCCATGCTTAAGTCTATCTGGATTCTTTTATCTATTTGGCAAGTGGATGTCAAGACAGCATTCCTTAATGGAAGTCTTGAAGAAAGCATCCATATAAAGTAACCAGAAGAGTTCATTACAAAGGGCAAAGAGCATCTTGTGTGCAAGCTCGATCAGTCTATGGATTGAGGCAAAGCTTCAAGGTCTTGGAACATCCGGTTTATCAAAATAATCCAGACCTATGGATTTATTTAGTAACCGGATAAGTCTTGTGTATACAAAAAGTGTGATGAAAACGTGGTGGTATTTCTTGTACTATACGTAGATAACATTTTTGGTAGTTGGAAACAATATCAAAATGTTGTCAGAAGTAAGGGTATGGTTGTCCAAACAATTCGATATGAAGTACTTGGGAGAATGTATATATTCTTGGGATCAAAGTAATAAGAGATCGCAAGAAAAGAATATTTTACTTATCCCAAGCTTCTTATATCGAAAAAATCCTTGCTCGTTTTAAGCATGCAAAACTCCAAGAAAGGTTTTTTACCTCATGGAGTAACTTTATCTAAAGAACTGTCTCCGTAGACATCAAAGAAGATAGAGGAAATGAAGGCAGTTTTTTATGCTTCGGCTGTCGGAAGCCTAATGTATGCTATGCACGAGATCAGAAATCTGTTTTGCCAAAGGCATAGTTAGCAGATATCAAAGTAACTCTGGACAAGGACATTGGACTGCAGTAAAACATATATTGAAGTACCTTAGAGGCACTAGAGATTATATGCTAGCTTACAAGGTAGTTAATTTGGTCCCTATGGGTTGCACGGATTTTGACTTCCAGTCGGATAGGGACAATAGTAAGTCAACCTCGGGGTTTTGTGTTTACTTTAGGAGGTAAAGTCATAACTATGGAAGAGTGATAAGCATAGGTGTTTTTCTGGACTCCACCATAGAAGCTGAGTATATGGCAAACCTCTGAGGTAGTCATAAAAGCTGAATGACTCAATAACCTCAAGATAGACTTAGATATGATTTCTGGTTTGTCCAAAGATTATTACAATTTATTGTAATAATAGTGGTGCATTAGCAAACTCGAAGAAACCATGAGTCTATAAGGTAAGTAAACACAATAGAGCGTAAGTACCACCCAATACGAGAAATCGTATAAACAAGGAGAAGTTGTTGCTGCCTAGATTGCATCAGATGATGACCTATAGATCTTTTCACTAAGGCCCTTAAGGCAAGAGCTTTTGATGGGCATGTTGAAGGGTTGGGAATCATATGTATGGCAGCAGATATAGCAGCTTAGTCTTTTAGTATAAGTGGGAGATTGTTAGGATATATACTAAAAGTCTAACTTTTGGTATAAACATTTATCTAGAAATAAGAATCACATTGGTCAAATGTCTACATTTATGATAAAATGTAGTTGTTCAATTAATTTATATTGTAAATAACATGGTGTGTGGTGTCACACACAGAGGATCATGTTATCAGTATCTTATAAATTATAAACAGTAGCTCACAACCAAAATGGAAAGGAACAAACCATTGGAAGGTCGTAGTGTAATTAGGTATTAGTTTATCTTAACTATATAATTACACTAGTACACTTAGAGTGTATTGAGTAGGACCATTAGAGGTCGTTTCTTTTATATTGACTTTAAAAAATAACAAAGACCTCAGTTATTATGGAAGTGTGTGCTCTTAATCCTAATATAATAACAAGCACATATATTTGATATTTATTTCTTTAATTTATCAATGGGTGAGATTTAGTTCGATAAATCAATAAGCCCGATAAGTTGGGAAATGATATCACTTATAGTGTGTGTTGTTGATTATAGAAGGAAACTGTGTCCTAGTAATCTAGGTTGAGAATGTCCCCAAGAGGAGCTCATAAGGATTGTCATGTTAAACCAGCCTGATAAGTTGGGAAATGATATCACTTATAGTGTGTGTTGTTGATTATAGAAGGAAATTGTGTCCTAGTAATCTAGGTTGAGAATGTCCCCAAGAGGAGCTCATAAGGATTGTCATGTTAAACCAGCCTGATAAGTTGGGAAATGATATCACTTATAGTGTGTGTTGTTGATTATAGAAGGAAACTGTGTCCTAGTAATCTAGGTTGAGAATGTCCCCAAGAGGAGCTCATAAGGATTGTCATGTTAAACCCTGCAGGTGGACTTAGTCCGACATGACGATAAGGTTGAGTGGTACTACTTTTGGACTAAGATATTAATTAAATGAGTTGTCAGTAACTCACTTAATTAGTGGACATTCGACATCTTAAACACAGGGAGACTAACACACTCATAATAAGAAGGAGCCCAAAATGTAATTTGAGATTGGTGCGGTAGTTCAATAATAGTTCTCTAGTGGAATGAATTATTATTGATAAAATTAAGTTGTGTGTTCGGAGCGAACACGGGATGCTTAATTTTATCGGGAGACCAAAACCAATTCCTCCTCTCGGTCCCTATCGTAGCCTCTTGTATATAGAAATTTATACCCACCACATACCCACCTTCTTACCCATCCAATGGGGCCGGCCAAGCTAGCTTGGAACCCAAGCTAGGGTCGGCCAAGACCAAGTGGATGAGCCAAGTTGGTGGCCGACCACTAAAATATTAAAAAGGATTTTTATTAAAATTATTTCTTATGTGGATATCATGGTTTTAAAAGAGAGTTTAAAATTAAAAATTTCCTTTTATAGCTTTCTACAAAAGATTAAGAAAAGAGATTAATCTCTTTCTTATTTGTAGATTAAAAGGATGGTTTTAATTTTTGGTAAAAACTTTCCTTATTTGTAAATCATCTATACGTTTAAAAGAGAGTTTAAAATTTGAAATCTTTCCTTATTTGTTGATTAAAAGGTGGATTTTAAATTTTAAGAAAACTTTCCTTTTTAACTATGTTCATGATTTAAAAGAGAGTTTAAAAATTAAATATTCTCTTTTATAAGTTTCTACAAAAGATTAAGAAAAGATTTGATATATTTCCTTATTTGTAGATTAAAAGAGATTTTAATTTTTAGAGATAACTTTCCTTTTAATTTATTAAATTTCCTTTTTATAAACCAATCATGAAGGGATAAAAATTATTGGAGAAATTTTTATAAATTTCTGAAAATAAATTAGGAAGTTTTAATTCTTGTTTAATTGAAACTCTCCTTGATTTGGGGAAATGTGCCATGTGCCTCGCCATGCAGTCCTGGAAGCCAATTTTGGAAATTAATATTTAATGGAATTAATAACCTAGGTGATTTAGATCGAACGTGTTAAGTTCCGCAGGAGATCTAAGTCTAAACCTAAAAGAACAAATAAATTAAACTTAGGATCAAACGTGTTAAGTTCCGCAGGCGATCCGAGTTTAATTTAAAAGAACACATGGTAGCTAGGAAAAGGTTCAGACCTTTGTACAAAATTTTTGTACAGTGAAACCATTAGGTTTTCCGAGTAGCAACCAACAATGATATGATATGACTTGATGCTCTTTTATGATATGATATGACATGATGCTCTTTTATGATATGATATGATATGATGCTCTTTTACATGATATGATGTTTTAGATGATTATGTCTCCATGCTATATGCTTATGTGATTATGCTATGATACACGATTTTTGTGAGTAGGAAAGGATCTTACTAAGCCTGTGTGCTTATAGCTTACTTTCCTTGTACCGCAGATAAAGGTAAAGGATGGATAAACTAAGGGAGCAGCAGGAGAGGCAAGAGATGTGTGTGGTGGTGGCTCGGCTAAGGAAAAGACCTGCTTATGTTAATCTATGCTTGATATGAACTATGCTTACCTTATGTTAATGTTTTGCATGATTACATGATACTTATTCATGCTTATGTTGGAAATTGATATCATCACTTTTTAAATTTAAAATTATGCTTAACATGCTCATATGGTTAAAATTGTTTAGATAATTAGTTATTGGTATTTAAAAGAAAAGTAAATTAAAAACATAAAATAATATAGAAATAAATACTTTCGCTGCTTAAGAATAAATTAATATGCATGCAAGTATGTTTGTAAGTAACCCCTAACCCTAGTAGGAGGGGCGGGCATTACAGGACTTGTTTCTCAATGAAGGACTTAGGTGAACCATCCCGCATTCTAGGCATACAAATCTATAGAGATAGAGCTACGAGATTGCTAGGCCTAAGTCAGAGTACATACATTGACAAGGTATTACTTCAGTTTGCCATGCAGAACTCCAAGAAGGGATTTCTGCTGATGTCATATGGTGTGAGTCTTTCGAAGACTCAAAGTCCCTCTACTAGAGAGGAGAGAGACCGCATGGATCAGATCCCTTATGCTTCGGCTATAGGATCTATCATGTACGCCTTGTTATGTACTCGTCCTGATGTCTCGTATGCTTTGAGCATGACGAGTAGATACCAATCAGATCCAGGTGAAAGTCACTAGATAGCGGCCAAGAATATTCTTAAGTACTTGAGAAGGACTAAAGAATATTTCTTGATATATGGAGGTGATGATGAGCTAGTTGTAAAGGGATACAGTGATGCTAGCTTCCAAACTGACCAGGATGATTATCGATCGCAGTCTGGGTTCTTGTTTTGCCTAAATGGTGGTGCTGTGGGCTAGAAGAGTTCGAAGCAGGACACAGTCGCTGATTCTACAACAGAGGCCGAGTATATTGCTGCATCAGAAGTAGCAAAGGAGGCAGTTTGGATCCGCAAGTTCATTATTGAACTTAGGGTGGTTCCTAGCATAGCTGATCCCATAGAGCTCTATTGTGACAACAATATAGCAATAGCACAGGCTAAGGAACCTCGCTCACACCAGCGGATCAAACACTTACTACGACGCTTCCATCTCATTCAAGAGATCATCGATAGAGGAGATGTGAAGATTTGCAGAGTACCCACTGAGGCTAACATCGCAGATCCCTTGACCAAGGCTTTGGCACAGAGAAAGCTTGATGGTCACACTAGGTCATTAAGCCTTAGAGCCTATATTTGGCACTAGTGCTAGTGGGAGATTGTTAGTTAGAGCCCTAGAGCTAATCATTTGATGATTGTTATATGGACTCATTGTATCATATTTCTTATTTATATAAAGGCATTTGTTTATGGTTATTATGCTTACTTGTATTGGTGCCAAATAACAAAGTATAATAGCGTCCTTGAGTAGAAGGTTCTTACCTATATCAATCAATTGATTGAATCGATAGTGAGACAATATAGGGAACACTACTCTTAATCATTACTAGTCAAGTATTAACATTCACGGACAATGTTAATGCGACGAGACTAGCATGTAGCTCAACTCGATGACTTGATCTCACAAGTCATGGAAATGGAGATATCAAGTTGACACATGAGTATGCATTGGAGAATGTATACTGAATGACCCGCCATGAGAAAGTATCATGGATCGTTATATGAGTGTCATATTCTTTCTCATGTGTCATATGAGTGTCCTTGGACTTGAAGTCACCATGGTTCCCTACATAAAGAGTTACATACTTTGGCTTCGTCAAACGTCACCCATAACTGGGTGGACTATAAAGGCGATTACTGGGTATGTAACAAATTATGCGGAGGGATGTGAGTGATGTAGATGAGATCTATCCCTCCTATATGACGGGAGTGACATCATTATTCTTGATAGAGTGAGACCACTAAGTGCATGGTCATGCCCAAATGAGTCAATATGAGATGTTGAGCTCATTTGATTGAGTGAGTCTACTTGGGATTCAAGATTTAGATTGATTAGAGGATGACACGGTCTATGCCTCATATTGATCAATCTAGATGTCAAGGTTAGAAGGACACTTGTCATATATTGTGAAGAGTCACAACTAGTAGTCACAAGGTGATGTTGGATCTCAACATTATTGTAACTTGGGTAGTAATGATGTGTTGCTAGATACCACTCATTACTTATGCTTCTAAATGGGTTTAGGAGCATTGCCAACGTTACAAGAACCTATAGGGTCACACACAAAGGGCAATTAGATGGAGATTAGGTTCATTTGATGAAGCAAGAGGATTAGGTTCATGTGATGAACCAAATTGGATTAAGAGTAATCTAAAGTAAATTAATTGAGTTGGACTCAATTTGGTTCATGTGTTAAATGAGTCTAATTTGGACTTAGACTCATTGAACCAATTTAATTCAATGAATAGAGATTCATTAAATTTAAAATTGACTTGAACCAATGGTTAGATTTGATCAACCATGGGAGAGAAGTGGTCAAGTTTGACTTGACTTGAGAGGAAGATGAAAGGTCAAGTTTGACTTGACCATTGCCACCTCATTTGTGAGTTGGCATTGAGTGGGCTAATTATGATGTGCCACATCATCAAGGCTAGCACATGTGTGTCCCACCTCATGAGGGAGATCAAGAGTTGTGACTCTTGATATCCCATGGAGGTTTAAAAGCCTTCTTGAAGTGGCCGGCCACATTACACCCTTGTGGGAGTTTCATTTTTGTGTGAGTAACTCCATCTTCTTGTTGGGTTTTTCGGGTCGCAAAAACCATTTTTTGCATTGCGGAAACCCCGAAACCCCGCCACCGGATCCGTGCGAAGAAATAAAATTTATGTAAAACTTCGAGTACGAGTTTCTAGCCTAGATCTAAACTAGATCTACAAAGGAGAAGAGCTTTACCCTTGATGCGATGCCCTTCACTAATCCCGCTCGTCCAAGGTTCGCCGGATCTCGAGAGTATCAAAGTAGATACTCCTCTATGTGTATCCACACAAGCAAGAGATACAGAAACCAAACAAAAGGTGTGCTAGCACCTTTGAAAGGTTCGTCCAAGGTGGAGGAGAGGGAGAGAAGAGAGAGCTTGAGGAAGAAGATGAGAGTTACACAAAAGAAATGAAACTCACCCAATCAATTGAGTGGCTGACCACATGAATGAGGTTAATAACCTCCATGGAATAACCTCCATGAATGTGACTCTTGGTAACTCCCATAAGGTGGCATCCCACTTAAGTAACCATGATGATGTGGAGCATCATCATTGGTCCACTCTTTGCCAACTCACCAATGAGGTGGCAAATGGTCAAGTCAAACTTGACTCTTCATCTTCCTCTCAAGTCAAGTCAAACTTGACCACTTCTCTCCCATGGTTGATCAAATCTAACCATTGGTTCAAGTCAATGTTAATTTAATGAATCTCTATTCATTAAATTAAATTGACTCAATGAGTCTAAGGTCAAATTAGACTCATCTAACACATGAACCAAATTGAGTCCAACTCAATTAGCCTAATTAAGATAACTCTTAATCCAATTTGGTTCATCACATGGACCTAATCCTTTAGGTTCATCAAATGAACCTAATCTCCGTCTAATTGCCCTTTGTGTGTGACCCTATAGGTTCTTATAACATTGACAATGCTCCTAAACCCATTTTGAAGCATAAGTAATGAGCGATATCTACCAACACATCATTACTACCCAAGTTATAAGAATGTTGAGATCCAACATCACCTTGTGTCAACTTGATATCTCCAATACCCATGACTTGTGAGATCAAGTCATTGAGTTGACCTACATGCTAGTCTCGTCGCATTAACATTGTCCTTGAATGCTAATACTTGACTAGGAATGATTAAGAGTAGTGTTCCCTATATCATCTCACTATCGATTCAACTAACCGATTGATATAGGTAAGAACCTTCTACTGAATGACGCTATTATACTTAGTTATTTGGCACCAATACAAGTAAGCATAATAACCATAAACAAATGCCTTTATTTATATATAAGAATATGATACAACGAGTCCATACAATAATCATCAAATGATTGGCTCTAGGGCTCTAACTAACACTTCTTCCTCCTCTACCTTTCTTCTCTCCCTCTCCTCCACCATTGCTGATCCTCTAAGGTTGCTAGCACATCTTTAGAGGTTCTCTCCATTGATTTGTTCGTGTGGATACACATAGAGGGTTGTACACTTGACAACCTTGAGATCCGGTGAACCTTGGACGAGCGGGATTTGCAAAGGGCATCGCATCAAGGGTAAACTCTTTTATTTGTAGATCTAGTGTAGATCTAGGTTAGAGAAACTCGTACATGTAGAAAATTTTTGTTTTATAACTTCGCACGGATCCGGTGGCATGGGATTCGGGGTTTCCGCAATGCAAAAAGTGGTTTTTGCGGCCGAAAAACCCAACAATTAATTCCTCAAACAATATCATTTAAATTCACCAACACCTCAAAACACCATGAATTTTGTATGCCATGAAAGTGTAGACGTATACAAATTCCAACATTTGTATGAGGGGATTTTACCCATTAATTTTATTATCTTTGCAATCTAACTTTTTAAAATTAATAGTTGGTTTGATTCGGTCACACAAATAATAGCAGTGACTCCGATGGGGAGGATACTATTAAATGCACCTAAGTGTATACCATTACATGATACTTTGTCCATTAATTAGAATTGTGCCCCTTCAGATGGAGAAGATCACACAAACCTAAATAATTTTCTATTATCATCCATAGAGGAAGTTTGATCTAGTGAACCGCAAACAAGCTCATCCAATGTGGAGGAAGGCACTTAAAGCAAACACGCAAGTTTGAATGCATCACTTACAAACTAGTAATGGAGACCGTGGAATTTAAATAATTCCTCTCCCACTTAGTTATTTAAAATGAGGAATTTTAACATGCACACACACACAACACATATAAATAGCATAAAAGGCAATAAATATGAAAAATAATTTTCCAACTATTATGGCTTCATCCATAGTTGTCCTCCGTGTTCCACCAAACCTAGTCGCAACCAATGGGTCATGTCGTCACGTCTATCTTGCTTCCTTTTCCGCTGCGCCTATGGTCCTCAAATAGAACTACGCCTCGCAAGGATACGATCCGCGATAAAAATAAAATTTTACATTTATTGGTCCTATATTCCAAAAGGGAATGTACATGAAATCTAGATCGAACAAAATGTACAATCATAAAACTAATACAGCTCCTGCTGTATTTAATAATTACAATCATGCACACACATAAAATGCCCTTGACATGTCCGAGGGTCCAATCACAGACAAACACAATAGGGTCATAATAGTTGGAACTAGGATGCCTACAGTCACAGATTTAAACTATTTACACATCCTACTATTATCCTACCTAAATTTATGTATTAAAAGTGCATAATTAAACTGAAAACCAAACACACAGAGGCAGAAAACTAGCTCTGATACCAATTAATGGCTCTACTCGGAATTCCGTTATGTTTCCCCTGTACAAAAATTTGTACAAGTACAGAACTTTTCCTAGCAACCCATGTGTTCTTCAAAAGTTAAACTTGGATAGCAAACGAAACTTAACATTATTAATCCAAGTTCAACTCATGTGTTCTTCAGAAGTTAAACCATATTACAGAAGTTGATTAAATATCTATTTCAAGGATTGGCTTCCAGGTTGTTGGCGAGGCACTCGACCTTCTTGGTTATGGGATCATCCACCACTTCCTAGACAAAGCCTTTCAAAGAAATTGAATATTTAAACTCCTTATAGTAAACTCTAGGTTTAACTACAGAAAACTCAATTGAAGCACAAAATCGATAGCCTCTTGTGTTAGTATTTTAGGATCCATACAAAGAAAAACTAAACTAGTTTTGCTGCGGAATAAAGAACTAGTTGTATCTTTCTTCGTAGACAAAGACTTCTTGATCTTTTGCTGTATTCCTCTCTTCCTCTTGGATGTCGTGTGGATGACGATCCACCAAGACAAAGCACCCGAACCTTTTCTTCTTCTCCTCCAAGCACCGCCGACCATAAAGATTGTAGCAAAGTGTCGTCGGCCTCATGAGAAAGAAAACAATAGAAGAGGGCTGGCCACACAAGAGAATAAAAGAAAGAGAGCTTAGGTTATGTTTTTGGGCACCACCCTCCTCCTCTTTTATATTCTTTGCTAGCGGCTAAAAAGGAAAGTTTTAACAAAATTTTTCTTTTATTTGCTATTGTGGATGCTTACAAAAAAGGAAAGATTTTAACAAAATTAAAATCTCTCTTTTAAACCATTGTAAATAGCTATAAAAAGAAAGATTATAACAAAACTTTGTTTTAACCAAATCTTCCTTTTATTCCTATAATGATTGGTTACAAAAAAAGGAAAGATTTTAACAAAATTAAATTTTTTTTTTAAAAACCATTGTAGATAACTACAAAAAAGGAAAGATTTTAACAAAATTAAAATCTCTCTTTTAATCCTTTGTAGAAAACTATAAAAGGAAAGATTTTAAGAAAATTTTGTTTTAAATAAAAACTTCCTTTTCTCTTCTATTATGGTCGACCCCATGCTTGGGCACCAAGCATGGCTTGGCCGGCCCACATCTTGGGCACAAAGCAAGGCTTGGCCGACCCCTTGCTTGGGCACCAAGCAAGGATATGGCCGACCCCTCACTTGGGTTGGAAGGAAAATCAAAACGGGTGAATACGATGCGTTATAGAGGCTACAACAGGGATCGAGAGATGGAATTGGTTTTGGCCTCCTGATGAGCTTGAGCTTCCTGTGTTCGACCCGAACATCCAACTCAAGTTCATCAATAATAACTCATACCACTAAAGAGTTATTATTGAACTACCGCACCAATCTCATATTACATTATGGGATCCTTCTTATCATAAGTGCATTAATCTGCCTGTGTTTAAGATATCGAATGTCCATTAATTAAATGAGTTACTGACAACTCACTTAATTAATATCTAGCTCTAAAACTAGTACCACTCAACTTCATTGTCATGTTGGACTAAGTCGACCTGCATGGTTTACATGACAATACTTATGAGCTCCTCAAGGGGACATCATCAACCTAGATAACTAGGACACAGTTTCCTTCTATAATCAACAACACACCATATAAATAATATTATTTCCTAATTTATTGGGCCTATTGATTTAACAAATAAATCCCACCCTTTGATAAATTACAAAAATAAATACTAAGTACATGTGCTTATTATTATATCGGGATTAAAAGTACGCACATCCATAATAATAGAGTTTCTATTTTTTAATGCAGTCAGTATGAAAGGAACAACCTCAAATGGTCATGTTCAATACACACATAGTGTACTAGTATAATTTTATAGTCAAGATAAACTAATACCAAATTACACTACAACCATTCCAATGGTTTGCTCCAATCCATCTTGGTTGTGAGCTACTATTTATAATTTATAAGGAACTGATAACATGATCTTCTGTGTGACACCACACACCATGTTATCTACAATATAAATTAAATGGACAACTGCATTTAATTAAATATAGATATTTGACCAATGTGATTCTTATTTTAAAATAAATGTTTATACAAAAAGCTATGCTTTTAGTATACATTTTAACAATACTAATATACAAGAGCTAAGAAAGAGTAGCTCATTAACAAAAGATGAAGTGGACCTACGAGTAGGCAATGACTCAAGAGTTGTTGTTATAGTTGTAGGAACATATTTCATATCTTTGTCCACTAAGCTTGTTCTGGAACTTGAGAAGTGTTATTATATGTCTAATTTGATTAGGAACATAATTTCTATTTCTTGTTTGGGCAGGAAAGGATTTTCATTTATAATAAAGGACAAACAGTGTTCTATTTATTTTAATGGCATGTTCTATTATAGTGTATAACTAATAAATTGACTCTATGTTCTAGACCTTGAAAACTCAATCTATAATATAAATACAAAATTGTAAAAATCTAAAGATTTAAACCAAATATATCTCTAGTATTATCGCTTGGGCTATATAAATGAGAATGTATATCAAAATTCCATAAGGATAGACTTGAACTCATTGATTTTGAATCATATGAAGTATGTAAATCTTGCCTATTAGGCAAGATGAAAAAAACTCCTTTTAGTAGACACAACGAATGAAATAATGATTTGTTTGAACTAATACATAGTGATATTGTCACGCCCCCAGAGAAGTCCCTACCGAAAAATTTCGGCAACATCTCCCCTGTACCGGTGATAATCTGAAGCAAAAAATACATACATACTCAACATATAAACATAATCCACAGCCCACATGGCTGGATATAAGCACACAACCACGCAGTTTAAAAGATACAGCCCACTCAATTGGACAGAAATGAAAAAACACACAACCACACAATATATAATAACAACCCACACGGCTGAAAGTAAACGCAGCGGAAAATACAAAATAATACGAACGTAAGACCAACAACGCCACTAACAAAAATACATGCAATCACCAGACTTGACTCCAAAACTCATATAGACATATTGAAAAGCAAAATACACAAAATCAACATACCACTCGAACGATAACAAAACCAAAAAGAAAACTAATCTCATAAGGGAAAGAAAACAGTTACCTGTTACCTGGCGAAAGATTGTGAGTATTGGAAACTAATCAAGATTGTGACGTGAGACTGGCAGCCGGGACTCTCCAAGCATCCATGACTCATCTACCTGTTACCTGGCGAAAGAAAATCAATTTACGAGGTGGTGAGTATTGGAACTCAGCGGGTAAAGGAAAGATAGTGCATGAACATAACATACAAATAGAGAGTGTCAACAGTATACAATCTCATAAGGGAAATAGCAGATACTAAAATAAAACCATAATAAATACTCATACCAGAAACCATATCCTAGGCTAGTAATAGAAGGTCAGAAGTAGTACTGATTGCTACAATACTGTTCATAACTACAAAGGGAATATGTAAGGTATATACAAACTTCCAATAAGTAAACCAAGGACTAAACACCTACAACGAGGGTAGTTCCCAACATAAGCAAACATAGCAGCATAAGTGAGCAACAACAGTAAGTAAGCAATAACAGCATATGTAAACAGCAACAACCAAAGTAAATATAATAACAGCGTATGCACGGATGGTCACTCCCGCCCACCCCTCTGCACCATGACCCCTGTATGATCGAGAGGTCGGGTCAGTGACAGACTGTACACCACTCTAGCTACCACTCTCTCAAATGGCCGAGCGGACAGTTGCATAGTAGCTAACTAGCTACATCTGCGACGGGAGTCCCTGCTGCTCGTAACTCCAGCTACCACTACCCATGAGTGGCCGAGTGTGACAGGACAGGACAAGCGGCATCAACTCCAGCTACCACTCTCTCGAGTGGCCGAGGATGCGGTCCTGGTCAACGACTCTCTCGACCGCAAGGGAGAATTGGTCGTTGACATGCATGCCATGATATGATGCGCCAAATGCAACAGTCATCATACAAATATAAGCAGAAATTAGGTATGCTACATGAAGCCAACATGCTCAATATATTACATAAATAAACAACAGTCAAAGCATACAAACATGGTATCTAGTATCTGCTACTTATCATGGACAACAACAAGAGACTGTTTAGATATGGAAACGAATTTCTCAAAGATCGCGTGGAAGTATCAAGCGCAGGAAAATAAGAGTGGAGTCAAGGTAAAAATAATTTGTTATCCAAAATAGTTCATGCACCAAGGTCAAAGTACTAAAAGAAACAAAGCAAGAAGTACCCGCCTTAAATGTAGATCGAGCTAAACAATCCCTCGCGTCGGAGTGCTCATCTCGAAACAACGTCCTGCAAATCATATACTGTATAATTTAGCTAATTTCATACTCAACAACTAGCTAAATCCAAATCCAATTTAATTAGGGGAAAACCCTAATCCAACTATGAATCTCGATTCACCCGAATCCATGGGTTAAATTAGATTTAACCCAACTTTGTCAACTATTTAATTGATTCATATAGCAATCCATTTATTAATAAGTCAATTCAACATAAATCCAACGTACTTAATTCCTCCAATTGATTAATTTAAGTTTAATCATATCATCCAACAAAATCCAATGATCCTCAATCAAAACCGATTATTTCATCTTCCAACTCACATTCACATTAAGTAACTCGTATATAACCAAGCCTAGCACCATAGTCAAATAACAGCCAAATCATCATATCATTTAATCTAAATCTTAAATTTACTAGGCATCATGAATCAATTAATCCAACTAGAGAAATCAACTCATAATTGAATCTCTAGTCTAAAACCAAATAGATTAAGCAGCCTTAACCATTTAATCTCCAATTAGGGTTTTACTAGAAACACAATCAATCCAATACCGATTGTAACCAATCCATACTTAACCTTGTATTGAGCATAACTTACCCAAGTTTGAAGCCTCAGCCGGTGATCCACAGCCGGAGACAACTTGCTGCCAGTAAACCTGACCGGAGTGAGGTGGAAGTTGTTGGAGAAGATCGCTGCTGGAACTTGCAAGACTCAACCGGAATTCAGATCTATGAGGAAGACGGGAGTTACAGTAATCAGCAAACAACCCAAATCCGAAGCCTCCTAATACAAAAATTCAGATTACTACCAATATGAGGCTAACATGTCTTACCTTAATCTAGATCTGTAGCTTTCCTCTAATACAAAAATCCCTATGCTACGGTGGTGCAGAGCTAGGGCAGAGGCAAAGGTAGCTCGGCGTCAGCTATTAAGGTTGGTAGCTGTCGGCGATTTAGGGAAGAGACGGGAGAGAAACGCTCGGCACTGCTTGGCTAGCTCTTGTCGTGGCCGAAGGTGGCAGTGGATCGAACGGCCGGCGCTAGGGCACCAGAATCGGGTCCTGCGACATTTGTGACGGCGCGAGGAAGCTCGGAGAGGGACCACTTCTCGCTCTTGACCGAAGAGGGCAGATCGGCGTCAACGATGGGAGGGTTGTCGGCATCGATCGTGCGGAAGAGAGGGAGAAAGAGGAGTCGGTGCTGGCGCGATGAAGAAGGGAAAAGGATGAGGACTCGAGGGAAAGCTAGGGCACGGGCATATAACTTTATAACTTAGGGATTTATAAATTAAAGCCTAGATCCATTCCTCAATCAACTCCCACCTCCGGGTATTCTAAATAGGCCTTTCTTGAGCCCATAAGTGTATCCCCACTACATACATCATACGAGCTCTGATTAATTCCAGAAAAATTTCTAAAAATTTCGTTAAGGCTATTAGCCTATTAAACCTTATTATTTAATTATTATCTGGTTCAGTATTTTACATTCTCCCCCACTAATAAAAATTTGATCTCAAAATTTACTGCTCAACTCAGGAATCCTCATTCAAGGATAACAACCAAGAACCATACTCATATACCACTCCATCACAGTATCATGATCAACTCCTTAACCGAAAAGTATGCTTCAATGGGTTATGAGCTCACTCTGCTTCTGCTACTTCACCTTGTTGTCTAGTCAACTGTGGATAAAATCTACTAGTCATAAACGATTCTCCCAACTATCTTCAAAGTCCATAATACACGCTATCAGCAGATCTACTAACCAAATAAATTCCCAAACACTGTCTACATATTCACCAATTTACACACTGCCATTCATGGGGAGCAACTAAGGCTCTATTGAAGTATCTACTAGTAAAACTAAGGTCTAAGGCCTAGTATTCCATCAACAAAATTTGATTATATACTAGGAATTGAATAGTTTAGCACGTAAAATCTCATCCTTCCAAATACTCCTAGCAACTAGCCCTTACATAGAGAATCAACCAATAAATGTTTCCTCACATCTTGATAAGCATTGAAGAACCACATGTCTACCAAATTTCACAGACTTTGACAGTGCTGCCATTAACTTAAGTCAACAAAAATATCATAGCTAGAAATTAAATAATGAGCTTTTAGATCATGCATCCCTCCCGGTAAATCTAAGATCCCAACAAATAAATGTTGTCATTCATTCCTTCTAAACCTAACCATCACACACTTTACATTGATTGGGGGCATGGTAAACCATCATAAACTAGTAAACAGGTATGGTGGGTGTTGGTAGCATGGAAGAAATATTAGAGGAAACCAATTACGTCTGAAGACCCAACTTACCAGCTTAGATCATTCAATATGCCACAAACAAATATAGAGCCAATTTCACAATCCAACTAAGTTGAAGAAAGTTCAAATAACCGTGCATTCATTCTTACAACATTCAACTGATCTAACAATTTCTAAATAAGGTAAGGCACCGAATAGGTAATAATAATACTAGAGATATACCTTACTTCCTATAGCTCGGAGATATCCTGCCGCTGCCTGGTCCCAAAACTCGAAAGTCACATCGAGGAATCAACTTACAAAAGGAAAACAAAACACTCGAAACACCAAAATTAGGCGTCATAAAACCATGCTCTGATACCACTAAATTGGTATCAGATTAACTCGAAAAAAATCGTAAATCGAAACCGAGTAGAAATCTCCAAAAACATAAAACCCAACATTCAAAAATCCAAAATACGAAAAGCAAAAAAACTTCGTAAACCTGCTCTGATACCAAAAATTGGTATCAGATTAACTCGAAAATCTTGAACACGAAAAATAAATCGTAAAATTTGAAACATAAAAATAGGCTTCGCAACTTGGCTCTGATACCAAAAATAGTCACGCCCCTAGAGAAGTCCCTACCGAAAAATTTCAGCAACATCTCCTCTGTACCGGTGACAATCTGAAGCAATAAATACATACATACTCAACATATAAACATAATGCACAGCCCACATGGCTGGATATAAGCACACAATGTCACGCCCCGGAGGAGTCTCTGTCCGAAGAAATTTCGGCAGCATCTCCCCTGTACGGCGGACAATCTGAAACTTTTCTACAAGCACTATATACCTCAGCCACATGCGGCTGGAATAATAACAATAAAAGAAAACAAACACCACGCAGTTAATATCAAATTCAGCCTCTGGCTGACACAACCACGCAGTTAAAAATAAAGCAGCCCACTCGGCTGTACCAAAACCAAAACACAAAACTGCTAGCCGGCTAGGCTTACAGAACCAATAACAAATATAAAATACCACATAACAACATCAACACTCCAAAAATAAAACTAGAGTACAGAACTAAACAAACTGATACATAAAACAAACAAAACATACGTGACACCGATAAGTCTTCTGATGTGACGTGGGGACCAGCAGACAGGATGCTCCAAGCGACACCATAAATAACTTGGTACCTGAAAAAGATAGTGTCAACGGGGGTGAGTTCAACAACTCAGCGAATACCAATGGACATGAGTAGTAAGATATATCTAACAGCAACAAACATGGAATACAGCAGGTAACTGAGGAAGCTGTACTCACCAGGAACTCCTATCCAGACAAAAGGGTCGTCAAACCGAAAGTGTCAATAATCCTGTATGCAGGTCAAAGGTATGCATCCAACCAAAATGCAACAACCAAATGCAGCAAACACAATCACAACAATATAAATAGATCAATGCATATGATGCTAATGATGCGTCCTGGTCACCCCTGACGTCAGTCAGTCCTCTCACACACAAATGGCGAGACCGAGTGGGTAGGGCTATGACAATCGTGCACTCTGTCATCACTACTCCTGATGAGTGACCGAGTGGACGGGATGCTGTCGGAGTACTCCTGTCCTGTGACCCCAAATCATAAATGGGGGAGCTCAATGCTCTCAACTCCCGGTACACGATGACGGGGAGGTATCTCTGCCGGCTACCACGCTGAGTCACCTGACCAACGGAGCCAAACAGAGTCCACCGTCTGCCGGCTACTACGCTGCTACACTAAATGCCAGCGGAGCCAAACAGAGCGGAACTGTCTGCCGGCTACCACGCTGGGTCATATGACCAACGGAGCCAAACAGCAGAACCGCCACACACCTGCCTGATATACCACTAAACCATGAGTGGGGGTGTGTGCAGTACATGTAACTGGCGATGGGCTCAACCATAGTGGAGCCGACAATCGCACAGCATGCAATCATGATGCATGTCACTATGCATAACAAAAACTGATCAACATAACCATATCCATATATACAAAATGGGTATTGTAAAAGCGATGGTCACATACCAAAATCTAGAGTACACAGGTCAGATAGAATATCAAAAAAAACCTGTCCTGAACATAATAAGTATGGAATATCCTGATCAACATAGAAAAATCCATATATATATAATATGGGTACCACAGTATCAGTAGGTCAAATCCACAGATCTAGGGTATACAAGTCCTCTAAGGTATAACAACCTAGATCCTAAACATATCCCTCTTCCATAGCATGTGTACCAACAATATACACAGATCAAAGAATCAAGGTCTAGGCACACGAATCATATATGATATACAAATAGAGGTACACATGTCAGTCATGGCATAAAACCTAAGTATCAGACAATCTCGATACACATGACTGAAACCAAAAGTCCAGAACCTAGTCCTAACCTCAGTAAAACATGGTATGTCACTTATTCTAGAAACTAAGATATTCATGGTAATACAGTACTCATGGCAATAAATCACATGATATAAGCACGGATACGTCACAGGCGATAAACCTAACATGCTATGGATATCAAACAGTGACATACCAAAGACAAACATGTTCATTGCTTGTAGTTATAAAATACTATGCATATCCAAAGACAATATCATAAAAGATAAGTCAAGAGGTACCCGCCTCCGATATATATTGAATCGAACCAATCCGATGTCGAGACGCCCGTCCCGCATCAAAGTCCTGTGTCAACCGATATACATACATTTATTTAGCTAAAGTTTCATAAGGATAGCTAAACAAAATCCCTAAGGACAATTTAGGGAAAACCCCCAATCACATAAACCTCTACCTTCCTAAATTAAATCCAACGATTAACTTGGGTTAATTATCTTAACCCTAATCATACCGTTAGATTAATTTCAATCACACATGAACTACTAACAATTAACTATGTAATCCAATTCAACACATATATTAAATCCTTATCCTTACCTCAAGTTCACAACCGTATTCACAACCATTGATCCACAGAAATCAACCTCCCCCTCACAATCGCTGTTGCTGCTAGAACAAAGTACACCCCGGCAGACCCCATTGCTGAAATCTTCCCCTCAGCGCACAACGCTTGGCTGGAAACTCTTCCTCGCAGCCGTGATTTCTAATCCACAGCAGGGCAAATTCTTCACTGAACAGATCACGTACGAGGATCAATAATGGAGATCAAGAATTCAACAAGGCATTCAAATATAACCTACTTCCATATTCCATCCACTAACCTTACTGATCTCTAACACCTTCAATCCATGACCTAGCCGCAAGGGAATCTGAGGGAAGATTCGGCCGACTGTGGTCCCAACCTAGGGCACAGGAATTTGGCCGAATCGAGCAGTGGTGGCTCGGGGAACATGGTGGCCGGCGCCAGTGCTAGGCAAAAAAGGATCGACGTCGGGAAAACTGTGGCACAGCGTGGAGGAGGCCGACGCTAGAGCTGAGGAGCGGATCGACTGGCGGTGGCTCGAGTGTCGCCGGCGCTTGGATAGGGAAGTCGGCGTCATCAGTGGTCAATGGCAGCATAGAGGGACGAAGGGAGCAACAAGGAGGGAATCGGCTGCCGGAAATGGATCGTCGACGGTGTGTGGGCGGTGGCGGCTGAGGAGGGCGTCGGGGAAGAGATGGCGCGGGTTTAGGGCAAAAGACGGCGATTAGGGGAAAATAGGAAAGAAAAAGGAAAAGATAAAATAAATAAATAAATAACTTTTCCTCGCTTAAATGGGGTAGCCCTAACAGGATTTTCCGGGCCCCATTTTAATCCCCGCAAACTCGTCCATACGAGCTCCGAAAAATTCCCTTATCATTAATCGCCAATTTACGGTATTTTACACACAACCACGCAGTTTAAAAGATACAGCTCACTCGGCTGGATAGAAATGACAAAACACGCAACCACGCAATATATAATAACAACCCACACGACTGAAAGTAAACGCAACGGAAAACAAAAAATAATACGAACGTAAGACCAACAACGACACTAACAAAAATACATGCAGACACCATACTTGACTCCAAAACTCATATTGACTTATTGTAAAGCAAAATACACAAAATCAACATACCACCTGAACGATAACACAACCAAAAAGAAACTATCCTCGAGTGTGACGTGGGACTGGCAGCCTGGACTCTCCAAGCATCCATGACACATCTACCTGTTACATGGCAAAAGAAAACCAATTTGCGAGGTGGTGAGTATTGGAACTCAACGAGTAAAGGAAAGATAGTGCATGAACATAACATACAAATAGAGAGTGTCAATAGTATACAGTCTCACAAGGGAAATAGTAAATACTAAAATAAAATCATAATAAATACTCATACCTGAAACCATATCCTAGGCTAGTAATAGAAGGTCAGAAGTAGTACTAATCTGCAACAGTACTGTAAGGTATATACAAACTTCCAATAAGTAAACCAAGGACTAAACACCTACAACGAGGGTAGTTCCCAACATAAGAAAGCATAGTAGCATAAGTGAGCAACAGCAGTAAGTAAGCAATAACAGCATATGTAAACAGCAGCAGCCAAAGCAAGTATAATAACAGCGTATACACGGATGGTCACTCCCGCCCACCCCTCTGCACCATGACCCCTATATGATCGAGAGGCCGGGTCAGTGACAGACTGTACACCACTCCAGCTACCACTCTCTCAAGTGGTCGAGGGGACAGTTGCATAGTAGCTAACTAGCTACATCTGCGACGGGGGTCCCTGCTGCTCGTAACTCCAGCTACCACTACCCATGAGTGGCCGAGTGCGACACGACAAGACAAGCAACATCAACTCCAGCTACCACTCTCTCGAGTGGACGAGGATGTGACCTTGGTCAACGACTCTCTCGACCGCAAGGGAGAATTGGTCGTTGACATGCATGCCATGATATGATGCGCCAAATGCAACATTCATCATACAAATATAAGCAGAAATTAGGTATGCTACATGAAGCCAACATGCTCAATATAGTACATAAATAAACAACAGTCAAAGCACACAAACATGGTATCTAGTATCTGCTACTGATCATGGACAACAACAAGAGACTATATAGATATGGAAACAAATTTCTCAAAGATCGCGTGGAAGTATCAAGCGCAGGAAAATAAGAGTGGAGTCAAGGTAAAAATAATTTGTTATCCAAAATAGTTCATGCACCAAGGTCAAAGTACTAAAAGAAACAAAGCAAGAAGTACCCGCCTTAAATGTAGATCGAGCTAAACAATCCCTCGCGTCGGAGTGCTCATCTCGAAACAACGTCCTGCAAATCATATACTGTATAATTTAGCTAATTTCATACTCAACAACTAGCTAAATCCAAATCCAATTTAATTAGGGGAAAACCCTAATCCAACTATGAATCTCGATTCACCCGAATCCATGGGTTAAATTAGATTTAACCCAACTTTATCAACTAGTTAATTGATTCATATAGCAATCCATTTATTAATAAGTCAATTCAACATAAATCCAACGTACTTAATTCCTCCAATTGATTAATTTAAGTTTAATCATATCATCCAACAAAATCCAATGATCCTCAATCAAAACCAATTATTTCATCTTCCAACTCACATTCACATTAAGTAACTCATATATAACCAAGCCTAGCACCATAGTCAAATAACAACCAAATCATCATATCATTTAATCTAAATCTTAAATTTACTAGGCATCATGAATCAATTAATCCAACTAGAGAAATCAACTCATAATTGAATCTCTAATCTAAAACCAAATAGATTAAGCAACCTTAACCATTTAATATCCAAATAGGGTTTTACTAGAAACACAATCAATCCAATATCGATTGTAACAAATCCATTCTTAACCTTGTATTGAGCATAACTTACCCAAGTTTGAAGCCTCAGCCAGTGATCCACAGCCGGAGACAACTTGCTGCCAGTAAACCTGACCGGAGTGAGGTGGAAGTTGTTGGAGAAGATCGTCGCTGGAACTTGCAAGACTCAACCCGAATTCAGATCTAGGAGGAAGACAGGAGTTACCGTAATCGGCAAACAACCCAAATCAGAAGCCTCCTAATACAAAAATTCAGATTACTACCAATATGAGGCTAACATGTCTTACCTTAATCTAGATCTGTAGCTTCCGCTATGTCAGAAATCCCTATGCTACGGTAGTTCAGAGCTAGGGCAGAGGCAAAGGTAGCTCGGCGTCGGCTATTAAGGTTCGTAGCTGTCGTTGATTTAGGGCAGAGATGGGAGAGAAACGCTCGGCACTGCTTGGCTAGCTCTTGTCGTGGCCGGAGGTGGCAGTGGATCGAGCGGCCAGCGCTAGGGCACCAGAATCGGGTCCTACGGCATCTATGACGGCGTGAGGAAGCTCGGAGAGGGACCACTTCTCGCTCTTGACCGTAGAGGGCAGATCGGCATCGGCGATGAAGGGTCGTCGGCATTGATCATGCGGAAGAGAGGGAGAAAGAGAAGTCGGCGCAGGTGCGATGAAGAAGGGAAAAGGATGAGGACTCGAGAGAGGAAAGGGGGCTCGTGGAAGAGGGAGTTCAGCGATGGAAAGCTAGGGCACGGGCATATAACTTTATAACTTAGGGATTTATAAATTAAACCCTAGATTCATTCCTCAATCAACTCCCACCTCCGGGTATTCTAAACAGGTCTTTCTTGAGCCCATAAGTGTATCCCCACTAAATACATCTTACGAGCTCCGATTAATTCCAGAAAAATTTCTAAAAATTCCTAAACATTTTGTTAAGGCTATTAGTCTATTAAACCTTATTATTTAATTATTATCTGGTTCTGTATTTTACAGATATATGTGGTTCTTTCAATATAACAGCTAGAGGAGACTATTAATACTTCATTACTTTTACTGATAATTTTAGTGGATATGACTATATGTATCTAATGAAACACAAATCAGAATCCTTTGAAGAGTTCAAAGTATTCAAGAATGAAGTACAAAATCAACTTGGAAAAAGTATTAAGATGATTCAATTAGATCGAGGTGGTGAATACCTAAGCCAAGATTTTCATAATCATCTAGTTGTGTTAGGAATCCTATCCCAACTCACTCCACCTAGAACTCTACAGTGGAATAATGCATCAGAATGGAAAAATCATACTCTATTAGATATGGTACGATCAATGATGAGTTAGACAGATCTTCCTTCTTCTTTCTTGGGACATGCTCTAGAGACGGTTGCATTCTTACTTAACTGCATTCCGTCTAAGGCAGTCACGAAGATACCATATACGATATGAACTGGGAAGAATCCAAGATGTCTTTCATGAAGATTTGGGATTGTGAGACTTATGTTCGACATCAAGTCTCAGAAAAACTAGGACCCTAATCAGATAAGTGTTATTTTGTAGGATATCATAAGGAAACAAAAAGGATATTACTTTTATAGTCTCACACAAGGCAAAGGTTTTGTCTCGAGAAATGGTATTTTTCTAGAAAGAGAATTTATTTCTAACAGAAGTAGTGGAAGAAAAGAAGATCTTAAAGAAATTTAAGATACACAAATTAGCACTTGAGGCCTTGATGAAACTTGAATATACACCTTAAATTATTATGGATCATGAATCTGTTACACCATAAGAAATTATGAAGAAACAATTTGTTCGAGTAAAACAAGCTTAATGTAGATTTGATAAGATACATCATCAACCTGAGAGATATTCATTTCTCCTATATGACCATGATAATATCATGCTTATTGATATGAACGAGCCTACATCTTATCAGGAAGCTGTGATGAGCCTAGATTTTAAGAAATAGCTAGAGGCCATGAGGTCCGAAATGAAATCCATGTATGCCAACCAAATATGGAATTTGGTTTACCCACCTAAAGGGATCAAACCCGTTGGGTGTAAATGGATTTTTAAGAAGAAAATTGACATGGATAGTCATGTGTATTCCCATAAAGAGCGATTGGTGGCTAAAGGATTCAAACAAATTCATAGCATAAACTATGATGAAACATTTTCATCAGCCGCAATGCTTAAGTCTATTTAGATCTTGCTTGCTATTATAGCTTACTATGATTATGAGATCTAGCAAATGGATGTCAAAACTGTATTTCTTAATGGAAATCTACTTCAGGATGTGTACATGACACAACCTAAGGGTTTTATAGATCCAAAGGATATTGGAAAAGTATGTAAATTGCAAAGGTCCATTTATGGATTAAAACAAGCTTCTAGAAGCTAAAATCTTTGATTCGATGATGCAATCAAAGAGTTTGGTTTCATTAAGAACAAAGATGAACCTTGTGTTTACAAAAGGGTTAGTGGGAGCACCACTATCTTTCTAATCTTGTATGTAGATGACATGCTTCTCATTAAAAATTATATCCTTGTCCTACAGTCTGTGAAAATTTGGCTTGAGAATTGTTTCTTAATAAAAGAATCATGTGAATCAACCTATACTTTTGGCATCAAGATCGATCTATAGAGATAGTGTTGGTCGCTACTCAGAATTCCATTATGCTTCCCCAGTACAAAAATTTTTACAAGCACAGAACTTTCCTAACAACCTATGTGTTCCTCATGAGTTGAACTTGAATTGGAAATGGAACTTAACATTCTTACTACAAGTTCAACTCATATGTTCTTCAGTAGTTAAAACTTGGATTGCAAACGATACTTAACATTATTAATTAAAGTTCATCATATGTTACAGAAGTTGATTAAATATCTATTTCAAGGATTGACTTCCAGGTTAAACATGGCGAGGCACTTGGCCTTCTTGGGTATAGGATCATCCACCACTTCCTAGACAAAGTCTTTCAAAGAAATTGGATATTTAAACTTCTTACAGTAACCCTAGGTTTAACTACAAATACCACAATAGAAGTACAAGATCAAAACACTAAAACGAAACACAAAAAATGAAACACGAAATCGTTAGCCTCTTGTGTTGGTATTTCAGGATCCATACAAAGAACACAAACTAATTAATTTGAAGTGGAAACAATTAATTAGTTATACCTTTCTTTGTAAACAAAGACCTCTTGATCTTCTGCTGTATTCATCTCCTCCTCTTGGACATCGTGTGAGCGACGATCTACCAAGATGAAATCCACCCGAACCACTTCTCCTCCAAGAAAATCTAGCCACCAAAGTATACCAAAATAGAAAACTTCCTTCCCTTCTTCTTCCCCTCCAAACAAACCGACCACAAGAAGTTGGAGATTGATGTGTCGTCGACCTCAAGGGAAGAAAACAAAAATAGAAGAGAAATAGAGAGAGGACCGACCACCAAGGAAAAGAGAGGGCTTAGAGAGATGTGTGTTATTTCATAAGGCACCGTCTACCTCTCTTTTATAATCCTTGTTCATGGCAAAAAAAGGAAATTTTAATAACAATTAAAATCTCTCCCTTTTAAACTTCCTATTGTGATGGCTATAAAAGGAAAGTTTTAAAATTAATCTGTCTCTTTTAAACAATGTAGAAGGCTACAAAAAAGGAAAGATTAAAATTAAAACTTCTCTTTTAAATCATGGATACAAAAAAGGAAAGTTTTATCAAAATTAAAATCTCTCTTTTAAACATTATATGTCACGCCCCAGAGGAGTCTCTGTCCGAAGAAATTTCGGCAGCATCTCCCCTGTACGGCGGACAATATGAAACTTTCTACATCTCACATATACATCAGCCACAGGCGGCTGGAATGATAACAAAAATAAAAAAAACAAACACCACACAGTTTATAAAGATATTCAGCCTCTGGCTGTCACAACCACGCAGTTAATAATAGTAAACAATAACAATAGGACTCTGACTAGAAATCCACCCTACTCCACTACACTCGTAAAGCTCAAATCCAACGAACTCACCTCTTCTGCCGTCCAGGCAGGCACGTAGTAGAATGAAATCCAATATCATATCAAAAATCCATCAAAAGGTATCACTCCATACAATATCCATAGTAAAAATCCAAAGACAATTCTAAAACAAAGTCTGATATAGAAAAAGGCCAAAATAAAACAAATAACGAACTAGCTCTACGTGCATATGGGGGGCCAGCGACTGGAACTGCTCCGGACAGCTTCAACCTGCAACTGATATGCATAATAAAACAAATAACAGACAACCCTAATCATGCGTACAGTCTCCTGAATACGAAAAGGAATAAATGCAACTGAAATGAAATCAGGAGATAACTGTACTAACCGGAATCAAGGTACAAAGGTAACAGGTCGTCAGACCGAAGAAATCATAATCCTGTATGCATGTCAATCAAATGCATCCATACAAATGCAGCATATAAGTGCAGCAATCACAACAATAAAATGCAATAAATGCATATGGTGACCGTGCACTCGGACATCACTGCTCCTGACAGTGACTGAGTGGACGGAATGCTGTCGGAGTACTCCTGTCCTCTGGCCCCAAATCATAAATGGGGGAGCTCAATGCTCTCATCTCCCGGTACACAATGACGGGGAGGATATCTCTGCCGGCTACCACGCTGAGTCCTCAGACCAACGGAGCCAAACAGCAGAACCGCCACACACCTGCCTGATATACCACTAATCCATGGGTGGTGGTGGTGTGTGCAGTACATGTAACTGGCGATGGGCTCAACCATAGTGGAGCCGACAATCGCACAGCATGCAAACATGATGCATGATACTAAGCATGGAAATCTCATGAATAACATAGCAAGATCCATACATAAGTAAAAGGTGTACCACAAGTCAATGTATCAGATGGAAG
This sequence comes from Zingiber officinale, assembly GCF_018446385.1. Lineage (NCBI taxonomy): Eukaryota > Viridiplantae > Streptophyta > Magnoliopsida > Zingiberales > Zingiberaceae > Zingiber > Zingiber officinale. Next base: position 40,967,487 of record NC_056007.1, on the reverse strand, counting down.
GTACACAATAGATAGGGTATCATATAAACCCTAGGTCCTGAACATGATGTATCATATGGTTGGGTCACTACCGAAAGCATGTATGGTCAGGTCAATAATAACATGCAGTGCATAATAAATAAACAAACAACATGTAACAGATCATGTAGTGACCAACCGAATCAAAAGGATAACACAATCATTGCTATATATTAAACACTTTATTATGCATATCAAAAGACATAAGTCAAAGTACCCGCCTCCGAAAATAGAAAGGTCCGATCTGACTCCGAGATACTTGTCTCGCGTCAAAGTCCTGTGTTAAATCGCACAGTTTAGCTAATTTAATTATAAACAAATAGCTAAACTAATTTCTAATCCACTGACTAGTTAGGGTTAGTTTCATGAACCCCAATCACACAGTTATACAACTTATAAATCTAAATCACCCTATAACCAAATTAATTATGTATCAAGTCGTACCTAGAACATGTATCAAAAATGTGTCAACTAAATCCATAAACCAAATACTTACCTTACCGCTGCGGAATGGGGTTGCTGCCAAAAATCAAAAACACCCCACAATACACCAAACCTCACCAATCCGTGACCTAGATTAGAAGCAAAGAAAAACATGAACTGAGATCTAGCCACAAACCTAATTCCACAGCTAGGTATGGCCCTTACCTTCCCAATTCTGCTAGGGCAGATCACAATGAAGACAGAACCACTGTGAAAAGCAAAACTAGGGCACAACTCCTTGTCTTCGGCACTGTCAAACAGAGACACCAGAAGAGAAATTCCGGCCAGCACTCAGGGACCCAACCTAGGGTTCGGATGCTCGGTTTTTCGGCGGCTCCAGGTGTCCGCGAGAAGCTCGGCACTGTACTGCAAGGTGACACCGTGGAGAGGGGAGTCGCTGGAGTCGGGGCAGAGGCTAGGGCACCGGCGATTGGGGTCGGCGTCGGCCTGTGGTCGACGTCGGGTGGCTAGGGCACAGGCCGGTGATGGTTCGGGGAACTCCACGGCAAGGCTAGGGCAGAGGAGGGCTTCGGCTCGGGTAGGAGAACACAAGAAGAGGAAGTGGCCGAGGGGTTGTACGCTCGAGGAGAAGTAACCGCCGCCGGCGGTTAGGGCAAGGAGGAAGAAGGAAGGCGGCGTCGGGCTCGGGTGCGAGGAGGGGGAAGAAACGAAGGATTTAAAGAAAATGAAAAAAAAGAAAATGCAAAAGGAAAAGAAAAAATAAAACTTTTCCTTATTAAAACTGGGTAGCCTAAACAGGCTTTTCCGGACCCCGTTTTTATCCCCGTCAACTCGTCCGTACGAGCTCCGAAAAATTCCCAAAAAATCTTCAAAAATTCCGGAAAATTCCCTTATTAATAATCGTCATTTTTCCGGTATTTTACATTATAGATAACTACAAATAAGGAAAGATTTTAATAAAATTAAAATCTCTCTTTTAATCCTTTTTGGATAGCTATAAAAGGAAAGATTTTAAAATTTAGAACTCTCTTTTAAAACCATGAGGATGACTATAAAAGGAAAGATTTTAACAATTAAAATCCCCTTTTAATCTTAGTGGCCGACCCCTAGCTTGGGCACCAAGCCATGCTTTGGCCGGCCACTTCTTGGGCTCGAAACTAATGGTTGGCCGGCTCCCTTGCACCAAGCAAGGATGTGTCCAGCTCATTACTTGGGTAAGAAGTGGACTTTGTGGATATAAGGCTTTATAGAGGCTACAATAAAGACCGAGAGGAGGAATTGGTTTTGGTCTCCCGATGAGCTTGAGCTTCCTGTGTTCGCCCCGAACACCCAACTCAAGTTCATCAGTAATAACTCATACCACTAAAGAGTTATTATTGAACTACCGCACCAATCCCATATTATATTATGGGCTCGTTCTTATTATGAGTGTGTTAATCTCCCTATGTTTAAGATATCGAATGTCCATTAATAAAATGAGTTACTAGCACTCATTTAATTAACATCAAGCTCCAAGAGTAGTACAACTCAACTTCATTGTCATGTAAGACTAGGTCCACCTGTAGGGTTTACATGACAATCCTTATGAGTTCCTCAAGGGGACATCATCAACCTAGATTACTAGGACATAGTTTTCTTCCATAATTAACAACACACCATATAAATAATATTATTTCCTAACTTATCGGGTCTATTGATCCAACTGAATAAATCTCACCAATTGATATATTAAAGAAATAAATACTAAGTATATGTGCTTGTTATTATATTGGGATTAAGAGCACACACTTCCATAATAACGGAGGTCCTGTTCTTTTATGCAGTCAGTATAAAAAGAATAACCTCAAATGATCCTGCTCAATACACTCATAGTGTACTAGTGTAATTTAATAGTCAAGATAAAATAATACTAAATTACACTACAACCATTCCTATGGTTTGTCCCAATCCATCTTGGTTGTGAGCTACTATTTATAATTTATAAGAAACTAATAACATGATCTTCTGTGTGACAACACACACCATGTTATTGTTATTTAGAGCCCTAGAGCCAATCATTTAATGATTGTTGTATGGAGTCGTTGTATTATATTCTTATGTATATATATAAAGGCATTTGTTTATGGTTATTATGCTTACTTGTATTGGTGCCAAATAACTAAGTATAATAGAGTCCTTGAGTAGAAGGTTCTTACCTATATCAATCGATTGGTTGAATCGATAGTGAGATGATATAGGGAACACTAATCTTAATCATTTCTAGTCAAGTATTAACGTTCAGGGACAATATTAATGCGACGAGACTAGCATGTAGGTCAACTCGATGACTTGATCTCACAAGTCATGGATATGGAGATATCAAGTTGACACATGGGTATGCATTGGAGAATGTATACTGAATGACCCGCCACGAGAAAGTATCATGGATCGTTATATGAGTGTCATATACTTTCTCATGTGGCTATTAGTCCTTGGACCTGAAGTCACCATGGTTCCCTACATAAGGAGTTACATACTTTGGCTTCGTCAAACGTTACCCGTAACTGGGTGGACTATAAAGGCGATTACTGGGTATGTAACAAATTATGCAGAGGGATGTGAGTGATGTAGATGGGATATATCCCTCCTATATGATGGGAGTGACATCATTATTCTTGATAGATTGAGACTGTAACGCCCACCCTTCTTACCCAAGGGCGGCGCAACGTTCTTATACTACTTACGTACATGTTTTACTATAACAGCGGAAGAATAAAAACTTTAAAGAATTTAGAGATTTATTAAGCATAATATCACATATTCTGATTTGTTCAAATGTGCATATATTGAACTTATAACTAAAAATATTAATTTGTCCGAATCGTCCTAGCCGAGCCACCACCACACACATCACTATCTGCTCCTCCTGCTGCTCCGTTGTTCATCCAGCTTTCTCTTTTATCTGCGGTACAAGGAAAGTAAGCTATGAGCACTCATGGCTCAGTAAGTTCCTTTCCTACTCACTAAAACCGAGAATCATCGTATATCAAGAATGGATCAACATATCATCGTCTCAACTAATCATAACATAACATATCATTCTATTCAAACATATCATGCATATTTCTTATTCACATATCATTTCATAGAAGCATGAATATCATATCATAAAACAAATAAATCACAAGCATAAGACATACAAGGGCATCATATTCATATCATAATATCACATGACATTATATCATATCATCATATAATTCAAGCACATATGAATGTAGGCAATGCATCGTGAATTTGAAAACTTATACTTAATAGTACTTGAAATTAATATTATCATCATTTGGGATCCCGGTTTGTACCACATACATAATGCGTAGGTCCAAGGTAGCAAGTCTTGAGCCCTACCATGCATACATACTAGGCCCGAGTCTTACTCCATCGACCTAGGGCACTCAAAGGCCCATTACTGACGAGGCCCGAGTCTTACTCCATCGACCCCGGGGCGTTTACGGAGCCCACCCTTGGTACAAACCATAAAAATAACTTATCATGCATAACTATCATATCATGTCCTTAACAATCTTTCATGCATTTATTCTTTTCATTTCTTTTCATTATGTATAGCATTTTCTATGCTATCACATATCATAACATGACTTCATTTCTTTTCATTATGTATAGCATTTTCTATGCTATAACACATCATGGCATATTTCATAATATAACTTCATTATGCATATCATTTCGTAACTAAAGCAATCATGCATTCTAACTTATTATCATATCATTTTCATACAGCATGGCATAGACATATTTAATTTTGTTCTAGGGTTTCTAGGGCATCTATCCCTTCATGGCCGAACACATAATGATTCATTTAGGTCATACAAACATGTATCACATTCACACATTATCAAGTTTTCATAAGAAGTACTTTTAACCCCTTAGGTTTCATTTCCAAGGCCTCTAGGTCCTTTAAACCTTACTTGGCCGAAATTCATAGAATATAAACTTCCTTTAAGTGGCCTAAAGCATGGGAAACCTAAGTAAATTTCATAGCAAGATTTACTAAGAACATCATACACAAAGTTGGATCATAAACAAGCTAGGACTCTTGTGATCTTACATGTCATAAATCATGTAACTAATTTTCTACATTCCAATTAAACATGAGAGCATTAATCATCTTTCATAACATAATATCACAGAGGTCATTGAACATATTAGAATTTTGTTTAAGCTTCTCTAAACCATCACCTTACCATGGCCGAAATATTAAGAGTAAGGTTCATGAGTTTCTTTCAACATACAAGTATACAACTCTTAAGAACTTTATATCATGTCATATAAGCATAGTTATTTTAAATTCAAGGTCCTCCTAACCCTAAATTCTTTCTTGGCCGAAACATGAGAGTGGGGTTCTTTTGGTTCCAATCAACTTCCAAGCAAGAAAACCATAGGAAGGTCCTTAGCATTTCATAGAGGGAAACTTGCACTAGTTTGGTTAGACAATAATTTTCCTAACCTATTTACAATATTTTTGATTGAAATTCTAGGGTTACATACACCTCTGATCATGCATCATATATGTATAAAAACATAGGGGAAAACTTTCTTTCAAGGCATAGAAAAAGAATCCGAAAATCACATGAAAGCCTTGTACCGCAGGTGAGGGGAAGCTTACCTTCTTTGCTTAAGTTTCCTAGAGTTGAGAACTTGCTTGTGGACCTTTCTTCCTTGCTTGCTTTGCTCGGCACCAATGGAGGAAGAAGTGGCTAGGTCTTTTGGTGGAGAGGAGGAGGAAGAAGAGGAGGCTTCTTCCTCTTGTGTTGCTCGGCAACAAAAAGAAAGAAAGAAGGGGGAGAGTTGTTGCTCTCGGCAACAAGAGGAAAGAGGGAGGGAGAGTGCTCGGCACAAATGGAGGAGAGGAGGAGAGTGAGTTGAGGATGAAGCCCACCTAAGTAAATTTCATAGCAAGATTTACTAAGAACATCATACACAAAGTTGGATCATAAACAAGCTAGGACTCTTGTGATCTTACATGTCATAAATCATGTAACTAATTTTCTACATTCCAATTAAACATGAGAGCATTAATCATCTTTCATAACATAATATCACAGAGGTCATTGAACATATTAGAATTTTGTTTAAGCTTCTCTAAACCATCACCTTACCATGGCCGAAATATTAAGAGTAAGGTTCATGAGTTTCTTTCAACATACAAGTATACAACTCTTAAGAACTTTATATCATGTCATATAAGCATAGTTATTTTAAATTCAAGGTCCTCCTAACCCTAAATTCTTTCTTGGCCGAAACATGAGAGTGGGGTTCTTTTGGTTCCAATCAACTTCCAAGCAAGAAAACCATAGGAAGGTCCTTAGCATTTCATAGAGGGAACCTTGCACTAGTTTGGTTAGACAATAATTTTCCTAACCTATTTACAATATTTTGATTGAAATTCTAGGGTTACATACACCTCTGATCATGCATCATATATGTATAAAAACATAGGGAAAAACTTTCTTTCAAGGCATAGAAAAGAATCCGAAAATCACATGAAAGCCTTGTACCGCAGGTGAGGGAAGCTTACCTTCTTTGCTTAAGTTTCCTAGAGTTGAGAACTTGCTTGTGGACCTTTCTTCCTTGCTTGCTTTGCTCGGCACCAATGGAGGAAGAAGTGGCTAGGTCTTTTGGTGGAGAGGAGGAGGAAGAAGGAGGCTTCTTCCTCTTGTGTTGCTCGGCAACAAAAAGAAAGAAAGAAGGGGAGAGTTGTTGCTCTCGGCAACAAGAGGAAAGAGGGAGGGAGAGTGCTCGGCACAAATGGAGGAGAGGAGGAGAGTGAGTTGAGGATGAAGCCCCCTCCATGCCTATTTATACTAAAGTGAGGGGAGGAAAACTTGACTTGATTCATCCTCCTCATTTACTTCTCCTCTTAATGAGAAAGAATATGCTAGAGAAATGCTTCTTGAGTTTCTCTCTTTTCTTTCTCTTAATTTCTCTCCTTTCTTTCCTTTAATTATAATTCCCATCTCTCCTCTTACAATATTCACTCCTATCACACTTGGTTAACACATGCATGCATCCACAAGAGAACCAAGGATCAAATCCTTCTCCTAGCATATTTTTGTACAAAATAATTCATGTATATGCATTATGCATAAATATTTCATACATGCATATATAATATCTCATATTTCTTTTGTTTACATTAATTCCATGCATTATAAATCATGTATAGAACTTTATATTCTCAACTTTATTTTCTTTCATAAAGTTTTTAATCATCTAAATCCTTCCCATCGTAACATTCAACGTAGACTATCTACACATTCTTTTCATTACATTCGTACTCTCATTGCCCTTACTTTATCTAGGCTTTCTAGGGGTGTTACAGAGACCACTAAGTGCATGGCCATGCCCAAATAAGTCAATATGAGATGTTGAGCTCATTTGATTGAGTGTGTCTACTTGGAGTTCAAGATTTAGATTGATTAGAGGATGACACGGTCTATGTCTCACATTGATCAATCTAGATGTCTAGGATAGAAGGACATTGTCATATATTGTGAAGAGTCACAATTAGTAGTCACAAGGTGATGTTGGATCTCAACATTCTTGTAACTTGGGTAATAATGATGTGTTGCTAGATACCGCTCATTACTTATGCTTCTAAATGGGTTTAGGAGCATTGCCAACGTTACAAGAACCTATAAGGTCACACACAAAGGGCAATTAGATGGAGATTAGGTTCATTTGATGAACCAAGAGGATTAGGTTCATGTGATGAACCAAATTGGATTAAGAGTAAACCAAAGTAAACTAATTGACTTGGACTCAATTTGGTTCATGTGTTAAATGAGTCTAATTTGGACTTAGACTCATTGAACCAATTTAATTCTATGAATAGAGATTCATTAAATTAAAAATTGACTTGAACCAATGGTTAGATTTGATCAACCACGGGGGAGAAGTGGTCAAGTTTGACTTGACTTGAGATGAAGATGAAAGGTCAAGTTTGACTTGACCATTGCCACCTCATTTGTGAGTTGGCATTGAGTGGGCTAATTATGATGTGCCACATCATCAAGGCTAGCACATGTGTGTTCCACCTCATGAGGGAGATCAAGAGTTGTGACTCTTGATATCCCATGGAGGTTTAAAAGCCTTCCTGAAGTGGCCGGCCACATTACACCCTTGTGGGAGTTTCATTTTGTGTGAGTAACCTTCTTCTTCTTCCTCTCTACCTTTCTTCTCTCCCTCTCCTCCACCATTGCTGATCCTCTAAGGTTGCTAGCACAGCTTTAGAGGTTCTCTCCATCGATTTGTTCGTGTGGATACACATAGAGGGTTGTACACTTGACAACCTTGAGATCCGGCGAACCTTGGACGAGCGGGATTTGTGAAGGGCATCGCATCTAGGGTAAACTCTTTTCTTTGTAGACCTAGTGTAGATCTAGGTTAGATAAACTCGTACACGTAGAAAATTTTTGTTTTATAACTTCGCACGGATCCGGTAGCATGGGATTCAGGGTTTCCGCAACGTAAAAAGCGGTTTTTTCGGCCTGAAAAACCCAACAGTGATATCAGAGCCATGTGCGAAGCGTGTATGAGTTTCTTTTGTATTTTTATGAAAAATATTAGTTCTGTAACTTTCTATAAATTTATGATTTTTATATATTTTATGGGTATTTTCTCGTAGAAGCGAAGCAACAAGTGTTTGAACACTTGTAGGCTTCGACTACCGAGAAATACCTTCCGAATCGGCAAAGTCTCGCTCAAAATGATTTGGGACAGCGGGCTAAGGTGCTGTAGGATCGCTTAGGAACACTTGCAATGGTTATATCGCAAGTAGGGGTGCTGCCCCTAGCCCCACAAGGGGCTTGGTTCCGCGATTGCGCCCGAAAATCGTTAATCGGGACCGCCAGGAAGTTGCGACTCATAAAATCATAAAAATATTAGAAAAATTATAGAAATTTATGGAAATCACATAATTTAGAATTATGTATCATTTTGTGATGGTTATTGTAACACCCACGAAATATTTAAGCTATACATATGGGTATATTCTCTTTTAGAATAAAAGGGAAATGGAAATATAACCAAAAAAAGAAATAAAAAGAAAGAGAAGTTAAAGTTTGAACCATGAACCTCTCATAATAGATAAAGCTAAATTGGTGCATGATAACCACTAGAGTCATGAATGATACATGAATAGAAAAGAATGGAAATTGTAGTTAAAAGTAAGAGTATGATTAAGGAAGGGAGCAAGAGAAAATCAAGTAGCTTTCCTCCTCTTCCTCTTGGTTAAGAAAAGAAGCAAGGAAAAGACAAAGACAAGTTGTCTTTTTCTCCTTCCTTCTTGCTATTTTTGTGGGAATGAAGAGGGTGAGGGAATAGAGGAGTTAAGGGATGAATTGGGACATTTTTCATCCTCATTGAGAATAAATAGGAATGAGAGAAGAGAAGGGAAAGAAAGTTTGGCTACTTCTTCCTCCTTCTTCTTCCTCCTCCTTCTTTCTCCCTCTTCCTCCTCCACCGAGACCTAAAGCTCTCCCCTCTCTCATTTCCGAAATCCAAGCTAAGGTTCTCTCCCCTTTCTTGATGTCTATTATGTCAGCAAGTGGAGGCTGAACATCTCAGATTAGTAGGATTACCTCCGTTGATTTGGATACTAGAGTGGAGTTGGGAGCATGTTATGACGGATTTTGTTGTGGGATTATCTAGGACTTGGAGAGGATATTTTGGTTTGGGTAATCATTGTTGGGCGATGACTTGATCCCTAGCTATCGATTTGTAGAACAGATTCATTTGGATTGAGTAGCAGGATTATACTCTAGAGGAATTTCCAGACTGGATGATGTATCTCTGAGTATTGTTTTGGATGGAGATCAGTGATTTCATGTCATGGTTTTGATTATGGTTACAGTAGACTTTGGATTAGGAGTTTCACTTTAGTATGGATTTTCATCTCAGACTGATGGATAGTTTGAGCGATCTATATAGGTGTTGGAGGATCTATTGATAGTGAATTTTGGATTTTTGAGGTGTTTGATTTATCCACAGTTGGTTAGGTAACCGTGTGGGAATAACAGAAGTAGGGTGAGCTCATGACTCACACAGTCATCCTTTAGGGTTGGAGATTGGTTCATGATATTTGGATGGAGTGGTATATGAGGATGCAGTTTGGATGTTACCCTTGGATGAGGATCCTTGAGTTGACCAGCAAATTTGGGGACCAAATTTTTTGTCACGCCCCGGAGGAGTCCCTGTCCGAAGAAATTTCGACAACATCTCCCCTGTACGGCGGACAATCTGAAACTTCCTACATATCCATATACCTCAGTCACATGCGGCTGGAATAATAACAGTAAATAAACACAACACACAGGCATTCCACGCAATTTAATAAGCAATGAATAGAAGACTCAAAATCCACCCTACTCAACTACACTCATAAAACACAAATCCGACGATAAGATCAATTTACCTCTTCTGCCGTCTAGGCAGGCATGTAGTAAAACATATCGAAATAAAATCCATCGACACATAAAATTCATACCAGATCCATAATATCAAAAATCCATAGTATCAAAAACAGAATAAGTCTGAACATAGACTAATAAAGAAGAAAACCAAAAGATTACTAAGCCCTCGTGGTCAGCAGGGGACTAGCAACTGGAACTCTCTCCTGACAGCATCAATCTGAAAAATAACAACAATGGAGGCAGGGTGAGTCCAACACTCAGCAGGTACAACTGATATACAAAGTAGGGAAATAACACCTTGCACTAATCATGCGTACAGTCTCCTGATATAAGAAAGATAAAAATGCATCTGAAGTAAACAGGAGAGAACTGTACTAACCAGGACCTGGGTATAAGGACAAACAGTCCGAGTGATAGGGAAATCCTGTATGCATGTCAAACATAGGTATCCAAACAATATGCAGTATATAAATGCAGCAAACACAAACACAAGCAATAAATGCATCATGCATATGATGCTAATGATGCGTCCTGGTCACCCCTGACGCCAGTCGATCATCTCACACCCAATAGTGAGGCCGAGTGGGTAGGGCTGTGACAACCGTGCACTCTGTCGTCACTACTCCTGATGAGTGACCGAGTGGACGGGATGCTGTCGGAGTACACCTATCCTCCTACCCCAAATCATAAATGGGGGAGCGCAATGCTCTCAACTCCCGGTACACGATGACGGGGAGGAATCCCTGCCGGCTAACACATTGCATCACGCTACCCATGAGCGGACCAACGGAGCCAAACAAAGTCCCTGCTGCAACACACACTGCCTGAATCGACCACTAACCCATGAGTGGTGGTGTGTGCAGATCCATGTAACTGGCGATGTGCTCAACAATAATGGAGCGGACTATCGCATATCATGCAATCATGCAAATGGTGCATGACACTAACCACAAAATATCCTGAGCTAAACCATGTATATATATAGAAAGTGCACCATAAGTCAATGAATCAAAACAACGGTACACAGATCAGAGAAGGTATACAATCTAGGTCCTGAACATGGTGAAGCATGGTATACCACTACCCCTACTAGCATGTATAAACAGGTAAAGTATATATGAGATGCAAACCAAGCAATCAATCAAGCATGTAACAAGTTTTGGGTAGTGATTAACCGAAACAGAATGAGAAACATAATTAATGAAATTTGTTAAATTCACTACTATGTATATCAAACGACATAAAGTCAAAAGTACCCGCCTCCGATAAAATGGTCCTATTTGGTAATCAAGATACTCGTCGAGATACCGTCTCGAATCAGAGTCCTGCGTCAAATAACATAAATATTTTATTTAGCTACATTCATAAAAAAAAATAGCTAAATAAAATTCCTAAAACTAATTTAGGGTAAAACCCTAATCACATAATCTCAATTTACCTATTTAAATCTAATAGTTAATTAGGGTTAGTAACTTAATCCCCAATCAACCCATTAGATTAAATCCAAACCTAATTCCCTTAACACAAACAGATTTAAAGTTAAACCTAAAACAAATTCTGGTAACAAATTCTTTCCTTTCTTCACAGTACACATACTTACCTTTGCTCTTGATCCAAAACCCCTGACGATGTTTGTTTGAGTGCTGCCGGCAAGAAACACCCCTAGAACCAAGATCACTTCCAACCAATCCTCACTGGATGGAATCAAAAGTAGAGATCAAGCAGTGACGATTACAAACCAAACATTACCTAATCTCTACAAACCTCTTTGCTGGAGAACGCACAGAACCTCTCTGACCGTGTTAGTTAGGGCACAAAGGGGCTGCGATTAGGTACCTAGGATGCTGGCGGTGGGTTTCAGGCTAGGGCACAGAGGAGAGGAAGAAGGGAGGCGCATCGGTCGGCGCTAGGGCTCGGGTACCGGCGCAGAGAATCGGCCGAGAGGAGTCAATGGCGTCGAGTGCGGCTCAGGAGGATGTGAGGAAGAGGAGGATCGGGAGGCGGTTCGAGGCTTCCTTGGCCATGGCTTTTGTGCCGGAGGGAGAAATCGTCAGTCGGCCAGGGCTGGCTACAATCGGTGGTGAGTCGAACTTGGTGACCGGCAATCCAGTGGCGACAGCGGCTTCGGCAGACACACTGGTGGTGGCAGCCGACGCTACTCAGAGGTAGAAGAAGAAAAGGAATCGGCTGGGGAGAAGAACTGTTGCGGCAGCGCCGGTTAGGGCAGAGAGGAGAAGTCGCCGAGCGAAGGGAAAGGCTAGGGCACGCGGGAGGAATAAGAGAAAAAGAAAAAAAATAAGAAAAGAAAAAGGAAAAGAAAATAAAACTTTTCCTCATTAAAACAAGATAGCCTAAACAGGCTTTTCGGAACCCTGTTTTTATCCCCGTTAACTTGTCCGTACGAGCTTCGAAAATTTTCCAAAAATTCCAGAAAATTCCCTTATAATTATTCGCCTATTTTTGGTATTTTACATTTTTATTAGTGGGGGAGAATGTAAGATACCGAAAAATTTAAATAATAAATATTATTGGATGAAAAATCTTATTGGATTTTTCAGGAATTTTTAGAAATTTTTCGGGATTTAAACGGAGTCCGTACGACCCATTTTGAGGGGATGGATTCGGGGTACAGTGAAGGTCTGTTTGGAAAACCCAAATTAAGTGGGAGTTGATTGAGGAGTGAACTTAGAGTTTGATTAAGTTAACCCTAAGTATTAAATTGACCTTAAATCCCTAATTGCTTTTCCTTTCTTTCCCGATCCAATTCTTTTCCCCTTCGCACGCGACTTCCTTCCTCCCGAGTTCTTCTCGTGGTTCCCTCTCGGACGATCGCCGGCCCAACGGAGTAGCGCCCCCCCCCCCCCCTACGCAACGATTGACCCTCGGTAGCACCCCATCTCCTTCATTGATCGAGCTCGCTTAGAGGTTGTTCTTCCTCCCGAGTCGACGCATCCGCCTGGGCAATCCCTCGTTGGAGGGAAGGAAGATCCGAACCCTAGCCGTCGACCTTTTCTCCGACCACACGGCGACACCGTATGACCGCGAGCACCAGTGACGTTGCTCTTTTGCTTCCGGCCAACCGTCGCCGTCCCTTTCCCGCGCCTGATCGCCGACCACCAAAGCTTGACCTTTAATTGCCAACCTAGCTTCAAGATTGATGCTAGGCCTGATCCCGGTTCTGATGTGAAGTGTCCGACCAAGCTGTATTGATCTAGCAATGTGACCAAAAGGTGAGCTTTGATCTTGTGCTTAACAGGTGTTCGACAAAATGCCTTAAGAGTCTTGTCTCCTCTGTTTGTGCCAGACTAGCTGTGAATTGGTGGGGAAGCTCCATTTCTTTCTCCACAACAACTTCAGATTTCTTCATCAAAGGATGTGGATCTGTCTTAGGTTAAGGTAAGACATATGTTATTAATTTTTCAGAGGTTGGATTTCATTTCTGGTTTTTGGGAGATTGTGAGTGTGGTTTTGTTTATTGGATTCTAGCAAATACAGTGCTGTATGGTTTCTTCTTGGATTGATGTTCTTGGAAGAATTGGAGTATAGGTTTCTTTTGTAGCATTCGAGCAGAGGCTGCTACTGGATTTACTGGTATACCTCTCGGATAGGTGCATGTGTTCTCCTGTAGCTTATGGATAGGGAGTCATAGGGCTGTGAGCTGCTGGATTTGCTACTATCTCCCAAGGTAATTGATGTTCCAATAGGGTATTTCTACTGGTTTCATTAGTAGTATGTTGCTATATTGGGTTTCTAAAGGATGGTAGGGCTTATGCTTGCTTTGATTTATGAGTGGCGTGATGTGGATTGGATGAATTATTGTGGATTAAGAATTAAGGTGATTTTATTTCTACATTGGTTTGGATTAGTAGTGATGGATTGTAGGAATTTAAATTAAGTTGTATTGGATTGATTAGTAGATTTAGAAGGATTTATGATGAGTTTGGATTAGTGTTTGATTGATGATGAATTAGGTGAATTGAATTGGATTAATTCATGAGGAGATTTGATTAGTGTGATGATTGTGGATTATGGTTGGATTTAGAAAGAGTGGAGTTTAAGGATGGACCTATCATCTACTATGGTTTGGATCATTGGGTGGAAACTAAACAGGGTTACCTAATCGACGTAGGATTAGGTTTTGGGTTTAGTTTGTTGTTGATTATGTGATTAGCTAAACATTATATATATATACCATGTGATTCGCAGGGCTTGGATTCGGGACGAGCGTCTCGAAGTGGGATTGATTTATCTAACACGGTCGACAGATAAAGGCGGGTATTTCTTCCTTGCCTCTATGTAGATTTTCTTGTACTTAGCGCATGGTTTTTATTGGATGAATTAGGCTGCTTTATCTTATATCATGATCGGTTGCTGTTTTTCTTGCATGATACTTATGCTTGACCCTTGTGATGATCTATTTACTTCATATACAGTATCCACTCTTGATATCTACTCTGTTGTGATTACACGTGTAGAGTATGTCTTGTAGGGATTGTCGGGGTTGTTGGTATTCCCATGCTGATTGGGTATATGATGTGGACTATACATAGGTGGGTATGTGTTATAGGAGTCATCTTGTTGACCGTGCATTTACATGTGGTGTGTACATACGTATTTGTCATGTACTTTTGGAGGAGTTGTGTTGATTGTATGTTTGGAGTATATACACATGTCGGTTGTGTTTTTATTAGAGGATACATGTTGATTGTACTTATATTTTTGTGTACATGTGTCTGGTGGGATTATTGGAGTTTTGGTTGATTATACATGTGTAGTGGGTACATATGTTTGGTGGGATACGTGGAGGTATCATGACGATTATACTCATATTGGAGGTATTTATGAGGTTTGGGGTTGTTGCATGGATGATGATTATATATATATATATATATATATATATATATATATATCATGTTCATCATTCATTGCATCTGATGACCATACTCATGGGTAGTGTTATCTGGAGCAGTTGCCGCTCGTCCTGTCGTGCCACCCGGTCATGAGGTTTAGTGAGATCCGGCGTTGTGAGCAGTCAGGGACCCTGATGCTATGTAGTTAGATAACTACTTAGCATTCCGTCTGCCTCAGCTGCTTTATAGCAGTTTGGAGTATGAGGCTCGTACAGTTGTCACGGACCCAAGCCTCTTGGCCATACTGGGGTCGTGGTGTCTGGAGAGGTGTCGGGGGGACCATGGAGCATGCATACGCAGTTATTATTCTTGCATTTGATGCGCGGTGCATCTGCATTTGCATACATACCTAGTAGATACTAGTTGCATGTGATTGTGATTTGTTGCATTTGATTGAGATATGGTTGTTGCATTTGGTTGTCATGCTGCATACATGCCATTTATTTTACATGTATATGCAGTCGTAGCTATATTGCACAAGTGTCACGGGTATATCTGTTGCAGATCCGGTGAGTTTACTGATCATTGTACCATGTGTCGATTCCAGATTGGGTATGTATCTGTCATTATGTTAGTTGTGGTTTGTACAGTTTATGTCAGGTTATTATGTCAGGTATGTTCAGATGCATTGATTATGATAGGTATGATCATGTTCTTATTCCCTACTGAGACTGTATACTTGTGATCTCCATGTTGTTTATGGACCATGTACTATCTTGTCTATTACCCGCTGAGTTACCTATACTCACCACTGTATGTATACATTTATGTTTTCAGGTAGCTTGTAGATGGTTGGTGTCACTCGGAGTATCCTGTCTGCCAGGTCCTACGTCACATCCGAAGACCGTGCTTGTTTTCTTTTGTATATTCTTTTCTTATTTTTGGCATTGTATTTGTGCTTAGCCATGTGGCTATCTTATTCTCTTGGTGTTGTATTTGCGTTTAAGCCGTGCCGGCATGCATTGTATTTATTTGGTTTGTGTGGGCTTTCCTTCGTTTTTTTTTCCGCTGTGTTTTTAGTACAGTCGTGTGGGCTGCATTATATATAACTGCGTGGTTGTGATTGTTTCATTCCAGCCGTGTGGGCTGTGATTATAACTGCGTGGTTGTGTATATATTCCAGCCGCATGTGGCTGATATATATTTTGGTACTTATGCTTCATATTGTCACCGGTACAGGGGAGATGCTGTCGGATTTTTGTCTGGCAGGGACTCCTTTGGGGGCGTGACAGCCTACTTCTTCCTCCTTCTTCTTCCTCCTCTTTCTTTCTCCTTCTTCTTCCTCCACCGAGACCTAAAGCTCTCCCCTCTCTCATTTCCGAAATCCAAGCTAAGGTTCTCTTCCTAAGAAAACTAATTCACAAGAAGAAGTTCTCAAGATCTACTCCTTACAAGCAAGAGAAGAAAAATGGAGAACTAGGAAGAGAAGCTTCTTCTTCCTCTTCACAAGAGTACTTTCTTTTAAGAAAAAACTATGCAAGAAGTTGTAAGTATCCCTCACCTGTGGTACAAGTTGTTCATGTGTTCTTCCATGAGATTAGATTGCTTAAAAACCTAGGGTTATTCTTGAAACTTTCGGCCAATACATGAATAAAAGACTTAGAGAAGTTTAAGACCTAACTAAGCATGCTCACTATGTTCTTATGATATGTACCCTAGGATAGGAGGTTAGTTAATGTTCTTATGCTTGTATGTGTTGGAGTGTATACTTAAAAGTTTAGCTTTTGTACACATTTATTTTGAAATAAAGAATCATATTGGTCAAATATTTACATTTATTTGTTAAATGTAATTGTTCAATTAATTTATATAGTAGATAACATGGAGTGTGGAGTTACACTTAGAAGATCATGTTGTCAGTTCTCTATAAATTATAAATAGTTGCTCACGACTAAGATGGAAAGGAGTAAACCATCAGAATAGACGTAGTGTAATTAAGTATTAGTTTATCTTGACTAATAAATTACACTGATATACTTTAAGTGTATTGAGTAGGATCATTTAGGTAAGTTCTTTTTATACTAACTTAGTAAAAGAACTAGACCTTAGTTATTATGGAAGTGTGTGCTCTTAATCCTCTTATAATAACAAGCATGTATATTTAATATTCATTTCTTTGACTTATCAAAGGGTGAGGTTTAGCTCGATAAATCAATATGCCCGATAAGTTGGGAAATGATATTACTTATAGTATGTGTTGTTGATTATAGAAGGAATCTGTGTCCTAGTTATCTAGGTTCAGAATGTCCCCAAGAGGAGCTCATAAGGATTGCCATGTTAAACCCTGCAGGTGGACCTAGTCCAACATGACAATAAAGTTGAGTGGTACTACTCTTGGAGCTAGATATTAATTAAATGAGTTGTCAATAACTCACTTAATTAGTGGACATTCGTAATCTTAAACACAGGGAGACTAACACACTCATGATAAGAAGGAGCCCATAATGTAATTTGGGATTGGTGCGATAGTGCGGTAATAACTCTCTAGTGGAATGAGTTATTATCGATGAACTTGAGTTGTGAGTTCAGGGCGAGCACGGGATACTCAAGCTCATCGGAAGGCCAAAACCAATTTCTCCTCTAGGTCCCTGTTGTAGCCTCAATAAAGCCTCAAGTCCATCCAAAGAAAAGCCTATCTTGGTGTCCAAGAAGGGGCCGGTTCATTGCTTGGTGACCAAGCAATGGCCGGCCACATATTCTCTAGAAGTGGCAAGCCCTTGCCTTGGGCAAGGGGGCCGGCCGCAATATTTAAATTAGGAAGTTGTTTTTGAATTTTTAAATTTCCTCAGATATTTACAATTTGTAAAAAGAGAGATTTTAAAAAATTTATAAAATTTTCCTAATTTAAATTATGCCACAAGGTTTTAAAAGAGAGTTGTAAAATTTATAAAACTTTCTTTTAAAAAGAAATATTATTAGAGATGTTTTAAATTTTAAAACTTTCCTTTTAATGTCCACACTAGAAAAAAAAAAAGTTTGTAAAAATTTATTAGAAGTTTTCTTCTTTTAAAATTTTATAAAAAAAATTTCTTTCTTTCCCTTTTAATAAGTGGCCGGCCACCTTGCTTGGTGCCCAAGCAAGGGGCCGGTCAAATAAATAATTAAACATCAACAAATAGTTGTTTAATTAATAAATTAATCTAGGATTGATTAATTAAAAGGAAAGAAAAGAAAAAATTAAAAGGAAATAGGAATGAGTCTAATTTTTTATAAAACTCTTTCCATAATTTTCCGTTGGGAAACTAATATAAAAAGGGGGGAAGGGGAGGCCTTGAAAAACAACAATTGATATTGTGTTGTTGGAGATCATCAAGTGGCCGACCCCTCTCCCTCTCTTCCCTTTGCTCTCTTTTGCTCCTTTGTGGTGGTGGTGGCCGAATTCTAGAGAAGGAGGAGAAGCTTTCCGGGTGGTGTTCGTCTTGGAGGATCGTCGCCCACACGACGTCTAAGAGGAGGCGAGGGATACGACAGAAGATCTTGAGGTTTTTAGCATACAAGGAAGAGGTATAACTAGTATTTAATTTCCGCATCATACTAGTTAATTTTTCTTTGTATAAATACCAAATACAAGAGGCATTTGATTCTTGTTTTTCGAATTTAATTTCAATGTTGTGTTCTTTTTCTTTTTTTCTTGTGATTTGATTGTTCCTTTTGGTTAACCTAGAGTTATATAAGGAAATTAAATATTAACTTTCCTTAAAAGGCTTTGTCTAGTCGGTGGTGGTTGCTCCCATATCCAAGAAGGCCAAGTGCCTCGCCATGTAGTACTGGAAGCCAATTTTGGAAACTAATATTTAATTGAATTTATAACCTAGGTGATTTGGATCAAACGTGTTAAGTTCCGCAGGAGATCCAAATCTAAACCTAAAAGAACATATAAGTTAAACTTGGAATCAAACGTGTTAAGTTCTGGAGGAGATACAAGTTTAACTTAAAAGAACACATGGTAGCTCGGAAAGGTTCAGATCACGTACAAAATTTTTGTACAGTGGAGCCATTGGGTTTTCCGAGTAGCAACCAATAATTGGTATCAGAGCTAGGGTTTTGCCTCTGTGTATTTGGTATTAGTTTAATTATGCACATGTCATACATAATTTAAGCAGGTTAATAGTAGGATGTGCTAACTTTGTGGATGCAGGATCCAACTATTATGGCTTATAGTTATTATGTGTGTGATTGGACCCTTGGACATGTCAAGGGCATTTATTGTGTGTGCATGATTGTATTATAAAATACAGCAGGAGCTGTATTTAGTTTTATTAGGATTTTATTTTTGATCTAGTTACATGTACATTCCGTTTATGGAATATAGGATCGATGGATGTAAATTTTTATTTTATGTTCGATCTATTTCACATGTACATTCCTTCGAGGAATATAGGATCGAAAAATGAAAAATTCTATTTATGTCGCGGATCGAATCTTGCAAGGCATGGAACCTTTTGAGGACCAGAGACGCAGCGGAACAAGAAGCAAGATGGATGTGACAACTAGACCCGGTGGCAATGGCCAAAGATGGCAGCAGCTAGGGATGACGACACACGGAGGATAATAATAGATAAAAGCCATAATAGTTGAAAATTAGTTTTCTATTTATTGCTTTTATATTGTGCTGTGTGTGAATGTTAGTGTACATATTTAGTAGGCTAGCATCATCAAAATTCCTCACTTTAAATAACTAAGTGGGAGAGGAATTTATTTTAGTGAATTCCACGGTCTCCATTACTGGTTTGTAAGTGATGCAAACAAACTTGCGCGTTGGCTCTGAGTGCCTTCCTCCATATCAGATGAGTTTGTTTGCGGATCACTAGACCAAACTTCCATTTCGGATGACTATAGGAAATTAATTAAGAGCGTGTGATCTTCCCCATCGGAAGGGGCACAATCTTATTAATGGACTTAGTGTCAAGTAATGGTATACACTTAGGCACGTCTAATAGTATCCTCCCCATCGGAGTCACTGCTATTATTTGTGTGACCGAAGGAAACCAACTATTAATTTTATTTGTCAAAAAGTTAGGTTGACAAGATAATAAAATTAATGGGATATACTCTCCTTTTACAAATGTTGAATTTGTATACGTCCACACTATCGTGGCATACAAAATTCACGGTGTTTTAAGGTGTTGGTTAATTTAAAATAGTATTGTTTGAGGAATTAATATTATTCTAAATTTAGAGTTCTGACCAAAATTTATTTTGTGATTCTTAGGATGACTTTCAACCCACTGGTCATTATTCTAAAAGAAAACAGACTTATTGGTCCCAACTATATAGATTGGAAAAGAAACCTGGACATTGTTTTAATTGCTGAGGGCTATAAGTTTGTACTGTCAGAGGAATGCCCAGAAACACCTAACAATGATTCTACCCTAGAGGAGATTCATCATCATAGTAAATGGGTAAAAGCCACTACAAAAATGTAGGAAAATAGCGACGAAATATTAGCGACGAAATATAATATCGTAGCTAAATAACGATATTTGCGACTAAATATAGTATCGACATAAACTTTTTTCCATCTTTAAAAATAATATATTTGCGACGAAACTAGCGACGAATTAAATCACCGCTAAAATGTTTGCAACGAAAGTAAGTACCGTTCGTCGCCAATTATTTTTTTTTTTTAAAAAAAATGTTTACAACGATTCTAGCGACGATTTAAATCGCCGCTAAAAACTTTGCGACGAAAATTGACGTTTCGCCACAAATGATAATTTTTCCGACGAAATTTCGCCGCTAAAAACTTAGCGACGAAAATTGGTTTTTTCGCCGCAAAATATAAATGTTTGCGACGAAATTGTAAATTTCACAGCTAATATCCGTTTTAAACCCTAAATCTGCTCGACCCATTTCTTTCTCCTGACGCACGCCCTCCTCCTCGCTCATTCCTGTGGCCTCCCTCCTCCGGCGAGACTCCACCGGCCCTTTCTTCCTCCCGACGCACTCGATTCCGCGATTCTTCCTCCCTCATTCTTGCGCTCTCCCTCCTTCCTCCGGCGAGACTCCCCCAACGCTGCACCGAACGCCTTGCCTCTTCCTTCCTTCCGGCGAGGTGACTCTTCCCTCCTTCCTCGATAATGTATTCAAGCTATCTGTGTTGCATTGTAACATTTTCAAGCTTAACATTAATTTACTAGCAGCATATACATTTTTTTAGCAATGACATAGGTTGTATTTCTTGTGAAATATGAGATCATGACTCCAAGAGTAGGTTGCCCTTTACTCAGCTATAAGCTTTGAATGACTAGATGCAGATTTAGGCGTATATTATGTGCTAAAGTTGTAACCAGAATTTTGTGCAGTTAAATCATTTCATATATATTAATTTTAAAATTTTACAAAAATGATTAAACTTCTCCAGGAAGTTTAAACAGTATTCATGAAAGCCCTCTATATCTTTCTTGTATGCCTATTTTTAAAAATAGATCAACAATACTATTGCAAATTGGGATGTTATTTTGGCAGTGAGTGATTGTTAATATTATTACTCCCTATACATTATTATTATTCCTTAGTTCACACATCCAGGATTCTTAGAATGATGTTTGACAACACTATTACATTATTTTCCATCAGCTACACTTCTCAAACAATTAACTTCATCATCACCAATCAGCTCTAAAGATTTCAAGTGTCTACATATCCCTTTATGGAGACGATCCTATGAGACACTGCACAGAAGAGAAATAGGCATCATTAACAATCTAAAATAGCTCCTAACAGAAGATCATTTGCTAAGGATTATCGTATATATATCTTCAAAAGAACTAGAAATTGTCTGAGTGCTTAAACTGTATTCTTTGCGTCTCCAAAAAAAAACTAGAAATTATCTAGGAGCTGTGATTCAACATCATTTAAGTTTATTTTATACAATTTATTCAGTATTCAGAGTGACACCGAATGCTTGCTTTTCCTTGTGCACTGCTACATCAAAGTAGAGACACCTAAAACACTAACTAAACGAACACATTCACGAAAAGCTTTACAAGAAGATAATGGAAGAATATTTTCATTTTTATTCATCTTTATGTGCTTATGTCTAGTTTAGTTCTTTAGTCCTTGGTGATCTCTTGCCTACATTTTTGTTATCCCCGTCCACTCATGTTTGTGTCAAATCTTAGCTTGGTAATTAAAATTAATCTTAGCTTTGTGTCAAATCTTGCCTACCTTGTTTATAATTGTAATATTTTAATGCTTAGATGATAATTTTAGGGTTCTTTTGATGTTATTAATTAATTTTAGGATTATTTTATTGAATAATATGATTTTTTTATATTATTAATCAGGTTATAAATATGGATAAAACTTGGATAATGATTGAGAATCGGATTGAGCCTGAATATATAAATGGACTAAATCAGTTTTTAAAGGTGGCAGAGAATTATATGATAAGTTTGAATTTATCTAAAATTCGTTGTCCATGTCGAAGGTGTGGCAATTTGTTTAAATATGAGTTGGATTATGTTCGAGGACATCTTTATAGGTGGGGATTTGATAAATTATACAAAGTTTGGAACTTTCACGGAGAAGCTACTACATCATCTATTAATATAAATATTGTCAATGAAGAGGAACATGATCAAGAAGATGATTTTGAAGATATGTTTACTGATTTAAGAAATGCAGAAAATATCAATACCAGTGGACCTCAATTAGATGATATTAATGCAGATGATATTAGAGGAAGTTATACCTCAATGTTTGAAGAAGCACAAAAAGAGTTGTATCACAATTGTACTAATTTTTCTGCATTCAGTTTTTTGGTCAAGTTAATGCATGTGAAGGTGTTAAATGGGTGGAGCAATAAATCTTTTGATATGTTACTTCAGTTATTGCAAGAGGCATTTCCAAAACCGAATGTGATTCCAAACTCTCATTATGAAGCAAAAAAAATGTTAAAAGAGTTAGGATTGACATATGAGAAGATACATGCATGTAAGAATGATTGTATATTATTTTGGGGTGAGCACGAGAATAAAGATATATGCCCAGTGTGCAAGGAGCCCAGATACAAGTATGATGGGATGAATAAGAAAAAGAATGCTCAGAAAATTCTTCGATATTTTCCTTTGAAGCCCAGACTTAAGCGGTTGTTTATTGCCAAACATACAGCAAAAGATATGAGATGACATAAAGAAAAACGGGTTGAAACAGATGGTGTATTAAGGCATCCAGCAGATAGTGAATCATGGAAAGATTTTGACACATCACATGAAATATTTGCTAGTGATCCACGAAATATTCGCTTAGGGTTGGCTACTGATGGTTTTAATCCATTTGGAAACATGTCAAATGCTTATAGTATGTGGCCTGTTATACTTGTAAATTATAATTTACCACCATGGAAAATGATGAAGCCATCATATTTGATAATGTCTCTTTTAATTCCTGGTCCTAAATCACCTGGGAAAGAGATAGATGTGTACTTACGACCTTTGATCAACGAACTGAAGGAGCTATGGGATGATGGGGTGGAAACATATGATGCATCGACTGAACAAGTATTTCAATTACATGCTGCTGTGATGTGGACCATTCATGACTTTCCAGCATATGGAACAATATCTGGATGGAGCACAAAGGGTTATAAAGCATGTCCAGTATGTCTTGATGAAACTAAATCCCAAAGATTACGGAGTAAAATATGCTATACATGCCACCGTCGATTCTTGAATGTGCAACACCCATGGCGTAGAAATAAGAATTTCAATGGAAAGGTTGAACAAGAAGGACCACCACGAAGACTTAATGGTTATGAGATTTTAGCACAGTTAAATGCATTACCCCAAGTGACATTCAGTAAGGATCCTACATTAAGTAAAAAGCGGCAGCGATCTTTGGATGAAACCAATTGGGTAAAAAAGTCTATATTTTTTGAATTAAAGTATTGGCCAGATTTAAAGTCGAGACACAATTTAGATGTGATGCACATAGAAAAAAACATCTGCGACGCTTTGGTTGGCACATTATTTAATATAGATGGAAAGTCAAAGGATACATTTAAAGCAAGGTTAGACTTGCAGGATATGGGAATTAGAAGTGAATTGCATTTAAAGAAAGTTGGAGACAAATTTAGTAAATCATATGCAAGTTTCACATTGACATTAGAAGAAAGACGTGAATTTTGTCAATTTTTAAAATCCGTGAAGTTTCCTGATGGATATGCTGCTAATATATCTAGAAATGTGAATGCAAATGATGGAAAATTACATGGACTAAAATCACATGATTGTCATGTTTTGTTGCAAAGAATACTTCCAGTGGCCGTACGGAAATTCTTTCCAAAAGACATATGCGGCACACTAATTGAGTTATGTGATTTTTTTCAAAAAGCTAACTGCAAGATCTTTACACTTAGCGGACTTATGTAAAATGGAGGAGGAAATAATCTTCATATTATGTAAGATGGAACAAATATTTCCTCCAGCATTTTTTGACATTATGGTTCATTTGGCAGTTCATTTACCTCGTGAAGCCATGTTAGCTGGACCTGTTTCTTCACGATGGATGTATCCTTTTGAACGATATTTGGGCAGACTAAAAAAGTATGTTCGTAATAAAGCAAGACTTGAAGGATCTATTGCAGAAGGATATATTGTAAATGAGGCATTGACTTTCAATTCCTTATATATGAGTCAAATTGAGACAATATTTAGTAGGCCAGAATGAAATAAAGATGTTCAACCAGTAACATGCAATTTAAGTGTTTTCTCACAACAAACAAGAGTATTTGGCAATCCACATAATCTGAAATTGCCTTTGACTTTGTATAAGAAAGCACATTGGTATATTCTCAACAATTGTAAGGAAGTTGACCAATATAGAAAGTAAGTTTTTACATTATGTAATTTTATTGTTTATACTTCATTATACAATTGTCAAATAATTATTTTTTTCTACAGTGAACATCTACAACTTCTGTCACATAAAGTTCATTCAAATCAACTTCTCCAATACCATGAGCGAGATTTCCCACAATGGTTTAGGGATAGAATGATAAAGTTAAAGAATTTAACAAATTCAGAAATCACAAACGAGTTATATTATTTAGCAATGGGACCTGATCTTGAAGTTCAATTGTATGATGCATGCATTGTAAATGGTATTCGATATCATATAAGATCTCGTGATGCTCGCAGAACTACTCAGAACAGCGGGGTTAGCGTACCATCATCTGATGACGGGGACAATTTAGATTTTTTTGGAGTATTGAAGGATGTTGTTCAACTATTTTACTCTTTCAGATATAAAGTACAATTATTTTGGTGCGAATGGTTCCAATGTAATCCGAAAAAAAAATCAATAGTTGAAGAGTTTGGTCTGTTATCTATTGACACTTCTAAAACATGGTACGCTGATGACCCATTCATTTTGGCCAACCAAGCAAACCAAGTTTATTATTTAAATGATATAAAGCGTGGAGGTCATTGGATGGTAGTGCAGAAGGTTCAACACCGAGAAATATACGAAGTAACTGAAGTTGATGAAGTATCAGAAGAAATTGAATCCGGAAATAATTTCAATATTGACACTAACCAAGATAATTCTTCTAATGAAGCAACTTTAGTAGTTGGTGAAGAATTAGAGATATTCCAACTGTGTAGATTAGATGTTGAGCATCAACATATAAATATGTCAAATGCACAAGTGGAGCTTGCTAGGGATGCTCAAAGTTTTCTTAACGATGAAGATGAAGATACTGAAATTGATAGTAACACAGATGATCAATTATCTCTTTCAGATGATAGTGGTGATTAATTTTTATGAACATGGTATATATGTTTTTTTTTTTTGTAATTCATTACTTGTAGATGTCTATATATGTTGATGCATATTTGTTAATCTATATATGATGAATATGCGACAGCCATGCCGCCTAAGAGGATTGAGCATTTACCAGTTTTGGAGACACCTATAGATGATAGTTCTTCTAGTGGTTAGTTGTTTTGTATTTAATTTACAAAAATTTTATTTAAATATTTCAGCTGTTAATTGTTAACACTATTACATTTACAGGTCGGCCGATACGTAGGGAGACACGTGGCACACATTCTGATAGGCTACGACGCCAGATAAGTCATCGGGGTAGATTGCCCGTTACTTTTCGTCAGAGCGATGGGCATCCCATTGGCCCTAATGCAGCTTCATTTATGACCGAATTAGGCCTCTCAGTAAAGAAGTTTGCTCCCTTACAAGCTAAGAGCTGGAAGCACATCCCCGCTGAGAATAAAAGGATGATATACGATCGAATATCAGTAAGTATAAGTAATTCAACATATTTATAACCACTCCTTTATTACTAACCATGTGAAAAATAAATTTATTTTTTTCAGGCTTCTTTTGATATAAGTTTTCAGGAGGGTTCATCATCGGTCATGAAGGAGACCGACCGATTGATGAGTGCACGATATAGAGACAATAGATCTAAAATGCATAACCATTATAAGAAGCTATCGCACCTTCCTCCTGTTGAGCGCCGACAGCATATTCCGATTGAGTTCTGTGAGACTCAAGATGATTGAGACTACATGTGTACTCTATTTGAATCTGAGGCATTTCAGGTAACTCATTCTATAACAAACGTCTTATTTATATAAAAATTTAACTATTTGTTCTATAACTATTGTTTTGTTTATACAAAATTTTGTGTTGTAGAAACGATCTGCAATAAATGTCGAAAATCGAGGAAAACTCCCATATAACCATCGCGAAGGTTCTAAATCATTCATTCAGTATAGTTACGATGGTGTAAGTATTAATTTTATAATTATCTTATATTGTTTGTTGATTAAAATACTAACGCATTATTTTTTTTAGACCGATCAATCACAAAGAAAAGATCGGATTACTGTCTTTAATGAAACCCATTATAGCTCGAAGAAAGGGTGGATTGGGGACACGGCAAAAACTGCATATGTATATTATGATCTTATTTAGTGAATTTATTCTTAACCGTGCATAATTATTTTTTACACTATTTTTGACATATTTACTTTTTCTAGGATGATATGGTGAGACTACGTGATGAGTGTATTCTATCACAAAATCCAGAAGATGTCATCGATGTAGTCCAAATTGCAGATACAGTTTGTGATCAGGTCCGTGAGAATATTATTTAATAACTGCCGATACATTTAGTTGAATATCTCTATGGATTAAAAATATTTTTTTTCCAGCTGAGTTAATTGATTAAGGCAATCTGTGAATAGGCAGTAATATGCAATCTTGTTTGCTTGCTATACATATACTGTCATGTTGTTAGATTTGATCTTCTGCCTTCTTTACGATCATTGATGGATTACTTCTTTTTTTAGTGTCGTATCATTTTTATGAAAGTGTCAATTTAAAATGGGTTATATGAAGCTTAGACTTGCTGTAGATCGTCCAGGACATCGATTGCTTCCAAACTTTTCACAAACATTGCAATAATAGCTTTGAGCTTAAGTAATTGTTTTAAAATCCTGCTTTGTGCTAGTGATCCACATCTTGCAGGCTAAATTTTCCTTCTTTCCTGTTTCAAACAAGGGCTTATCTTGCCCAAAGCTTCTGAATTTCTTTTGATGATCGATCTTGCTTTACTTTTCTGATTACATCATTTATCTCCATCTGTGATTATGATTGCTTTTCCCTACTTGTTTCGTACGAGTTTTATCTCATCTTCTAAAACAAAAATGTTTCTCAATCTTTGTTTTTCTAAACTTTATTAGTGTATTAGTTTGATTTACGGTTTATTTCCTCTTCTTAATTTGGATGGTTCCCCATGAAAATTATTTATAATATGACTCCACTCTCCTTGTCCTCTTCCAGGTTTGGGATTTCCTTCTCTCTCTTTTGCAGCAGTGCTTACCTCGATTCTCTTCTCGTGTTTTTTTGTTGGGTTGTTCTTCTTCCCTCTGGCTGCTTTATAGTGCCTTGCTCCCTCCCCCTTCCTCGCTCAAAAGTTAGCGGAAAGGGGATCTCGAGCAGAGGCAGGGATGAGTGCCACCAAGTTCATTAAATGTGTCACTGTTGGAGATGGGGCGGTGGGCAAGACCTGCATGCTTATCTACTACACCAGCAATAAGTTCCCCACTGTGAGTAATGCGCAAATCAACTAATGTTCCTACTTGTTTTCGCTTCCTTCTTTAGCTTCTCAATTGATTGCGTTGCCTGACATTTTTTTGTTTTGTTTTGTTTTGTTTTTGGGTTATATCTTGTGGTAAAAATTGTTTTTTCCCCTCATCTTCGTGATTCTTGTTTAAGGATGTGATTTTTCTCAGAAGCTCGTGTAGTCGTGCAGGAATCTTTTAGGCTGTGTAATTTTTTAGTATAGTTATACAAAAAAAGAAAAAAAAATCTCCAATATTTTGTACATATTCATATTATTAGTTCTGAAAGTGTCAATTTAAAATGGGTTTAGGCACACCATGCACCAGATGATTCTCTGGCATAATTTGATCATTACCTTGATATAGTAATTGTGTTTTTATGATTCTCATACATCTAGCTACTCTACCACTAAAGTGCCTTTACTCGTGCTTGGTCATTCTCATTCATCAAGATATAATTTTGATTGATAAACATTTGTTGATATGCTTCTTTGCTTCTACACTCAGCATATAATTTTGATTGATAAATATCTGATTTGGTTGTTATTTACTGTTGAGTTTAACTCTTATCCACATGCTCAATATATCATCATATCATATCATATGTTTTATTATCTTCAAAATTTTGTATTAGGTTCTCGGTACTCGGTCTGGATACATCAGAGGACTTGGAAGTGGGCCGAAGCCAGTTAGGTCTACTTCTTCAGATGCTACATCCTCATCCAGATCAACTAATGCTGCATTGCGTGAAAGACTTGAATCGACCCAAGATGAGTTAGCGAACACCAAAATTCAGCTAGCAAACACCCAAGATGAGTTAGCATCAATTAAATCAAGACAAAATATGTTTGAACAAATACTTAACCGATTGGCACCTGGAGCATTAGATTCCTTGATCCAGGATTCATCTTCAGCTCCACCTCCTCCTCCTCCATCTTAGGCTTTGATGTTGTAGACTTTTGCATAGAAACATGATGTTCTGAAATTGTTTTGAACTTGTTTGGATTTTTGGTTGTGAACTTGGTTGGATTGTTGGTTATGAATATGTCTTGAATTTGGATTGTGAATATTGTTATTATATTTGTGTTGAAGTATGAGTTAAATGTTAGAGTATTTGTGAATTTGTTGTTATAGTTGTGAATTTGTGATTTTGTTGTTACAGCGGTTTTATCTTAAATCAGATATTAGCGACGAATTTATATTATTTCGTCGCTAATCCTAATCTTAGCGACGAATTTATGCAAAATTCTTTGCTAATGGCTAAGTTTAGCGACGAATTTATTTTATTTCGTCGCTAATATTGGGATTAGCGACGAAATAATATAAATTCGTCGCTAACATAACTGTACCCCCGAAAATATCGAAACTGGGGAACGAAATTTTTAGCAACGAATATATATAAATCGTAGCGAATATTTTAGCGACGTAATAAATAAATTCGTCGTTAACAATAACTATAGCAACGATATTAATTAAATCGTCGCTAAATATTTTACGGCGAAAAAATTTACTTTAGCGACAATAGTGGAACGTCGCAAAAACATTAGCGACGAATTAAGCGTATTTCGTCGCTAAAATATATTTACGACAAGCTTATAACGACGACTCTAGCAACGATAAAATTTCATCGCTAATATTTATTAGCGACGAAAAAATGTTATTTGCGACGATAAAAATCGTCGCAAAATATCTATTTTCTTGTAGTGAGCTGATGAGATGGCGCGGTGTTATATCTTGGCTTCGATGTCAAATGTATTGCAACATCAGCATCAGGACTTACCAACAGCCTATGATATAATGAACAATCTCAAGGAACTCTTCGGACATCAGAATCGGGCTGCTAGGTAACAGGCAATGAGAAAACTGATGACAGCCACCATGATTGAGGGGACTCCCGTGAGGGATCATATTCTCAAGATGATGGCTTACTTAAACGAAATACAAATTCTTGGAGGGGAAATTGATGGGGAAACCCAGGTCGATATCATCCTCCAAACGCTGCCCAGAAGTTTTGAGCATTTTCTTCTGAACTATAATATGAATAAAAGGATGTATTCATTGGCGGAACTTCTGACAGAACTTCAGGCAGCCAAAGGGTTGTTTCGTCAACATTCTCAAATTCACTATGCTAAAAATGGTTCTACTTCTAAGCCGAAAGGCAAGAAGAAAAAGAAACAAAATGGCTCAGCAAAGAAGGTTAATAAACCTCAAGGTGCAGGACAAGAAGCTGGAATAAAGAAGCCGAAGGGCAAGTGCTTTATTTGCAAGCAGACTGGACATTGGAAGGCGGACTGTCCTCGTAGGAAACAGAACAATAAAGGTATATCTCATACTCTAGTAGTTGAAACATGTTTAGTGGTGTTATCTACCAGCACCTGGTGTGTAGATACGGGAGCCACTGATCATGTCTGCAATTCTTTGCAGGGGTTCCAGAAAACCCGACGACTATTTGATAGAGAGATAAACTGTCTACATGGGCAATGCTACTAAGGTGGTGGCTGTTGCAGTGGGAGACGTCTACTTATCATTTGATAGGAATAGGAAATTGGTTTTAAGGAATTGTCTTTATGTACCCAGTTTTAGAAAGAATTTAATTTCAGTTTCTAAACTGTATTTGGATGGATATTTAGTTTCCTTTAGTAACAATGTGGTTATAAAGAGAAATAAAGTGATTATCTATTCTGATGCATTGGTTGGCAATTTATACACTTTAAATCCAATTTCTCCCACAAAGCAAAATATGAAAATTAATAACACATCTTCTAACTCTAATAAGAGAAAAGAACCTTCGGAAATGAACCAAACACATCTTTGGCATCTAAGGCTTGGTCATATTAACTTAAGTAGGATTCAGAGGCTTGTAGCCGATGGACTCTTGGGTCCATTAGAGTTGGAAAACTTTCCAACGTGTGAATCCTGCTTGGAAGGTAAGATGACCAAGAGACCTTTTAAGGCCAAGGGGTATAGAGCCAAAGAAGCGTTAGAATTGGTTCATTCTGATTTGTGTGGTCCTATGTCTATCCAGGCTAGAGGTGGCTTTGAATATTTTGTCTCTTTTATAGACGATTATTCAATATATGGATACATTTACCTAATGCGCCGCAAGTCTGAGTGCTTTGATAAGTTCAAAGAGTACAAGACTGATGTGGAGAAACGTCTAGGTAAAAGTATCAAGACACTACGGTCTGATCGTGGTGGTGAATACCTCTTAGGAGAGTTTAGGAATTACTTATCAGAGGCCGGGATTCAATCCTAATTGTCCGCACCTGGTACACCCCAACAGAATGGTGTGGCAGAACGAAGGAATAGGACTCTTATGGAGATGGTTAGATCGATGATGAGTTATTCAGAATTACCAAATTTGTTTTGGGGATACGCTCTGAAAACGGCAGTGTACATTCTGAACTTAGTACCTTCTAAATCAGTTTCTTCTACTCCCACAGAATTGTGGAATGGGCATAAGCCCAGTCTAAGACATATTCGGATTTGGGGTAGTCCAGCACATGTGCTGAAACAAGATGCTGATAAGTTAGAATCTCGTACAGAAGTTCGTATGTTTGTGGGGTATCCCAGAGGAACAAAAGGCGGTTTATTTTAAAGTCCTAAAGACTAGAAGGTCATTGTTAGCACCAATGCCCAGTTTTTAGAAGAAGACTATATAATGGATCACAAGCCCAGTAGTAAAATTGTTCTAGAAGAACTTAGAGAGGACACGTCTACTTCAGTACCAACAGTACAAGATGAAGTATCACAAGAGACTGCAACACGTGTCACACATGATACACAACCACAGACGGTGCCTCATCGTAGTGGGAGGGTTGTAAGGCAGCCTGATAGATTCATGTTTTTGGGAGAGTCTTCGGATTTGATGTAAAATATCAGAAAATAGGCGAATATTAATAAGGGAATTTTCCGGAATTTTTGAAAATTTTTCGGAGCTCGTATGGACGAGTTAACGGGGACAAAAACGGGGTCCGGAAAAGCCTGTTTTGGCTACCCCATTTAAATGAGGAAAAGTTGAATTTTTTCTTATTTCTTTTCCTTTATTTAATTTTCCTTTTCCTTCATTTTTCGCCGTTTCCTCTGCTTCTTCTCCCCGAAACCGTTCGCGCCTCTCCTTGCCCTAACCTCCTCTACGCCGATACCAGCCGCCTCCTCCTCTTCTCCAAGGCCGAAGCCTTTTTCCCTTTGCCCCTTTCCAGCGCCGCCAACCCGAGTAGCACCACCGCAAACCGTGCCCTAGCCGCCGGCGACGTACGGAGCAGCGCCAATAGCCGGTGCCCTAGCCTCAGCCCGCGACACCCGACTCCAGCGACGCCACTTCGTTGCCTTTGCCGCCGGCGACGAGAGCCACCGCCGACCCCCTGTCGCCCTAGCCGTGGAGATACCGAGCACTGGCCGATCGCTTCTGCCCTAGACTTTGCACAGCGCCACTGCTGCCTTCTTTTGCCGATCACCGATCTTCCCTCTTCCCTCTGTGCTGCCAGAGCCGATCACCACAGCCGACGCCACTGACTCCTCTCGGCTGCTTCTCTGTGCCGGCCACCGTTTTCCTCTGCCAGCGCCGATCCTCACCCTTGTGCCCTAGCCGACGCCTCTCTGATTCTCACTGTGCCGCCTCTCCTCTATTCCTGATCAATCTTCCTTTGTGGTGGAATTAGGTCACGGTTGAGGTAAGATTGGATTCTTGGTTTTGGATTTCTGTTTTTGATCAGGATAGTGTATCTAGTTTTCTGTAGTAATTAATTAATTGTTGGCAGCAACAACTATAAGTTGGGCAGCAATGTGGTGAATCCCGCAGCAGGAACTTGCTGTGGGGTTGTGCTGTGGTTGGGTAGTCACTCCATTTGGTGGCTATTGGTTCTTATAACGACTGTGAATTGAGGTAAGGTGTAGTGCAGTTGTTTCTTTTGCTGTAGTATGCACCGAATTGAAGGAAGGTTAGGAAAATGAAATTATGATTTGGTTTAGTTAATGGAGGCATGATAGAATTAACTAAATTAAATATTGTGACACAGGATTTTGACACGAGACGAGTATCTCGGAGTCGGATTGGACATTTCGATTGGAGGCGGGTACTTTTGACTTATGTCATTTGATATACATAGTAGTGAATTTAACAAGTTGCATTAATTATGTCCTTTATTTGTTTCGGTTAGTCACTACCCAATATCTGATACATGATTGATTGATTGCTTGATTTGCATCCCATGTATACTTTATTTGTTTATACATGCTTATAGGGGGTAGTGATATACCATGCTTCACCATGTTCAGGACCTAGATTTTTATATGTAAAGCCCGAAAAATTCCCGAATTTAGTTTAGAATTATTCTATGATTTTTCTGGAATTATTAGATATTTTTCCGGAATTTTCCGAGTAGCGGAAGTAGCAAAAACAAATAGGTCGCAAAATAGCTTAGGCGGGAATCGAACCCGAGACCTATGGTGTAAGGGATAATGTTAGTAACCAGTTGAACCCAGCAGGGCCGTGCTGAAAGAAAGAGGAATCAAATATATTTATATTAGAGTTGGGCCTAGTTACCCACTTAATATAAATAAGAACTTAAGTTGGGGTTTGGTTTATTTTCAAGTTGGTTCGGCAACTTTCTTCTCCCCCTCCAAACCTCACGCCGACGCCACCCTCTTCTCTTCCTCCTTCTCTCGGCGCCACACCAAGAGAACTTTAGGGTTCTCTTCCAAGGACTCTCGGATCATCTTCCGACGACGACTCCAACACGAAAAAGATTCTTCTCCGCGAGAGGAACGCGAGGACGTAAGCGGTTCGTCGAGAGGATCAGTTTTTCGAGAAACCTAGCGAATAGAATCGTAAGAAAACCTTGCGATTGAGGTAAGAAACCCCTCACCTGCAGTATAATTGCTCTCGCTTGTTAGTTTTGGCGTTAGTTCAGTAGTTTTACAGTTTTCAGTATTAGGGTGTGCTTTTAGTGCACACCAAGCGTTCGGTAGAATGCCCAGTTCAGAAGGATGCACCAGTAGGCGTCCTAACAGCATGTAAAATGTATTAGAAACATTTTATTCAGTTTATTATTAGTTATTACAGCTATATGGATCAGATATCCATTGGGTGGGCTCCCACAGTAGCCTCTAGGTTCAGATAACCTAGCTCTAGGTTCAGATAACCTAGAACAGCAAAGTAAAATAAAATAGTATTCAGTATTTTACTTTATTCAGTTGGCACTGTACTCGGATCAGATATCCATGGGCTGGACTCCCACAGTCGTCCCTAGGTTCAGATAACCTAGTAACCCTGCTGGATTCGGAACTTGCAATCCCGGGTCTCGTAGGGATGCGCGCACAGTAAGTACAGTTGCCAGGGCCCCAGCAGCATGTTTAGTATTTTCATCTATTATATGTATAGTTTTCAAATTTGAAACCAGTGATGAGAACACTAGTTTAGCTTTCAGTTCAGTTTACATGACTTGAGTTCATGTACAGATTTAGATATATGCATGATTAGTTCAGTTTTATGCTCAGTTTATAAGTATGCCATGTTCAGTTTAAAGCATGTTCAGTTTTTATGTTATGCCATGCTTTGTATGATACCATGCCATGCCATGCTTGCATATTCAGTATATTTTTCAAACAGCATGATTTAAAATCATATTTGCATCGTATGCATGATTTTGTGAGGTAGATGGTTTCTTACTAAGCTTTAAGCTTACAGATACTATTTTCCTTATACTGCAGATACAGGTAAAAGGAAAATGGACTAGCAGTGGAGGCTGGAGGTCAATGCAGATGAGGATGTGTGTGGAAGGAACTGGAATAAAAGACCCTCTGGGAATTTAGTATTTACTTTAGCACTTTACAGTTTATTAGTTCAGTTTTCATGTCTTAGGCACTTTTGAACCTTAGCAAGTCTAAGCAATAACTTTGGAAATTCATATCTTCATGCACTTCAAGTTGTTAAAATGCCATGAACCAGTAAACCTTGCTTTAGCTTAAGTTAGAATTGTTACTACATGTTGCTAGAATGTTTATTATACATTAGATAGTTGTAGTGGGAGGTTTTGGCACGAACCAGTGCTGAAATCAGAGTTTCTGATTCGAAATCAGAAACCCTGATCGGTCAGTCGACCGATCAGGAATGAGTTGGTGTTCACGGGATCGGTCAGCCGACCGACCCAGGCACGAACAGAGAGTTGGCAAGGGTTATGGGTCGGTCAGCCGACCGATCCAGAGGCGAACAGAAACATAGGAAGTGCACTGATCGGTCTACCGACCGATCAGGATGCTCCTGGAACGATCGGTAGACCGATCCAGCTGCGCCCAGCAAGCAGACGCACGGAGGCTCACTGATCGGTCAGTCCGACCGATCAGTGAGAAGCGATAAAGCTTGTGGATCGGTCTGCCGACCGATCCAGAGCCTTCTACCGTGCCAGTGTCAAGCTGGATCGATCACGGGATCGATCCGACAGCCCAATCGATCCATGGATCGATTGAGATGCCTGATTGTAGATAACAGGTCATTGGGGATGTATATGATATCTCCCTTAGCATGTGTACAACTCCTAGGTACACCCAGAGCATTAAGTTTTGATCAGTTTAGAAAAAAAATTAAATTAGCTCAGTTTTCCGCACAGTCAGTACAGCAGTATTGTAGCGATTCGCCTTACAGCCTAGTCAGTAGAAGGCGGGTCGTTACATTATACCTTCTGTGTACCTTTGATTCGATATGATTCGTTGACCTAGGGTGCACTTTTCTATATATATGGATTAGGTCAGGATGTTTTTATGGTTATTGCCATGCACCATTTGCATGATTGCATGCTGTGCGATAGTCCGCTCTATTATTGTTGAGCACATCGCCAGTTACATAGATCTGCACACACCACCACTCATGGGTTAGTGGTCGATTCAGGCAGAGTGTGTTGCAGCAGGGACTTTGTTAGGCACCGTTGGTCCGCTCATGGGTAGTGTGACACAACGTGTTATCCAGCAGGGATTCCTCCCCGTCATCGTGTACCGAGAGTTGAGAGCATTGCGCTCCCCCATTTATGATTTGGGGTAGGAGGATAGGTGTACTCCGACAGCATCCCGTCCACTCGGTCACTCATAAGGAGTAGTGACGACAGAGTGCACGGTTGTCACAGCCCTACCCACTCGGCCTCACTATTCTGTGAGATGATCGACTGGCGTCTGGGGTGACCAGGATGCATCATTGGCATCATATGCATGATGCATTTATTGCTTGTGTTTTGTGTTTGCTGCATTTATATGCTGCATATTGTTTGGATACCTATGTTTGACATGCATACAGGATTTCTCTATCCCTCGGACTGTTTGACCTTATACTCAGGTCCTGGTTAGTACAGTCTCTCCTGTTTACTTCAGATGCATTTTTATCTTTCTTATCAGGAGACTGTACGCATGATTAGTGCTAGGTGTTATTTCCCTACTTTGTATATCAATTGTACCTGCTGAGTGTTGGACTCACCCCGCCTCCATTGTTGATATTTTCAGGTTGATGCTGTCAGGAGAGAGTTCCAGTTGCTGGTCCCTGCATACCTCGAGGATATGATTGGTTTTCTTTGGTTTCTTTTCCGTTCTAGATTGTTTTGAACTTGTTATGTTTTGGATTATTCTACTTATGGATATTGTATGGATTTTATTATTGCGATGGATTTGGATTTGGATTTTATTCTACTACATGCCTGCCTGGACGGCAGAAGAGGTGAGTTCATCGGATTTGAGTTTTACGAGTGTAGTTGAGTAGGGAGGATTTCGAGTCAGAGTACTATTGTTTGTGATTACTATTATTAACTGCGTGGTTGTGACAGCCAGAGGCTGAATATCTATATAAACTGCGTGGTGATTGTTTTTATTTATTGTTATTATTCCAGCCGCCTGTGGCTGAGGTATATGTGTTATGTAGAAGTTTCAGATTGTCCGCCGTACTGGGGAGATGCTGCCGAAATTTTTTCGGACAGGGACTCCTCTGTGGCGTGACAATTTATTTGGTATCAGAGCGAGGTTACGATACTTGCTATGTGTTCTGGATTTTTCGGGATTTATCTGATACCAATTTATTTGGTATCAGAGCGGGTTATGATACCTGCTTTTGGTGTTCTGGATTTTTGGGATATCTATTTCGGTTTGTACGGATTTCCGTTATGGTTATGTTTCGGATTTATATGGATTTCCGGCGATTTTCTTGTTCGGAATTTTGAGGTAAAAAATTGGGGACTGGACAGCGACGGAACATCTCCCGACAGTAAATAGGTATGATGTTTATTTTATGATTTTTATACTTGTAGTAATATCTGTAATTTAATTTAATAGATATGAGACGATCTACTCGTATTGCTGAGAGACGTGGTGCTGGACGACCACGTGCGAGGACCACGGGATCTCTGGATATGCCAGAGATGCCCACTGTTAGTGAGCCTATCAGTCAGGGACTGACTCAGCATGCTGCGGGCACGTTGGGCTTTCAGACCCCGACGGCTCCTATAGAGTACCTACCTCGGTTGTCTTGGCGTACCTATCCCTGATGGTTCCGGTACCATCGGGTACCATTGTCGTGCAGACATCCGCTCCAGCTGACCCTACATATTCAGTACCACCGCCACTTGGATCTCGACAGACACGATTGCTTTGTGCCCGATTGCCTCTGATGTGACAGTACACCATATCCGATACCATTACCTCCGTACCTTGATGCGGCCACTTATGTTCACCGGCGGTACCAAGCGGCTTATGCTTCGATATATCTGACACAAGGAGTTCCTCCTCGGGTTTATTCTGCGGTACCACCTTTAGTATCACTGATGTTTGCCAGTTCTGCGGTCAGACATAGCTCATCGATATTGTCATACGAGCTAGGATTCGGCATTGGTGAGTCGATGAAGACTCGTTTCACTCTTTTCAGCGGAGATCTCGATCCGAGTATGGCTTTGTCATGGATAGAGACTATGGAGCGGACTTTCTTCTATGACTTGCTCCAAGTGGGAGAAAGCAGTGGTGCCTACCATTTACGGGATGAAACTAATGCCGTGGATTACTCGGTTCTATTATTGGTGGCGCAACGTCATGTGGACCGAGTTGAGAGGCTTTTGAGGCTGCTTCTTTCCTTTGTCTTATCGGATGGCTCGTGTTTTATGAGTATGAGGCGAACAAGCTCGACCGAGTATATCTGAATCACGGTTGGCTAAGTTTTGTCCAGAGTTAGTTGCGGAGGACAGAACTCGCATGATGCAGTTTATTCAGGGACTGGATGGTTATCTGCATGTACGTCTTGCCGGTTTATGGATCACATCTTACTCTGATGCACTGTATCGAGCTTTGATGATAGAGTTAGCTCAGCAGACAGCATATCCGGACAGGAAAAGGAAGCATACGGGTCAGACATCAGGGCAGATCCAGCAGACACAGGCGACAGGACAGCATCAGAGTAGTCGTTGTCGGTCAGGTCAGGGTACTTCTAGGGTATCTCGTAGGCCTCAGAAGTCAGGGCGGTCTTCTTCAAGACGTTCCCGGTTTTCTCAGCAGAACCGGCAACCACCTCCCAGTGATACTCATTGTTTCAGATGTGGACCCAGAGATCACCTCACCCCAGCTTGCTCTCTGGGACAACCAGTTTGCTTTTATTGCAAACTGCCTGGGCACCAGAGCCGAGATTGTCAGTTGAAGGCTCAGCACACGGCTTCTGGAGGTCGGTCAAAGGGCAAGTCTAGTCGATCGAGGCATATCGAGGAGGCGAAAGCCCAATCTTCACATCGTCGGCGAGGATAGCTTCACTGCGGCGATGTTGGCATGCTTGGGCAGTACTCTAGTGTACAGCACCCAGTTTTGTTTGAGACCTTATTATCGACTCGGGCGTGCAGACTCGATCGGCCACCACCGATGTCGATCACCATCCTCTCACTCTTCTACGGCACATTGTCAGGCGCTCGATGGCGAGCTTACCTTGCCCGCCGCGGCCCGGCATACCACCTCCTCCTCCTCCTGAGGGAGGTCGTGTTCATGCGATTACGAGAGAGGATGCTCAGCGACGGATCCGTTTTCCGCGATACGATTTCCATTTATGCATTTTCGCTGATATTTTGATTGATCTTGGTAGTTCGCACTCTTTTATATCCGTACCTTTATGCGGAGATTGGTAGATTACCTCTGTTAGATTGCGATTATTTGTCTCTCTACCGTCCAGTGATACATTAGACGTCACCCAGGAGGTCAGAGGTTGCCCTTTAGACTTTGGCAACATGATACTTACGGTAGATCTTTTAGTATTGGAGATGGTTGAGTTTGATATCATTCTTGGCATGGATTGGCTGTCAGTATATCATGCTACCGTTGATTGCCAGACGAGGGTGGTCACCTTTCGGTCTCCGAACCAACCCTCGTGGAATTTCACTGGCATCAGAGATGACGACATATCGATCATTTCGGCGATTCAGGCTCAGAAGCTGTTGTCACATGGCTGTCAGGGTTTCCTATTATCTTTGATTAGTACAGACGACATTAGTAGTTCGTAGCTCTCCGACGTTCCAGTAGTCCGAGAGTATCCGGATGTGTTTCCAGAGGAGCTACCTGGTTTGCCACCTAGAAGGCCAATGGAGTTCGCTATTGAGCTGATTCCGGGAACCGCGCCGACATCGAAAGCTCCGTATCGTATGGCACCAAAAGAGTTGAACGAGTTGAAAGTTCAACTCCAGGAGCTTTTATACAGGGGATTCATTCGCCCTAGTGTTTCCCCATGGGGTTCTCCGGTATTATTTGTC
Source organism: Zingiber officinale (assembly GCF_018446385.1). NCBI lineage: Eukaryota > Viridiplantae > Streptophyta > Magnoliopsida > Zingiberales > Zingiberaceae > Zingiber > Zingiber officinale. The sequence continues at coordinate 40,927,807 of NC_056007.1, read as the reverse complement.
AAGAAAAAGGACGACACCATGAGGTTATGTGTTGACTACAGACAGCTGAATTCAGTGACCGTCAGAAATAAATATCCATTACCACGGATTGAGGATTTGTTTGATCAGCTCAGAGGTACTTCAGTGTATTCTAAGATTGATTTGCGATCCGGATATCATCAGCTGAGAGTCAAAGACTCAGATATTCAGAAGACAGCGTTCCATACCAGATATGGTCATTATGAGTTTTTGGTAATGCCATTTGGGCTTACCAATGCTCCAGCAGTGTTTATGGACTTGATGAACCGCATCTTTCTGGAGTATCTGGATCAGTTTGTTATCGTTTTCATTTATGACATATTGGTCTATTCGCGTTCCGAGGAGGAGCACGCACAACATCTTCGTACGGTTATGGAGATTCTTCGACGGCATCAGCTGTACGCGAAGTTCAGCAAGTGTGCATTCTGGCTATCTTCAGTCGGTTTTCTGGGACACGTGGTCTCTAGCAGAGGTATTTCAGTTGATCCTCAGAAAATCGAGGCTGTCACCGGTTGGGAGCAGCCGAAGTCAGTTTAGGAGATCCGCAGTTTTCTGGGATTGGCTGGATATTACCGACGTTTTGTCGAGGGTTTCTCGCGTATTGCTATGCCATTGACACGTCTTACCAGGAAAGGCGTGAAGTTCATGTGGACAGAGGATTACGAGACCAGCTTTCAGGAGCTGAAGCGGAGATTAGTGTCGGCTCCAGTTTTGGTTTTACCTTCTGAGAGGATGGATTTGTACTCTACACCGACGCGTCTCTACAGGGTTTGGGCGCTGTTCTGATGCAGCACGGCAAAGTAGTCTCTTATGCTTCTCGTCAGTTGAAGGAGCATGAGAAGAACTACCCAGTTCATGACCTGGAGTTAGCCGCCATCATTTATGCATTGAAGATTTGGCGCCATCACCTGTACGGCATTACATTTGAGATTCTCACTGATCATAAGAGTCTCAAATATATTTTCACTCAGAAGGAGCTTAATCTCCGACAGAGGAGATGGATGGAGTTCCTGAAGGATTATGATTGTACCATTAGCTACCACCCGAGAAAAGCTAATGTGGTTGCAGATGCACTCAGCAGGAAGTCCAGAGGGACTTTGGCTTGTCACCGAGTTTCAGTTACAGACTTGATTCAGGGTTTCTCTGAGTTAGATCTTGAGGAGCAGGGACCGACAGAGCAGGGTATTCTTGTTACCATGGTTGCTCAGTCATCGATCAGGACGAGGATCCGAGAGGCCCAGGCTGGTGATCAGCATTTGCAGTTCATTAGTAGTCAGATAGCTTCCAGGCAACATATCGAGTTTACACGAGACGAGGAGGGTGTTATATACTTCCGAGGCAAATTATGCGTACCTCAGTCTCATCCGGTCTTACAGGAGCTACTTCAGGAGGCTCACCGTTCTCGATTTGCGATCCATCCAGGAGGGACCCGTATGTATCGAGACTTGAGGCGTTCCTATTGGTGGAATGGCATGAAGAAAGGCATCGCGGATTTCGTAGCTAGATGTCTTGTTTGTCAGTAGGTGAAGGCTCAACACCAGAGACCTGCAGGATTACTTCAGCGGATTCGTATTCCTGAGTGGAAGTGGGATCACATTACCATAGACTTTGTGGTAGGGTTGTCGAGGACACGACGAGGCCATGACGCGATTTGGGTAATCGTTGATCGATTAACCAAATCCGCGCACTTCTTAGCGATTCGGAGGACTGATTCCCTGGATCGATTGGCAGATCTGTATTGCCGAGAGATCATCAAACTACATGGTGTTCCGTTGAGTATCATTTCGGATAGAGATCCACGGTTCACATCTCGTTTCTGGCAGAGTCTACAGCAGGCCTTGGGCACAAAGCTCCGTTTCAGTACAGCCTTCCATCCACAGACAGATGGACAGTCAGAGCGGACTATTCAGACTTTAGAGGACCTGCTGAGGTCATGTGTTATGGATTTCGGAGGCAGTTGGGAGGACCATCTGCCGCTGGTAGATTTTGCCTACAACAACAGCTTTCATTCGGCTATCCAGATGGCACCGTTTGAGGCGTTGTATGGTAGACCTTGTCGGACACCCGTCCTCTGGGATGAGGTTGGAGAGGCCCAGTTGTTGGGACCTCATAGAGTTCAGCAGGATGCAGAGTTGTTCCGTACTATCAGACGGAGGATGTCAACGGCGCAGGACCGCCAGAAGAGTTATGTTGATCGGAGACGCAGACCACTAGAGTTCTCTGTTGGCGACCATGTATTTCTGCGAGTTTCACCCACGAAAGGGGTGAAGAGATTTGGCCTCAGAGGTAAGCTAGCTCCGTGGTACATTGGCCCTTTCGAGATCTTGGAGAGGATCAGAGCGGTAGCTTACAGACTGGCACTACCACCGTCCCTGTCAGGTGTGCACGATGAATTTCATGTATCCATGCTGAGGAGATATGTACCCGATCCGACGCATGAGTGGCGATATTCGGTTCGATTCGGCGACATTACATATGAGGAGGTTCCGGTACAGATTCTCGACCGGAAGGAGCGTCAGTTGCAGAACAAGACTATCCGGCTGGTTAAAGTCGGATGGCAGCATCATTCGGACGAGGAGGCTACTTGGGAGCTCGAGGATACGATCCGAGCTCGATATCCCCACCTTTTCACTTGAGGTATGTGATTTAATTTACCGTTCAGCATTTATACTCTATATCTGTTGTTAGTACTTGCTGATGGTAGATAACGAAATTTGGGAATCAAATTTTTATTAGTGGGGGAGAATGTAAAATACCGGAAAATAGGCGAATATTAATAAGGGAATTTTCCGGAATTTTTAGAAATTTTTCGAGAATTTTTCGGAGCTCGTATGGACGAGTTAACGGGAACAAAAACGAGGCCCGGAAAAGCCTGTTTTGGCTACCCCATTTAAATGAGTCAAAGTTGAATTTTTTTCTTATTTCTTTTCCTTTATTTAATTTTCCTTTTCCTTCATTTTTGGCCGTTTCCTCTGCTTCTTCTCCCCGAAACCGCTCGCGCCTCTCCTTGCCTTAACCTCCTCTGCGCCGATACCAGCCGCCTCCTCCTCTTCTCCGAGGCCGAAGCCTTTTTCCCTCTGCCCCTTTCCAGCGCCGCCGACCCGAGTAGCACCGCCGCAAACCGTGCCCTAGCCGCCGGCGACGTACGGAGCAGCGCCGATAGCCGGTGCCCTAGCCTCAGCCCGCGACACCCGACTCCAGGGACGCCACTTCCTTGCCTTTGCCGCCGGCGACGAGAGCCACCGCCGACCCCCTGTCGCCCTAGCCGTGGAGATACCGAGCACTGGCCGATCGCTTCTGCCCTAGCCTTTGCACAGCGCCACTGCCGCCTTCTTTTGCCGATCACCGATCTTCCCTCTTCCCTCTGTGCTGCCAGAGCCGATCACCACAGCCGACGCCACTGACTCCTCTCGGCTGCTTCTCTGTGCCGGCCACCGTTTTCCTCTGCCAGCGTCGATCCTCACCCTTGTGCCCTAGCCGACGCCTCTCTGATTCTCACTGTGCCGCCTCTCCTCTATTCCTGATCAATCTTCCTTTGTGGTGGAATTAGGTCACGGTTGAGGTAAGATTGGATTCTTGGTTTTGGATATCTGTTTTTGATCAGGATAGTGTATCTGGTTTTCGGTAGTAATTAATTAATTGTTGGCAGCAACAACTCTAAGTTCGACAGCAATGTGGTGAATCCCGCAGCAGGAACTTGCTGTGGGGTTGTGCTGTGGTTGGGTAGTCACTCCATTTGGTGGCTATTGGTTCTTATAATGACTGTGAATTGAGGTAAGGTGTAGTGCAGTTGTTTCTTTTGTTGTAGTATGCACCGAATTGAAGGAAGGTTAGGAAAATGAAATTATGATTTGGTTTAGTTAATGGAGGCATGATAGAATTAACTAAATTAAATATTGTGACACAGGATTTTGACACGAGACGAGTATCTCGGAGTCGGATTGGACATTTCGATTGGAGGCGGGTACTTTTGACTTATGTCATTTGATATACATAGTAGTGAATTTAACAAGTTGCATTAATTATGTCCTTTATTTGTTTCGGTTAGTCACTACCCAATATCTGATACATGATTAATTGATTGCTTGATTTGCATCCCATGTATACTTTATTTGTTTATACATGCTTATAGGGGGTAGTGATATACCATGCTTCACCATGTTCAGGACCTAGGTTTTTATACCTTCTGTGTACCTTTGATTCGATATGATTCGTTGACCTAGGGTGCACTTTTCTATATATATGGATTAGGTCAGGATGTTTTTATGATTATTGCCATGCACCATTTGCATGATTGCATGTTGTGCGATAGTCTGCTCCATTATTGTTGAGCACATCACGAGTTACATGGATCTGCACACACCACCACTCATGGGTTAGTGGTCGATTCAGGCAGAGTGTGTTGCAGCAGGGACTCTGTTAGGCACCATTGGTCCGCTCATGGGTAGTGTGACACAACGTGTTATCCAGCAGGGATTCCTCCCCGTCATCGTGTACCGGGAGTTGAGCTCCCCATTTATGATTTGGGGTAGGAGGATAGGTGTACTCCGACAGCATCCGTCCACTCGATCACTCATCGGGAGTAGTGACGACGAGTGCATGGTTGTCACAGCCCTACCAACTCGGCCTCACTATTCCGTGAGATGATCGACTGGCGTCGGGGTGACCATGATCATTGGCATCATATGCATGATGCATTTATTGCTTGTGTTTGTGTTTGTTTGCATTTATATGCTGCATATTGTTTGGATACCTATGTTTGACATGCATACAGGATTTCTCTATCCCTCGGACTGTTTGACCTTATACTCAGGTCCTGGTTAGTACAGTCTCTCCTGTTTACTTCAGATGCATTTTTATCTTTCTTATCAGGAGACTGTACGCATGATTAGTGCTAGGTGTTATTTCCCTACTTTGTATATCAATTGTACCTGCTGAGTGTTGGACTCACCCCGCCTCCATTGTTGATATTTTCAGGTTGATGCTGTCAGGAGAGAGTTCCAGTTGCTGGTCCCTGCATACCTCGAGGATATGATTGGTTTTCTTTGGTTTCTTTTCTGTTCTAGACTGTTTTGAACTTGTTATGTTTTGGATTATTCTACTTATGGATATTGTATGGATTTTATTATTGCGATGGATTTGGATTTGGATTTTATTCTACTACATACCTGCCTAGACGGCAGAAGAGGTGAGTTCGTCGGATTTGAGTTTTACGAGTGTAGTTGAGTAGGGAGGATTTCGAGTCAGAGTACTATTGTTTGTGATTACAATTATTAACTGCGTGGTTGTGACAGCCAGAGGCTGAATATCTATATAAACTGCGTGGTGATTGTTTTTATTTATTGTTATTATTCCAGCCGCCTGTGGCTGAGGTATATGTGTTATGTAGAAGTTTCAGATTGTCCACCGTACAGGGGAGATGCTGCCGGAATTTCTTCGGACAGGGACTCCTCTGGGGCGTGACACTTGATCCTGGGTAAACATGAACCTGATCCCCGAACATATGATGAAGCACTTCAAGATTTAGATGTAGTATCTTGGCAAAAGGCAATGAATTCTGAAATAGAGTCTATGTACTCTAATAAGGTCTGGGAGCTTGTAGAACCACCCGATGGTGTAAAAGCCGTTGGATGCAAGTGGATCTACAAAAGGAAAAGAGGGACAGACGGGAAGGTAGAAACCTTTAAAGCTAGGCTTGTTGCGAAAGGGTACACTCAGAAAGAGGGAATCGATTATGAGGAGACATTTTCACCGGTAGCCATGCTTAAGTCTATCCGGATACTCTTATCCATTGCTGCTAACATGGATTATGAGATTTGACAAATTAACGTCAAGACAGCTTTCCTTAATGGAAGTCTTGAAGAGAACATCCATATGAAGCAACCAGAAAGGTTTATTGAAAAAGGCAAAGGGCATCTAGTGTGCAAGCTTAATCGGTCCATTTATGGACTGAAGCAAGCTTCAAGATCTTGGAACATCCGGTTTAATGAAGTAATCCAGTCATATGGATTTATTCAGTATCCGGATGAGTCTTGTGTATACAAGAAGTGTAACGGAAATATGGTGGTATTTCTTGTACTATACGTAGATGATATTTTGTTAATTGGCAACAATGTCAGGGTATTATCAGACGTAAGGGTATGGCTGTCCAAATAATTTGATATGAAGGACTTAGGAGAATGTGCACACATCCTTGGGATCAAAGTTATAAGGGATCGCAAGAAAAGAATGTTGTGTCTATCCCAAGCTTTATATATAGATACAATTCTTGCTCGTTTTAGCATGCAAAACTCCAAGAAAGGTTTCTTACCTTTTAGGCATGGAGTAGCCTTATCTAAAGAGATGTCTCCAAAAACATCAAAGGAGATTGAGGACATGAAGGCAGTTCCTTATGCTTCGGCTGTAGGAAGCCTTATATATGCAATGTTGTGTACGAGACCTGATATCTGTTTTGCCGTGGGCATGGTTAGCAAATATCAAAGTAACCCTGGACAAGGACATTGGACTGCAGTAAAGCATATATTAAAGTACCTGAGAAGGACTAGAGATTATATGCTAGTTTACCAAGCAGACGATTTACTCCCTGTGGGTTACATGGATTCGGACTTCCAATCAGATAGGGACAACAGTAAGTCTACATTAGGCTATATGTTTACTTTAGGAGGTGGAGCCATTGCATGGAGGAGTGTTAAGCAGAAATGCATCTCAGACTCAACCATGGAAGCTGAGTATGTGGTCGCCTCTGAGGTAGTCAAAGAAGCTGTATGGCTCAGGAACTTTCTAATGGACTTAGATGTGATTCCTGGTTTGTCCAAGATCGTCACAATTTATTGTGATAATAGTGGAGCAGTTGCAAACTCGAAGGAACCACGCGCCCATAAGGCAAGTAAACATATAGAGCGCAAGTACCACCTGATACGAGAAATCGTCAAGCGAGGAGAAGTTGTCGTCGCCAAGATAGCATCAGCAGATAACCTAGCAGATCCTTTCACTAAGTTCCTTCGAGCGAAAGCTTTTGATCGGCATGTGGAGGGGATGAGAATCAGATGTATGGCAACAGAGCTTATACTTTTAGTATAAGTGGGAGATTGATGGAGTATATACTTAAAAGTTTAGCTTTTGTACACATTTATTTTGAAATAAAGAATCACATTGGTCAAATGTTTACATTTATTTGTTAAATGTAATTGTTCAATTAATTTATATAGTAGATAACATGAAGTGTGGAGTCACACTTAGAAGATCATGTTGTCGGTTCTCTATAAAGTATAAACAGTTGCTCAGACTAAGATGGAAAGGAACAAACCATCAGAATAGACGTAGTGTAATTAAGTATTAGTTTATCTTGACTAATAAATTACACTGATACACTTTAAGTGTATTGAGTAGGATCATTTAGATAAGTTCTTTTTATACTGACTTAGTAAAAGAACTAGACCTTGGTTATTATGGAAGTGTGTGCTCTTAATCCTAATATAATAACAAGCATGTATATTTAATATTCATTTCTTTGACTTATCAAAGGGTGAGGTTAAGCTCGATAAATCAATATGCCCGATAAGTTGAGAAATGATATTACTTATAGTATATGTTGTTGATTATAGAAGGAATATGTGTCCTAGTTATCTAGGTTGAGAATGTCCCCAAGAGAAGCTCATAAGGACTGTCATGTTAAACCCTGCAGGTGGACCTAGTCCAACATGACAATAAAGTTGAGTGGTACTACTCTTGGAGCTAGATATTAATTAAATGAGTTGTCAGTAACTCACTTAATTAGTGGACATTCGTAATCTTAAACACAGGGAGACTAACACACTCATGATAAGAAGGAGCCCATAATGTAATTTGGGATTGGTGCGGTAGTGCGGTAATAACTCTCTAGTGGAATGAGTTATTATCGATGAACTTGAGTTGTGTGTTCAAGGCGAGCACGGGATACTCAAGCTCATCGGAAGGCCAAAACCAATTTCTCCTCTAGGTCCCTATTGTAGCCTCAATAAAGCATCAAGTCCATCCAAAGAAAAGCCTATCTTGGTGTCCAAGAAGGGGCCGCATCATACGAGATTACTTGGCCTAAGTCAGAGTACATACATTGACAAGGTATTACTTCGGTTTGCCATGCAGAACTCCAACAAGGGATTTCTACCGATGCCACATGGTGTGAGTCTTTCGAAGACTCAAGGTCCCTCTTCTAGAGAGGAGAGAGACGGCATGGATCAGATCCCTTATGCTTCAGCCATAGGATCTATCATGTACGCCATGCTATGTACTCGTCCTGATGTCTCGTATGCTTGGAGCATGACGAGCAGATACCAGTTAGATCCAGGTGAAAGTCACTGAATAGCCACTACAACTTAAACCCTCATAGACATCGGTTTTCCACCGATGTCTATTACATTTTCGACCGATGTCTATGAAGGCGATGTAAAAGGTCTGCCATTTTAGACATCGGGTTAAAACCGGTGTAGTATCACTTAACGACATCGGGTGTAAAACCGATGTAATATTATATGTTAATAACACCAGTTTTGGCAGCGGTATACGACCGATGTAATATTTGTTAATGACACCGGTTTTGCAACGGTGGAAAACCGATGTAATATCAATATTGTTTAACGGCACAAATCTGATTTCCAAAATAGTGAAAAACCAATATTATTACCAAGCAAATCATAAAATTAAGTTAATATTATTAATTCACTAACAAAATCACAAAAAAAATGCACCGATGTATCTAAACACACCAAGTCAATATCCATATAACCAACACATAAATATTCTTCTTACAACATAAAAAGATAATAAATATTGTGCACATCAAGTCGGTATCCACAAATTACACTTAACTATTCTTCTTACAACATCAAAAGGTAATAGATAGTACACAAATATGTTTCTTACTGGTGCCAACGTTATCCTTCTTGCTCTGTGCATAGTAGCTAAGTTTACCCGTGAAGCTAAACCGAGCACAGATAATCCTCCAGAACTGATGCTTCTTCCCATGTTACCACTGCCAACAATGTTGCCTACAGAGCTTGTAAGTCTTGGCCCTACATTACCCAATACTGGAGAAACTCCCAAACCAAGAACAGAACTATGATTCCCAAAGCTGAACTTGAGGAAATACCAGTTATTGACCCAGTGACTCCATTAATATTACTAATACTAAAAGCATGATTTCCAACAACATTAATATCCCCTCTATTTGTGACACCAGAGCCATGAGGCATCTGCATGAAAAAAATCCAGAATCAATATTGATCCTGTCCGAATCGCTGAATCAATGGACGCTGGGCACGTGGCGCTCTCCTAGTTGCTGACGTAGATCTCCGACCGGTCGTACGGAGCTCCGGCGAACCTGCAAAGAAGTCGGGCCGGGAAGGGGTTCCCGGTGATGACCCTCCGACGCTCAAGTTAGGCAAGTGGACAGCGAAGAAGTGGCTCAGAATCTCAGAGAATGCGTACCTCCGGTGAAGTGTGAGGCTCCTTATATAGAGCTGGGCAGGGGCTCACGCACACATACCGAGATGAATACGTGTCCTCAACCCACACCCCCATATGGGCTTGTCAGAAGAGCTTACCGGACACCATACTGCTACAGTCCGAGCACATCTCTGATGGGACAGCGGAATCCTATGTCATAAGATCCTGCTTATGGCCTGGCCGTTGAACAATACCTCTGTCAGAAGATGTTACCTTGTCCTTTTGTCTCTTCTTACTCCATGCCGGGTGCCAGTCCGGTCGGCAATCCCTCGCGTCCGGCCGGTTGAATGTGCTGGTCCGCTAGGGAGATTCCCGGTCAAGTGCTCTATGGACTGTTCGCCGTGTTGCCCTCGCCTCCGTTCAACATGAGCGTCGGAACCCCGACTCCCCGCGGGGGTGCCTTTGATGTCATTTAGACCCCGGTCGGTCGTCTGATCGGTCGGTCCACCCTTTTTCGGTCGGCCGGTCCACCCTTTTCCGGTCGGCCGATCGGTCCAACCTTTGTCCAAAGTCGGCCGGTCGGTCCACCCTTCTCCAATCCTTTTGACCTTTTGACTTACGCGTGGCGTTGACTCCCCGGAACGAGGGTCCCCTGTTCTTACCGCCGGATCACTTGCCTCCCCTTCAAGTCTAGTCGAAGGAGGCGATTAGTCCGACTGACTAGACGATTTGTTTCGCCGAGCGGCTCTTCCAAGAAACCATCCTCTGCTCGGCAGATATGGCGGTAACTAAGGCCTCAGTCAACGCCACTATCCCTCGGATCTCCTCGGAAGCTGCACCCATCTCCCTCATTAAGGCCAAGCACGCGCTCTGCGCCTCGAAAAGGCGCATATTAAATGCTCTCCCGTGGCGGAATACCACGTGGCCTTGCTGCCGTCAGCGTACGGCGGCGGCGCTGCGGGTGATGAGATCGAGGCGGTTCAAAATGAACGGTGGAGGCCGCTCGGGCTCCGCCTTATAAAACCTTCGCTTTCTCCCCTCTTCGCCGCATTTGCATCTGCGCGAGTTCAACAGCTGCCTTTGGTGTTTCGGTGCTCCGGCGATCCTGTTGCTGCTGCTTCTGACGATTCCTTGTTCTTCTTCAATCTCTATTCTTCTCTGTAAGGCTCTTTTTCTTTTCTATTTCTGGTTTTCTTTGCATTCCTTTCCCAAGTTTTCATCCTCGGGATACTGTTTCGTTGCCCTCTTCTTGCTTTTATCCTCTGCCTTTCGTCTTTTTTGGTTTGGTCCGCTCGGACAATGGCCCAATCTTCTCAACCCGAAGACCAAACCCTCGGCCCATGGTACACTACCATGGAGTCGCGCATCGATCGGCACGACGTCGATGTTCTGATTAATAGTTTCGATATCCCCTCCAACCTTGAAATCATCCTACCAACAGACTCCGCTCGGCCAAACAAACCGCCGCGCGGAGCTTTTTGTGTTTTCCGCGACCAGTTCACCGCCGGTCTGCGATTTCCGATCCATACCTTCATCGGTGTAGTCGTCCTATTTAAAATCCATAACATTCCCCTCCGACCAGAGGTCTTCTATTACTTATATTACCCTAAACAGTCCGAGTCGGGCACTTACATGTTCCAGGCTCGGCCCGGCTTGGTTTTCTTCAATAAACTTCCTTCTTCCAATAAGCATTGGGAAGAATTTTACTTTTACATTCGCCTTCCCGAGCGGGCTTCCTTCCGAACCCAATGGCAGACCGAAAATCCTCTCTCCCCAGAACTCAAAAGATTCAAGACCCGGCCGGATTATCTTCACGCCACCAACATGCTTGCCGGTCTGCGGATTGACATCAACAAATTCCTTCTAGAGGGGGTCATGTACATATTCAGGCTGAGTCCGATCAGAACACCCCTCCCGAGCGGCTTCGGTAAGAATTTTACTTGTACATTTGCCTTGCTTGCTAACTGATTTTTTGGTATTCTGAAGAGGAAGGCGGCGGCACTTGAAGCCGCGGCGCGGCCAAAGAAATGGAGGCGCTCGGCATCGAGCCGGTCGTCTCGCATGAAGGGGAGAGCGGGACTCATGAAGAGTCGGCCGCTCAGGCCTCTCATCAGAATGTGGCAGGAGGAGCTACTCCCAGCGGAGGACCAACTGTTCAAGAGGAAGGCTCCGCTCGGGAGGAAGAGCAACCTCGACAAAAGAGGCGCCGAGTGGAGATTCCCCTTCGATCGGCTACGTCCGCGGTCCAGCCATCCGAGCGGGTCACTACAACCGCTGGCGGCAAGGCTCCACAGGTCGAGGCGATTTCGTCCGATCGGACACCATCGCATTTGGACGCGTCGGTGGACCCTCTTGAGGCCGTTCCCGTCAGCGTCCTTCCGCCCGCTTCCCGCCGAGTCCAGCGTTCAACAGTTTTATCCCAATTTTCGGCGCCGGCCTCCGATCCTCTCCCATCCTCCGCTCGGACGACCCCTGGTCATGGCCGCATTGTTAGGGTCACCCTGCATCTCCCCACCGAGGAGATTTTACCCGAGTCCGAGCGGCCAACTGCACCTGAGCACACAATCATTCTGAAGGGGCCCCTAGCCGAGATGTGGGCCGACGCTCGGGCACGCGTCGCGATGATCCCCCTCCGCAATTTGGCCAACAGCCACATGCAAGAGGCCACGGGGGTAAGTTAGAAAACGAAGTTTTTTATGCATTCTTTCCGCTCGGCTTATTAAGGCTTTTGTTAATCGCAGAGATGGGTAGAAGAGATAGCTGTCTCCAACCGCCTGGCGATGGTGGATGAATAGTTGAGAAAGCTGAAGGCTACAGGCGGTCCGTCCGGCTCTCAAGGCCTCTCTTACTCTGAGCTGTAGAAAGAGCTCCAGAAGACCCAAGGCTTGTTGGCAGCCGAGCAGAAGAAGACGGCCGATCAGGCTCACCATCTGGCCGAATTTGAGCGGCAAGTCAAGACGCTCAATCAAAAGATAAGCCTGGCCACCACTCGGAAGAACACAGCCATCACCGATTTGGAGAAGAAAAATGTAGAGGCTCGAGGCTTGGAGCAGAAAGTTAAAGACTTGATGGACCAACTGGCCAATGAGAAGATTGCCCGATCGGCTGAGGTGGTGAAGCTCGAGGCGGCTTTACAAGAACACAAGGCAGTCGCCGATGCTTCCCGAGCGGCCTTTAAAGAATATCAAGACGCCGAACCAAGGCGGGTTGCTGCCCTGAGACAAAATTACATCCGTTCGGCCTAATTTTCGGAGAAAGTTTGTGAGCGGATGTACACTGCCTTTGACCTGGCTATGACCGCCACCACAACATATCTGAAGTCCAAGGGTCTCCTTCCCGACTCTCATCCCGGCCTTAGATCAAGTGGCGCTCCTCGACAACATCCCGAAGGATCTTTATGATTATTTAGAATAGAAGCTTAAATGTAATCTGGCCGCTCGGCAAAAAACTATCACCTTTTGTAATTCGACCGTTCGACCCTAATTTATTTAATGCTATCCTTGCTTTTTCTTTTGCTAATCCATATGCATGCCTTCTGCTCGCCCCTTATCACGTCTCTCGTGTGTTCGAAAGGGATTTTTACGAAGTATTTTACGTAACTTTTCCACTCGGCCGAGTATGTCCTGCTTCGACAGAAATATATTGTCACGCCCCAGAGGAGTCCCTGTCCGAAGAAATTTCGGCAGCATCTCCCCTGTACGACGGACAATCTGAAACTTCTACATAACACATATACCTCAGCTACAGGCGGTTGGAATTATAACAATAAATAAAAACAATCACCACGCAGTTTATATACCTCAGCTCTGGCTGTCACAACCATGCAGTTAATAATAGTAATCACAAACAATAGTACTCTGACTCGAAATCCACCCTACTCAACTACACTCGTAAAGCTCAAATCCGACGAACTCACCTCTTCTGCCGTCCAGGCAGGCATGTAGTAGAATAAAATCCAAATCATACCAAAAGTCCATCAAACGGAAGGATTCCATACAATATCCATATGTAAAATCCAAAACAAGACTAAAACAAAGTCTGATAGAGAAAAGCTAAATAAAATAACAACTCAAAACTAGCAGAGGACTAGCACTACGTGCTGTGGGAACCAGCGACTGGAACTGCTCCTGACAGCCTCAACCTGAAAATATATCAACAATGGAGGCGGGGTGAGTCCAACACTCAGCAGGTACAACTGATATGCATAATAAAACAAATAACAGACAACACTAATCATGCGTACAGTCTCTTGAATACGAGAAGGATAAATGCAACTGAAACGAAATCAGGAGATAACTGTACTAACCGGGATCAAAGTACAAAGGTAACAGGGTCGTCAGATCGGGGGAGTCATAATCCTGTATGCATGTCAATCATATGCATCCATATAAATGCAGCAAGTAAATGCAGCAATCACAAACAATAAATGCAATAAATGCATATGGTGACCGTGCACTCTGACATCACTGCTCCTGATGAGCGACCGAGTGGACGGGATGCTGTTGGAGTACTGCTGTCCTCTGACCCCAAATCATAAATGGGGGAGCTCAATGCTCTCAACTCCCGGTACACGATGATGGGGAGGAAATCTCTACCGGCTACCACGCTGAGTCATCTGACCAACGGAGCCAAACAAAGTCCACCATTTGCCGGCTACCACGCTGCTACACTAAATGCCAGCGGAGCCAAACAGAGCGGAACTGACTGCCGGCTACCACGCTGAGTCACCTGACCAACGGAGCCAAACAGAAGAACCGCCACACACCTGCCTGATATACCATTAATCCATGGGTGGTGGTGTGTGCAGTACATGTAACTGGCGATGGGCTCAACCATAGTGGAGCCGACAATCGCACAGCATGCAATCATGATGCATGACACTAAGCATGGCAATCTCATGAATAACATAGTAATGACCATATAAATAATACAAAGTGTGTACCACTGGAAGATGTATCAGATAGAAGGTACACAAATCAGATAGGGCATCAAATAAACCCTAGATCCAGAAGATAACATAGCATGTGGTTGGGTCACTACCTAAAGCATATATGATCAGGTAAATAATATGCAGTGCAGAATAAATAAACAAGCAACCATGTAACTATCATGTAGTAACTGTTAGAATTTTTCGGGCCACGAAAATCGCTTTTCGCGTCGCGGAAACCCCGAAACACCCTAGCCAAGGATCTCGTGCAAAGAAAAATCCGATTCGAAAAATTCCACGTATTTATATCATGCTTAATACCCGAATATGTTAGATCTACTCCTAGATCTATAGTTTAAAGAAAAACTACCTTTGATGCGTGCCCTTCGCTTATCCCGCTCGACTAAGGTTGAAGTTGGATCTAGAGGGCACAAAGTAGAGCCCCTCTATATGTGTCCACACAAGCAATTAGGTGGAGAAGATGACCGAAACAAGGTGTGCTAGCACCTATGTGGTTTTCGGCCAAGAAGAGGAGGAAGAGAGGGAGAAGTTGCCGAGAGCACCAAGGAAGAAGAAGAATAAAAAAAATTGAATTCAAAAATTCAATCAATCCACCATATCATGTGGCCGGCCACATAAATGTCATTAAGTGGGCAATTAATGCTCTTAATTGCCCCCTTAATGTGGCCGGCCACTCATGGGTAACCTCCCATGAGGTGGCAAGCATGAGGTGGCATGGTGATGTGTAGCATCCCCATTGGTTCTCCCATGCCACCTCATCAAATGTGGTGGCATCCAAGTCAAGTCAATATTGACTTTCAACCTTCCTAATTTGGCCAAAGTCAAACATGACCAAATTAACTCCCTTAATTGATTTATCCAACATTTGGATCATACTTGAGTCTAACTCATAGTCAAGTCAAACTTGTGGATTTAGGTCAAGTCAAACTTGCCTTTTATAGACTTTCCATATTTAGCCAAGTCAAACTTGACTTCATCTTTCCTCTTGGTTCATCATATGAACTAGTCTCCATCTATTGCTCTATGTGTGTGACCCTATAGGTTCTTGTCAACGTTGGCAATGTCCCTAAATCCAATTAGGGACATAAGCAATGAGAGGTATCTAGCAACACATCATTGCTACCCAAGTTACAAGAATGTTGAGATCCAACATCACCAATATGACTAATAATTGTGACTCTCACAATATGTGACATTGTCCTTCTATCCTTGATATCTAGATTGATCTTATATGAGGCATAGACCGTGTCATCCTCCAATCAATCTAAGTGTCTTGAACTCCAAGTAGACTCACTATAATCAAATAAGCACAATATCACATATTGCCTTATTTGGGCATGGCCATGCACTTAGTGATCTCACTCTATCAAGACTATGATATCACTCCTGTAATATAGGAGGATAGATCCCATCTACATCACTCACATCCCTCCGATAATTTGTTACATACCCAATGTCGCCTTTATAGTCCACCCGATTACGGGTGACGTTTGACGAAACCAAAGTACATAACTCCTTATGTAGGAACCATGGTGACTTGGTCTAAGGACTAAAGTCATACTAATAGTCACTTGAGAAAGTATATGACACTCATATAACGATCCATGATACTTTCTCATGGCGGGTCATTCAGTATACATTCTCCAATGTATACCCATGTGTCAACTTGATATCTCATATCCATGACTTGTGAGATCAAGTCATCATGTTGACCTACATGCTAGTCTCAATGCATTAACATTGTCCTTCTATGTTAATACTTGACTAGGAATAATTAAGTGTAGTGTTCTCTATATCATCTCACTATCGATTCAACTAATCGATTGATATAGATATGAACCTACTACCCTAGGACATTATTATACTTATTTATATAGCACAAATACACACAAGTATAATAATCACAATGCCTTTATTTATATATCAGAAATATATGTACAAGAATATGATACAAAGAGTCCAAAAAGTAACCATCACATGATTGGCTCTAGGGCTCTCACTAACAATCTCCCACTAGCACTAGTGCCAATCGTTGTAGTATCTAATACCCAATGACCTAGTGTGACCATCATGCTTAGCAAAGCCTTGGTTAAGGGATCCGCGACGTAGCCTCCGTGGGTACTCTGCAAATCTTCACATCTCCTCGATCGATGATCTCGAATGAGATGGAAGCGCCGTAGTATATGCTTTGTCCCGCTGGTGTAGCTAGTTTCATTTATAATCTCATTGTTTGCATAATATGAGACCAACCATGAATTTAACTATTTAAGCCATCAAATGAAGAAATCCATCAAATGTGCAAATGATGTTGATGAGTTCCATTGACTTGTAGAATGCTGTGAATTGTATGTCTCTATTCCAGCCAACCATCAGACACGATACCCGATCGCGATTCATATCTCGTCATGTTTGGAAGCTAGCATCAGTGTAACCCTTTACAACTAGATGCTCATCACCTCCAAATATCAAGAAATAATCCTTAGTCCTTCTCAAGTACTTAAGGATATTCTTGACCGCAATCCATGATGCTCACTGGTATCTGCTCGTCATGCTCAAAGCATACGAGACATCGTGACGAGAGTACATAACATGGCGTGCATGATAGATCCTATGGCCGAGGCATAGGGATCTTATCCATGCGGTCCCTCTCCTCTCTAGAAGAGGGACTTTGAGTCTTCGAAGACTCACACCATGTGACATCGCAGATTTCCCTTCTTGGAATTTGCATGGCAAACCGAAGTAATACCGTGTCAATGTATGTATTCCGACTTAGGCCAAGCAATCTCTTAGATCTATCTCTATAGATCTTAATGCCTAGAATGCAGGCTGCTTCACCTAAGTCCTTCATTGAGAAACAATTCCCTAGCCAAGTCTTCACAGACTGTAGCGAGGAAATGTCGTTCCCAATGAGAAGTATGTCATCCACATACAATACGAGGAAGACAACTGTGCTCCCACTAACCCTCTTGTAGACACAGGGTTCATCTTCGTTCTTGATGAAACCAAACTGTTTGATTGCATCATCGAATCGAAGATTCCAGCTCCGAGAGGCTTGCTTCAGACCATAAATGGCCCTATGCAGCTTGCATACTCTGCTAGTATGCTGTGGATCTACAAAACCCTCAGGTTGTGTCATGTACACATCCTCGAGGACGCTGTCTTGACATCCATCCGCCATATCTCATAATCATGGTAGGCTGCAATAGCAAGCATAATCCGAATGGACTTAAACATCGCTACTGGAGAGAAGGTTTCATCATAGTCAATACCATGAATCTGCTTGAAACCTTTAGCTACCAGTCTACCTTTATAGGTATGAGTAAGTCCGTCCATGTTAGTCTTTCTCTTAAAGACTCACTTACACCCAATGGGTTTGACCCCTTCAGGTGGATCAACCAAGGTCCAAACTTGGTTGGTGTACATGGAATCCATTTCAGATCTCATGGCTTCTAGCCATGACTCAGAATCTGGGCTCATCACAGCTTCCTGATAGGTGGTAGGCTCATTCTCAATGAGCATAACGTCATCATGGTCAGGCAAGAGAAATGAGTATCTCTCAGGCTGACGACGTACCCTATCAGACCTGCGAAGAGGTAGGTCTACATGAACAGGTTGTTGTTCCACAACTTCTTGTGCAACAATCTCATCATCCACAACTCTTTGTGGTTCCTGTTCAGTATCCATCAATGGCTCAGTGTTTTGGTCGTTGTCTTGAACTTCTTCAAGATCAAACGAACTTCCACTAGCCTTTCTAGAAACAAAGTCCCTTTCTAGAAAGACCCCAGTCTTAGCAACAAACACTTTGTGCTGACTAGGAATGTAGAAGTAATATCCCTTAGTTTCCTTGGGATATCCTATAAAATAACACTTATCAGATTTGGGTCCCAGTTTGTTTGAGACTTGACGTCTAACGTAAGCCTCACAACCCCAAACCCTCATGAAAGACATCTTGGGACTCCTCCCAGTCCATATCGTATATGGTGTCTTCATGACCGCCTTTGATGGAACACGGTTAAGTGTGAACGCGTCTAGAGCATATCCCAAAAGGATATAGGAAGATCTCGTGACTCATCATAGATCGTACCATATCTAATAAGGTACGATTCCCTTTCAGATACACCATTCCACCGTGGTGTTCCAGGGAGGAGTGAGTTGGGATAGAATCCCACACTGCTAGATAGTCACTAAACTCATGGCTTAAGTATTCTCCACCTCGATCTGATCAAGTATCTTAATACTTTTGCCGAGCTGGTTTTACTTCATTTCTGAATTCCTTGAACTTTTCAAAGGATTGACTTATGTGTCATCAAGTACACATAACCATATCTACTGAAGTCAGTAAATGTGATAAAGTACCTATAACCACCCCGGCGATATTGAAAGGGCCACATACATCACTATGTATGAGTCCTAGCAAGTCTGTCGCTCTCTCGCTATGTCCACTAAAGGGAGTCTTAGTCATCTTGCCTAGAAGGCATGACTCACATGTCTCATATGATTCAAAATCAAATGAGTCCAGCAAACCATCCTTATGGAGCTGGGACAAGCGACTCTCGTTTATGTGGCCTAGGCGGCAATGCCAGAGATAGGTTGGGTTCAACTCATTTGATCTCAACCTCTTGGTACTCACGTTATAGATAGGGCTCTCTAAATCTAGAATATAGAGGCCATTCATCAGATGTGCACTACAATAGAACATATCTTTCAAATAAACAGAACAACATTTGTCCTTTATTATGAATGAAAAACCTTTATTATCTAAACAGGAAACTGAAATAATATTCTTTGTTAGTGCAGGGACATAACAACAATTATCTAGTTCCAATACAAGCCCAGCGGGCAGAGATAGAAAATATGTTCCTACAGCAATAGCAGCAACCCTTGCTCCATTGCCTACTCGTAGGTCCACCTCGCCCTTTGCCAATGCCCTGCTACTTCTCAGCGCCTGCACATTAGTACAAATGTGAGATGCACATCCAGTATCTAATGTAGAAATAGAAAGGTTGACTTCTATAACATTTATACCTGAAGTAGAAGCCTCGCTTCTTTTCTTCTTAAGATCCTTCAAGTAGATCTTGCAGTTCCTCTTCCAGTGCCCTGTCTGACCACAGTGGAAGCAGGTAGCATCCTTTTGCACCCCGCCCTTGGGTTTGAGTGCTGAAGAGCTGGCTTTGCCCTTGGTCTGGGTCTTACCCTTACCCTTGGGCTTCCACTTGCCCTTACCCTTGCTCTTTTGTACCATCAGGACGGTACTGGTCTTGGTAGTGGTGAGATTGGGCTCAGCAGTTCTCAACATGTTGAGCATCTCGGGCAGTGGTTTGTCTAATTCGTTCATGTTATAGTTCATGACGAATTGACGGTAACTTGCCGGCAACGATTGCAGGATCAAGTCAGTGGCCAGCTCTTGGCCCAATGGGAACCCCAACCTCTCTAGGTTCTCGACGTACCCAATCATCTTGAGTACGTGAGTTCCTACAGGGGTTCCCTCTTTCATCTTACATGAAAAGAGGGCCTGAGTCACTTCAAACCTCTCATGCCTGGCTTGCCCTTGATATAATTGCTTAAGATGGCCAATCATATCAAAGGCATTCATGTTCTCGTGTTGCTTCTGAAGCTCAGAGGACATGCAGCATAGCATTAGGCACGACACGTCTAACGCATCGTCTTGATGCTTCTGATGAGCATCCTTAATGCTACGAGCGGCAGAGGCTGGTGGTGCTTCAGGAACTGCTTGCTCCAGAACGTACAGCTTACGTTCCTGCATGAGGACTATCCTCAGGTTCCTGTACCAGTCCAGGAAGTTAGCTCCTGTGAGCTTGTCCTTCTCAAGGACAGATCGTAGGGAGAGAGTGTTCGCGTTTGGTGACATGGCAATCTACAACATATTAAACATGCAGAGAATCAATATCATATTCTATCATCTAATTAGGCCTTTAATTAAATGATGCTCCCACTGAATTTTGTGGGACAAGATCCACATCATACTACATCTTGAGTCAGCTTTGGCTGAATCGCCCAAGACCTAGTATGATCGGTAGGTAGCTAATTACCAATTACATCTCCATGCAACTCTTGTTTATAGGATCAAGATTTAACTTTTACAAATAATCTTGAGTTAGCTTTGGCTAAATCGCCCAAGATTATTTATAAACGTGATCTTGTCCTACCTTTCCAACTATTGGAATACGCCTATAGCTTCACTCGATCCAATTGAGCTTTGCTAGCTACTCAATCTAATTGAGCTCAATCTAACCCGAGCGTGATAGGCGGGACCAAGGTTGTCCCTCCGCATCCTACCAAGATTAAATGCATTGCTCTGCTTTGGCAGATACGACAATCGCATATGATCGAGGTAGTGATGGGTATCATGGCCCGGTAGGCGTTTACGAGTTGATTTCGATTTAGATCTAATCTAATCGACGATGTGCATCATATTTAGGCGTAAATTAAATCTAATTTAAATCCTAAATGTGTATTGTGCACATCAAGATGTGGTTCCCACATCACATGTGCATCACATACACTCATGCATATTCTATTCTACACAAACATGCATCACATACACATAAGCAAAAATAAAATATATACATTTAAATTATGTGATTGGTCATGGCCCTACTAGGATCCTCTCTAGCCAAAGAGAAGATCCAATGGTCATCCTAGGGTCTAGGTGGCAGCTTCTCCAAGCTCCTCCTTCCGATCCCCATGTGTTGCCGGCATGCTCCCGCGAGTCCGTCTTCTCCGGAATTTCGTCATCTTCAAATTTTGTACATTACAAAATTTATACTCGAGTTACATTCGAGTCTTAAAACTAATTTTTACAGAAATAAAATAATGGAAAAAGGCAACACGCAGGTCGCATCCACAATACAGCACACACAACACATGACGGCATTATGAATTACACGCATAATTTTTCATAAAAATTTTGGGACTTGGGCCATGACCAACACATACTGTACATAATTCAGAATTGTGTATTTTTTTTTTTTATTTAAAATTTTTCTACTGATTTTTCTGAATTTTTGAGTCCCTTCTCCACGGCGGTCCCGCTAAGCGGGTTTCGGGCGTAATCGCGGGACAAGGCCCCTTGCGGGGTTAGGGGCAGCGCCCCTATTCGCGAAATAACCTTCGCGAGTGTCCTCTTGCGATTATACAGCGCCCTTACCCGCTGTCCCAAAATCTATTTGGGTGAAACTTGCCGTTTCGGAGAAATTTTTCTCGGTGACAAAAGTGTACAAGTGCTTCGCACTCGTTCTTTCGCCTCTACGAGAAAAATACCCAAAAATTCCTAAAATTTAGAAAAATCACAGAAACTTAAAAGCATCTAAATTTTGTATCTAATACAGAAAAAAAAATAAATACGTGCTTCGCACGATGGCTCTGATACCACTGTTAGAATTTTTCGGGCCACGAAAACCGCTTTTCGCGTCGCGGAAACCCCGAAACACCCTAGCCAAGGATCTCGTGCAAAGAAAAATCCGATTTGAAAAATTCCACGTATTTATATCATGCTTAATACCCGAATATGTTAGATCTACTCCTAGATCTATAGTTTAAAGAAAAACTACCTTTGATGCGTGCCCTTCGCTTATCCCGCTCGACTAAGGTTGAAGTTGGATCTAGAGGGCACAAAGTAGAGCCCCTCTATATGTGTCCACACAAGCAATTAGGTGGAGAAGATGACCGAAACAAGGTGTGCTAGCACCTATGTGGTTTTCGGCCAAGAAGAGGAGGAAGAGAGGGAGAGGTTGCCAAGAGCACCAAGGAAGAAGAAGAATCAAAAAAATTGAATTCAAAATTCAATCAATCCACCATATCATGTGGCCGGCCACATAAATGTCATTAAGTGGGCAATTAATGCTCTTAATTGCCCCCTTAATGTGGCCGGCCACTCATGGGTAACCTCCCATGAGGTGGCAAGCATGAGGTGGCATGGTGATGTGTAGCATCCCCATTGGTTCTCCCATGCCACCTCATCAAATGTGGTGGCATCCAAGTCAAGTCAATATTGACTTTCAACCTTCCTAATTTGGCCAAAGTCAAACATGACCAAATTAACTCCCTTAATTGATTTATCCAACATTTGGATCATACTTGAGTCTAACTCATAGTCAAGTCAAACTTGTGGATTTAGGTCAAGTCAAACTTGCCTTTTATAGACTTTCCATATTTAGCCAAGTCAAACTTGACTTCATCTTTCCTCTTGGTTCATCATATGAACTAGTCTCCATCTATTGCTCTATGTGTGTGACCCTATAGGTTCTTGTCAACGTTGGCAATGTCCCTAAATCCAATTAGGGACATAAGCAATGAGAGGTATCTAGCAACACATCATTGCTACCCAAGTTACAAGAATGTTGAGATCCAACATCACCAATATGACTAATAATTGTGACTCTCACAATATGTGACATTGTCCTTCTATCCTTGATATCTAGATTGATCTTATATGAGGCATAGACCGTGTCATCCTCCAATCAATCTAAGTGTCTTGAACTCCAAGTAGACTCACTATAATCAAATAAGCACAATATCACATATTGCCTTATTTGGGCATGGCCATGCACTTAGTGATCTCACTCTATCAAGACTATGATATCACTCCTGTAATATAGGAGGGATAGATCCCATCTACATCACTCACATCCCTCCGCATAATTTGTTACATACCCAGTAATCGCCTATATAGTCCACCCAATTACGGGTGACGTTTGACGAAACCAAAGTACATAACTCCTTATGTAGGGATCCATGGTGACTTCAGGTCTAAGGACTAGTAGTCATACTAATAGTCACATGAGAAAGTATATGACACTCATATAACGATCCATGATACTTTCTCATGGCGGGTCATTCAGTATACATTCTCCAATGTATACTCATGTGTCAACTTGATATCTCATATCCATGACTTGTGAGATCAAGTCATCATGTTGACCTACATGCTAGTCTCAATGCATTAACATTGTCCTTCTATGTTAATACTTGACTAGGAATAATTAAGTGTAGTGTTCTCTATATCATCTCACTATCGATTCAACTAATCGATTGATATAGATATGAACCTACTACCCTAGGACATTATTATACTTATTTATATAGCACAAATACACACAAGTATAATAATCACAATGCCTTTATTTATATATCAGAAATATATGTACAAGAATATGATACAAAGAGTCCAAAAAGTAACCATCACATGATTGGCTCTAGGGCTCTCACTAACAGTAACCAACCGAAACAAAATGATTACACAATCACTGCTATATGTTAAACATATTATTATGCATATCAAAGACATAAGTCAAAGTACCCGCCTCCAATAGGAAAATTAGATCAGTCCGGTCCAACTCGGACGTCGAGATGCTCGTCTCGAATCAAAGTCCTGTAATAAACCGTATAGTTTAGCTAAATTTAAGTATAAGCAAATAGCTAAACTAATTTCTAATCCACTGACCAGTTAGGGTTAGTTTCATTAACCCCCAATTACACCGTTATATACCTTCTAAACCTAAATCAATAATTATTGCTAACACACAAGCAATAATCTACCACAAAGATCAAAACCCTAAATCTTACCTCAATTCACAATCAAAGCTGATTGCTACAGGATGAGGTAGCTGCTGGAAACCCTCCACTGAGGTGATCAAAAACCTAACAAAATGTATAAAATCATATCCCAATTTCACACTAGCAGCTTACCCTTGACCATAAATGGAAGAAACCCACCGTATAGGGGTGAACCAGGGTATCAACAACGACTTTGGGTCGAATCTGATGGCCAACGACAGTGCTAGGGCTCGGCTGTACTGGCTTCGTGCGGGAAGTAGGAACTCGGCCGGCGGCAGATTAGGGCAGAGAAGAACAGCCGGCGCTAGACTCGGTTGCCAGCACAGAGGCGACCGTCGGCACTACTCCGGCAGCGTTGGCTAGGGCTGAGGAGAAGCGGCTGAAAAGTAGAAGGGCAGCACGAAACTGTCGGCTGTGAGGGTCGCTGGCAGCACAGAGGGGAGAAAGCTAGGCGCTGTACTGCAAGGTGACACCGTGGAGATGGGTGTCGCGGCTGAGGCTAGGGCACCGGCGACGACTCGAATGTCGACGAGGAGAAGAATTTGGCCGCCAGAGTGAGTTGCGGCCGGCAGTGAATGGCTCGCTAGGGCAAGCGAGGAAGGAGCAGAATCGGCTGAGGAACCTCCACGAGGGGCGATGGGCAGAGGAGAAGAGAAGTGGTCGAGGGATTTCAGGTTTCGGCGAGGAAGAAACCTCCAGGCCGGCGGTTAGGGCACAGTCACGAGCACGAGGGGAGGGAGGCGTCGGCGCGAGTAGGGTTGGGTGAGAAGGAAGTTTAGGCACGGGAAAAAAGAAAATAAATGAAAAAGAAAAGGAATAAGGAATTTATAAAAGAAACAATTCCTCGCTTAAATGGGTCGCCTAAACAGGCTTTTTCCCGGCCCCGTTCTTGTCCCCGTTAACTCGTCCATACGAGCTCCGAAAAATTCCCGAAATATTTCCAAAAATTCTGGAAAATTCCCATATTAATATTCGTATATTTTCGGTATTTTACAGACGGTCTTCCGGCCGGCGGGTTTATAGACGCCGGTTCGTTTCTCGATTTTTAACGTTGGAGCTCGACGGTCTTCCGCTCGGAGGGTTTATAGTCGCCGGCTCAACTTTCGATTTTTAACGTCGGAGCTCGACGGTATTCCGCTCGGAGGGTTTATAGTCGCCAACTCGACTCTCGATATTTAACGTCGGAGCTCGACGGTTTTTCGGCCGATGGGTTTATAGACGTCGGTTCGTCTCTCGATTTTTAACGTCGGAGCTCGACGGTCTTCCGCTCGGAGGGTTTATAGTAGCCGGCTCGACTCTCGATATTTAACGTCGGAGCTTGACGGTCTTCCGCTCGGAGGGTTTATAGTCGCCGGCTCGACACTCGATATTTAATGTCGGAGCTCGACGGTCTTCCGCTCGGAGGGTTTATAGTCGCCGGCTCGACTCTCGATATTTAACGTCGGAGCTCGACCGTCTTCCGCTCGGAGGGTTTATAGTGGCCGACTCGACTCTCGATATTTAACGTTGGAGCTCGACGGTCATCCGCTCGGAGGGTTTATAGTCGCCGGCTCGACTCTCGATTTTTAACGTCGGAGCTCGACGGTCTTCCGCTCGGAGGGTTTATAGTCGCCGGCTCGACTCTCGATATTTAACGTCGGAGCTCGACGGTCTTCCACTCGGAGGGTTTATAGTCGCCGGCTCAACTCTCGATATTTAACGTTGGAGCTCGACGGTCTTCCGCCGAGGGTTTATAGTCGTCGACTCTCGATATTTAACGTCGGAGCTCGACGGTCTTCCGCTCGGAGGGTTTATAGTCGCCGGCTCGACTCTCGATATTTAACGTCAGAGCTCGACGGTCTTCCGCTCGGAGGGTTTATAGTCGCCGGCTCGACTCTCGATATTTAACGTCGGAGCTCGACGGTCTTCCGCTCGGAGGGTTTATAGTCGCCGGCTCGACTCTCGATATTTAACGTCGGAGCTCGACGGTCTTCCGCTCGGAGGGTTTATAGTCGCCGGCTCGACTCTCGATTTTTAACGTCGGAGCTCGACGGTCTTCCGCTCGGAGGGTTTATAGTCGCCGGCTCGACTCTCGATATTTAACGTCGGAGCTCGACGGTCTTCCGGCCGGCGAGTTTATAGACGCCGATTCGTCTCTCGATTTTTAACGTCGGAGCTCGACGGCCTTCAAGGCTAATTTTAACACAGCCGTTTAACGAAGCTATTTGTCATCCTTTATCATTTTGCTTCCTGCATTACAAGGACAGAGGCGACCAAAACATATGTAAAATTACATTAGCGCACCTCTCACCCAGCTCGGTACGGCTGGAGATGATTCGCGCTCCATGGTCGATCTAGCTGCCGTTCGTCTTCATCCTTCAAATAATAAGTACCCGAGCGGAGCTTTTCACTGACTTTGAAGGGACCCGCCCATGGAGCCTCTAGCTTGCCCACGTCGCCGACCACCCTGACTTTCTTCCAGACAAGGTCGCCAACTTGGAATGCTCTAGGGATCACGCGCCGGTTGTAGTTCTGCTTCATTCTTTGCCGGTATACCATCAGCCGGACGGACGCCTTGGCTCGTTCCTCGTCGACCAAATCCAGCTCCATGTTCCTCCGCTCGGCGTTATCATCATCATAATTCTGGATCCGGACGGACTCGACACCAACTTCAACCGGGATCACTGCTTCGCCGCCATACAACAAATGGAATGGAGTGACGTCCGTTCCTTCCTTTGGGGTAGTGCGGATAGCCCATAAGACGCTTGGCAGCTCGTCCACCCAGCTTCCTCCCACGTGGTCGAGCCGAGCCCGAAGAATGCGAAGAATCTCCCGATTGGCTACTTCTACTTGGCCGTTGCTCTGGGGATATGCCACGGAAGTAAAGTGTTGCTCGATGCCATAACTTTCGCACCATTCTTCGAGCTGCTTCCCTACGAACTGTCGTCCGTTATTAGATACGAGCCGGCGAGGGATGCCGAACCGACAGATTATATGCTGCCAGATAAACTTCTTGACCATCTGCTCGGTGATCTTGGCTAGCGGCTCGGCCTCCACCCATTTGGAAAAATAGTCGACCGCCACTAGTAGAAATTTCCGCTGCCCGGTCGCCATAGGAAACGGACCCACAATATCCATTCCCCATTGGTCGAACGGACAGGACACGGTAGCTGCTTTCATTTCCTCCGCCGGTCGGTGGGAGAAGTTGTGATACTTCTGGCTGGAAAGGCACGTTGCGACGGTCCGAGCGGCGTCTGCTTGCAGGGTTGGCCAAAAGTATCCGGCCAGCAGGATCTTCTTAGCCAGCGATCGTCCGCCCGGATGCCCTCCGCACGTCTTCCGAGCTCACGCATTTCAAAAGCGGGCGGGAGAAAGCCTTCTTGTAGAGTTGATCTCCAATGAGTGTGAACCGGCCGGCTCTCCTCCTTAGTAGCTGGGCTTCATCCCGATCGGACTGTATAGCACCCGAGCGGAGAAACTCCATGATGGGTGTCCTCCAATCACTCGGAAACGTGAGGCTCTCCATCCGGTCGACGTGCGCCACCAAAGATACTTGTTCAATTGGCTGCTGGATGACGACCGGGGATATTGAACTTGCGAGTTTAGCTAGCTCATCTGCAGCCTGGTTCTCCGCTCGGGGTATCTTCTAGATAATAACCTCTCTGAAGATGCCTTTGAGCTTTTCAAAGGCTTCAGCGTAGAGCTTGAGCCGAGCGTTGTTAATCTCAAAAGTGCCTGAGAGTTGCTAAGCGGCCAGCTGGGAGTCCGAATGAATTGTCACCCGACCGGCTCCTACATGCCGGGCTGCCTGTAAGCCGGCTATGAGGGCTTCATACTCCGCTTCGTTATTTGTGGCTCTATAGTCCAGCCGAACGGATAAATGCATCCGTTCTTCTTGTGGAGATAGCAATACTACACCAATCCCGCTCCCGAGCTGAGTAGACGATCCATCCACAAATATTTTCCACATAGCTTCGGGCTCTGGCTTTTGCACTTCGGTGATAAAATCTGCCAAGGACTGTGCCTTTATCGCCGAGCGGGGTTGATACTGAATGTCGAATTTGCTCAACTCCGTGGTCCATTTGATGAGTCGTCCGGACGCTTCTGGGTTCAGCAGCACTCTTCCCAAAGGGCTATTTGTCCGGACGATGATAGTATGAGCCAAGAAATAGGGACGGAGGCGCCGAGCGGCGAGGACCAAAGCAAAAGCCAGCTTCTCGAGCCCAGTGTAGCGAGATTCAGCATCTTTTAAAATATGGCTTAAGAAATACACGGGCTCTTCTCCGCTCGCCCTCACTAATGCCGAGTGCACTGCTTGCTCAGTTGAAGATAGATAGATACAAAGTGGCTCACCCACAGCTGGCTTAGCTAGCACGGGCAAAGAGTTCAGATATGTCTTCAGTTCTTCAAACGCCCGATCGCACTCTTCATCCCAGTGAAACTTAGTGGCATTGCGCAAGATTTTGAAAAACGGGAGACTCCGGTCGGCTGTCTTTGAGATGAATCTGGACAGTGCTGTTATCCGACTGGTCAAGCGCTGCACTTCCCTCATATTTCTTGGGGGCGGCATATCTTGTAATGCTTTCACCTTGCTGGGATTTGCCTCAATGCCCCGCTCGGTCACTATATAGCCCAAAAATCGCCCGCCTTTTTCTCCAAACAGGCACTTCTAAGGGTTCAGCTTAACTCCATATTTCCGCAGCGTTCGGAAAGTCTCCTCCATGCCTTCAAAGAGATCGACCGCTTGGACGGACTTGATGAGAATATCATCCACGTACACTTCCAAATTTCGTCCGATCTGCTCCTTGAATACTTTGTTCATCAAGCGCTGGTAAGTTGCTCCCGCGTTCTTTAATCCGAACGACATCACATTATAGCAATAAGTGTCGTTGGCTATAACGAAGCTAACGTTCTCTTGATCCTCTCGGGCGAGCGGCACTTGATGGTAGCCCTGATAAGCGTCGAGCATGCATATCAACTCGCAGCCGGCTGTGGAGTCCACCAGTTGATCGATCCGGGGCAGAGGATAAAAATCCTTTGGGCACGCCTTGTTGAGATCCCGGAAATCGATGCAAACTCTCCGCTTGTTGCCCAGCTTGGAGACTAGTACCACGTTTGCCAGCCAGCTCGGGAACTGGACCTCGCGTATGTGGCCGGCCTCCAGGAGCTTCTCGATCTCCGCTCGGATTATTGCATTTTGTTCGGCACTGAAGTCCCTCTTTCTCTGCTTCACCGGCCGAGCATCCGGTCGGACGTGGAGCTCGTGCTGCGCTATACTCGGTGAAATTCCGGGCAGCTCATGCGTCGACCAGACGAAGACATCACAGTTTCTCTGGAGGCATTTGACCACTTCCTCTTTCTGGCTTACCTCCAGATCGGCCGCAATGAATGTGGTGGCCTCCGATCGGGTCGGGTGAATCTGCACTTCCTCTTTTTCTTCATAAACCAAAGAGGGTGGTTTTTTGGTTATAGCGTTCACCTCGATCCGTGGCGTCTTCCGAGCGGCACTAGCTTCAGCTCGGACCATTTCGACGTAGCATCGCCGAGCCGCCAGCTGGTCTCCTCGTACTTTTCCCACTTTATCTTCGACGGGGAACTTGATTTTCTGGTGAAAAGTCGAGACGGCCGCTCGGAACTCGCTGAGCGCCGGTCGCCCCAAGATAACGTTGTATGCTGAGGGAGAATCGACCATGACGAAGTTTGCGGTTCACGTCCTTCTGAGCGGCTCCTCTCCCAGCGAAATGGCCAGCCGGATCTGTCCGACCGGTAGAACTTCATTGCCCGTAAACCCGTAGAGGGGGGTTGTCATGGGCAGCAGCTCGGCTCGATCAATTTACAATTGATCGAAGGCCTTTTTGAATATAATATTGACCGAGCTTCCTGTATCAATGAAAACGCGGTGAATAGTGTAGTTGGCTATTACCGCTTTGATGAGGAGAGCGTCGTCATGCGGTACTTTGACTCCCTCCAAGTCCTTGGGCCCGAAGCTGATTTCAGGACCGCTCGCCAGCTCTTGGCTACATCCGACCGCGTGGATCTGAAGCTGTCTGACGCTCGCCTTCCTTGCTCGGTTAGAGTCGCCGCTGGTCGGACCGCCAGCTATAATGTTGATTTCTCCTCGGGAAGTGTTGCTTCTATTTTCTTCTTCCCGAGCGGACGGTCTAGGCCGCTCCCTAGACATCCGGGGATTCTCATGCCTCAGAGTATGATGTCGCTCGGGAGTCTGTCTTTGTCGCCTGTCAGGTACCATCCGATCGGCTTCACGAGGTCTCTGTCGCCTGTCGAATGATGGCGATCGACGGCCACCACTCCGAGGAACGGGGTGGGCAATCAGAGGAAGGCTTCGGCAATCTCTTGTGTTGTGCGTATCCGTCCGGTGGAATGAGCAAAACATTGGGGTCCATACCTTCTTTTTTGGTTTGGGTCGCTCAGCAAATACTTCTTGAATGGCGTGGGATCTCGCCTGTTGCGGTGGGCGAGCTGCCTCAGCTCGCGGTCCTCTAGGTGGTTGATGAGCAGTATGAGGCTTCCGCTCGGCAGGGGTTGACCGCTTAGTTGAAACGTCTTTTCTTCGGGCCGCCTGGGCTTCTTCTACATTGATGTATTCGTTGGCCCGGTGCAGCATATGATCGTAGTCTCAGGGCGGCTTCCGAATGAGCGAACGGAAAAAGTCGTCATCCACTAAGCCTTGTGTGATGGCATTCATCATGGTTTCCGAGGTGGCCGTTGGAATATCCATGGCCACCCTGTTGAATCGTTGGATATAAGCTCTGAGCGGCTCTCTGGACTCTTGCTTGATGGTGAACAAGCTGACACTTGTCTTCTGATAACGCCGGCTGCTTGCAAAGTGGTGGAGGAAGGCCGTGCGGAAGTCTTTGAAACTTGTGATGGATTTGTCCGGCAACCTCCGAAACCACCGTTGAGCCGATCCCGAGAGGGTGGTAAGGAAAACCCGACACTTCACTCCATCTGTGTATTGATGAAGGGTAGCGGTGTTGTCGAACTTACCCAAATGATCATCCGGGTCGGTGGTTCCATTGTATTCACCGATCGCCGGGGGCACATAATGCTTCGGCAGAGGGTCTCTTAGAATGGCCTCCGAGAATTGCCGATTGATCCGCTCGGGCGAACCGTCCGCTCGGGGGGCCTTGCCTTTTCTGTTGTCTCGTATGGGCACTTCATCTGATGAAGATCCTCGATCACGATTAACTGCTACGGCTTCCGGAGGCCTGCGGAATAGGGCCCGGTGGAATGGAACCATGGCTTGAGGGGCTTCTGCTCGGCCCCCTGATACTGATGTCGCCTGCTGCTCAATCCGCTCGGCTTGCGACTTCTGTCTCTGTTGTTCCACTAGCTTAGCTGCTCTTGTCTCGATCAGAGCGTTGAGCTCCTCTGTGGAGAGCATCACTGAGTGCGGTCGTCCAGCTTCGTCCATTGCTTCTAATCAGATGCAGGAGCGTTCCCACAGACGGCGTCAAATTGATCTTGTCCGAATCGCTGAATCAACGGATGCTGGGCACGTGGCGCTCTCCTAGTTGCTGACGTAGATCTCCGACCGGTCGTACGGAGCTCCGGCAAACCTGCAAAGAAGTTGGGCCGGGAAGGGGTTCCCGGCGACGACCCTCCGACCCTCAAGTCAGGCAAGTGGACAGCGAAGAAGTGGCTCCGAATCTCAGAGAATGCGTACCTCAGGCGAAGTGTGAGGCTCCTTATATAGAGTTGGGCAGGGGCTCACGCACACATACCGAGACGAATACGTGTCCTCAACCCATACCCCCATATGGGCTTGTCAGAAGAGCTTACCTGACATCATACTGCTACAGTCCGAGCACATCTCTGATGGGACAGCGGAATCCTATGTCATAAGATCCTGCGTATGGCCTGGCCGTTGAACAATACCGCTGTCAGAAGATGTTACCTTGTCCTTTTGTCTCTTCTTACTCCATGCCGGGTGCCCGTCCGGTCGGCAATCCCTCGCGTCCGGCCGGTTGAATGTGCTGGTCCGCTAGGGAGATTCCCGGTCATGTGCTCTATGGACTGTTCGCCGTGTTGCCCTCGACTCCGTTCAACATGAGCGTCGGAACCTCGACTCCCCGCGGGGGTGCCTTTGATGTCATTTAGACCCCGGTCGGCCGTCCGATCGGTCAGTCCACCCTTTTCCGGTCGGCCGGTCGGTCTAACCTTTGTCCAAAGTCGGTCGGTCGGTCCACCCTTCTCCGATCCTTTTGACCTTTTTGACTTACGTGTGGCGTTGACTCCCCGGAACGAGGGTCCCCTGTTCTTACCGCCGGATCAAATACTATAAAACACATTCAAAGGACCATATGATGCAGTGAAGTAATGTGGAAATAAACTCATGCCAGACCTGAGATAATGCAACTAAAAGATTGTTTGATGAGAACCGTCCACTAGGAATGCTTCCTCCTAGTTGTTGAACACCACCTGATGGTACAACACACCCATTGCAGCCTCTCTGGATGCAAGCGAACCAAGCACATTTGGCAAGTTGAAGCTTCCATGAATATTATGCAATCCTTGAAGACCACCTATTTTTTTACAAACCGTAATCAAAATTCCACATAAAAGCAAAATTTCACATGAATATGTTAGTAAAGTTTATGTAGTAATGTCTATCCAGAAGGATGGAACCCAGGCACTGCCGCAGACTGGCCAGAAAACAATGTGGTATAGGGTCGGCCTGAGGAGTCCGCAAGATTAGATGTTGAACCATTAAGAGTTGACTGTACCAAGAGACCCAATAATTTGATCGGCAAAATCAAGACTAGTAAAAGCACAGGGCATGGGCTAGGTGCTAACAAACTTGGTATGCTAACCAACAAGAAAGAAACAACCGCGTCAAGTTAGTATTTACATAAACTGTATAAAACATCTGCACCAAACAACAAAAGCTACTCATCTCTAACAATTGAAACTCAGCTAAGAATAAGGGATTATATTATTAATACCAAGAGTAAAATTACATCAGATACAAATCCCATACATAAAATAACAGATAGGTAATTTGGGATGAATATTGAAGTCTATAACTATTTATTCTACTTCACTCCATCAAGCTAGAACATAATGGAGCATAGACATTGATGGTGCTTAGTTTGTCAAGTTGTACTCAATAAAGATTTGATTATCAATTTAGTAACCTTTTGATTTCTTAAACCATGCTCTAAAAATTTGTTTGACAGCATAGATAACTTTCTTAAATTGGAACATACCCTAGTGATTTCTCTGTATACACCCTAGTACGATGTTTATGAAATCTATCTGGTAATCATGAATAATACCAAGGAGAATCCAGTGATCATGAAAAATAGTTTTAAGTAAAATAAATTAATTCAATCAACGAGAGAAAATATCCCAAATAATCCTCACAAAATGTCTAGATGAAGCCTTTTGCAACTAAGTGTATTTTCTACTGATCAATGTTGTCAACCACAACTATATTTAACAATAAAAACTATAGTTGTTAAATCATACAATTCAAAATTCTCGGGGTCACTACTCAGTTCGTAGGCACAAGATCCAGTTCTGTTAACAAGAGTATTACATGTTAACTGAAAATGAGATGCAATTAAAAAAAATATATCAAGTAGTATTTCATCAACTTGAAAATATCAGCAGTTATCTCATAAAATTGATTGGCCTAAAAGGAAAACTATGATTTTGTCTCACAAATTTTCCATAGAAAATATATGGAAAGGAGAGAATTAGAAAAACCTGAACATCGAGCATACAGGTTATACGGTCCCATGTCATGTGAATGAGACTAGAAAATGCAATTAATAAACTGAAAATCAGAAAAGCAAGAGTTACATTTAGAAGCCAAGACATTATAACTTTGCCACGTGCTCAAGAAAGACTCAATTCCAGATGCAGTGATCCTTCATTATGCCAGCAATAAATAAAAACTCTCCGCACGTCCGATTGGCAGTTCTGACTATACCCCGGGCTCAAAAAATAAAGCGCACTTTAGATATTAAGTTAGTAAATCATATGAAGTGGCTACACTGGTAGCAGCTAGAAGAATAAATGATGCTAGTCATACTATAAATACTGAAGACTTGTTTAAAGTACTACTAAAAAATTTCTTAGAAATAAAGATTATAATGCAATGTTTTTATCTTCAAAGGAGAAACTGTAACCATAAGATGTAAGTGATTGGCTTCATAGCCCAATTACAACCTAACCAAAAGTGATTCCTTCTTCCTTTTTTTTCCCCCACGAAGAGTAAATTAAGCGAGTCAGAAAGACAAGATTTTATCTGGAAACATTCCCAAAGTAAAGCAGGCATGCATTTGTATTAATTTAAGATGGAAATCTATGGCAAGCCCAAAGACAACTAACAAATAAAGGTTTTATCCTATACTCATGCATTATCACACTCCATGAGTCTAACCTCTGGCCTTTATACTCATGAAGCCAACATCACTAATGAACAAGATATCAAATATAAAAATGTCTCTAAAACTTCCAGCATACCAAGATAAAACCCTGACGAAGGGTAAGGTAGTCAGCCCATACGACCGACTTTCCAAATTGACGAAAGAAACAAGTCTGCATAATGTGATGTGACGATATTAATAAAGGAAACAAGTAAGATACATTCCTAGGTTCTATAAGATCATTTAGGCAAAGAGCATTTACACCTATCATCCATAAACTGGAGTTAGGTGTTACCTTTGATAAGGAGTCTTATGTTGCTAGAGATCTTGTATGCTTTTCCTAGTGTATTAAAAGTTCATACAAAATTTTGGATTTAAGGAACTTACCACCCAGATGACAAAGCTATTTCTGCTCCAAGAATTTGATGAGTGGAACTTCATAAAGCTTGACTGCCTTCTCATTGTCAATGTCTGCATCAACACTCTTATTAAATGTTTCATTTGCTTGATAGAGCACTAGAAGAAAGATACTTTCTTTGGAGAACAAAATGGCTTAAACTAGAGATGATTAATCATTTTTAATCGCTGATTTAGTTTTCCTATAAGCAAGTAGTAATTAGGCAAGCAACCTACTAAATAAACCACATTCATTCTACTTTACTGCAAGGGTGAAAAACTCACATTGCCTTATATCCTAATTCAATAATCAAAGTAAAATAGTTCATCTAAGAACTCTAACCTGAGGATTCATGTGCATATCCAAAGGTCCATCACCTTGCACACTAAATCCCCTTGTAGAGTCATCCACCTGTTTAATAGCTTACCAACTTATTAGATTCAAAGTAAGTTCTTTTCGGCAATTCATCAAACATGAGAAGTGCAACTGAACAATAACCTGCATGGATGAGATTCCAAGGTCCATCAAGATGTCGTTCACCCCAATGTCAAGCAGATTCTCATCAACGCCGCCAAGCACCGACTTGATGTACTTGAAGTTTATGACATGAGTGTAAGCTTCCAACTTGCTGTCACGCGAATCCATGGCCAAGAGCTTCTCTATCCGAGCCCGGGCTTGGTCATGGATTGAAGCATCCATATCCATTCCCATGAACAACACCACCTCCGGATGGGCATCTACGATCTGTGGCACAGAACGGGGCGAAGTGAATCAGGGATGATGGGAGTGCTAAGGAAAAAGGTCAGAACTTGAGCGAAGAGCTTGGGAGGGAGAAGGACGAAAGGACAGCGGCGGAGTGCCCGGCGCCGCCGAGGATACAGTTAATGAAGGAGCAGAGGCGGAGGGAACGGAATGCGTCGAGCACCTCGCCGAGCATGTCAGGGACGTGGTCCCGGACGTGGACTGCGTAGCAACAGTAGAGGGCGCGGTCGAACTTCGCCCTGGAGCGCGATTAGCAGCAAGAGAGATTAGCAGGATGCGATTAGCAGCAAGAGAAATGGGGCGGCCATCCTTTTGCCGGTCATAGTGAAGGGAAGGAGGAGCGAGCGACCTCAGATGGGGATCTGAGAGATGAGATCCCCATCTCTCATATCAGCGGCGGGATCCTCGTGGATGCATGTGGCTTCCCGATGGGAACGACCGGGAAGTGAGGGCGAGAAGTGGAAGGACAACCCCCATCCCCACTCATAGATGTCTGTGACGAGGTTGTAGAAGGTGTCGATGAAGGCAGGGACGTTATCGTCGTCAGGCGCAGCGGCAATGCCCTCCTTGGAGCGGAGAAAGAAGGACAAGTACTGCTTGTACTTGTCCTGCACCTTATCCCGCATGATCGATCCCATCTTAAGGTTCACTGCCCGCTTGCCTTTCACTTCCGCTGAGCCCATAACCCACACGAACCAGTAGACCGCGACAGTGCAGACGATGGTCGGCGTC
Organism: Zingiber officinale; assembly: GCF_018446385.1. NCBI lineage: Eukaryota > Viridiplantae > Streptophyta > Magnoliopsida > Zingiberales > Zingiberaceae > Zingiber > Zingiber officinale. Next base: position 40,891,575 of record NC_056007.1, on the reverse strand, counting down.
CTCATCACCATCGAGAGATCCATTGCTCGTCTTTCAAATGGTAACTCGTAACTCCTAAAAGGAGGATGCGGAGGATTAGGGTTTCGATTTATGGTGGGCGAGGAGAAGCCCAAAAGAAAGCGCGCTAAGAAAGTCTGCCAGAATTTTGGTTCATAGACACCGGTTTTAAAAACCACGGTTAAAATCGGTGTCTATTAATGAAAAAAAAAGGCACTGATAGACATCGACTAAAAAAATCGATGTCTATGAGCGAAAATCTACGCTCATAGACACCGGTTTTTAGAAAAACCGGTGTAAAATACTCAAAGACATCGATTTTTGCTTAAAACCGTTGTTGTTCCACCGATGTCTATGAGGGTTTTTCTTGCAGTGAGCAGTCAAGAATATTCTTAAGTACTTGAGAAGGACTAAAGAATATTTCTTGATATATGGAGGCGATGACAAGCGAGCTGTTAAGGGTTACAGTGATGCTAGCTTCCAAACTGACCAGGATGATTATCGATCGCAGTATGGGTTTGTGTTTTACATAAATAGTGGTGTTGTGAGCTGGAAGAGTTCGAAACAGGATACAGTCGCTGATTCTACAACAGAGGCCGAGTATATTACAGCATCAGAAGCAGTAAAGGAGGCAGATTGGATCCGTAAGTTCATTACTGAACTTGGGGCGGTTCCTAGGATAGCTGATCCCATAGAACTCTATTGTGACAACAATGGAGCAATAGCACAGGCTAAGGAACCTCGCTCACACCAGGGGACCAAATACATACTACGACGCTTCCATCTCATTCGAGAGATCATCGATAGAGGAGATGTGAAGATTTGCAGAGTACCCACTGAGGTTAACATCGCAGATCCCTTGACCAAGGCTTTGGCACAGAGAAAGCATGATGGTCACACTAGGTCATTGGGCCTTAGAGCCTATACTGATTGGCACTAGTGCTAGTGGGAGATTGTTAGTTAGAGCCCTAGAACCAATCATTTAATGATTGTTGTATGGACTCGTTGTATCATATTCTTATGTATATATATAAAGGCATTTGTTTATGGTTATTATACTTACTTGTATTGGTGCCAAATAACTAAGTATAATAGCGTCCTTGAGTAGAAGGTTCTTACCTATATCAATCGATTGGTTGAATCGATAGTGAGATGATATAGGGAACACTACTCTTAATCATTCCTAGTCAAGTATTAACATTCAGGGACAATGTTAATGCGACGAGACTAGCATGTAGGTCAACTCGATGACTTGATCTCACAAGTCATGGATATGGAGATATCAAGTTGACACATGCATTGGAGAATGTATACTGAATGACCCGCCATGAGAAAGTATCATGGATCGTTATATGAGTGTCATATACTTTCTCATGTGGCTATTAGTATGACTACTAGTCCTTAGACCTGAAGTCACCATGGATCCCTACATAAGGAGTTATGTACTTTGGTTTCGTCAAATGTCACCCGTAACTGGGTGGACTATAAAGGTGATTACTGGGTATGTAACGAATTATGCAGAGGGATGTAGTAATGTAGATGGGATCTATCCCTCCTATATGACGGGAGCGACATCGATATTCTTGATAGAGTGAGACCACGAAGTGCATGCCCATGCCCAAATGAGTCAATATGAGATATTGAGCTCATTTGATTTAGTGAGTCTACTTGTAGTTCAAGATTTAGATTGATTAGAGGATGACACGGTCTATGCCTCACATGGATCAATCTAGGTGTCAAGGATAGAAGGACACTTGTCATATATTATGAAGAGTCACAATTAGTAGTCACAAGCTGATGTTGGATCTCAACATTCTTGTAACTTGGGTAGTAATGATGTGTTGCTAGTTACCGCTCATTACTTATGATTCTAAATGGGTTTAGGAGCATTGCCAACGTTACAAGAACCTATAGGGTCACACACAAAGGGCAATTAGATGGAGATTAGGTTCATTTGATGAACCAAGAGGATTAGGTTCATGTGATGAACCAAATTGGATTAAGAGTAAACCAAAGTAAACTAATTGAGTTGGACTCAATTTGGTTCATGTATTAAATGAGTCTAATTTGGACTTAGACTCATTGAACCAATTTAATTCAATGAATAGAGATTCATTAAATTAAAAATTGACTTGAACCAATGGTTAGATTTGATCAACCATGGGAGAGAAGTGGTCAAGTTTGACTTGACTTGAGAGGAAGATGAAAGGTCAAGTTTGACTTGACCATTGCCACCTCATTTGTGAGTTGGCATTGAGTGGGCTAATTATGATGTGCCACATCATCAAGGCTAGCACATGTGTGTGCCACCTCATGAGGGAGATCAAGAGTTGTGACTCTTGATATCCCATGGAGGTTTAAAAGCCTTCTTGAAGTTGCCGGCCATATTACACCCTTGTGGGAGTTTCATTTTGTGTGAGTAACCTCCTTCTTCTTCCTCTCTGCCTTTCTTCTCTCCCTCTCCTCCACCATTGCTAATCCTCTAAGGTTGCTAGCACATCTTTAGAGGTTCTCTCCATCGATTTGTTCATGTGGATACATATAGAGGGTTGTACACTTGACAACCTTGAGATCCGAAGAACCTTGGACGAGCGGGATTTGCGAAGGGCATCGCATCCAGGGTAAACTCTTTTCTTTGTAGATCTAGTGTAGATCTAGGTTAGAGAAACTCGTACACATAGAAAATTTTTGTTTTATAACTTCGCACGGATCCGGTGGCATGACATTCGGGGGTTTCGCAACGCAAAAAGTGATTTTTACGGCCCGAAAAATCCAACAGTTATCTACAATATAAATTAAATGGACAACTGCATTTAACATAAATGCATACATTTGACCAATGTGATTTTTATTTCAAAATAAATGTTCATACAAAAAGCTAGGGTTTTAGTATACATCCTAACAATCTCCCACTTATACTAAAATACTATGCTGCCATACATCTGATTCCCATCTCCTCAACATGCCCATCAAAAGCTCTCGCCGGAAGGGCCTTAGTGAAAGGATCTACCAAATTATCTTTTGATGCAATCTTGGCGACAACAACTTCTTCTCGTTTTACGATGTCTCGTATCAGGTGGTACTTGCGCTCAATGTGTTTACTTGCCTTATGGGCTCGTGGTTCCTTCGAGTTTGCAACTGTACCACTGTTGTCACAATAATTGTGATAATTTTGGGCAAACCAGAAATCACATCTAAGTCCATCAAGAAGTTTCTGAGCCATACAGCTTCTTTGGCTGCCTCAGAAGCTGCCACATACTCAGCTTCCATGGTAGAGTCCGAAACACATTTTTGCTTAACATACTCAGCCTCCATGTTTTGGCTCCACCTCCTAAAGTAAACACATACCTCGAGATAGACTTACTATTGTCCCTATCTGATTGGAAGTCAGAATCCGTGTAACCCACAGGGAGAAAATCATCAAACTGGTAAACCAGCATATAATCTCTAGTCCTTCTCAGGTACTTCAATATATGCTTTACGGCAGTCCAATGTCCTTGTCCTGGGTTACTTTGATATCTGCTAACCATGCCCACGACAAAACAGATATATAGTATCATACATAGCATCGCATACATTAGGCTCCCTACATCCGAAGTATAAGGAACTGCGTTCATGTCCTCTATCTCCTTTGATGTCTTAGGACACATCTCTTTAGATAAAGATACTCCATGCCGAAAATGTAAGAAACCTTTCTTGGGAGGTTTGCATGCTAAAACGAGCTTGGATAGTGTCGATGTATAAAGCTTAGGATAAGGACAACATTCTTTTCTTGCGATCCTTTATTACTTTCATCCCAAGAATATGTCAACATTCTCCCAAGTCCTTCATATCAAACTGCTTGGACAACCATACCCTTACGTCTGACAATACTTTGACATTGTTGCCAATGAGCAAAATATCATCTACGTATAGTACAAGAAATACCACAACGTTTCCGTTACTCTTCTTGTATACACAAGACTCATCTGAACACTGAATGAATCCATAAGACTGGATAACTTCATTAAACCGGATGTTTCAAGATCTCGAAGCTTGCTTCAGTCCATAAATAGACTGATTGAGATTACATACAAAATGCTCTTTGTCCTTTACAATGAATACCTCTGGTTGCTACATATGGATGTTTTCTTCAAGACTTCCATTAAGGAAAGCTGTCTTGACATCCATTTTCCAAATCTCATAATCCATATGAGCAGCAATAGATAAAAGAATCCGGATAGACTTAAGCATGACTACAGACGAAAAGGTTTCCTCATAATCGATTCCCTCTTTCTGAGTATACCCTTTTGCAACAAGCCTTGCTTTGAAAATTTTCACCTTCCCGTCTGTCCCTCTTTCTCTTTTGTAGACTCATTTACACCTAATGGCTTTTAGACCATTTGGTGGTTCTACAAGCTCCTAGACCTGATTAGAATACATAGATTCTATTTCAGAGTTCATTCCACTTTGCCAAGATGTTGCATCTTTATCTTGGAGTGCTTCATCATATGTACAGGGATCAGGTTCATGTTCACTAGGGATCAAGTCCGAAGACTCTCCAAAAAATATGAATCTATCAAGTTGTCGAACAACCCTCCCACTACGACGTGGTACTGCCTATAATTGTGCATCATTTGTGACACGTGTTGTAGTTTCTTGTGGTATCTCATCTTGTACTGTTGGTACTAAAGTAGATGTGTCTTCTCTTATTTCTTCAAGAACAATTTTACTCATGGGATTGTGGTTCATTACATAGTCCTCTTCTAAAAATCGAGCATTGATGCTAACAATGACCTTCTGATCTTTGGAACTATAAAATAAATCACCTTTCCTTCCTTTAGGATAACCCATAAACAAGCGAACTTCTGTTCATGATTCCAACTTATCAGTGTCTCCCTTCAGCACATGTGATGGACTACCCCAAATCCGAATATGCTTCAGACACGGCTTATGCCCATTCAACAATTCTATAGGACTAGAGGGTACTGACTTAGAAGGTACCATATTCAGAATGTATACTGTCGTTTCCAGAGCATATCCCCAAAATGAATTTGGTAATTCTGAATAACTCATCATTGATCTAACCATTTCCATAAGAGTCCTATTCCTTCATTCTGCCACACCATTCTGTTGGGGTGTACCAGGTGCAGACTGTTGGGATTGAATCCTGGTCTCTGATAAGTAACTCTTAAACTCTCCTAAGAGGTACTCTCCACCACGATCAGACCGTAGTGTCTTGATATTTTTACCATGACGTTTCTCCACATCAGCCTTGTACTCTTTGAACTTATCAAAGCACTCAGACTTGCGGTGCATCAAGTAAATGTACCCGTATCTCGAATTGTCGTCTATGAAAGAGACGAAATATTTGAAACTACCTTTTGCTTGGATAGTCATAGGTCTACACAAATCACAATGAACATTAATTCAAACACATCTTTAGCTCTATACCCCTTAGCCTTAAAAGGTCTCTTGGTCATTTTTCCTTCCAAGCAAGACTCGCAGGTTGGAAAGTTTTCCACCACCAATGAACCCAAAATTCCATCGGCTATTATGACCTAGCCTTAGATGCCAAAGATATGTTTAGTTCATTTCCTAAGGTTGCTTTCTCTTATTAGAAGATGTGTTATTAATTTTCATTTGTTGCATCGTGAGAGTTATTGGATTTAGAGTATATAAATTGTCAACCAACGTATCAGAACAGATAACTTCCCTATTTTTCTTAATAACAACTTTGTCATCAAAAGAGACAGAATATCCATCTTAAATAGTTTAGGAATTGAAATCAAGTTCTTTCTAAAACTTGGTAGTTAAAGACAATTTCTTAAAATCAATATTTTATTCCTATCAAAAAATAAATGAACATCTCCCAATACAACAGCCGCCACTTTTGTAGCATTGTCCATGTAGACGGTGATTTCCCTTCATGTAGTCGTCGGGTTTCTTGGAACCCCTGCAATGAATTGCTGACATGATCAGTGGCTCCCGTATCTACACATTAGGTACCAGTAGATAACACCACTAAACATGTTTCAACAACTAATGAAAAGGATACACATTTGTTGTTCTCAATTTTGTGAGGACAGTCCACCTTTTGTTTCCAATCAATATAATTAGGGCTTGTAAGTTTATTCTCTTCTAATATAATAGCTAGGGGATTACAATCCATTTGAAATCCTAAGAATCACAAAATATTTGGTCAAGACCTTAAAATAATATTAATTCCTCAATATCATTTAAATTCACCAACATCTCAAAACACCGTGAATTTTGTATGCCACGTTCGTGTGGACGTATACAAATTCAAACATTTGTACGAGGAGGTTTTACCCATTAATTTTATTATCTTGGCTACTTAACTTTATGAAAAATAAAATTAATAGTTGGTCTGTCTTTGATTAAATATTTGGTCAAAATCTTAGAATTTAAAATAATGTTGTTTCCTCAAACAATATCATTTAGATTCACCAACACCACAAAACACCGTGAATTTTGTATGTCATGTTAGTGTGAACGTATACAAATTCAAACATTTGTAAGAGGAGATTTTACCCATTAATTTTATTATCTTGTCATCCTAACTTTATGACAAATAAAATTAATAGTTAGTTTTTCTTCGGTCACACAAACAATAGCAGTGACTCCGTTGGGAGGATACTATTAAATGCGCCTAAGTGTATACCATTACTTGATACTTAGTCCATTAAATAGGATTGTGCCCCTTCAGTTGGAGAAGATTACACGCACCTAAATAACTTCCTATAATCATCCATAAAGGAAGTTTGATCTAATGATCTGCAAACAAACTCATCCGTTGTGGAGGAATGCACTCAGAGTCAATGCGCAAGTTTGAATGCATCACTTACAAATCAGTAATGGAGACCGTGGAAGTTAAATAATTCCTCTCCCATTTAGTTATTTAGAAACGAAGAATTTTAAAATGCACATAGACATAGCACACACATCACAGTATAAAAGGCAATAAATATGAAAACTAATTTTCCAACTATTATGGTCTTATCTATAGCTGTCATCCATATGCCACCAACGGATCATGTCGTTGCGTCTATCTTGCTTCCTTTTCCACTGCGCCTCTGGTCCTCAAATAGCACCATACCTCGCAAGAATACGATCCGCGAAAAAAATAAAATTTTACATTTATCGATCCTATATTCCATGAAGGAATGTACATGTAACCTATATCGAACAAAAATATAAAATCCTAAAACTAATACAGCTCCTGCTGTACTTAATAATTACAATCATGCACACATATAAAATAACCTCGACATGTCCGAGGGTCCAATCACAGACAAACACAAAAGGGCCATAATAGTTGGAACTAGGATGCCTGTAACCACAGAGTTAATCTATTTGCACATCCTACTATTATCCTGCCTAAATTTATGTATGAAAAGTGCACAATTTAACTGAAAACCAAACACACAGAGGCAGAAAACAAGCTTTGATACTAATTGTTGGTCGCTACTCGAAATTCCGTTCTACTTCCCCTGTATAAAAATTTGTACAAGCACAGAACTTTCCTATTAACCTATGTGTTCCTCATGAGTTAAACTTGAATTGGAAAAAAAACTTAACATTCTTACTTCAAATTCAACTCATGTGTTCTTCTGTATTTAAAACTTGGATAGCAAATGATACTTAACATTATTAATCAAAGTTCATCCTATGTTACAGAAGTTGATTAAATATCTATTTCAAGGATTGACTTCTAGGTTAAACATGGCGAGACACTTGGCCTTCTTGGGTATGACATCATCCACCACTTTCTAGACAAAGACTTTCAAAGAAATTAGATATTTAAACTTCTTACAGTAACCCTAGGTTTAACTACAAAGACCTCAATAGAAGCACAAGATCAAAACACTAAAACAAAACATGAAATCACTAGCCTCTTGTGTTGGTATTTCAGGATCCATACAAAGAACACAAACTAATTAATTTGAAGCGGAAATAATTAATTAGTTATACCTTTCTTTGTAAACAAAGACTTCTTGATCTTCTGCTGTATTCATCTCCTCCTCTTGGACATCGTGTAGGCGACGATCTACCAAGATGAAATCCACTCGAACCACTTCTTCTCCTCCAAGAAAATCCAGCCACCAAAGAATGTCAAAATAGGAAATTTCCTTCTCTTCTTCTTCCTCTCCAAGCAAACCGGCCACAAGAAGTTGGAGATTGATGTGCCGCCGGCCTCAAGGGAAGAAAACAAAAATAGAAGAGAAATAGAGAGAGAGCCGGCCACCAAGGAAAAGAGAGGGCTTAGAGAGATGTGTGTTATTCCATAAGGCACCCTCTACCTCTCTTTGATAATCCTTCTACCTCTCTTTGATAATCCTTGTTCATGGCAAAAAAAAAGGAAATTTTAAAAACAATTATAATCTCTCTCTTTTAAATTTCCTATTGTGATGGCTATAAAAGGAAAGTTTTAAAATTAATCTATCTCTTTTAAACAATGTAGAAGGCTACAAAAAAAAGGAAAGATTAAAATTAAAACTTCTCTTTTAAATCAGGGTTACAAAAAAGGATAGTTTTATCAAAATTAAAATCTCTTTTTTAAACATTATAGATAACTACAAATAAGGAAAGATTTTAATAAAATTAAAATCTCTCTTTTAATCCTTTGTAGATAGCTATAAAAGGAAAGATTTTAACAAATAAAATCCCCTTTTAATCCTAGTGGCCGACCCCTAGCTTGGGCACCAAGCCATGCTTTGGCCGACTACTTCTTGGGCTCCAAGCTAATGCTTGGCCAGCCCCCTTGCACCAAGCAAGGATGTGTCCATCCCATTACTTGGGTAAGAAGTGGACTTTGTGGATTTAAGGCTTTATAGAGGCTACAACAGGGACCGAGAGGAGGAATTGGTTTTGGTCTACCGATGAGCTTGAGCTTCCTGTGTTCGCCCCGAACACCCAACTCAAGTTCATCAATAATAACTCATACCACTAAAGAGTTATTATTGAACTACTGCACCAATCCCATATTACATTATGGGCTCATTCTTATTATGAGTGTGTTAATCTCCCTGTGTTTAAGATATCGAATGTCCATTAATCAAATGAGTTACTGACACTCACTTAATTAACATCTAGCTCCAAGAGTAGTACCACTCAACTTCATTGTCATGTCGGACTAGGTCCACCTGCAGGGGTTACATGACAATCCTTATGAGCTCGATTACTAGGACACAATTTTCTTCTATAATCAACAACACACAATATAACTAATATTATTTCCTAACTTATCGGGTCTATTGATCCAACTGAATAAATCTCACCAATTGATAAATTAAAAAAATAAATACTAAGTATATGTGCTTATTATATCGGGATTAAGAGCCCAAACTTCCATAATAACGGAGGTCCTGTTCTTTTATGCAGTCAGTATAAAAAGAACAACCTCAAATGGTCCTGCTCAATACACTCATAGTGTAGTAGTGTAATTTTATAGTCAAGATAAACTAATACCAAATTACACTACAACCATTCCTATGGTTTGTCCCAATCCATGTTAGTTGTGAGCTACTATTTATAATTTATAAGGAACTAATAACATGATCTTCTGTGTAACACCTCACACCATGTTATCTAATATATAAATTAAATGGACAACTACATTTAACATAAATGCAGACATTTGACCAATGTGATTCTTATTTCAAAATAAATGTTCATACAAAAAACTAGGCTTTTAGTATACATTCTAACAGATAGATCTAATAGATTGCTTGGCCTAAGTCAAAGTACATATATTGATAAAGTGCTTCATCATTTTTTATGCAAAATTCTAAGAGAGGATTCTTGCCAATGTCACATGGTGTGAGCATTTTGTTAGTTAGAGCCCTAGAGCCAATCATTTTTGATGATTGTATGGACTCATTGTATCATATTCTTGTATAATAATAAAGGCATTTGTTTGGTTATTATACTTATTTATATTAGTGTCAAATAGACTAAGTATAATAGCGTCCTTGAGTAGAAGGTTCTTACCTATATCAATCGATTGGTTGAATCGATAGTGAGATGATATAGGGAACACTACTCTAAATCATTCCTAGTCGAGTATTAACATTCAGGGACAATGTTAATACAATAAGACTAGCATGTAGGTTAGCTCGATGACTTGATCTCACAAGTCATGGATATAGAGATATCAAGCTGACACATGGGTATGCATTAGAGAATGTATACTGAATGACCCGCCATGAGAAAGTATCATGGATCGTTATATGAGTGTCATATACTTTCTCATGTGGCTATTAGTATGACTATTAGTCCTTAGACCTGAAGTCACCATGGATCCCTACATAAGGAGTTATGTACTTTGGTTTCGTCAAACGTCACCCGTAACTGGGTGGACTATAAAGGCGATTACTGGGTATATAACGAATTATGTAGAGGGATGTGAGTGATGTAGATGGGATCTATCTCTCCCATATGACGGGAGCGACATCGGTATTCTTGATAGAGTTAGACCACTAAGTGCATGGCCATGCCCAAATGAGTCAACATTAGATGTTGAGCTCATTTGATCGAGTGAGTCTACTTGGAGTTCAAGATTTAGATTGATTAGAGGATGACACGGTCTATGCCTCATATTGATCAATCTAGATGTCTAGGATAGAAGGCAATTGTCATATATTGTGAGGAGTCATAATTAGTAGTCACAAGGTGATGTCGGATCTCGACATTCTTGTAACTTGGGTAGTAATGATGTGTTGCTAGATACCGCTCATTACTTATGCTCCTAAATAGGTTTAGGGCATTGCCAACTTTACAAGAACCTATAGGGTCACACACTAAGGACAATTAGATGGAGATTTGGTTCATATGATGAACCAAGAGGATTAGATTTATTTGATGAATCATATTGGATTAAGAGTAATCCAAATTGGGCTAATTGAGTTGGACTCAAGTTGATTCATGTATTCAATGAGTCTAATTTAGATTATGACTCATTAAATCAACTTAATTTAATGAATTAGATTCATTATATTAAGTTGGCTTGAATCATATGGTTGGATTAGATCAACCATGAGAGAGATTTGATCAAGTTTGACTTGATTTGAGAGGAAGAGAAAAAGTCATGTTTGACTTGACTTTTTGCCACATCACTAGTGAGTTGGCAAGATGTGGACCAATAGGATTGCTCCACATCATCAATGTGTGCCACCTCATGGAGGTTACAAGCCTCCATAGCATTTAATGTGGCCGGCCCACATTAAATGAGGAGGTTACACTTGTTGCCATGTCATTTAGTGGGTGGCAAGATGTGGACCAATAGTGTTGATCCACATCATCCTAGAGTGCCACCTCATGGGGGTTACAACTCTTTAATGGCTCCACATTAATTGCATTTAATGTGGAAATGGGAGTTAGACATGACAAGGTGGCCGGCCACTTGAATGAGTAGAATAATTTTCATTTTGAAAATTATTCCATCATTCATTCCTTCTTCTTCCTCCTAGAGTTCTTCTTGCTCTCTCCCTCTCCTCCTTCCTTGGCCGAACCACATAGGTGCTAGCACACCTTGGTTTTTGGTCACCTCCATCTAGTGTGTCCGTGTGGATACTTCTAGAGGACCGTACGCTTGACGGTCTTGAGATCCGGCACCATTTGGACGAGCGGGATTCGCGTGGGGCGCGCATCAAGGGTAATGATCTTAACTTTAGTGTAGATCTAAAGTTTTTACAAACTCGTACAAGAAAAAGTTTTTCGAAAAGTTTTTGTTTATGAATCTTTGCACGAGATCCATGGCTTTGGGTGACTCGGGGTTTCCGCGACGCGAAAAAGCGGTTTTCGCGGCCCGACGAACCCAACAGTGGTATCAGAGCCACGTGCAAAGACTTGTACGAGTTCGTTTGTATTTTTATGAAAAATAAACCTTCTGTAATTTTCTGTAAAAATTGAGTTTTTAGAGTTTTTATGAGTAATTTTTCCGTAGAAGCGAAGCAGTAGGTTTCGGCTACTGGAAAGTTTTCTTTTAAACGGCTTCGTTTTGCCCCAAATCCGTTTGGGACAACGGGTCGAGTGCCATTAGATCGCAGGAGCAACTCACGATGGTTAGATCGTGGGTAGGGCATAGCCCTAACCCCGCAAGTGAATTTGCTTGCGATTGCACCAAATCGCTAAAACAAACCGGGAAGATTTTTCCGACGGCAATGTCTCGAACAAATCGTTTGGGACAGCGGATTTAGGCGCTGTTGGATAGCAAAGGAACCTCGCGATGGTTAGATCGCGGGTAGGCGCGCTGCCCTGGGCCCCGCAAGAGGATCCCGAAACCGCTAAACGGGACCGCCGGGAAATTTTATTCCTAAAAATTGTAAAAATTATTTTAAAATTATAGAAAATTATGAAAAATATATAATTTTGAATTATATATTAATTTGTGATAGTCATGGCCCAAAATACCCAATAAGATTGGATTTGTGTTGTAATTCATAATACGGCCTGCGTGCCGTCATATGATTGTGTGTGCTGTATTTTTTTTTCCCACGGCCTGCGCGTCGTGCCTTTCTCTTATTCTGGTTGTAAATTAGATTTAGACTCGAATGTAACTCGAGTTTCAAATTGTAATGTACAAATTGGAGCGGTGGAGGGTCCACACGAGACGGAGTTCCGAGGCGGGCACGAGCAACACAAGGTGGTCAAAGGGAGGAGCTTGGAGAAGCTGTTGACCCTAGGTTGTCCAATCGATCTTCTCATTGGCTTGAGAAGATCGTAGTAGGGCCATGACTAAATCAAAAATAGATTAATTAATTAATTGTTATGTATCTGATGCATGTTTAATAATTAATTAATTAATTAGTGCCTTAACGATTAGATTAGATCTAAGTCGTGCACATGATGCACCCTTGCGATTAGATTAGATCTAAGTCGTGCACAAGATGCATCCTTTTTCGATTAGATTAGATCTCGATCGAACCAACTCTAAATGCCTAACCGTGCCGTGATACCTATCACTACCTCGATCACATGTATTGTTGAATCTGCCAAAGCAGAGCAATACATATTATCTTGGTAGGGTACGGAGGGACAATCTTGGTCCCGCCTATCAACGCATGGGTGAATACAAACTCAATTAGATTGAGTATTCCTAGTTACTCGGTTCGATCGAGTCAACTATAGGCATTATTCCAACGGTTGGAAAAGATAGGTCAAAATCACATCTAAATTAACTCTCGGGCGTACTAGCCAAAGCTAACTCGAGTTTTAATATAAATGCAGATATTGATTCTATAAACAAGAGTTGCATAGAGATGTAATTGGTAATCGTTACCTACCGATCATACTAAGCCTTGGGCGTATTTGTTAGTTAGAGCCCTAGAGCCAATCATTTGATGATTGTATGGACTCATTGTATCATATTCTTGTATATTAATAAAGGCATTTGTTTGGTTATTATACTTATTTGTATTAGTGCCAAATAGACTAAGTATAATAGCGTCCTAGAGTAGAAGGTTCATACCTATATCAATCGATTAGTTGAATCGATAGTGAGATGATATAGGGAACACTATTCTAAATCATTCCTAGTCGAGTATTAATATTCAGGGACAATGTTAATGCAATAAGACTAGCATGTAGGTCAGCTCGATGACTTGATCTCACAAGTCATGGATATAGAGATATCAAGCTGACACATGGGTATACATTGGAGAATGTATACTGAATGACCCGCCATGAGAAAGTATCATGGATCGTTATATGAGTGTCATATACTTTCTCATGTGGCTATTAGTATGACTATTAGTCCTTAGACCTGAAGTCACCATGGATCTCTACATAAGGAGTTGTGTACTTTGGTTTCGTCAAACGTCACCCGTAACTGGGTGGACTATAAAGGCAATTACTGGGTATGTAACAAATTATGCAGAGGGATGTGAGTGATGTAGATGGGATCTATCCCTCCCATATGACGGGAGCGACATCAATATTCTTGATAGAGTGAGACCACTAAGTGCATGGCCATGCCCAAATGAGTCAACATGAGATGTTGAGCTCATTTGATTGAGTGAGTCTACTTGGGGTTCAAGATTTAGATTGATTAGAGGATGACACGGTCTATGCCTCATATTGATCAATCTAGATGTCTAGGATAGAAGGACACTTGTCATTATTTTGTGAGGAGTCACAATTGGTAGTCACAAGGTGATGTCGGATCTCGACATTCTTGTAACTTGGGTAGTAATGATGTGTTGCTAGATACCGCTCATTACTTATGCTCCTAAATGTGTTTAGGGCATTGCCAACGTTACAAGAACCTATAGGGTCACACACTAAGGACAATTAGATGTAGATTAGGTTCATATGATAAACCAAGAGGATTAGATTCATTTGATGAATCAAATTGGATTAAGAGTAATCCTAATTGGGCTAACTTGAGTTGGACTCAAGTTGATTCATGTATTCAATGAGTCTAATTTAGATTATGACTCATTAAATCAACTTAATTTAATGAATTAGATTTATTATATTAAGTTGGCTTGATTCAAATGGTTAGATTAGATCAACCATGGAAGAGATTTGGTCAAGTTTGACTTGACTTGAGAGGAAGTTTAAAAGTCAAGTTTGACTTGACTTTATGCCACCTCATTGGTGAGTTGGCATTGATGTGGACCAATGATGATGCACCACATCATCATGGTTGCCACCTCATGGAAGTTACAAAGCCATTCTCTTTAATGGCTTCATATTAATTGCAATTAATGCAATTAATTTGGGAGTTTCAACAAGGTAGAGTGGCCGGCCACTTTGTGATGAATGTGGATTTCATTTTTCATTCAAGTGGTGTATCTTCTTCTTCCTCTCTTCTTGAAGCTCTTCCTCTCCCTCTCCTCCTTGCTTGGCCGAACCTTACCAAGGTGCTAGCACACCTTTGTGTGTGGTTTTCTCCACCTACGTGTCCGTGTGGATACATATAGAGGTTGTCTACTTTGACAACTTGAGATCCGGCAACTCCTTGGACGAGCGGGAACGCGAAAGGGCTCGCTTCGAAGGTATAACTCTCATCTAGTGTAGATCTAAAGTTTTTACAAACTCGTACAAGAAAAAGTTTTTCGAAAAGTTTTTGTTTATGAATCTTTGCACGAGATCCATGGCTTTGGGTGACTCGGGGTTTCCGCGACGCGAAAAAGCGGTTTTCGTGGCCCGACGAACCCAACAGTGGTATCAGAGCCACGTGTACGAGTTCGTTTGTATTTTTATGAAAAATATACCTTCTGTGATTTTCTGTAAAAATTGAGTTTTTAGAGTTTTTATGAGTAATTTTTCAGTAGAAGCGAAGCACAAGTGTCTCGGCACTTGTAGGCTTCGACTACCGGAAAGTTTTCTTTTCAACGGCTTCGTTTTGCCCCAAATCCGTTTGGGACAGCGGGGTCGGGTGCCATTAGATCGCAAAGGAGCAACTCACGATGGTTAGATCGTGGGTAGGGCATTGCCCCTAACCCCGCAAGGGATTTGCTTGCGATTGCACCGAAATCGCTAAAACGAACCCACTGGGAAGATTTTACGGCAATGTCTCTACCCAAATCGTTTTGGGACAGCAGGTTTAGGCTGTTGGATCGCAAAGGAACCCTTGCGATGGTTAGATCATGGTAGGGGCGCTGCCCTGGGCCCCGCAAGGGATCCGTTCAGCGATTGCGCCCAACTAAACGGGACCGCCGGGAAATTTTACTCATAAAAAATTGTAAAAAATTATTTTTAAAATTACAGAAAATGTTGAAAAATATATAATTTTGAATTATATATTAATTTGTGATAGTCATGGCCCAAAATACCCAATAAGATTGGATTTGTGTTGTAATTCATAATACGGCCTGCGTGCCGTCATACGATTGTGTGTGCTGTATTTTTATTTTTTTTTCCACGGCCTGCGCGTCGTGCCTTTCTCTTATTCTGGTTGAAAATTAGATTTAGACTCGAATGTAACTCGAGTTTCAAATTGTAATGTACAAATTGGAGCGGTGGAGGGTCCACACGAGACGGAGTTCCGAGGCGGGCACGAGCAACACAAGGTGGTCAAAGGGAGAAGCTTGGAGAAGCTGTTGACCCTAGGTTGACCAATCGATCTTCTCATTGGCTTGAGAAGATCGTAGTAGGGCCATGACTAAATCACAAATAGATTAATTAATTGCTTGTGTATGTGATGCATATTTAATAAGTAGTTAATTAATTAGTGCCTTACGATTAGATTAGATCTAAGTCGTGCACATGATGCACCCTTGCGATTAGATTAGATCTAAGTCGTGCACAAGATGCATCCTTTTTCGATTAGATTAGATCTCGATCAAACCAACTCTAAATGCCTAACCGTGTCGTGATACCTATCACTACCTTGATCACATGTATTGTTGAATCTGCCAAAGCAGAGCAATACATATTATCTTGATAGGGTACGGAGGGACAATCTTGGTCCCGCCTATCAACGCATGGGTGAATACAAACTCAATTAGATTGAGTATTCCTAGTTACTCGGTTGGATCGAGTCAACTATAGGCATTTTTCCAACGGTTGGAAAAGATAGGTCAAAATCACATCTATATTAACTCTCGGGCGTATTAGCCAAAGCTAACTCGAGTTTTAATATAAATGCGGATATTGATTCTATAAACAAGAGTTGCATAGAGATGTAATTGGTAATCGTTACCTACCGATCATACTAAGCCTTGGGCGTATTAGCCAAAGCTAACTCAAGGGTTAGTATGATGTGGATCTTGTCCCACATGAATTATAGTATTCAGTGGGAGCATCATTTAGTTAAAGGCCTAATTAAATGATTTTTAAAGAATATGATATTTATTTCTGCAAATTTTTCTGTTGTAGATAACCATGACGTCGAACAAGAATTCCTTCTCCTGCGATCGTCCTTGAGAAGGACAAGCTCAACGGAGCGAATTTCTTGGTGCAGGAACTTGAGAATAGTTCTCACCAGGAACGTAAGCTGGAGCAGCCCATTCCGAAGGCTCCTCCCGCCAATGCCTCGAGGCGACAAAGATGCTTACAAGAAGCATCAAGACGACGCATTAGATGTGTCGCGACCATGAACTCGAGCTTCGAAGCAACACGAGTTGATGGGCGCTACGATATGGTTGAGCATCTTCGCCAACTATACGAGGGACAAGCGAGGCATGAGAGATTTGAGATCTCTAAGGCTTTGTTTCAAGATGTCGACGGGGCTTCAGAGGTCTTTATGTACTCAAGATGATTGGGTACATAGAGAACCTACAAAGACTGGGTTCCCACTTGGCCAAGAGCTGGCCACTGATCTTGCGGTCCTTGCCGGATAGCTATAGTCAATTCGTTCTCAACTATAACATGAACGAGATTGACAAGCCACCGCCCGAGCTACTTAGTATGTTACGAACTGCAGAGATTAACCTTAAGAAGCCATTCGATGGTCCGAAGCACAAGGGCAAGGGCAAGCCACTGAAGCCCAAAGGAGGGTCGCCAAGGATGCTACATGCTTCCACTGCGGTCAAGACCTTGAAGAGGAACTGCAAGGTATACTTGGAGGATCTTAAGAAGAAGCGAAGTGAGACTTCCACTTCAGGTAAGGGAAAGTCCCAAACCAAGGGCACAGGCAAGGCACTGAAGCCTAAAGGAGGGGTCGCCAAGGATGCTACCTGCTTCCACTGCGGTCAGACCGGGCACTCGAAGAGGAACTGCAAGGTATACTTGGAGGATCTTAAGAAGAAGCGAAGTGAGACTTCCACTTAAGGTATATATTTTATAGAAGTCAATCTATCTATTTCTACATCATGGGTATTAGATACAGGATGTGCTTCTTACATTTGTACTGATGTGCAGACGCTGAGAAATAGCAGGGTATTGACAAAGGGCGAGGTGGACCTACGAGTAGGCAATGGAGCACAGGTTGCTGCTGTTGCTGTAGGGACTTATTTTCTATCTCTGCCCTCTGGGCTTGTACTAGAGTTAGTCGATTGTTGTTATGTGCCTGCTCTTACTAAGAACATAGTTTCAGTTTCTTGTTTAGACAAGAAAGGATACTCTTTTATAATAAAAGACAAATGTTGTTCTGTTTATTTAAAAGATATGTTCTATTGTAGTGCACCACTAATAAACGGACTCTATATTCTAGACCTTGAGAGCCCTATCTATAACATTAGTACCAAGAGTTTCAAGTCAAATGACATGAACCAAACCTACCTCTGACACTGTCGCTTAGGTCATATAAATGACAAGCGCTTATCCCAGCTCCATAAGGATGGTTTGCTGGACTCATTTGATTTAGAATCATATGAGATATGCGAGTCATGCCTACGAGGCAAGATGACCAAGACCCCTTTAGTGGGCATAGCGAGAGAGCAACTGATTTGTTAGGACTCATACATAGTAATGTATGTGGCCCTTTCAATGTCGCTGCTAGAGGCGGTTATAGATACTTCATCACATTTACTGATGACTTCAGTAGATATGGATATGTGTACTTGATGACACATAAGTCTGAATCCTTTGAAAAGTTCAAAGAATTCAAGAATGAAGTACAGAACCAAGAGTATTAAGATACTTCGATCAGATCGAGGTGGAGAATACCTTAGCCATGAGTTTCGTGACTACCTAGCCGAGTGTGGGATTCTATCCCAACTCACTCCTCCTGGAACACCACAGTGGAATGGTGTATCCGAAAAGAGGAATCGTACCCTATTAGATATGGTACGATCTATGATGAGTCACACAGATCTTCCGGCATACCTTTGGGGCTATGCTCTAGACACGGCAGCTTTTATACTCAACCGAGTTCCATCAAAGGCCGTGATAAAGACACCATATAGGATATGGACTGGGAGAGATTCCCAGGTGTCTTTCATGAGGATTTGGGGTTGTGAGACTTACGTACGACGTCAAGTCTCAGACAAATTAGGACCCAAATCCGACAAGTGCTATTTCATTGGATATCCCAAGGAAACTAAGGGATATTATTCCGCACAAGGTAGTTGTGGCAAAGACTCGGGTCTTTCTAGAAAGGGACTTTGTTTCTAGAAAGACTAGTGGAGCGTTCGATCTTGAAGAAGTTCAAGATGCGAACAATAGCACTAATGCCTCGATGGAAATTGAACCGGAACCACAAAGTGTTGTGGATGATGTTGTTCCACAAGGAGTTGAGGAACAACAACGGTTCAAGTAGACATACCTCTTCGTACGTCGTCAGCCGAGAGATACTCTTTCTCTTGTCCGACCATGATGACATTGTGCTCATAGAGGATGAGCCTACCACCTATCAAGAAGCTGATGAGACCAGATTCGAGAAATGGCTAGAAGCCATGAGATCCGAGATGGAATCCATGTACACCAACCAAGTATGGACTTTGGTTGATCCACCTGAAGGGGTAAAACCCATTGGGTGCAAGTGGGTCTTTAAGAGAAAGACTGACATGGATGGACTTATCTATAAGGGTCGCTTGGTAGCTAAAGGTTTCAAGCAGATTCATGGTATTGACTATGATGAAACCTTTTCTCCAGTGGCGATGTTTAAGTCTATTCGGATCATGCTTGCTATTGCAGCCTACCATGACTATGAGATATGGCAGATGGATGTCAAAATCGCGTTTCTGAATGGAAACCTACTCGAGGATGTGTACATGACACAACCTGAGGGTTTTGTAGATCCACAGCATACTAGTAGAGTATGCAAGCTGCATAGGTCCATTTATGGACTAAAGCAAGCTTCTCGGAGCTGGAATCTTCGATTCGATGATGCGATCAAACAGTTTGGTTTCATCAAGAACGAAGATGAGCCTTGTGTATACAAGAAGGTTGTAGGGGACATAGTTGTCTTCCTCATGTTGTATGTGGATGACATACTACTCATTAGGAAGGACATCCCTATGCTTCAGTCTGTCAAGACCTGGCTAGGGAGTTGCTTCTCAATGAAGGACTTAGGTGAGGCATCCCGCATTCTAGGGATACAGATCTATAGAGATAGATCTAAGAGATTGCTTGGCCTAAGTCAGAGTACATACATTGACAAGGTACTCCTTCGGTTTGCCATGCAGAATTCCAAGAAGGGATTTCTGCCAATGTCACATGGCGTGAGTCTTTCGAAGACTCAAGGTCCCTCTTCAAGAGAGGAGAGAGATCGCATGGATCAGATCCCTTATGCCTCAGCCATAGGATCGATCATGTACGCCATGCTATGTACTCGACCTGATGTCTCGTATGCTTTAAGCATGACGAGCAGATACCAGTCTGAAAGTCATGGATAGCGGTCAAGAATATTCTTAAGTACTTACAAAGGATTAAAGAATATTTCTTGATATATGCAGTCAATGATGAGCTAACCGTAAAGGGTTACAGTCTGCCAGCTTCAAGATCGATCGGGATGATTACCGATCGCAGGTTCGTGTTTTGCTTAAATGGTGGTGCTGTGACTGAAGAGTTCAAGCGGGACACGATGTGATTCTGAGGCCGAGGTATATTCTTGCATCGAGGCGTGAAAGGGATTTGGATCCACAAGTTCATCATCGAACTTGGGGTGGTTCCTAGCATCGCTGATCCATTGAGCTCTATTGTGACAACAATGGAGCTATAGCTGCGAAGGAACCTCGCTCACACCAGCCAATTACATACTACGGCGCTTCCATCTCATTCGAGAGATTATCGACGAGGAGATGTGAAGATTTGTAGAGTACCTGAGGCTAACATCGCAGATCCCTTGACCAAGGCTTTGACACGGAGGAAGCATGATGGTCACACTAGGTCATTAGGCCTTAAAGCCTATATTGATTGGCACTAGTGCTAGTGGAGATTGTTAGTTAGAGCCCTAGAGCCAATCATTTGATGATTGTATGGACTCATTGTATCATATTCTTGTATATTAATAAAGGCATTTGTTTGGTTATTATACTTATTTGTATTAGTGCCAAATAGACTAAGTATAATAGCGTCCTAGAGTAGAAGGTTCATACCTATATCAATCGATTAGTTGAATCGATAGTGAGATGATATAGGGAACACTACTCTAAATCATTCCTAGTCGAGTATTAACATTCAGGGACAATGTTAATGCAATAAGACTAGCATGTAGGTCTGCTCGATGACTTGATCTCACAAGTCATGGATATAGAGATATCAAGCTAACACATGGGTATACATTGGAGAATGTATACTGAATGACCCGCCATGAGAAAGTATCATGGATCGTTATATGAGTGTCATATACTTTCTCATGTGGCTATTAGTATGACTATTAGTCCTTAGACCTGAAGTCACTATGGATCCCTACATAAGGAGTTATGTACTTTGGTTTCGTCAAACGTCACCCGTAACTGGGTGGACTATAAAGGCAATTACTGGGTATGTAACAAATTATGCAGAGGGATGTGAGTGATGTAGATGGGATCTATCCCTCCCATATGACGAGAGCGACATCAATATTCTTGATAGAGTGAGACCACTAAGTGCATGGCCATGCCCAAATGAGTCAACATGAGATGTTGAGCTCATTTGATTGAGTGAGTCTACTTGGGGTTCAATATTTAGATTGATTAGAGGATGACACGGTCTATGCCTCATATTGATCAATCTAGATGTCTAAGATAGAAGGACACTTGTCATTATTTTGTGAGGAGTCACAATTGGTAGTGACAAGGTGATGTCGGATCTCGACATTCTTGTAACTTGGGTAGTAATGATGTGTTGTTAGATACCGCTCATTACTTATGCTCCTAATTGTGTTTAGGGCATTGCCAACGTTACAAGAACCTATAGGGTCACACACTAAGGACAATTAGATGGAGATTAGGTTCATATGATGAACCAAGAGGATTAGATTCATTTGATGAATCAAATTGGATTAAGAGTAATCCTAATTGGGCTAACTTGAGTTGGACTCAAGTTGATTCATGTATTCAATGAGTCTAATTTAGATTATGACTCATTAAATCAACTTAATTTAATGAATTAGATTCATTATATTAAGTTGGCTTGATTCAAATGGTTAGATTAGATCAACCATGGAAGAGATTTGGTCAAGTTTGACTTGACTTGAGAGGAAGTTTAAAAGTCAAGTTTGACTTGACTTTATGCCACCTCATTGGTGAGTTGGCATTGATGTGGACCAATGATGATGCACCACATCATCATGGTTGCCACCTCATGGAAGTTACAAAGCCATTCTCTTTAATGGCTTCATATTAATTGCAATTAATGCAATTAATTTGGGAGTTTTCACAAGGTAGAGTTGCCGGCCACTTTGTGATGAATGTGGATTTCATTTTTCATTCAATTGGTGTATCTTCTTCTTCCTCTCTTCTTGAAGCTCTTCCTCTCCCTCTCCTCCTTGCTTGGCCGAACCTTACCAAGGTGCTAGCACACCTTTGTGTGAGGTTTTCTCCACCTACGTGTCCGTGTGGATACATATAGAGGTTGTCTACTTTGACAACTTGAGATCCGGCAACTCTTTGGACGAGCGGGAACGCGAAAGGGCTCGCTTCGAAGGTATAACTCTCATCTAGTGTAGATCTAAAGTTTTTACAAACTCGTACAAGAAAAAAGTTTTTTGAAAAGTTTTTGTTTACGAATCTTTGCACGAGATCCATGGCTTTGGGTGACTCGGGGTTTCCGCGACGCGAAAAAGCGGTTTTCGTGGCCCGACGAACCCAACAGTATTAGCCAAAGCTAACTCAAGGGTTAGTATGATGTGGATTGTAACGCCCACCCTTCTTACCCAAGGGCGGCGCTACGATCTTAGACTACTTACGTACATGCTTTAGTTATACTATAACAGCAGAAAATTTTAAATCATTCTTTTTTCTTAAATAAGCATGATATCACATATTCTGATTAGTTCGAATGTGGATATATTGATCATATAATTAAAAATATTAATTTGTCCGAATCGTTCTTGCTGAGCCACCACCACACACATCACTATCTGCTCCTCCTGCTGCTCCGTCGTTCCGAATATCCGTCCCCCATATCTGCGGTACAAGGAAAGTAAGCTATGAGCACTCATGGCTCAGTAAGTTCCTTTCCTACTCACTAAAACCGAATTCATATCATTGCATATCAATATCATGCGAGGTATCATAAGCATACGACATACAAGGGTATCATATTCATATTCATATCATAATATCACATGACATTATATCTAATCATCAGATAATTCAAGCACATATGTAGGCAATGCATCATGAATTTGAAAACTTATACTTATAAGTACTTGAAATTAATATCATCATTAGAGGGGATCCCGGTTTGTACCACATACATAATGCGCGCGCTTCATAGGTAGGTCCAAGGTAGCAAGTCTTGAACCCTACCATGCATACATACTAGGCCCGAGTCTTACTCCATCGACCTAGGGAACTCAGAGGCCCATTACTAACGAGGCCCGAGTCTTACTCCATCGACCCCGGGGCGTTTACGGAGCCCACCCTTGGTACAAACCATACAAAAATAACTTATCATGCATAACTATCATATCATGTCCCTAACAATCTTTCATGCATTTCTTTTTTCATTTCTTTTCATTATGTATAGCATTTCCTATGCTATAACATATCATTACGTAACATAATTTCATTTCTTCTCATTATGTATAGCATTTCCTATGCTATAACATATCATGGCATATTACGTAACATAATTTCATTTCTTCTCATTATGTATAGCATTTCCTATGCTATAACATATCATGGCATATTACGTAACATAATTTCATTTCTTCTCATTATGTATAGCATTTCCTATGCTATAACATATCATGGCATGTTACGTAACATAATTTCATTTCTTCTCATTATGTATAGCATTTCCTATGCTATGACATATCATGGCATATTACGTAACATAATTTCATTTCTTCTCATTATGTATAGCATTTCCTATGCTATAACATATCATGGCATATTACATAACATAATTTCATTTCTTCTCATTATGTATAGCATTTCCTATGCTATAACATATCATAGCATATTACATAACATAATTTCATTTCTTCTCATTATGTATAGCATTTCCTAGGTTTCTTTCCCTTTTTCTTTTATTTTCCTTCATGGCCGAAACCTACCAGTCCTTAAGCTAGGTTTCTTAAGTGGCCTAAAGCATGGAAAGCCTAAGTAAATATCATGGCAAAAGTTAC
This sequence comes from Zingiber officinale, assembly GCF_018446385.1. NCBI lineage: Eukaryota > Viridiplantae > Streptophyta > Magnoliopsida > Zingiberales > Zingiberaceae > Zingiber > Zingiber officinale. The sequence goes on along the minus strand of NC_056007.1, from coordinate 40,867,466 downwards.
TAAGAACATCATACACAAAATTGGATCATAAACAAGCTAGGACTCTTGTGATCTTACATGTCTTGTATCATGTAACTAATTTTCTACATTCCAATTAAACATGAGAGCATTAATCAACTTTCATATCATAATATCACAGAGGTCTTGAGCATATTAATATTTTTGTTTAGGCTAATCTAAGCTATCCCTTTTATCATAGCCGAAAAACCCTAAAAAGAGTTCATGAGTTTCTAGCAATGTGAACACCCTTTAAGAAACTTTATATCCTATCATAGGAGCATGTTTATTTAAATTTTTGAAGGTCTTTCTAACCCTTAACCTTTCTGGTCCGAAGCATACAAGTGAGTTTTCTTTTGGTTCCAATTAATTTCCAAGCAAGAAAACCATAGAAAGGCCTTAGCATTTCATAGAAGGAACCTTGCACTAGTTTGGTTAGACAATAATCTTCCTAACCTCTTTAAAATATTTTTGGTTGAATCCTAGGGTTAGATACTCCTCTGATCATACATCATATCAGTATAAAATCATGGAAAAGAATCCTTCTACATAGCATAGAAAATCTTATCATGAAATAAGGTCTTATTTAAATCATCCTAGATTTGAATACCTTTTCTTTAGCCGAATTTTCTTAAATTCTTTCCTAGGTTTTCTAATCCTCATAAAATCCAAAAATCACATAAAAGCCTTGTACCACAGGTGAGGGGAAGCTTACCTTCTTTGCTTAAGTTTCCTAGGTTCGAGAACTTGCTTGTGGACCTTTCTTCTTCTTGCTTGCTTTGCTCGGCACCAATGGAGGAAGCTAGGTCTTTTGGTGGAGAGGGAGAGGAAGAAGTCTCTTCTTCCTCTTGTGTTGCTCGGCAACAACAAGAAAGAAAAGAGGGAGAGAGTGAGGAGGAAGAAGAGGTTTCTTCCTCTTGTGTTGCTCGGCAACAAGAAGAAGAAAAGAGGGAGAGAGTGAGTTCTCGGCACCAATGGAGGAGAGGAGGAGAATGAGTTGAGGATGAAGTTGAAGTCACCCCTCCATGCCTATTTATACTAAAATGAGGGGAGGAAAACTTGACTTGATTCATCCTCCTTATTTATTTCTCCTCTTTAATGATAAGAATATTCTAGAGAAATGCTTCTTGAGTTCTCTCTTTTCTTTCCTTTAATTTCTCTCTTTTCTTTCCTTTAATTAAAATTCCTATCTCTCCTCTTACAATATCCTCTCCTATCACACTTGGTTAACACATGCATGCATCCACAAGAGAACCAAGGATCAAAACTTGGTTATGTATATTTTTACTTCTTTTTTTTTTTTACTTCCTTTTCCTTTTAATTAAAAAGAATCCTTTCTTATTCTTAACTACTTAGTCCTTTCTCTCCTTATCAATAATTCTCCTATCCCCTTTGATATCCTATAAATGTTCCTTACAAGAGATCCAAAGTTCAATCTCTCTTCTAACATTTTATTTTCTTTTGTACATAATAATTCATATATTACCATATTATGCATTATGCATAAATATTTCACACATGAATATATTATCTCATATTTCTTCCTTTTGTCTACATTAATTCCATACATTATAAATCATGCATAGATGATTTATATTCTCAACTTTATTTTCTTTCATAAAGTTTTAATCATCTAAATCCTTCCCATCTTAATATTTAACTTAGAATATCTACACCTTCTTTTCACTACATTCGTACTCTCATTACCCTTACTTTCTTATCTAGGCTTTCTAGGGGTGTTACATGGATCTTGTCCCACAAGAATTATAGAATTCAGAGGGAGCATCATTTAATTAAAGGCCTAATTAAATGATTTTAAAGAATATGTTACTTATTTCTGCATTTATTTCTGTTGTAGAATTGCCATGACGTCGAATACGAACATTTTCTCCCTGCGATCTGTCCTTAAGAAGGACAAGCTCAACGGAGCAAATTTCCTAGACTGGTACAGGAACCTGAGAATAGTTCTCACTCAGGAACGTAAACTGTACGTTCTGGAGCAGCCCGTTCCGGAGGCTCCTCCTGCCAATGCCCCGCGAGCTGACAAAGATGCTTACAAGCATCAAGATGACGCATTAGATGTGTCATGTCTAATGCTCGCGACCATGAACTCTGAGTTTCAGAAGCAACATGAGTTGATGGGTGCTTACGATATGGTTGCACATCTTTGTCAACTATATCAAGGACAAGCAGGGCACTGGAGGAGGAACTTCACGGGATACCTGGAAGATCTTAACAAGAAGAGAAATAAGATTTCTACTTCAGGTATAAATGTTATAGAAGTCAACCTCTCTATTTCTTCGTCGTGGGTATTAGATACCGGATGTGCTTCGCACATTTGTACTAGTGTACAAGCACTGAGAAATAGCAGAGCATTGACAAAGGGCGAGATAGACCTACGAGTAGGCAATGGAGCACGGGTTGCTGTAGGGACTTATTTTCTATCTCTGCCCTCTGGGCTTATACTAGAGTTAGACAATTGTTGTTATGTGCCTGCATTGACTAAGAACATTATATCAGTTTCTTGTTTGGACAAGAAAGGATTCTCGTTTATAATAAAGAACAAATGTTGTTCTGTCTATTTAAACGATATGTTCTATTGTAGTGCACCTCTGATGAACGGACTCTATATTCTAGACCTTGAGAGCTCTATCTATAACGTTAGTACTAAGAGGTTCAAATCGAACAATATGAACCACACCTATCTCTGGCACTGTCGCTTAGGTCATATAAATGACAAGCGCATATCCCAGCTCCATAAGGATGGTTTGCTGGACTCATTTGATTTAGAATCATATGAGATATACGAGTCATGCCTACGAGGCAAGATGACCAAGACTCCCTTTAGTGGGCACAGCGAGAGAGCGACTGATCTGTTAGGACTCATACATAGTGATGTATGTGGTCCTTTCAATGTCGTTGCTAGAGGCGGTTATAGGTACTTCATCACGTTTACTGATGACTTCAGTAGATACGGTTATGTGTACTTGATGACACATAAGTCCGAATCCTTTGAAAAGTTCAAAGAATTCAAGAATGAAGTACAGAACCAGATCGAGGTGGTGAATACTTAAGCCATGAGTTTCGTGACTATTTAGCTGAGTGTGGGATTCTATCCCAACTCACTCCTCCTGGAACACCACAGTGGAATGGTGTGTCCGAAAGGAGGAATCGTACCTTATTAGATATGGTACGGTCTATGATGAGTCACACAGATCTACGACATACCTCTGGGGTTATGCTCTAGACACGACAGCTTTCATACTCAACCGAGTTCCATCAACGGCCGTGATAAAGACACCATATAGGATATGGACTGGGAGAGATGCCCAGGTGTCTTTCATGAGGATTTGGGGTTGTGAGGCTTACGTTCGACGTCAAGTCTCAGACAAATTAGGACCCAAATCCGACAAGTGCTATTTCATCGGATATCCCAAGGAAACTAAGGGATATTACTTCTACATTCCCAGTCAGCACAAGGTAGTTGTGGCAAAGACTGGGGTCTTTCTAGAAAGGGACTTTGTTTCTAGAAAGACTAGTGGGAGCGCGTTCGATCTTGAAGAAGTTCAAGATGCGAACAATAGCACTGATGCCTCGATGGAAGTTGAACTGGAACCACAAAGTGTTGTGGATGATGTTGTTCCACAAAGAGTTGAGGAACAACAACCAGTTCAAGTAGACATACCTCTTCGCAGGTCTGATAGGGTACGTCGTCAACCTGAGAGATACTCATTTCTCTTGTCTGACCATGATGACGTTGTGCTCATAGAGGATGAGCCTACCACCTATCAGGAAGCTGCGATGAGACCAGATTCCGAGAAATGGCTAGAAGCCATGAGATCCGAAATGGATTCCATGTACACCAACCAAGTATGGACTTTGGTTGATCCACCTGAAGGGGTAAAACCCATTGGGTGTAAGTGAGTCTTTAAGAGAAAGACTGACATGGATGGACTTATCTATAAGGGTCGCTTGGTAGCTAAAGGTTTCAAGAAATTCATAGTATTGACTATGATGAAACCTTTTCTCCAGTAGCTATGTCTAAGTCTATTCGGATCATGCTTGCTATTGCAGCCTACCATGACTATGAGATATGGCAGATGGATGTCAAAACCGCGTTTCTGAATGGAAACCTACTCGAGGATGTGTATATGACACAACCTGAGGGTTTTGTAGATCCATAGCATACTAGCAGAGTATGCAAGCTGCATAGGTCCATTTATGGACTAAAGCAAGCTTCTCGGAGCTGGAATCTTCGATTCGATGATGCAATCAAACAGTTTGGTTTCATCAAGAACAAAGATGAGCCTTGTGTCTACAAGAAGGTTGTAGGGGATATAGTTGTCTTCCTCATATTGTATGTGGATGACATACTACTCATTGGGAAGGACATTCCTATGCTTCAGTCTGTCAAGAACTGGCTAGGGAGTTGCTTCTCAATGAAGGACTTAGGTGAGACATCCCGCATTCTAGGGATTCAGATCTATAGAGATAGATCTAAGAGATTGCTTGGCCTAAGTCAGAGTACATACATTGACAAGGTACTCCTTCGGTTTGCCATGCAGAATTCCAAGAAGGGATTTCTGCCGATGTCACATGACGTGAGTCTTTCGAAGACTCAAGGTCCCTCTTCTAGAGAGGAGAGAGACCGCATGGATCAGATCCCTTATGCCTCAGCCATAGGATCGATCATGTACGCCATGCTATGTACTCGACCTGATGTCTCGTATGCTTTGAGCATGACTAGCAGATACCAGTCAGATCCAGGTGAAAGTCACTGGATAGCAGTCAAGAATATTCTTAAGTACTTAAGAAGGACTAAAGAATATTTCTTGATATATGGAGGCAATGATGAGCTAACTGTAAAGGGTTACAGTGATGCCAGCTTCCAGACCGATCAGGATGATTACCGATCGCAGTCAGGGTTCGTGTTTTGCTTAATTGGTGGTGCTGTGAGCTGGAAGAGTTAGAAGCAGGACACAGTAGCTGATTCTACAACAGAGGCCGAGTATATTGCTGCATCAGAGGCAACAAAGGAGGCAGTTTGGATCCGCAAGGTCATCACTGAACTTGGGGTGGTTCCAAGCATCGCTGACCCAGTTGAGCTCTATTGTGACAACAATGGAGCTATAGCACAGGCGAAGGAACCTCCAGCAGACCAAGCACATACTACGGCGCGTCCATCTCATTCGAGAGATTATCGATAGAGGAGATGTGAAGATTTGGTACCCATGAGGCTAACATCGCAGATCCCTTGACCAAGGCTTTGGCACAGAGAAAGCATGATGGTCACCCTAGGTCTTTAGGCCTTAGAGCCTATACTGATTGGCACTAGTGCTAGTGGGAGATTGTTAGTTAGAGCCCTAGAGCCAATCATTTGATGATTGTATGGACTCATTGTATCATATTCTTGTATATTAATAAAGGCATTTGTTTGGTTATTATACTTATTTATATTAGTGCCAAATAGACTAAGTATAATAGCGTCCTTGAGTAGAAGGTTCTTACCTATATCAATCGATTGGTTGAATCGATAGTGAGATGATATAGGGAACACTACTCTAAATCATTCCTAGTCGAGTATTAACATTCAGGGACAATGTTAATACAATAAGACTAGCATGTAGGTTAGCTCGATGACTTGATCTCACAAGTCATGGATATAGAGATATCAAGCTGACACATGGGTATGCATTAGAGAATGTATACTGAATGACCCGCCATGAGAAAGTATCATGGATCGTTATATGAGTGTCATATACTTTCTCATGTGGCTATTAGTATGACTATTAGTCCTTTGACCTGAAGTCACCATGGATCCCTACATAAGGAGTTATGTACTTTGGTTTCGTCAAACGTCACCCGTAACTGGGTGGACTATAAAGGCGATTACTGGGTATATAACGAATTATGTAGAGGGATGTGAGTGATGTAGATGGGATCTATCCCTCCCATATGACGGGAGCGACATCGGTATTCTTGATAGAGTGAGACCACTAAGTGCATGGCCATGCCCAAATGAGTCAACATTAGATGTTGAGCTCATTTGATCGAGTGAGTCTACTTGGAGTTCAAGATTTAGATTGATTAGAAGATGACACGGTCTATGCCTCATATTGATCAATCTAGACGTCTAGGATAGAAGGACACTTGTCATATATTGTGAGGAGTCATAATTAATAGTCACAAGGTGATGTCGGATCTCGACATTCTTATAACTTGGGTAGTAATGATGTGTTGCTAGATACCGCTCATTACTTATGCTCCTAAATAGGTTTAGGGCATTGCCAACGTTACAAGAACCTATAGGGTCACACACTAAGGACAATTAGATGGAGATTTGGTTCATATGATGAACCAAGAGGATTAGATTTATTTGATGAATCATATTGGATTAAGAGTAATCCAAATTGGGCTAATTTGGTTGGACTCAAGTTGATTCATGTATTCAATGAGTCTAATTTAGATTATGACTCATTAAATCAACTTAATTTAATGAATTAGATTCATTATATTAATTTGGCTTGAATCATATGGTTGGATTAGATCAACCATGAGAGAGATTTGATCAAGTTTGACTTGATTTGAGAGGAAGAGAAAAAGTCATGTTTGACTTGACTTTTTGCCACATCACTAGTGAGTTGGCAAGATGTGGACCAATAGGATTGCTCCACATCATCAATGTGTGCCACCTCATGGAGGTTACAAGCCTCCATAGCATTTAATGTGGCCGGCCCACATTAAATGAGGAGGTTACACTTGTTGCCATGTCATTTAGTGAGGTGGCAAGATGTGGACCAATAGTGTTGATCCACATCATCCTAGAGTGCCACCTCATGGGGGTTACAACTCTTTAATGGCTCCACATTAATTGCATTTAATGTGGAAATGGGAGTTAGACATGAGAAGGTGGCCGGCCACTTGAATGAGTAGAATAATTTCCATTTTGAAAATTATTCCATCATTCATTCCTTCTTCCTCCTAGAGTTCTTCTTGCTCTCTCCCTCTCCTCCTTCCTTGGCCGAACCACATAGGTGCTAGCACACCTTGGTTTTTGGTCACCTCCATCTAGTGTGTCCGTGTGGATACTTCTAGAGGACCGTACGCTTGACGGTCTTGAGATCCGGCACCATTTGGACGAGCGGGATTCGCGTGGGGAGCGCATCAAGGGTAATGATCTTACCTTTAGTGTAGATCTAAAGTTTTTACAAACTCGTACAAGAAAAAGGTTTTTCGAAAAATTTTGTTTACGAATCTTTGCACGAGATCCATGGCTTTGGGTGACTCGGGGTTTCCGCGACGCGAAAAAGCGGTTTTCGCGGCCCGACGAACCCAACACATTTTGAAGGTTTAATATCCCTCTACTAAGGAGGAGAGGGATAGCATGGATAAGATTTCTTATGCATCTACTATTGGATCTATCATATATGACATGTTAGACACTCATCCTAATGTCTCATATGCATTAAGCATGATGAACAGATAACAGCCAGATTTGGGTGTAAATCACTAGACCATAGTCAAGAATATTTTTAGGTACTTGAGAAGAACTAAAGATTATTTCTTGATATATATGGAGGTAATGAGGAGCTCGTTGTAAATGGTTATAGCGATGCAAACTTCCAAACCAATAAGGATGATTCAAGATCACAGTCAGGATATGTGTTTTGCGTAAATAGTGGTGTTGTGAATTAGAAGAATTAAAAGCAAGATACAATTGCTGATTCTACCATAGAGGCTGAGTATATTGTTACTTCTAATGTAGCAAAAGAGACTGTTTGGATCAAAAAATTCATCATAGAACTTGGTGTAGTTCCTAGCATTTCTAACCCAATTGACCTCTAGTGTGATAGTAATGGGACTATTGCATAGGCTAAGGAACCTAGATTTGATCAGCGATCCAAACGTATATTTTGGCGGTTCCATCTCATTCAAGAGATTATCGATAGAGGACATGTATTGATATGCAGAGTGTCAATTGATGACAATATTATGGGCCCACTAACCAAGGCCTTAGCACAAAAGAAACTTAATGGCCGCACTAGGCTATTCAGTATTAAATACTTCAGTGATTGGGTCTAGTGTTAGAGAGAGATTATTTGTATCTGCCCTGAGATCCAATCATAAGTTGATTGACTTAGGATATATTGTATCATATTTGTATTAGGTAATGTTTTGTTTGCTATATTTACTTCAAGTTTATGCTAGCGAGTAAATATAGTGCCCTAGAATAGTAGGTTCTAGTCTATAGCATATCAATTGATTGAATTGATTGTGGGAGGTTGTCAATATATATACATATATAGAACACTATTCTTAATTATTCTTAGTTAAGTATTAATATACAAGGGCAATAGTTATATATTGAGACCAGCATGTAGGTCAATTGATCACTTATTCTCATAAATCATGGATATAAGATATCAAATTAACACATGACTATATATTAGAGAATCTGTACTAAATTGACCCATCATGAAAAGTTTCCTGAATCGTTATATGAGTGTCATAAATATTCTCCTAATGACTATTAGTATAAATAGTCCTTAGACTTAAAGACACTACGATTCTCTACATAAGGAGTTTTGTACTTTGGTATCGATAAACATCACATGTAACAAGGTATACTATAAAGTCATTCACTAAATATGCAATGAGTTATGCAAAGGTTGTGAGTGTTGTAGATGGGATTTGTACCTTCCATATAACAGAAGAGATATTTGTGGGCCCCTTGATTAAGTAAGACTACTGAAATGCATGGTCATGCTCAAATAAGTCAATATGAGATATTAAATTTATTTGGTTAAGTGAGTCTACTTAGAGATCAAGAAACACATAGATTGATGAAAGGATGATACGATTTCTGCCTCATGAATCAATCTGATATCAAGGACAAAAGGAATGAGCGATGCAAGATAATGGTCACAGACAGATTACATTGGATCTCGACATTCTCAACACTTGGATAACAATAATACATTGCTAGATACCACTCATTACTTGTGTATCTAAAAATAGTTTTAGAAACACTACCAATATTACAAGAACCTATTGGATGACACGCAAAGAGCATGTTGATTTAGATATTGGTTTATTTTAGTGTGACCTTAAGTCTGAAATTGGCTTTAGATGTTAAGCTTATTGATTTAATGAGTTAATTCAATATGTTTCATTTTTCCTTTAAGGCTCAACCTAACTATAGAGTCCGCTAAGAGAAACACTAATAGTCATCTCTTTAAAGAGAGCAAAGAAGGTGAAGAGTTAACCCTTTCTTTTAAAATGGGCAGAGAAGGTGAAGAGTTAGCCTTTTCTTTTTGCCATCTTAAATAGTTATCACTTTAAAGAAGGCAAAGAAGCTCAAGAGTTAACTTTTTCTATTTGCCACCTTAAATAGTCATTTCTAGCAAGAAGGTGAGGTTGTGTGAAACTCTCCAATTCCTAAGTTCGTGAGACTAACCAAGGGATGTGCTCGTGTGGATACCGTAGAGGCATGGACATTCTGATCATGCTAAGATTGGCCGGAGTAGCAGACTTTTGAGGGTTGTTCATGCATCAAGGGTAACAATTTCATTCACTAGAGTAGTTGCAAGAGAAGTTCTACATTCGCATGGATCTCTGGAAGGATCAATTTGTGCTACATTTTAGTTTGTTTTCTGCCTAAAGATCCCAACAACAGCATGATAAACTAAGAGTCTCTACAGGATGTGTAGTCGATTAGAGGATGACAGACTTATTATAATGGAGTAAAGGATTAATTTTCGATGGATGTATGATCTCAGAGAAAAAAAACTCCTCTCACCCCTAGCCAACTTAGCAGCCAACTATAAACTGGCCTCATGATCACTACAAAAAATAGTCATTTAAGGAACAATTTTGATATGAATTTCTAAAATAAATTCATCGTAAAATACTTTTGCGATGAAAATTATGACCAAAAATTATTGCAAATAAGGAGTCCGTAAATTTAGTGATGAAAGAATGGAAATTCGTCACAAACTCTATGAGATCATATTCATCATAAATATTGCGACAAAAACAAAAATTTGTCACAAACTTCGATAACCATGATCTGGGATGAAAATCAATTTTGTCACAAATTTTGAGATGAAAAAGTGCATTCATCGCAGAATTGCGACAAATTAGATTCGTTGCAAATCAGTGACGAATTGTATTTGTCATAGATTTGAGACAAATACTGTATTCATCGCAAATCCTCGACGAAAAAATAGATTCATCGAAAAACCACCAAAAATCCTAAATTTGAGATGAAAACCCAAATTCATCGCAATTTTTGCGACAAAACCTCAATTCATCACAAATTTATCATGACAACCAAATTTCATCATAAATTTAGGACAAAAACCAAATTTGTCACAATTTGTGAGGAAAACCAAAATTCATTGCAAATGTGCTACGAAAACCAAAATTCATCATAAATTTACGATGAATTTAGGTTTTCGTAGGAAATTTTGAGAAAAATAGTAAATTGCAATAAATTTGCAATGAACCTTTCTTCATCACAAAATTCAAAAATTAATTCCAGACCATTCAATTTTGGTATTTTATTATATATAAAAATTCACAACCTGTTCAATATATACAATACACACACAACACAACAACACACAATATAACAAAAATGAAAACAATACACACACTACAACAAAAATGAATACAAAAACAACAATAACATTCTACCAAACATATTTCATCATTAACAATATCCAAACATGTTTCATATCTAAATGAATACAACTAACTAACAAAATAAGCCAACAATACAACTAACAACAAAAATAAATACAACAAAGTTTCAACCAACAACCAAGTTATAATGTATCCAACATTGTAACCATTAAAACATGGTTGTCATCCAGCTTTGACATGAAATACATGGGTGAAGCAGAGTTTATCCTTGGAGTAAAGATCCAGAGGGATCTCTCAAGAAGAATGTTGGATCTTTCATAAGAGACCTATATTATGAAAATCCTTAAGTATTTTAGGATGAGTGATAGAAATCCCAAAGATATTCCTATAGCCAAGGGTGATGGTTTGAGTCTTGATATGTACCTTAAAACTTAGGAAGAAGCAAGGGAAATGAGCAAAGTCCCTTATTCTAGTGCAGTATGAAGTCTAATGTATGCAATGTTGTGTACACAAGCATACATATGTTACGCAGTCAGTCTAGTGAGTAGATATCAATTGAATCTTGGAAAGAGTCACTGAAGAGCAGTAAAAAGGATTTTAGATATCTTAAGGGAGCTGCAAGCCTCTCCTTGTGTTATGGGGGAGATGATTTGCGCCTTGTGGGATATTCAGACGCAGACTAGGGTGGTGATCTAGATAAGTGTAAATCGACATCAGATTTTGCCCTCTTGCTCAATGGTGGTACTATTTCATGGAGCAGTAGGAAGCAAACCTATGTAGCCTTATCTACAATGGAGGCTAAGTTTGTGGCTTGCCCAATTACAGTTCAGGAGAGTGTTTAGCTCTGAAGACTATTGGATGACTTAGGGATTGTGGTAAATAGTGGGAGGCCAGTGATTATCTATTGTGATAATCAAGCCGCTATCACATACACTCGAGACCCTAAGTATCATAGTAGGACCAAACACATAGACACTAGATATAACTTTGTGAGAGACATCATCGAGAAGGGTGAAGTGACCATCAAGTACATTTCTATACATAGCATGGTGGCTGATCCCTTTACCAAATCCATTACTAGAGACTCATTTTCTAGACACAGAGAATCATTGGGTTTGTGTATATATTGACATTTCTCATCTTGTAATAGATTGATGATGTTGATGCTTATTATTTTGATATATGATAATTGTGCATTATTCAGTCACACATGAGTTATTATATTTCAATTAATGCATTTCTTATCATATGTTTTATGATGTGGTCAAAAGGTATGTGAGGTAGGCCAGGTCATCTCTCTCACATGAGTGACCACCCCTAGCTATGAGTGAGCAGGGATGAGACAGTTTCTAGCTATAAGAGGTTTTGAGAGTAGCCCTGCTAGAACATAAGTCACCTTGATATGTGTTCAAGATGAGGACATATGTGAAATGACCGACATGGATATACTGACATTCATGTTTCCTGTAAGTAGCCAGGTGTGAGACTTTAGATGGCACCTGCAATTAGTGATATCGTTTCTGAGGTACTCTCCCTGAGATCTCTAGGTATAGTTTTACGTGTGGACTGAGTCCCAAACCTGCACAGTGTTAGATAAATCTCACATATGCCCTATTGAGAGATGGGGGAATAACACTGTGGCTCGTGTTTCATACTATGTGTGATAAAACGACTAAGGATAGTGGGAGTCACTTTATTTGAAACGATTAAATTATTAATCCCTGTATTCCACTGTGTGAGATCTGAGATCATTAGGTGGGATCTCTGGTGTCCTTATTACTTTCGGCTGATTCTTGAAGTCGTGGATTAGTGTTGCTACTTTAGTCTATTTACCTATGCCCTAGAATATAAATTGAGGTCTGTGAGGCAGGTCTAAGAAAGCAGTTGAATTAAGACTGATAGATTCATATTTGGGAAAAGGAAGGTCAATCAACATTACATCATTGAGTAGTATTCACTGACCGATCTATTATGTTAATCCAAGTTGGGATTTGTGCATAAGTGCATAATAGTGAATACACAATCGAGAAAATTTATAGGGGATCACTTCCGATGAGAAAGGTGGCTCGATGGATGTAAATGCATTGGATTTGGGGTAGAGTGAGATCTTTTAGTACTATCGGTGACCTCACGATCATCCTAACAGGTGTATCGAGAGGTCTTTGCTTGTAGGTGTACTCACTAGTCGTACGTCATCCAATCTTGTATGAAAGTCCAGTAGGGTGATTTAGTAGATCATATGAGCAATGATCTTGTGATAGTTACAAAATGCCCTCGTGTGCAAGTGAGAGATATTGGAAATTATGCCCACTTAAGGGCATTTTGGTAATATCGCTTGTGAGATCATGGGTGGTTATTCCCATGATCTTATTTCTCCATGATTCCCACTACAAGGTAATGGGAGAAATGGGTAAAGAAAGTGTGCACTATATAAAGAGCACATTGCAGAAAGAAAAACAAAGGAGGAGAGACTTCTAACACTTTCTTCTTGAATCGCCGAACTCTGGATTGAGACGTAATGGATCTATGATGATAGAACGTTCATGATTATCATCCCAACTATGAGTTTGATTCGAGGAGTTTTTCACGGTTCCTGGATTCGAGGAGTTTTTCATGGTTCCCAGATCTTCGATTGTAACACCCCTAGAAAGCCTAGATAAAGTAAGGGCAATGAGAGTACGAATGTAATGAAAAGAATGTGTAGATAGTCTACGTTGAATGTTACGATGGGAAGGATTTAGATGATTAAAAACTTTATGAAAGAAAGTAAAGTTGAGAATATAAAATTCTATACATGATTTATAATGCAAGGAATTAATGTAAACAAAAGAAATATGAGATATTATATATGCATGTATGAAATATCTATGCATAATGCATATACATGAATTATTTTGTACAAAAATATGTTAGGAGAAGGATTTGATCCTTGGTTCTCTTGTGGATGCATGCATGTGTTAACCAAGTGTGATAGGAGTGAATATTGTAAGAGGAGAGATGGGAATTATAATTAAAGGAAAGAAAGGAGAGAAATTAAGAGAAAGAAAAGAGAGAAACTCAAGAAGCATTTCTCTAGCATATTCTTTCTCATAAAGAGGAGAAGTAAATGAGGAGGATGAATCAAGTCAAGTTTTCCTCCCCTCACTTTAGTATAAATAGGCATGGAGGGGGGGGGGGTTTCATCCTCAACTCACTCTCCTCCTCTCCTCCATTTGTGCCGAGCACTCTCCCTCCCTCTTTCCTCTTGTTGCCGAGAGCAACAACTCTCCCCCTTCTTTCTTTCATTTTGCCGAGCAACACAAGAGGAAGAAGCCTCCTCTTCTTCCTCCTCCTCTCCACCAAAAGACCTAGCCACTTCTTCCTCCATTGGTGCCGAGCAAAGCAAGTAAGGAAGAAAGGTCCACAAGCAAGTTCTCAACTCTAGGAAACTTAAGCAAAGAAGGTAAGCTTCCCCTCACCTGCGGTACAAGGCTTTCATGTGATTTTCGGATTCTTTTTCTATGCCTTGAAAGAAAGTTTTCCCCTATGTTTTTATACATATATGATGCATGATCAGAGGTGTATGTAACCCTAGAATTTCAATCAAAAATATTGTAAATAGGTTAGGAAAATTATTGTCTAACCAAACTAGTGCAAGGTTCCCTCTATGAAATGCTAAGGACCTTCCTATGGTTTTCTTGCTTGGAAGTTGAATGGAACCAAAGGAACCCCACTCTCATGTTTCGGCCAAGAAAGAATTTAGGGTTAGGAGGACCTTGAATTTAAAATAACTATGCTTATATGACATGATATAAAGTTCTTAAGAGTTGTATGCTTGTATGTTGAAAGAAACTCATGAACCTTACTCTTAATATTTCGGCCATGGTAAGGTGATGGTTTAGAGAAGCTTAAACAAAATTCTAATATGCTCAATGACCTCTGTGATATTATGTTATGAAAGATGATTAATGCTCTCATGTTTAATTGGAATGTAGAAAATTAGTTACATGATTTATGACATGTAAGATCACAAGAGTCCTAGCTTGTTTATGATCCAACCTTGTGTATGATGTTCTTAGTAAATCTTGCTATGAAATTTACTTAGGTTTCCCATGCTTTAGGCCACTTAAAGGAAGTTTATATTCTATGAATTTTGGCCAAGTAAGGTTTAAAGGACCTAGAGGCCTTGGAAATGAAACCTAAGGGGTTAAAAGTACTTCTTATGAAAACTTGATAATGTGTGAATGTGATACATGTTTGTATGACCTAAATGAATCATTATGTGTTCGGCCATGAAGGGATAGATGCCCTAGAAACCCTAGAACAAAAATTAAATATGTCTATGCCATGCTGTATGAAAATGATATGATAATAAGTTAGAATGCATGATTGCTTTAGTTACGAAATGATATGCATAATGAAGTTATATTATGAAATATGCCATGATGTGTTATAGCATAGAAAATGCTATACATAATGAAAAGAAATGAAGTTATGTTATGATATGTGATAGCATAGAAAATGCTATACATAATGAAAAGAAATGAAAAGAATAAATGCATGAAAGATTGTTAAGGACATGATATGATAGTTATGCATGATAAGTTATTTTTATGGTTTGTACCAAGGGTGGGCTCCGTAAACGCCCCGGGGTAAGACTCGGGTCTCGTCAGTAATGGGCCTTTGAGTGCCCTAGGTCGATGGAGTAAGACTAGGGCCTAGTATGTATGCATGGTAGGGCTCAAGACTTGCTACCTTGGACCTACGCATTATGTATGTGGTACAAACTGGGATCCCAAATGATGATGATATTAATTTCAAGTACTATTAAGTATAAGTTTTCAAATTCACGATGCATTGCCTACATTCATATGTGCTTAAATTATATGATGATATGATATAATGTCATGTGATATTATGATATGAATATGATGCCCTTGTATGTCTTATGCTTGTGATTTATTTGTTTTATGATATGATATTCATGCTTCTATGAAATGATATGTGAATAAGAAATACGCATGATATGTTTGAATAGAATGATATGTTATGTTATGATTAGTTGAGACGATGATATGTTGATCCATTCTTGATATACGATGATTCTCGGTTTTAGTGAGTAGGAAAGGAACTTACTGAGCCATGAGTGCTCATAGCTTACTTTCCTTGTACCGCAGATAAAAGAGAAAGCTGGATGAACAACGGAGCAGCAGGAGGAGCAGATAGTGATGTGTGTGGTGGTGGCTCGGCTAGGACGATTCGGACAAATTAATATTTTTAGTTATAAGTTCAATATATGCACAGTTGAACAAATCAGAATATGTGATATTATGCTTAATAAATTAAATTCTTTAAAGTTTTTATTCTTCCGCTGTTATAGTAAAACATGTACGTAAGTAGTATAAGAACGTAGCGCCGCCTTTGGTTGGGTAAGAAGGGCGGGCGTTACATCGATATTCATTCGCTGAGGTAAATTTTGAAAACTCAACCCTATTTATGTTTCGAGAAATTAGAGATGTCACGCTTCTGCATTGTGATATAATAAATCCAACAAATGGTATCAGAGTCTTGGTTTAGACCAGATGTAATGTGGGGTGGCCTTGAACGAAGTTGAGGATAGACCTAGAGCAGGTCAGGGTGACCGAATGCTTACGGGGAGGCCTGGAGTAGGTCAAGGTAACTGTGAATGCTTGCGGGGAGGCCTAGAGCATGTCAAGGTGACCAGATGCTCGCGGGGAGGCCCTGACCATAAGGGTAATTGTGGTACTTTCGTTTGAGGGAAGGATTGTCGGACTTCAATCAAAGTCTCACATTAGAAAGATTTGGTAAAGATTATGGGATTAAAAGGATGCATGATATCTCAATTCGCATGAAGCCTTTTGGGAAGAGCCCAAGAGCAACGCCATGAGGGCTTAGCCCAAAGTGGACAATATCATACCATTGTGGAGATATGTGAACATCCTTCAGTCTCAACAAATGTGAATATCCGAGGGTCGCTTCGAATCGGTGAAACCACCATTCAAGCATTTCTTTTTCGTGGTAGTTTTTATTTTTTGGAGTCGATCAGAATCAGTAAAAGTGTTGTCTTCTGATCTATTTTGTCGCAATCAAAATTTTCTCTAGAAGCTGGTGCAACACCACTCAAGTTCACATATTTTTTCTTAATCCCGCACTACTAATCCAAGACCAAGTCTTGGAATGAGTTTTTTTGTTTTTGTGAGTGCCAGATCCTTAATGGCCCATCAAGAAGGCTACAGCACAACCCAGCCGCCTCTTTTCTTCGGCGGGACTTTGGTTAGTAGAAGAGCCGGAAGGAATACCACCTCAAGACGCAAGTCGAGATGTAGATAATTATCCAAACCGATCTCGAGCTTCCACAAGATGACACTGAAAAACCATTATCATGCGTGAACTGAGATACCAGCTTAATGAAGAAAATTGAATTTGACGCCAAAGCAACCTACACCCTTCAATGTGGCCAAACCAAAGAAGAGCTCAACCAAGTCAGCCCGTTCTTAAGTGCAAAAGAGCTGTGGGAAAAACCGATCGAGCTACATGAGGGTACTTCCAATAATAAGGTAAGCAAGCGTGATTTGATCTTAAATAAATTATATAACATAAAAATATAGGAAGGTGAGATGGCTAGCCAACTTTACGCGCGGATTCAAGATCTGCTGAACGGTCTCCATGGAATTGGTCAAAAGGTAGAAAATCATGACATAATCAGGTATACGCTCAATGCCTTTTCGAGGAATACTTTGTGGGCATCCATGGTAGATGCTTACAAAGTATCCAAGGATCTTTCATCAATTAAGTTAGATGAACTATTTTCCAAATTTGAATTACACGAACAAATTAATGTACACTCGATCGAGAAAGGAATTGCTTTGATTGCAGATACGAGCAGGAACTGGGAACCAAAAGCAAAGCGCAGAACCAAACCTGAGTCCCAAGATGAATCAGACTCAAAAGATGACAATGACGAGATCATAGCCGAGATCGTCAACCTAGTACACAAACTCTACAAAAAGAAGAAAGGATTCACGAAGGACATCAAAAAGGTGATTTAATCCAAGAAGGTACAATTAAGTCCAAAAGTGAAGTTCAATGTAACCTCCTATGGCTGCAACCAAAAAGGACACATCAAAGCCAACTGTCCAAACCAAGAGGAAGCAAAGAAGCTAAAGAAGAAGAAGACACTACAAGCAACATGGGATGAGTCTTCTGCAGAAGATTTCGACGAAGAGATCGAATAGACGAGCTTCCTTGCACTTACGGCCTAAGAACAACTCGAAGAATCATACACCAAGAGCGAATCTAAAACCGAGTTTGAGCAAAGCCATGGATCTGTATCCATTTCCGAAGGGCCTAACCCCACTGTAAGTAATTCTCAACTAATTAAACTACATAATTTAGTCAATTATCTCATGCATAAGTTAGCCAAATCCAACATCCGAGTCAAGTCACTCTAAAAGGAAGTAACAATCCTTGAGGAGACCAAATTGTGTCCTTTGACTGAGCTAGTTCAAATTGGAAGTTCAACTCAAGTCCAACAACATGAGGAAGAAAATTTTAATTTGAAAACTCAAGTCAAAGAACTCAAAAATACGTTGGAACGGTTCATGTTGGGTTCCAAGAACCTGGACCTAATTCTTGGAAAAAAAAGCGTCGTTTACAATCGATCCGGACTTGGGTTTAAGGCTAAACAAAATTATAGATCTTTTTTGTCACTTGTAAATAGAGCTAATAGAAAAATAGTCCAAGCATGGGTTCCTAAGTCAAACTTGGTTAATCAAGTTGGACTTGGACAATATTGGGTCCCGAAGGATCAAATCCATTATCTCGATAGACCTTATTGAGGCTATGATCCAAGGGGAGCCAATAGAAAAATCATTTTTATAAATAAACTTGTTTGATGCTTACGTTACTACTTCTATTATTCATGCTTAGACCCTATAGATAAGGACCTAGGTTTGATTTACACTTGACTAGTTAGACCTAGGGGTTTCAAAAATAAAATTAAATATCCAATTTCTTTGAAAGGCTTTGTCTAGAAGTGGTGGATGATTTACCCAAGAAGGTCAAGTGCCTTACCACAGTTGGAAGCCAATCATTGAAATGAATATTTAATTAAATAATTGAAAAACCTGAGTCTAACTCAAATGTAAATTAATCCTTAGATGATAACCAAAATCAAAGATTAAATTAACCATCTCACAAAAATCTATAAGGTTCCCTGATTGCTAGTTTAGAAAAGGATGAGATGGATTTAGGTAAAATTTAGATCTAATTAATAATTAATTAACCTAATCAATTAATTAACTTAACCTAAGTAATTAACTAAATAAAACTAATTAATTCCAGATTAATTTAACTTAATTAAATCAACACAAACTTAAAACGTAACTCAACTAATCCTACTTAAAACTAACATAAACTAAACTAATCAATCTAAACAAGTCTTAACCTAACTTAACTCAAATTGACTGAATAAATTCAATTAAACACAAAACCATCTTACAATCACCCATAGGAATAACATGTTTGACCATCTAGACTAGGTGAGATGGAATATTAAGGAGTTGATTTCAATCAAACTATCTTTTGATCCGTCAAATTGAGCTAAATCAAAAGCTTTATGTGTAGGAACATAAAGATTTGGATCAATGGATGTTAGATAGTGGATACTCTAGGCACATGACTAGAGACAGATTGAAATTTACTAAGCTGAAATTCAAAAACCTAGATCAATTCCATTCAGCAACGACTGAACACTTAAGGTAATCGGAACAGGTAATATCCAACTGAGTTTCGATTTCTATATTCAAAAAGTTTTATTGGTTGATCAATTGAATTTTAACTTACTTAGCATTAGTCAATTATGTGACTCAGAGTACTTAGTCACATTTTCAAACTCTAATTGCTTAATTAAAAGTGTTAAAAATCTTGAAATTACACTTAAGGGAATTAGGAAAAAGAACATCTATACAATTGACTTACCAACCTCCTCACTAAAGTGTCCATTGACACATCAAGAGGAAACTACATTGTGGTACAAAAGACTAGGTCACACTCATACCAGACTCATTTCAAAAATGGGTCAAAATGGCTTAGTTAGAGGTTTACCCAAATTAAAATTTATAGAAAATACAATATATAATGCTTGCTAACAGGGTAAACAAACCAAATCAACCCACAAACTTTTCCCCTGGTGAGTGAAGCCAGGCACGAGGAAATCCAGATGGATCAAGGTTGATCAAACATCTGGATTTCCTTTATTATTATTTGCAGTATAGAGTGATTGCTTATAAGTGCTTAAGTAAGATAAGAGTTTTTGCTGTTTTCTTTCTTCATATACAAATATGTATGTTTAGAAAGGATAGAGAAATGTTTAGAAGTACCTACTCATAGGTGTTGAAAGCCAAGAATCATGTATAAGTAAGATATATCTAGAAAGTATAGTGATAATTTTAAGTTTTCTTTTCCTCTGCCTGACTTGATGGCAAGAAGAGGACGCCCCCGTACCATTCGTACTGAGGACCGAGTTCAGGAGAACGAAGAGCCCAGAACCCCTGGGCCTATTCTCTCTGCAGTTGTTGCTCAACTTCAGAGCCCAACCATTTCTGTGGAGACCCCAGTGGTGACTGAAGTCCCATCAGTTGCCTTGGAAGTCGCCACAACACCTAGAAGACAAGAAGCATACCTCATCCAGTGGCTAAAACTGAAACCAGAAAGCTTCTCAGGCACGACTGAGCCCTGGGATGCCAGGCTTGGTTCAAGACACTGGAGAGCACCATGAAGCTTCTTGACTGGCCAGAAGTCGAGAAGGTCAAGTGTACCTCTTTCTGCCTATCTGGAGATGCTCGTATGTGGTGGGAGCGAGTTAAGAGTAAGAGAGCAGTCAACCAGATGAGCTGGGTTGACTTTGAGATAGAGTTGTACTAAGAGTTCTTCCGCCAACGGATCACCAATAAACATTATGAGCAGTTTATAGAATTTAGACCAGGTGACCTACCAGTAGAAGAAGCGGTTAAAAGATTTAACATGCTAGCTCACCTTTGCCTAGAGTTAGTAAGTACATTGAAAGAACGAGTCAGACTGATGCTCCTAATATGTGAGTAGTGAAACTCACCAACCATAGATTGGTGAAGAGATGGTCAGCAGGATATTAGTGAGCACTATTTGAACAGCAACAAGGCACAACAAACGCAACACGAGTCAGTCAAGATAGAAGACAAGACAGTGGGGAAACAGAGACCCCAGTCAAGTAATCAGAACTGGAGTACAGAAGAACAAGAAAGACCCAAGCAGGAAGATGTTCAGGTGGTCTGTGAGTATCCAAAGGTATTTCCAGAAAGGCTACCTGGACTACCTCCCCATAGAGAAGTGGAGTCAATTTCAAAAGTTCCGTACCGAATGTCTCCAGCAGAGCTGAAAGAACTACAAGAACAATTTCAGGAGTTACTTGACAAGGGTTACATCCGCCCTAGTCATTCACCCCGGGAAACTCCAGAGTTGTTCGTTAAGAAGAAAGACGGATCCATGCTAATGTGCATAGATTTTAGAGCGCTGAGCAAAGTAGCAGTTAGGGACATGTACCCTCATTCCAGAATAGATGATCTATATGATCAGCTAAAAAGGGTAATAGTGTTCTCTAAAATAGACCTGTGCTCTGGGTATCATCAGTTGGAAGTGATAGAAAGTGATACACCCAGGAAAAGCTAACAAAGTAACAGATGCACTAAGCAGAAAATCCAGTGCATCCTTGATGTCTTTGTCATCATTAGCCCTACCACTACAGAAGGAGTTGTCAGACTTTGGAATAGAAATTATTTATGGACAACTCTTTGCATTGACCTTAGAGTCTACCTTGCTTGAGGATATACAGAGAAAGCAAAGTGAAGATCCAGATATCCAGAAGATCAAGCAAGGGATACAGAAAGAAGAAAATTTGGAGTTTCGAATATCAGACAGTGGAATTCTTTATCAGGGGAGCCGCCTTTGTGTCCCCAATGATGAAGAAGCTAAGAAAGAAAATTTTAGAACACCGTACTCTATGCATCCTGGTTCCACCAAGATGTATCAAGATATGAAACAGAGGTTCTGGTGGTCTGGACTCAAAGAGATGTTGCGAAATATGTCAGTGCCTGCCTGACATGCCAGAGAGTCAAAGCAGAGCACCAGAGACCAGGAGGAATGTTACAACCTCTTCCAATACCAGAGTGGAAGTGGGAAGACATATCCATGGACTTCATAAAAGGTCTTCCAAGAACTACGAATGGATATGACGCAATATGGGTAGTAGTGGACAGATCGACTAAGTCTGCCCATTTTCTAGCCATCAAGGTGTCCCACTCTATAGAGCAGTTGACACAAATATACGTTAAGGAAGTGATCAAACTTCATGGAGTTCCGAAATCTATTGTTTCTGATAGAGATGGACGTTTCACTTCTCACCTTTGGGAGTGTGTTCATAAGACACTAGGCACCAAACTCAAGTTCAACACAGCCTTCCATCCTCAGACTGATGGACAGATAGAGCGAGTAAATCAGATCTTAGAAGATATGCTCAGAGCTTGTGCACTAGATTTCAAGGGAAGTTGGTGCAAGTACCTGTGCTTAGCTGAATTTGCCTACAACAATAGTTATCAGACCACTATCAAGATGGCACCTTACGAGGCACTGTATGACAGGAAGTGCAGATCACCTATTTGCTGGCAAGAAGCGAGTGAAAGAAAAGAAATGGAAGTAGAGTTGGGCATTTAGACTGAGATGATAGATGAGACTACTCAGGCTATCCAGAAGATCAGACAGAAGATTGAGATTGCCCAGAGTAGGCAGAAAAGTTATGCTGACACACGCCGTAGGCCACTTGAGTTCCAAGTAGGGGATTCAGTTTTTTCTCAAAGTCGCTCCTATGAAGGGAGTGATGAGATTTGGCAAGAAGGGCAAATTAAGTCCTCGCTACGAAGGACCTTACCTGATCATAGAGAGGATTGGGAAGTAGCTTATAAGCTGGATTTACCACAAGACATGTCAGCAATACACAATGTATTTCATGTCTCTATGCTAAAGAAGCGTATTCACGACCCTAGCCAAGTGATTCAGCCTCAGACAGTGCAGATCCAAGAGGATCTTAGCTATTAGAGCAGACCTACACAGATAGTGGACAGAGCAGTCAAGAGACTAAGAAACAAAGAAGTACCATTAGTGAAAGTCATCTGGCAGAACCAGAAGCACGAGGAAGTCACTTGGGAGCGTGAGGACAGTATGAGACAGAAATATCCAGAGTTATTCTAAGTTAGAGGACGAACTTTTTATAAGGTATGGGGAATTGTAACGACCCAATTTTCCCTATCTCAAGTTCTAAAAGTCCATAAAAATATTTGGAAATACTTTTAAAATATTCTAGAGATTTTTAGGAATTTTTAGAGTATTTTTACGTAATTTTTGGAGGTCGTTTAGTAGGGTTACAAAAAGAAAGAAGTTTTAAAAAAAAAACGTTGAAGGTGAGACTCGAACCCACGACCTCGGGTCGGACTGACCCAACCGGACACGACTCAACCAGTTGAGCTATATGGGCTTTGTTAACCTTATATGGACAGAATTAAGTTTAAGCAATAGTTAGATAATCGAATATTGGGGTTATAAAGGGAGAACTTAGGGCTTGATTTCCCGTGACCTAATTCCTACCTCTCTTCTTCCTCACGCGTGCGCGGCGCCGACCCTTCTCGAGCGAAATCGCGGCAGCGAGCGATCACGTCTCCGGCGGCCGGCGAGGTTGTTCTCCGAGGGGTTTTCTTCACTTCTCGTCAAGGAGAAGCTTTAAGCACGAAGAAGAGCCGAGATTTGAAGCTTTACCCGAACCCTAGATCTCTTCCTTTTCGGTTGTAAGTCCAAGAACAGCGAGGTGAGTTGCTTCTCACCTGCAGTAGGAGTAGTTCCGCGAGTTTTTGGTGTTTTCCATGTGTTTTTATGGGTATGCCGTGAGAAGGGATTGAACTTTGAAATTCTACCGTGGATTGAGGTTTCGGATTAGATTTGCAAGCTTCTTTTTCTTTCTTCCTTGCAATTCTGCCGAGGCAATGAATCAGTTTATACAGTTTTGTTTTAAGTCTTCAGCAAGTTTAATTGGTCTGTTTTGTGCTTGCTGGTTTAGTTGGACAGTGAAGAAGTTGAAACGGGAAGGAAGAAACAATAAATAAATTAAATAGTCCTTTCTTTTGTTTGGTTAGGAATAAAGAATGAGGTTAATCAAAGTTCTCTTATTCGGTAAGTAACCTGAAAGGATAGGAGGTGGTCTGTAAAATTGTATAGATCTATGATTCCGCAAAGGAAAGTTACAGTTTGTAGGTTTCGGTTTGTTCTTTTGATACTTGCTTCCATGAAACTTAAGAATTCTCATGAAGTTGTTTGGGTATTAGATCTACCATTATGTTTCATCTTTTACTGTTGTATTAAACGTATGCCTTTGCCTGCTTGTTGGCACTATTTTCTCAGACTTTGAATTTTGTTATCTAGCTCAATTGGATCGGGTATACCTCTTATAAGTTATAGTCTTTCACTGGACAACTATCTAAAGTGCTCACTGCTTTAGTACCCTTTCATCACATATGACATTGGCAGCAAACTTACTTGTTTTACTTATATGACATTGGTGTAAGACAGGGAGGTCATGAGTTTTCTTCTTGTAACCACAGAACCCTCTCCTTTGCCTTTTTGCCTTGGTCCTAGCGAAAGTAACCATTCCACTATGTTTGTCACAGTCAAGTTACAAGTTTAAGATTCAGAATTTACACTGTGATAGGATCTTCAGAATTTAATAGATTCCCTTATGAAAATAAGTTAAGTGTTAGGCATGTTCTGTTTCATTTACCTTAGCTGAGCATGTTTGGTTTTTATTTTTCTTTAGCTGAGCATATGCAGTGTTAGATCCCATTTTTATACCTTTCTTATGGATTTGAGCATGAGCAGTTCTCTTTATTTTTGCTGTATGTGAGCATGATTAGTTCTTTGCTTTGATGTTTACGAATATAAGCAGTCTTCCTTGTTTTGCTATTAGACGTTATTCATGCACTGTAGTTGTAGAATTGAATAAGCATTTTATTGAGCTTAAGTGCAGATTTTATAAATAAGCTATAAGCAAGAAAGACCAAGGTTTAGACTTGATTTCAATTCCAGAATATTGAATATCAAAAGCGCACACAAGGTGTTTGCTTAAATGCCAAGTAAGGGCAAGTATAAAGAAGTTATAGTTAAAAAGAAAGTATTTTACTTTTAAAGGGCTTGTACCGGACACAAGATCCAAGGGATGGGCTCCAAGTTGCCCCTAGGCACATGGCCTAGAAGTATCTTAGTAGTTTCGGGATTAGCTACCTCGATTCTTATTAAGAATGCGCGCAAAGTGGTACAATGCCGGGCCCAAGAGAAGTTGATTATTATTTTAAAGTATTAAAGTATAAGTTTTGAAACAAATGAAACAAGCTTCAAATATGTTTAGAATTAGAAAGTTTAGTTTCTTGTTATTTGAAGCATGCAGTAGTAGTTTTATTTGTTTCTTGCTATTAGATCATTCAGCATATTTAGCTTTATTTGCTCTCAGCATGCAGTTATAGTTTTATTGGTTTATGAGCATGATCAGCTATACATGTTTAGTATTTCAGTTAGTATGATTCCTTTATTGGATTATGAGCATGATCAGCTATACATGTTTAGTATTTCAGTTAGTATGATTCCTTCATTGGATTATGAGCATGATTAGCTATACATGTTAGTATTTCAGCTAGTAAGATTCCTTCATTGGATTATGAGCATGATTAGCTATACATGTTTAGTATTTCAGATAGTATGATTCCTTTGCTATTTATGAGCATGAGTAGCTTTACATGTTAGCATTCAGTTTTAGCATGTTTTTATTTACATACATGCATATCGAGTTTTTGTGAGTAGATAGCGCTCACTAAGCTTTATGCTTATAGACTGCACTTCCTCCTACTGCAGATAAAGGAAAGGAAAAGATTTAGCAAGGAAGGCGACAAGGTGGTGGTGATGAAGGTGTGTGATGGCTGGACTATGGGGAGATCAAGAGTTTGCTAAGGAATTGTTAAGACTTTTCTGTTTAGAGTTCTTTAGTTTTCTTTAAATGCTATTATTAGTCAAGATTGTAATTAAGTTTATTCCGCATTTGTAGTTGAGTTCCATTGATGGAGTGATATTGTTGGTTGTTATTATTAGGGTAGTTTCCTTCTTTTATTTGTGATATTATACTGCGTGGTTGTGAAAATATATGTTCCAGCCGCCTGTGGCTGAGTATAGTTTGTTTGTATTGATGATTTAGTCATCGGTACAGGGGAGACTCTGTCGAAATTTTTCGGTAGAGATTCCTCGTGGTTTTTAATTATACCGGTTAAGTAGAGTTAGTAGTTAAGTAACGGTCACTCTTAGAGAGTAGTAGTAGTAGTAAGAAGGGTGGTCGTTACAGGGGCGAACACGGAAAGCTTAATTTCATCGGGAGACCAAAACCAATTCCTCCTCTCGGTCCCTATCGTAGCCTCTTGTATTTAGAGATTTATACCCACCACATACCCACCTTCTTACCCATCCTAATGGGGTCGGCCAAGCTAGCTTGGAACCCAAGCTAGGGCCGGCCAAGACTAAGTGGATGAGCCAAGTTGATGGCCGGCCAAAGCTTGGGTCCCAAGCTTAGGTGGCCGACCACTAGAATATTAAAAAGAATTTTTATTAAAATTATTTCTTATGTGGATATCATGATTTTAAAAGAGAGTTTAAAATTTAAATCTTTCCTTTTATAGCTTTCTACAAAAGATTAAGAAAAGATTTCAAATCTTTCCTTATTTGTAGATTGAAAGGAGATTTTAATTTTGAGAAAACTTTCCTTTTTAACCATGATCATAATTTAAAAGAGAGTTTTAAAAATTAAATATTCTCTTTTATTAGTTTCTACAAAAGATTAAGAAAAGATTTGATATCTTTCCTTATTTGTAGATTGAAGAGAGATTTTAATTTTTAGAGATAACTTTCCTTTTTGAAAATTATCCACATGTTTAAAAGAAAGATTTTAATTTATAAAATTTCCTTTTTATAAACCACCATGAAGGAAAAAATTATTGGAGAAATTTTTTATAAATTTCCGGAAACAAATTAGGAAGTTTTAATTTTTGTTTTAATTAAAACTCTCCTTGTTTTGGGGAAATAAGTGGCCGACCATTGAAATTGAAAAAAGGAATTGATTTTAAATCAATTAAAATTTATTTTTCATGGCAAAGGAATTAAGTTTTTATTAAAATTTCCTTATTTGCCAAGACCAAGGAATATAAAAGAGGGGGTAGAGGTGCCTTCATAGCTAACGACTCTGTTTTTTTCTTCCTCTCTTTTCTTCCTTGGTGTGGCCGGCCCTAGGGTCTCCTCTTCTCCTTCTTTTCTCTTCCTCCTTTGTGGCCGGCGGCATCAACTTAAGGGAAGTCCATGGTGGCCGGTTCTGGCTAGGAGAAGAAGGAGAGAAAGAAGGCTTCGTTTCTAGCATCCCTTGGAGCTTGGTGGTGGTGGCTGGACCTTTACTTCTCATGGAGAATTAATGGTGGCCGAATTTTGCTTGGAGAAGAAGGAGCTTGGTGGTTCTCGTCTCGGAAGATTGTTGCCCACACAATGTCCAAGATAAGAAGAGGAATACGGTAGAAGATCAAGAGGTCATTAAAGTTTACAAAGGAAGGTATAATTAGTAATTAATTTCCGCATCATACTAGTTGTATTTCTTTTGTATGAATTTTAAACACAAGAGGCATTAGATCTAGTTTTTCGAATTAGTTTTTCGAGTTTGTGTTTTCTTCTTTTTCAAATTTGTGATTCGATTATTCTTTTTGGTTAACCTAGAGTTATTTAAGGAAATTAAATATTAGCTTTCCTTAAATGGCTTTGTCTATGCGGTGGTGGTTGCTCCCATATCCAAGAAAGCCTTGTGCCTCACCATGCAGTCCTGGAAGCCAATTTTGGAAATTAATATTTAATGAAATTAATAACATAGGTGGATTTGAATCAATGGTGTTAAGTTCCGCTTGCGATTCAAATCTAAACCATTAAGAACAGATAAGTTAAATTTGGAATCAATGATGTTAAGTTCCGTCTGCGATTCCTAATTTAACTTCTAAAGAACACAATAGGTTATTTAAGGAAAGGTTCGACACTTGTACAAAAATTTTTGTACAGTGGAACCGATACGTTTTCCTAGGACTAACCAACAGATATACCTCAAGGGAGGTAGGCCAATATCGGTCAAGATATACCTCCAGGGAGGTAGGCCAATATCGGCAGAGATATACCTCAAGGGAGGTAGGCCAATATCGGTCGAGATATACCTCGAGGGAGGTAGGCCAATATCGATCGGGATATACCTCCAGGGAGGTAGGCCAATATCGGCCGAGATATACCTCAAAGGAGGTAGGCCAATATCGACCGAGATATATCTCAAGGGAGGAAGGCCAGTGTCAGCCGAGATATACTTCCAAGTAAGTAGGCCAATACCAACTGAGACATACCTTGAGAGAGGTAGGCCAGTCTTGGCTGGATGATGCTTTGAAAAGGATATGCCAGTATTGGTCGAGATTACATACTTATAAAATACAGCCCAATATCAGTTAGGAGAATAAACTTAGAGGTATGCAGACCAGTATTTCCCAAGAAACATCATGAGAGGTAATAATAATTGACCGGACCTAGTCTGAGTTCAATTTCGACCGATATAAGGAGCAATGTTATATTAAGCTATCTATGATATAGCAAAGACAGGAAGAGCAAGCAGGAATGATAGATGCACTCTGAAATAACTTATCAAACAGGACAGAAGTAAATATTTTAAATAAAGTAGTTTAATGAAGATATTTGTAGTATGTGATTGTATAACAGGTTTGCTAATGTGGCGGGAGGAAGGCTTCTAGATTTTTTTGCAGGTACTAGACGATAAAGAAGGTACATTTGGGGTACAAAAAAGATTCCTTAAAAACCATTTTCCACAAGTACACAGCTTACGTCATCTCATAACAAACTCTAACGAACCGGGGTCCACTTCATGACTACGGAGGTTATATGAAGTGGTATAAAAAGGGGAATCCTCTCCATTGGCCAGGTAAGTTCACATCACTGCTCACATTCATAACCCTAGTTCTCAACTACTGTTCTTCTTCCTTCTTCCTTCTTCCACACCAAGAGAGATCACTGACTTGAGCGTCGGAGGGCCTAGCAAGGGATTCCCACCCCGGTCTTAGGTCACTGACGATAGTGTTGGTTGATCTCTTGTGCGCAGGAGGAAGCCTTGGAAGCTCTGGATTTGGGTTTTCTTCAGTCAGATTTCTTTCTCGCCATTGGAGCTTCGCACAAGGAGTACATTTTGGGATTTCATTCTCCTAGATCCGCTTTGGGTTTCTCGGATCAGTATTCAGTCAGGTATTACTCTTCGTCAGCAGTAGGTTTTTTCTCCCAGCCTTCCGTTTTGTCAAGCTTCTCAGACAGGATCAAATTTGGCGCCGTCTGTGGGAAACTCCACCTGAATCTGAGATTGCAAGATGGAAGAGGTTGGAAAATCAAATCTACTCACCATTAGCCGTGAGGATCTATATTTCCTCATCAACACTCATGTGCAGAAGGCTCTACAATAACAACAGCAACAACAATAAGCTCACACGGGAGCCACTCTGCAGGTAGCTCATAATCCAGCAATTTCAACTACTGAGCACCGAAAGGGAAAAGAGCCGGAAGAGGAAGAACATGTATATTTTCCTCCAGCCACGGTTTCTCCAACAAGGCGTCCGCGAGCCTTTCTTCGTACTCCTATGGAGTAGGGAGGACGAAGGCCTGTATTTCAGGAATCTTCTAACGAAGCACCAGATAGAGAAAAGCGTAAAGTTAAAATGATAACTAGTGATAGCTTGCCGGAAAAAGTCATCTCTCCATTCTCTCAAAGCGTGCTGGATGATCCGCTTCCTAAGCGGTATCAAAATTTGCAGATCAGCGAGTACACTGGGACTACAGATCCAGAGGATCATCAATTGAAATTTGAGAATGTAGCATTAATACAACAATTCTCTGATGGAGTAAAATGTCGGATGTTCCTTACTACACTTGGAGGAGCTACACAACGTTGGTTCAAGAGATTGCCAGAAAAATCTATCCGAAAATTTAAGGATTTCAAGAAGGTTTTTCTACACCATTTTTCCTGTAACAAGAGGTATTATAAGACTCCTTAGAGTTTATTTTCAATTAAACAAGCATCTAAAGAGTCCATCAAAGCCTACATCAAAAGATTTAATCAGGTAGATATCGATGTACCCAATGCTATTACTGAAATCTTAGTAAGCGCTTTCTCTCAAGGTTTAAATGATAATGATTTATTTAAAGATCTGGTGAGAAACCCTCCTGCCAATTTTGATTCCTTAATTGAACGTGCCACTAAATTTATTAATGTTGAAGAAGCTCAAGCTGCCCGCAGAAAGGAGGGCACTACTTCTTCTCCTACTCTGGTAAGGAGAAAGCTCCTGCTCCTGTTCCTCCACCAAGGGGTCCGCGGGCAATTCATCCACCTCATCGTCATCCAGGATATCGTTCGCAAGTAGTGCAACATGTGGAGATACGGTCAGAGGCACCTAGAAGATGGTGCACTTATCACAAAACCAGCAGTCATCATACTGAAGACTGTTTTGAGAAATAAAAGAACAAACAGGGATCGCTACCAAAGGCAAAACTATTATCGGCAGCAGTACCCTAGGCAGCAAAGTCCGCTCAAATTGGAATATCGCCCGGTTGAGCCTCGGCAGGATGCATTACCTACCCCGGCCGGTACAAGTCAGGTGTCAGAGAAGACTCCGTCTGAAGCCATGACAGCCCGACAAGAAGAAAACAGGAGTAATACCGCCCGGGGCAATATAAGTATGATCACGGGTGGGCCCACTGATGGAGATTCTAATAGGGCCAGAAAGCACATGCACGGAGACTTGAGATTCATGCTGTGGGGTGCAGCATGGAACGAGCAGCTGGTCCCGAGATAAGTTTTGGACCTAGAGATCTTGAGGGGGTAGAAATTCCCCATGATGATGCATTAATAATCAAGGCTGTGATAGCCAATTATACTATTTCTTGTACCTTTATAGACACTAGTAGTTCTGTCAATATTATCTTTAAGAAGGCTTTTGATCAATTACAAATCGACTCGAGCGAACTTCAACAGATGGTAACTCCTCTATATGGATTCACGGGTAATAAAGTACAACTGCTCGGTCAAATAAAGTTGGTCATATCTCTAGGGGAGGAGCCCCTAATGAGAACAAGAAGATCTTATTTTATGGTGGTGGATGCCCCATCCTCTTATAATGTGATATTGGGTCGACTGGCCCTAAACGAGTTTAGGGCGGTCGTTTCTACTTTCTGACAAAAAATTAAATTTCCTGTTGATGACCAGGTCGGGGAAGTGTGAGGTGATCAGAAGACAGCCTGTAAATGTTACGTAGAGATCGTTCAGACTGAAGCTAATGCTGCTCGAAAAATTCAAAGAATGGAAGTCAATGCCATTAAGGAAAAGTCGCCTGTTCTGGTTTATGAAGAAAAGGAAGAGGTCCAGATTCAAACCGGTCGACCTGAATCTACTACTTATATCGCGGCTAATCTTGATCCTACACTGAAAGCCGAGCTGGTGCAGTGCTTGAAGAAGAATAATGATGTCTTTGCCTGGACACCCAAAGAGGTCACGGGCGTTTCCCCTGCAATAATGGAGCATTCTCTGCATGTCTTTCCAGATGCCCGGCCAGTCATGCAAAGGAAAAGAAATTGAAGTGCAGAGCAGAACCAAATCATCAAGGAAGAAGTAACTAAACTCATGGAAGCTGGTTACATCAGGGAGGTACAGTTTCCTAACTGGCTAGCTAATGTGGTCTTAGTCTCTAAGCCAGGAAACAAATGGCGGGTATGTATCGATTTCCGGGATCTCAACAAAGCTTGCCCGAAAGATTAATATCCACTACCCCGAATCGATCAATTGGTAGATTCTACCGCTGGGTGTGAATACATCTCTATGTTGGATGCTTATCAAGGCTATCATCAGGTCCCCCTAGCTAAGGAGGATCAAGAAAAGGTTAGTTTTATAACATCTGAAGGTACTTATTGTTATAATGTTATGCCCTTCGGACTAAAAAATGCAGGAGCGACTTATCAAAGGCTCATGAATAAGGTCTTCCAGAGGTAGATTGGAAGAAATATGGAAGTATATGTCGATGATATCTTAATTAAGTCTATTCAAGCTATTGATCTGTGCAGGGATGTAGAGGAGACCTACAAGACATCGAGGCAATATGGGCTCAAGCTAAACCCGAGCAAATGTCTATTCGGAGCAAAAGGGGGAAAGGGGGGTATATGGTGTCCAAGCGAGGAATATAGGCCAACCCGAGCAAAGTCAAGGCACTTCAGAACATGGAGCCACCACGCAACATGAGGGAAGCTCAAAGACTTACCGGCCGGATTACAGCCTTGTCTATGTTCATTTCCAAGTCGGCCGATCGTAGCTTTCATTTCTTTAAAATACTCCGGAAGGCGAACAAATTTCAATGGAACGAGGAATGTGATAAAGCCTTCCAGGAATTAAAAGATTACTTGTCTACCCTTCCTGTATAAGCTAAGCCTATAGTAGGAGAGACCCTCTGGGTGTATTTGTCAGCTAATGAGAACGCTGTGGGCTCTGTATTAGTTAGTCAAGAAGGGAAAGAACAACAACCTGTATATTTTTCCAGTCATTTATTAAAAAGAGCTGAGTGTAGATATACTACACTAGAGAAGTTGGCCTATGCATTAGTGTTGACTGCTCGGAGGTTGCACCCATATTTCTTAGCACATGAAATTGTTGTATTGACGAATAGTACGCTCGGACGGGTGCTACTCAACCCGAGGCATCAGGTCGGCTGATCAAATGGAAGACTGAACTTAGTGAATATGACATACAGTATCAACCTCGCTCGGCCATCAAGGTACAAGCTCTAGCAGATTTCATTATAGAAGTACAAGGTCCTGAGGAAGAAAATACTTGGAAAGTTTATGTGGAAGGCTCCTCAACCAGACAAGGTAGCGGAATTGGTGTCCTTCTTATATCTCCAAGGGAAGATAGACTCCAACTTTCTATCAGGTTGAATTATAGAGTCACTAACAATGAAGCAGAATATGAAGCATTGATAGCCGGATTGCAGGCCGCTCAGCATATAAGGGCAGCTCGGGTCCTCATCTATTCTGATTCTCAATTAGCAGCCCAACAATTATCATGTAATTTTGGAATTAATAATGATAGGCTCAAGTTATATGCCAAGACATTTGATAAGTTGAAGTCTCAGTTTCAAGAAGTGAATATACAAAAAGTTCCTCGGTCTGAAAATCAGATAGCGGATGAATTAGCTAATTTGGCATCTGCTATAACACCATGGAATTTGGATCGGCCAGTAGAACAAACTATGTTAATATCTTGTATTGAAAGACAAGCTGACCTAGAAATACAGGGCGACTGGAGGACACAAATCATATTGTACTTACAGCAGGGTATGCTTCCCAGTGATGCAGAACAGGCAAGGATATTTAAGAAGAGAGCTGCTCAGTATACTATGATAGGGGAGCAGTTATATAAGAGATCTTTCTCCAGACCTTTGCTCAAGTGCGTTGGCACGGAAGATATACAATTTATTTTACAGGAGGTTCATCAAGGCTCGTGTGGCAATCATATAGGAGAGAGATCCTTAGCCCGCAGAATTTTATTAGTAGGATATTTCTGGCCTACCTTACACGAGGATGCTAACAAATTGGTAAGAACTTGTATTTCTTGTCAGAAACATCTGAATATTCCGCATCATCCTACACAATTGTTAAGGACCTCTATAGTCTCCTGTCCTTTTGATCAGTGGGGCATGGATATAGTGGGCTCATTTCCTATGGCAGCTGCACAAAGAAGGTTTTTATTAGTAGCAGTAGACTAATTCTCTAAATGGATAGAAGCGGAACCACTTGCTTGGATTACTGAAGATGCAGTTATTAAATTCCTATGGAAAAATATCATATGCAGATTCGGTATTCCTCATAAATTAGTTTCTGATAATGGAAGGCAATTTCAGGGAGACAAAATCCTAGACTGGTGCAAAAGTTATGGTATTATTCAGGCATTCACCTCCGTGGTGTATCCACAAAGTAATGGTCAAGAAGAAGTAACCAATAGAGAAATTATAAGGGGTTTAAAAACCAAACTTGATCATGTTGGAGGTATCTGGGTAGATGAATTACCCAATGTTCTTTAGGCATATCGTACTACACCTCGAGAAGCTACAGGAATTACTCCTTTTCAATTAGTTTATGGAGGAGAAGCAGTAATTCCCATCGAAGTGGGAGTAGAATCTGATAGAAAAGAGTTATATGATGAAGACAATGCTGGTCAACAACTCATGGAGCTACACCTGATAGAAGAAATTAGAGATAAGGCTGCAGCTCGTCTCACCTCATATCGACAATGAATGAGCTAAAATTATAACAGAAGAGTTATCCCAAGATTTTTCCAAGTAGGAGATCTAATATGGAAGCGTGTTAAACCCGTTGGGGATGTCAGCAAGTTAGCACCACAATGGGGAGGACCTTACAAAGTGATAGAAAAACTCGCATCGGGTTCATATTATCTCCAGGATACTGAATGAAGAATTCTCGAGCGTCCCTGGAGTGCAAATCATTTACAGCCTTACCGAACCTAACAAGATCATATCATTCAAGAATACATTTGAAGGAACAAATCAAAATTATTTGAAGCAAGTTCCCGACGAACTAAGGACAAGTATGCTTATAGTTTATGTACTCTATTTCTCTCAATAGATACAATGCAAGACAAACGTCGCCCGAGAAATAAATGTGGTTCAAACAGTTTGACAACTATTGGCCGAACTTTTATAATCTATTCAAGCAATCAACAATTGGGAACCTTAAGGAAGGACCTATCCAATTTCCATAAGAAAAGCTCAGAAAACATTAAACCATTACAAGGTTAAGGCAAGCATTTTAGTTTTGCATAAAAATATAGTCGATAGGGAAATCTCATGAAGTAACTCGGACGGGTCTTCATGAGAGGAACCGGAGACTTTAAACTATCACAAAGCATAATCGATCGAGAAATCTCATGAAGTAACTCGGACGGGTCTTCTTGAGAGGAACCGGAGACTTCAAACTATCACAAAGCATAGTCGATCAAGAAATCTCATGAAGTAACTCGGACGGGTCTTCATGAGAGGAACCGGAGACTTCAAACTATCACAAAGCATAGTCGATCAAGAAATCTCATGAAGTAACTCGGACGAGTCTTCATGGGAGGAACCGGAGACTTTAAACTATTACAAAGCACAATCGACCAGGAAATCTCATGAAGTAACTCGGACGGGTTTTCATGGGAGGAACCGGAGACTTTAAACTATCGCAAAGCATAGTCGATCGGGAAATCTCATGAAGTAACTCGAACGGGTCTTCATTGAAGGAACCGGAAACTTTAAACTATTACAAAGCATAGTCGATCGGGAAATCTCATGAAGTAACTCGGACGGGTCTTCATGGGAGGAACCGGAGACTTTAAACTATTACAAAGCACAGTCGATCGGGAAATCTCATGAAGTAACTCAGACGGGTCTTCATGGGAGGAACCGGAGACTTTAAACTATTAAAAAGCATCGTCGATCGGGAAATCTCATGAAGTAACTCGGACGGGTCTTTATGGGAGGAACCGGAGACTTTAAACTATTAAAAGGCATAGTTGATCGGGAAATCTCATGAAGTAACTTGGACGGGTCTTCATGGGAGGAACCGGAGACTTTAAACTATTACAAAGCACAGTCGATCGAGAAATCTCATGAAGTAAATCGGACGGTTCTTCATGGGAGGAACCAGAGACTTTAAACTATTACAAAGCACAGTCGATCAGGAAATCTCATGAAGTAACTCGGACGGGTCTTCATGGGAGGAACCAGAGACTTTAAACTATTACAAAGCATAGTCGATCGGGAAATCTTATGAAGTAACTCGGACGGGTCTTCATGGGAGGAACCGGAGACTTTAAACTATTACAAAGCACAGTCGATCAGGAAATCTCATGAAGTAACTCGAACGGGTCTTCATGGGAGGAACCGGAGACTTTAAACTATCACAAAGCATAGTTGATCGGGAAATCTCATGAAGTAACTCGGACGGGTCTTCATGGGAGGAACCGGAGACTTTAAACTATCACAAAGCACAGTCGATCGGGAAATCTCATGAAGTAACTCGGACGGGTCTTCATGGGAGGAACCGGAAACTTTAAACTATTACAAAGCATAGTCGATCAGGAAATCTCATGAAGTAACTCAGACGAGTCTTCATGGGAGGAACCGGAGACTTTAAACTATTACAAAGCACTGTCGATCAGGAAATCTCATGAAGTAACTCGGTCGGGTCTTCATGGGAGGAACAAGAGACTTTAAACTATCACAAAAACATAGTCGATCGGGAAATCTCATGAAATAGCCCGGACGGGTCTTCATGGGAGGAACCGGAGACTTTAAACTATCATAAAAGCATAATCGACCGGGATTATATTGTCAATGTAAATTCAACGTTATGCAGATTTTCTTCACAAAAATCATTTGGTATTACACGCTAAAAGGTTCGAGGGGGATTCCATTTATATTTTTATATATACATATAATCTGTCAAAATTAAAATCCCTATCTGGAGGCCCGATTACATGGAGCTCTTTATTTAAAATTACCCGGAGTATTATACTCAACTAAGAGCTCAGAAATTCCATGAAGTTCCTCATATAAAATCGCTTGGAATTACCTGTTCTTTTGAAGTATGAATGATACTCTACACATGCTTACCTAATTTAAATTCAAGGAGATTATGGGAAATTTTACTGCTTAAAATTATATGGTCAAGGAAGATATTATCAGCAAAGGAGTTTATTAAAACAAGATCTAATTCCGAGGAATAAGGAAGAAATTCTTAAATAAAATAGTACTTATGCTTAGTTCTCAGAAGCATTTCAAGGAGGCAATCTCAAGCTAATACAAACTGGAAAGAA
Organism: Zingiber officinale; assembly: GCF_018446385.1. NCBI lineage: Eukaryota > Viridiplantae > Streptophyta > Magnoliopsida > Zingiberales > Zingiberaceae > Zingiber > Zingiber officinale. The sequence goes on along the minus strand of NC_056007.1, from coordinate 40,830,727 downwards.
AACAGGTAAGTATCAAACTTTCTCCTGATATTACCACCACTTAATTACAGATCTTTCAGTTACAATTCCTATTATTACAAGTCTTTTCATTACCAATCTTTTTAAATACATAGTCATGCTTACTCAAAATGACTCGTTAAATTTTCAGGTAATTCTTTGTTGAGTCTACGACGGTTTATGAATAGAGAAGGAGGTTCCCTGGGTAGATAACCACCCTCTCTCAGTTGTTGAAGGATCCCTATCACAGAATGATTTAGAGCCCCTATAATTCGACGAACATATTCTTGAATAAACGCCGGAGATCTTAGAAAAGTTAAACGCTTTTCTTCCCATCGGTCTTCCTCATGCTCCTTGTAACTTTGAAAATCAGCTTGTAGTTTAGTGTTTTGATCTTTGAGAGTGTCTCTCTCTAATTTGAGCTGTTCTATCTCTTTTTGGAGCAATGATAGCTCGACATCTTGAGCCTTTCTTTGTTCTTGTTCCTGTAGAATAGCAAAGTCATGTGAGGCTGAATCTTGAGCCTGCTCGGAAAGAAAGACATTATGAAGCCTCTCTACTTTCTCTAAAATAAGACTTTTATGAGAAACATCTGAGAGAGCTTTTTCCTTCAAAGCAATTTCCAGTCGGAGACCAGAACGTAATCGACCCACTTGTAGCTCCAAGGTTCTTCTTTCAAGCTCTTTGTCTTTCAGTGACTGCTGTAACTCCTGTAATTCTTTCTTCATAGCCTCTAGCTGTCGATCCTGTGAGGCTACTTTCTTGTGCAATTGAGTTATATCAGTGTGAGAAAGAGGAGAAGCAGCTTTCAATGTTTCTATTTGAGTTTTTAACTTGCCATTTTCTCGGTCTCGAGCCATAAGTAGCTGGTCTATGTGAATACTTGAAGCAAGGAACTATACAAAATAATAATACGGTTAGGAAAAATGATAGGCAGGTAGTAACCTATAACTAAGAATACGTACAGCAATAGCTTGGCGACTATGACTGTCAACCCGATCTGAAATATTGATGCTCCTTAATTGCTCTTAGCTATGTAGCCAAGATTCAGCCAACAGACCTTGTAGCTGAAGAGAACCATAACTAGGGGATCAGAAGTCTGTCCTAGTTGGGAAGGTAGACCCACAGCTTGTCTAAATAAAGGCGGGGGAACTGAAAAAGAAGGAGGTAGGGAGGAAGAAGATGCAATAGAAGGGAAATAAGTAGTAGAAATAAGAGCAGCAGAAGAAGAGCTAGAGGGGATAGAAGGTGGTAATGCAAGGGGTGTTGATTCAGTTGTCAAAGCACGAATCGCTGAGGGCCCTGCACTTAGAGAAGATCTCCGGCAAGGTGTTCATTTAGCTCACGGCCCAAAAGCCAAAGGAGGCAAGGCCAGTGCAAGAGGCTGAGAGGATACAGAGGGGATAACAGCCACCTCAGAAGCAGAAGAAGCTGAAACAATAGCAGAAGAGGAGGGGATGAGTAGAGTCAATCTCATCATCCTAAGAGTATGATTGGAGATAATATGGGTAGGGGACATTGGTGCCTTACCTCTCTCAAAAGAAATAAGCGCCGGAATGAGAGGAGCTTGCACAAAAGTACCAAAGAGGTCCCTAAAAGGAACATCCTCACTAAGCTTTGGTTTTTTGACTAAGGCAATGAAGGGTTGTTCTTCTTCCTCTTCCATAGCTGCAACAGCTTCTGCTTTTTGTTCTTATTTAGACAGCAGACCCAGGGTAGAGGAATTAAGATTAGCTCGGCAAGCCTGCAGCCATTCTTCTTTGAGATTATTCAGAAAAGACTTAGTCATAGTAGTGTTCTTATACATGAAAGCCGGAAGAAGAGCAACAGCTGAAACACAAGTATTGAGCATCATTATAGAGGAGATATACCAATTGGTAAATGTAGTTCAAAATATTTATACATACCAAAAGATTCATCCAGGGGAGTGTCAATGTTACTTATTCCAAAAGGGAACATCAAACCCTCCACAATCAAATGTGGTCAGCTGAATTTTGCCCCCTTTAGTTTGGATAAAGCAAAAGAAACAGAGGGATCATTGAGGAGATTGTTGGTACTAGGAACTGGAGGTAGATCATATATCAATTGGATAGGAAAAGGGGGAGGAGAAGGGAGACGCATAAAGAAAAATTTGTGACGCCATTCCCCTTGAGGAGGAATTAGGTTGAACAAAATAGCCTTAGGGCGAGATTGAAATTTGAATATACCAATATCTACTTGGCGCGGAACAAAGAAGTGATGAAAAAGACGAGGGGATAGAGAAAAATCTAGCAGTTTAGACACTCCAACGAAACCCATAAGGATAGAAAAAGACTGAGGGATAAATTGATTAAGGGGAATATTAAAGTAGATACTAACATCAGAAAAAAAGGGATGAAGAGGGAATCGAAAACCTTGTAGAACTTGGTCCCGTAAGATAGATATGCACCCCAGAGGAGGAAGATGTGGGCTATCCTGTGGGGTAGGATGAACTATATAGGAAGGAAAACCATAGCTCATTTGTAAATCCACCTCCTTTGTTTCTATGAGATCGGAAGCGCACGAAAGGAACCATGCAGGGGAAGAAGTGGTCATGGCGGAACAATAGAAGGAAAGCAGACAAGGGAGGAGGTAGGGATATTCAAAAAGAAGAAGATAGCATTTTGAACCTCTTTCTTTTTTTCCTCAAGGCCTTATACCCAAAAACCCTTAAACAGGAGAGGAAGAAGAACCGGAAAAAGGAGAAACCCAAAAGCACAAGGGTATATAAAATAATAATATCAAAGGTAGTTCATGTAGAATTTAAATATAAAAGTGGGTATAGAGAAAGAGTATGAATCCAATAAGGAAGAGTACCCGGAATCATAACCGTCATAAAGGGGTAATGTCATCAAAGGATAAAATCAAATTCAAAAAGAAGGATGAATCCCAAGAAAAAGATGTTAATTTGGTAATCTTCCTCGGGAAACGTAACAAAATTTCTCTCGACATAGGCTTGATTCTTAAAAGAATCAAATAAATATGGGGAAAATCGGTCGGGTGCTATAATTTTAGATTATCTATTTGAGTAAAACAATAAACCCGGACAGGCATAATGGACCAGAGGAGATTTAGTTAAGTATAAGGCATTAGTCGATATGTTCCCGCACAAGGATACATCGACCAAGTATAGTAAACCAATTGATATCGAAATTAGCACATCAAACGAGACTCGGTTGGAAACTACCGGACGGGACTTGTAAACATGAGTATGAATTGGTCAGTTATGATAGACCGGCCGAGATGAATACTATTCTAATATATGGATCTGAGATTTATAAGGGTAAGTTAGATGACACCCGCCATGATGAACCATATGAAATTTGGTTAAGTATAATGCATTAGATGATATTCATAAATCAAATATAAATCGATCAGGTATAATAAACCGACCGATGTTAAGAACATTACGATAGGCTGCACTAAATCGAACGGGACTTAATTAACTACAAAATACCGGACGATATTTGTCAACACTACTATGCATCGACCGGTCATGATAGATCGGTCGAAATGAAAGATATTATAGTATATTGAGGGAAGTTTTATGGTGGCAAGCCAGGCGGCACTCAACGTACTTAGACAAAATAAGCAACCACCACGAAAAGGAACAGATTTAATAATAAAACTAGAAGTTCAACTTCACATAAACCAACCAGACTGTCACCACAAATCCTAGTCAACCTTACAATAATTTAAATTCAAGTAAGAAAATCACTCTATCGTTAACTGGGCAAACAGATCGGCATGCCTATTATCAAGAAGTTTACGACGGTTCAGGAAGTTGGGAGGGGGATTGCGAAATAAGAAGCCTTCTTCTCGCAATTGTTTCACCACTCCTTCAGCTCCAGCAGTGAAGGCTGCCAAGATAGACTTTACAATTGGCCGGTTGAACTCAGTAGAGTTAATCATGATGGCGGCCTTATCCTTGAAGCGATTATCTTCACCAGTCTTATAAACAACCAAAGCCATCTGGGAAGACTTCAGCTCAGCTTCTTTTGTAGAGGCCTTGTTTTTAGCTGAATTTAAGGAAGTACGTAGGGAGGTTATTTCATCATCCTTCAGCTACAAAGCTTTGAGTTTATCAACTAGTGCATACTCATAATCAGATTTTAGCTTGTTGGTCTCAATTGTCTGCTTCTCTAGCTTGGAAGTTAATTCCTTATTGAGGTCCGTAGCTGATTTAAATTGTGACTGTAGACTCTCAATTTGGACTTCAAGTTGTTTCTTGAAGGCAGTGGAAAGCATGGCAGAAGACAACTCAGTAACCTGCTGTTTCAGCTTTTCGTTCTCGTATTTCAGCTTCTTGTTCTCATTATATAAATTGTGCATTAGCCGAGACAAGTCCATGTTTTCTATCCATCGCTAGAAATGTAATAAAAGGTTATGACATAGTCGCTGATGAGTAATAAGTAAATACTAATAAACATACCTGAGTTTCCTTATAGGAGAAGCAATCGATTGTTTCAGAAGTAGTAAGTTCTTCAAAAAGAGGATGAATTTTCTCCCAAGCACTAGCAAAGGAACCTCCCAGTAGTATAGGGAGGACAGGAATGGCAGAAAAAACCACGAAGAAAGAGGAAGTAGGAATAGAAGGAGGAGAAAAAACTAAATAAGAAGAAGGTGAGGAGGGTAGAAATCCAGATTCTGGAATAGACAATGGAAAGGTGAAGGAAACACCACCAGGGGCACTGGTACTGGAAGAAGGTGAGGCAGGAAAGATGAGAGGAGGGTAAAGTTCAGCCAAAGTAGGTTCATAGAAGGAAGGTCAGCAGGAACAAAACCTTTTGAAACAAGTTCATCGGCGGGAAGGATAAACCTCCATTTTGAGGGAGGAGCCCTAGTAAGTTTGCGTCCCGGGCGTTTGTTGGGAGCAATTTTGGATAAGAATTTTTCTGAGTTTATAGGGGACGTAAGCTCGATAATAGGAAGGAAAGGGGCTGTCGAAGGGGCAGGAACCACCGGTGAAGAAACAGTTGGCAAGGGAATAACAGGAATTTCAACAGAAGGACCCTCAGGAGCCTCAGGAACCACCTGAGAGTTGGAGGCTTCTGCCACAGGAACCGAAAACTTCAGTCAAGGAAGCTGGTTAAGGGCGACAAGGAGCTCCTTCTCTTTTGCGCGTAGCTGAACTTCCTCCAAACGCAGCTCCTCATCGATCAAAGCAGCAAAAAACCCAAACACTGCACAAAATAGAACGAAGGGTTTTAGTTAGAAAAAATTAATAAGGAGGGAAGCAGAACTTTACCTAAGAAGCCTAGTGTATCAGGCTTGACAGGGCTTAAGCCAAATAAATACAAAAAATCGACTCGTAGCCATTTAGAGATGGAAAGGCGACGGCACAACAATTTTTCGCATAAAGAGGAAACGAAGGGTGAAGATGAAATTCCTTGACATCAGGTAAGGGAGGTAAAAAAGATTTCCAAGCATGAGACCATGGGATAGGCCCAGGAAACTTCACAAAGAAAAAAAGAGATTTTCAAGATTTTAGAGAAGAAGGCATATCCTCAAAGAGGGCCATTTTGGGTAAGAAAACATGAAAAGATTTTGAAGAGTGGGAGGTATATCCAATAAAGGAAACAACATGTAAGCGCCACACAGATAGCGAAAGGCGTTAGGGGCAAATTGTTGCAAAGGAATGTCAAAATACTGACTCACTTCGATTAGGAAAGGAGGAATGGGAAACCTCAAGCCCCCTATCAATTGATCCCTGAAAAAGGTTACACAATTAGCAGGAGGACGATGAGGATGATCATGCGGTTTAGGAATCAAGATACTATATTCTTTGGGGATTTTATATTGGTGGCAAATGGTGAGCCTAGCATTCTTGTCAAAAGAAGATGAGATTTGAACATACCAGGGGGCGATCGTTTCTTCGGCCATAGAGGGAAGTAAAAGTTAACAGAGCAATAGACTACTTACTGGAGTCAAGGAAGAGATCACTGGAAAGCAGTAAGCACGAGAATTGATCAGAGACTGCAGCAAAAGAAGAAACGTTAAGACAGGGAGGAAAGGAACAGAATCGATGAGAAGATGAAGGGTTTAGGATTTAGATGACACACAATTGTCGTCAGATCAGGACACCACTTTTCAATAGACACCATGGATTATAAGAAAAAGGGCAAGTGCCAGTGTTACACTAAAAAAGAAGGGAGACACGTGTCATGTAATCATAAGTGGACATTTATGATAGACGCGACAAATCGAATCATGCTGGGGTTGGTAACACCTCGTCATACGCCTCCAACATTCTCTTACCGTTGAAAAGCCAATCACAAGCAAGGAAATTCTGAAGAGAAGACGTAGTGAAAGTTATTTAGGAATAAAGCATGGTCCAAATTAATGTCGTTATAAAGCATAAACTAGCATCGATCGAAGTAATTTTATTTACAATATCGGTCGACATAACTTCAGCTATAATAGATAAGTATAACATCGGCCGGGATAACCTTGTTTGTGATAAACAAGCGAATATCGGTCGGCATAACGTCAGCTATAATAGATAGTATAACATTGGCCGGGATAACCTTGTTTGAGATAAACGAGCGAATATCGGTCGAACGACAACGTTTATGATATACAAGTCAATATTGGGCGAAGCATTACGTCTATTCTTATGAACTAGAGGGATTCAAGAAAGTCACCCAATTTAATACAAAAGATTATTCGAATTTACATTTAGAATCTGATCAAATACATAATATTACATTTTCCTCTCAAAACATTAAACCTCGAAAGGTCAACAAAAGTTATAAACATAAGCTCTCAGGATGCTTAGAAAATTTCAATCCCACCAGAGTCAAACTTGCCAGGAAGCAGAAGTGGAAATATTTTACCTGGCACGAAGGAAGCTTGCCCGGGCGACAGAAGTGACAATATTTTGCCCGGGATGAAGGAAACTATGAAGCAGGGTGGTCTCAGGGACAAGGGGGAGGGGACAGATCTATTCAGGCCCTGGTGGAAAGGTGACTGAAGAGTTCCTCCCCTGCTTGAGCCCTAGAGCTCTGCTTCCAGAGTGACCAACCTAGCCTGCGGGTAACCTGGGCTATGCCCTCGTCGCAACATCCATTGGCTATTGGGTTGGTCCTCCATGAGTAGTGGGAACTCCTCTGAAGCTTGTTGGGTCTCCAGAGCAGTTGTGGCTTCAGTTGGAGATTCTAGATCTTGAGAAACGTCATTTTTTAGGATGGTTTCTCAGACCAGAAAGTTAGCTAAAGAAAAAACTTGAATAAACTCATGTATAGATCTCGCCTTGTCCAACAAGAATTGCCCCCAGGGAGGGGGATCTAGGGCCATACTCTCGGTAAGACGAAGTGAATAAGGAAGACAAAGAACTGGGGCAAATGAAGAATGAAGAAAGGGTAATAGCTCTATTTAAAGGATCAAAAAGACTCACGGGATCACTGTACTGAGGTTCACGGGATCACTGTACTCGAGTTCACAAGATAGTTGTACAAAAAATTCATAAGGGCACTTCAGTACCCGTGGCAGAGTCACGGGTAAAGAAGGAACAGAATCAGACCTGTGTCTAGTCAGTCGACTACACCTCCTTCGACTAGACTTGAGGGGAAGACAAGTGATATGGGTTAGGTTTAGTGGGTCATTGGTGAAAAGAAGAAAGGAGATAATGGAATCTAGGGGAGTAGGCTAGTATCGGACAGGATATACCTCAAAGGAGGTAGGCCAATATCGGCCAGGATATACCTCAAAGGAAGTAGGTCAATATCGACCGAAATATACCTCAAGGGAGGTAGGCCAATATCGGTTGAGATATACCTCAAGGGAGGTAGGCCAATATCGATCGGTATATGCCTCCAGGGAGGTAGGCCAATATCGGCAGAGATATACCTCAAGGGAGGTAGGCCAATATCGGTAAAGATATACCTCAAGGGAGGTAGGCCAATATCGGTAAAGATATACCTCAAGGGAGGTAGGCCAATATCAATCGGGATATACCTCCAGGGAGGTAGGCCAATATCGGCCGAGATATACCTCAAAGGAGGTAGGCCAATATCCACCGAGATATACCTCAAGCGAGGAAGGCCAGTGTCGGCCGAGATATACTTCCAAGCAAGTAGGCCAATACCAACCGAGACATACCTTGAGAGAGGTAGACCAGTCTTGGCTGGATGATGCCTTGAAAAGGATATGCCAATATTGGTCGAGATTACATACTTAATAAAATATAGCCCAATATCAGCTAGGATAATAAACTTAGAGGTATGCAGACCAGTATTGCCCAAGAAACATTATGAGAGGTAATAATAATTGACCGGACCTAGTCTGAGTTCGATTTCGACCGATACAAGGAGCAATGTTATATTAAGCTGTCTATGATATAGCAAAGACAGGAAGGGCAAGCAGGAATGATAGATGCACTATGAAATAACTTATCAAACAGGACAAAAGTAAATATTTCAAATAAAGTAGGTTAATGAAGATATTAGTAGTATGTGATTGTATAACAGGTTTGCTAATGTGGTAGGAGGAAGGCTTTTAGATTTTTTTGCAGGTACTAGACGATAAAGAAGGTACATCTGGGGTACAAAAAAATTCCTTAAAAACCATTTTCCACAAGTACACAGCTTACATCATCTCATAACAAACTCTAACGAACCGGGGCCACTTCATGACTACGGAGGTTATATAAAGTGGTATAAAAGGGGGAATCCTCTCCGTTGGTCAGGTAAGTTCACATCACTGCTCACATTCATATATAACCCTAGTTCTCAACTACTGTTCTTCTTCCTTCTTCCTTCTTCCACACCAAGAGAGATCACTGACTTGAACGTCGAAGGGCCTAGCAAGGGATTCCCACCCTGGTCTTAGGTCACTGACAATAGTGTTGGTTGGCCTCTTGTGCACAGGAAGCCTTAGAAACACCGGATCTGGGTTTTCTTTAGTCAGATTTCTTTCTCGCCATTCGAGCTTCGTACAAGGAGTACATTCTGGGATTTCATTCTCCTAAATCTGCTTTGGGTTTCTCGGATCAGTATTCAGTCAGGTATTACTCTTCATCAGCAGTAGGTTTTTTCTCCCAGTCTTCCGTTTTGTCAAGCTTCTTAGACAGGATCACCCATTTTTTATGTGATTAAAGGGGGAGAAGGAAAAGTATAAGTCTAGGGGGTGGTAGACCAAAATTTAACTTGTTTTATTTTTGCACTTAATTGCAAATTTAGCTAAGTTTATTTTATGTCTATTTTTATCCTAGTTTAACTTGGGTTGCTCACACCAAAAAGGGGGAGATTGTTGGAACCCCAAGGTTGTTTTGGTGTGATCAACAAGTTAAGTTAGGTCCTGTGTATTTCTAACCTTGTGTCTAAGTGTGCAGGAGCTTAAGAGTATAGGTACTCAAGCAGAAGATGCAGCTAGCAAGAAGGACGGCATGCGGTGCGTCCGAGGGACGAGGTGCTGCAGAAGAGTACACCAGTGGAGGAGAAGGAAGCGTGTGGTGGTTCCGAGGGACGAAAGCCGGAGCGGAAGATTGCTCGGGGAGCAAGAGACGCAACTAGCGAGAAGGTAGGCACGGGGTTCGACCGACGGACGAAGACTGCAGATGAGTACGCTGGTGGACGAGAAGGAAACACGCGGCGGTTCCGAGGGACAGGAAGTCGGAGGAAAGCCTACTCGAGAAGACCGGAAGTTGGGTTCGGGTGAGCCCTTTTCCGGATGGCAGAAATCACCCAAGTGAGCGGATCCAGAGTAGAAGACCCGGACCGAGGCAGACCAAACCGGAGCAAAGGTCCTGATGGAGAAAAGTCAACATCTATTAACTTGGGGGTCCAAGGCGCCCGGAACAGTCCGGGGCGCCCGGACCAGCCCGGGGCGCCCGGAACCCTTCTGGGCGCCTGGACCGTGAAGTTTGACCAGATCGAGTCAATCTCGATCTGAACGCCCGGAACCCTTCCAGGCGCCCCGACCAAGGCTATAAATATAGCCTTAGTCCAGAAGCTTTAAAAATGAATTTCGAAATTGTAACAACACTTGTGCGCTTCCACTATTTAGATTAGTTTCTCTCTTTCTGTGCCTACACTGCTGTAAAAGAGGCTTCTCCGCCTGAAGGAAATAGTAGTGCGATCATGTTCCTTGGATTAACAACCTCCCCAGTTGTAACCAAGTCAAATCCGGTGCCTCGTTTTTTATTTTCTGTTTATTTTATTCTTCAAGTGTTGGTTTGAAAAGTCGAGAAGGGTCAATTTTATTTTTTTTAGGGCTATTCAACTCCCCCATCTAGCCAGCCCAACGGTCCTACAGATGGACATTTGGGTTCATTGGTGGTAAAAAACTTTCCAACCTGCGAATCTTTCTTGGAAGGAAAAATGACCAAGAGACCTTTTAAGGACAAGGGGAATAGAGCCAAAGATGTGATGGAATTGGTTCATTCTGATTTGTGTGGACCTATGACTATCCAGGCAAGAGGTGGTTTTGAATATTTTATCTCTTTTATAGATGACTATTCGAGATACGGGTACATTTACTTGATGCGCCGCAAGTTTGAGTGTTTTGATAAGTTCAAAGATTACAATGCTGAAGTGGAGAAACATCATGGTAAAAGTATCAAGACACTACGGTCTGATCGTGGTGGCGAGTACCTCTTAGGAGAGTTTAGAGTTACTTATCAGAGGCCGGGATTCAATCCCAACTGTCTGCACATGGTACACCCCAACAGAAAGGTGTGGCAGAACGAAGGAATATGACTCTTATGGAAATAGTTAGATCAATGATGAGTTATTCAGAATTACCAAATTCGTTTTGAGGATATGCTCTGGAAACAACAGTGTACATTCTGGACTTGGTACCTTCTAAGCCAGTACCCTCTACTCCCATAGAATTATAGAATGGGCGTAAGCCTAGTCTGAAGCATATTTGGATTTGGGGTAGTTCAGTACATGTGCTGAAGGGAGACACTGTTAAGTTGGAATCAAGTACAGAAGTTCGCTTATTTGTGGGCTATCCTAAAGGAACGAAAGGTGGTTTATTTTATAGTCCTAAAGATCAGAAGGTCATTATTAGCACCAATACTCAATTTTTAGAAGATGACTATGTAATGAACCACAAGCCCATGAGTAAAATTGTTCTTGAAGAAATAAGAGAAGACACGTCTACTTTATTACCAACGGTACAAGATGAGATACCACAAGAAACTGCAACACGTGTCACAAATGATGCACAATTACAAGCAGTGTCATGTCGTAGTGGGAGGGTTGTTCGGTAACCTGATAGATTCATATTTTTGGGAGAGTCTTCGGACTTGATCCCTGGTGAATATGAACCTGATCCCTGCACATATGATGAAGCACTCCAAGATAAAGATGTAGCATCTTGGCAAAGTGCAATGAACTTTGAAATAGATCTATGTATTCTAATCAGGTCTGGGGGCTTGTACAACTACCAAATGGTGTAAAAGCCATTGGGTGTAAATGGGTCTACAAAAGAAAAAGAGGAATAGACGGGAAGGTGAAAACTTTCAAAGCATGGCTTGTTGCAAAAGGGTATACTCAGAAAGTGGGAATCGATTATGAGGAAATCTTTTCGTCGGTAGTGTCACGCCCCAGAGGAGTCCCTGTCCGAGAAAATTTCGGCAGCATCTCCCCTGTACGGTGGACAATCTGAAACTTTTCTACATCTCACAAATACCTCAGCCACAGGCGGCTGGAATAATAACAACAAAATAAAACATCACCACGCAGTTATATATAATCTATTCAGCCTCTGGCTGTCACAACCACGCAGTTAAGATAATTTAACAGTAAAATAATACTCTGACTCGAAATCCACCCTACTCCACTACACTCGTAAAGCTCAAATCCGACGAACTCACCTCTTCTGCCATCCAGGCAGGCATGTAGTAGAATAAAATCCATACAATATCCATAAGCAGAATAATCCAAAACATATCATGTTCAAAACAGTCTAGAACAGAAAAGAAACCAAAGAAAACCAAACATATCCTCGAGGTCTGCAGTGACCAGCACTACGTGCAGTGGGGACTAGCGACTGGAACTCCCTCCGGACAGCATCAACTTGAAAATAACAACAATGGAGGCCAACACTAAGCAGGTACAATTGATATGCAAAGTAAAGAAACAACACCTAGCACTAATCATGCGTATAGTCTCCTGATAAGAAAGATAAAAATGCATCTGAAGTAAACAGGAGAATACTGTATTAACCAGGTCCTGAGTATAAGGTCAAACAGTCCGAGGGATAAGGAAATCCTGTATGCATGTCAAACATAGGTATCCAAATAATATGCAGCAAACACAAACAATAAATGCATCATGCATATGATGCCAATGATGCGTCCTGGTCACCCCTGACGCCAGTCGATCATCTCATACAAAAGTGAGGCCGAGTGGGTAGGGCTGTGACAACCGTGCACTCTGTCGTCACTACTCCTGATGAGTGACCGAGTGGACAGGATGCTGTCGGAGTACACCTATCCTCCTACCCCAAATCATAGATGGGGGAGCGCAATGCTCTCAACTCCCGGTACACGATGACGGAGAGGAATCCCTGCCGGATAACACGTTGTGTCATACTACCAATGAGCGGACCAACGGTGCCTAACAGAGTCCCTGCTGCAACACACTCTGCCTGAATCGACCACTAACCCATGAGTGGTGGTGTGTGCAGATCCATGTAACTGGCGATGTGCTCAACAATAATGGAGCGGACTATCGCACAGCATGCAATCATGCAAATGATGCATGGCAATAACCATATAAACATCCTGACCTAATCCATATATATAGAAAAGTGCACCCTGGGTCAACGAATCATATCGAATCAAAGGTACACAGAAGGTATAAAAACCTAGGTCCTGAACATGGTGAAGCATGGTATATCACTACCCCCTATAAGCATGTATAAACAGGTAAACTATACATGAGATGCAAACCAATCAATCAATCAAGCATGTACCAAGATTTGGGTAGTGATTAACCGAAAGAAATAAAGAACATAATTAATGCAACATGTTAATTTCATTACTAAGCATATCAAAGACAAAAAGTCAAAAGTACCCGCCTCCGAAAATAGAAAGGTCCAATTCCGACTCCGAGATACTCGTCTCGCGTCAAAATCCTGTGTCACCAATATACGTACATTTATTTAGCTAGAACTCAACGAATAGCTAAATAAAATCTCAACGACCAATAGGATAAGATCCTAAACAAACTATTTCATATTCATCATCATAATAATCCAATTCCAACCTAACTCAATGTATTTACCAAATCTAACAATCCTCTACATCATGCATCAACTCCCTATGTCGTACCTCAAATCACAGCCTTGTTCAAGAACAAGAAACTGCTGGAATTTGTTGAAATCAACGACTGCCAGATCCACGAAACCCCACACCTGCGGACCAGATCAGAAGAAAATCAAGCATGCAACCAAATGTTCCAAATACAACCCACTCACCTTGTTGGCTCGGCAGTACAGTACCAGGGCACAAAGAGGGCAGCAAGGCAAACGTTAGGGCATGGAAGCAAACAGTCTCCAGTGATAGTCGGCACTGCTCAGTCTGTGGCCGGAGGCAAGAGGTGAGGAGATGTGTCGGCGGCGGTGCTAGGGCACGGCGACGGCGGCCGACACTGAGAAACCGGTGCCGGCAGTGGCGATGTCGGCTAGGCAAAGAAACTTGGTCGGCTGCCGGTGCTCGGAAGAGGAGAAGGAAAGGGGTGTGCGGCGGTGGAGAATCGGCTGTCGCTGCACTTCTTCGTGCGGGAAGAAATAACTCGGCCGGCGGCAGCGTCGGTAGAGAAGAAGATGATCGGGGTGACTCGGTGCGTCGCCGGCAACTAGGGCTCAAGGGAAAGAGGTCGGCGTCGGCAGAGGAGAAGAAGAGATAGGAGAAGAGAGGCGTCGGCGCTGGTTAGGGCAAAGGAAGAAGTCAAAGAAAAAGAAAATGGAAAAGAAAAATAAATCTTTTCCTCATTAAAACAGGGTAACCTAAACAGGCTTTTCCGGACCCTGTTTTTATACCGGTGAACTTATCCGTACGAATTCCGAAAAATTCCCGAAAAATGTCCAAAAATTCCGGAAAATTCCTTTATTAATATTCGCCTATTTTCGGTAATTTACATTTCCCCCACTTATAAAAATTTGGTCCCCAAATTTCGTTATCTACCATCAGCAAGTACTAACAATAAACAGGAAGTATAAATGCTGAACGGTAAACTGAATCACATACCTCAAGTAAAAAGATGGGGATATCGAGCTCGGATAGTATCCTCGAGCTCCCAAGTAGCCTCCTCGTCCGAATGATGCTGCCATCCGACTTTAACCAGCCGGATAGTCTTGTTCCGCAACTGACGCTCTTTCCGATCGAGAATCCGTACCGGAACCTCCTCATATGTAATGTCAGGCTGAACTGGAACTGGAATATCTGCCAGCACATGTGTCGGATCAGGCACGTATCTCCTCAGCATCGATACGTGAAATACATCGTGAACGCCTGACAGGGACGGTGGTAGTGCCAATCGGTAAGCTACCGCTCCGATCCTCTCCAAGATCTCGAAAGGACCAATGTACCGCGGAGCTAACTTACCTCTGAGGCCAAATCTCTTCACCCCTTTCGTGGGTGAAACTCGCAGAAACACATGGTCGCCAACAGAGAACTCCAGTGGTCTGCGTCTCCGATCAGCATAACTCTTCTGACGGTCCTGCGCCTCTGACATCCTCCGTCTGATAGTACGGACCAACTCTGCATCCTGCTGAACTCTCTGAGGTCCCAACAACTGGGCCTCTCAACCTCATCCCGGAGGACGGTGTCCGACAAGGTCTACCGCCAGCGGTGCCATCGGATAGCCGAATGAAAACTGTTGTTATAGGCAACTCTACTAACGCAGATGGTCCTCCCAACGCCTCAAAATCCATAACACATGACCTCAGCAGTCCTCTAAAGTGAATGGTCCGCTCGACCGCCCATCATGTGGATGGAAAGTCAGATCAAACGGGAGCCGTGCCCAAGGCTGCTGCAGACTACGCCGAAACGAGACGTAAACCGTGGATCTCTATCCGAAATGATACTAAACGGAACACCATGTAGTCCGATGATCTCCCGGCAATCTGCCAATCGATCCAGAGGATCAGTCCTCCGAATCGCTAAAAAGTGCGCGGATTTGGTTAATCGATCAACGATTACCCAAATCGCGTCATGGCCTCGTCGTGTCCTCGGCAACCCTACCACAAAGTCCATGGTAATGTGATCCCACTTCCACTCAGGAATAGGAATCCGCTGAAGTAACCCTGCAGGTCTCTGGTGTTCAGCCTTCACCTGCTGACAGACAAGACATCTAGCTACGCGATGTCTTTCTTCATGTCGTTCCACCAATAGGAACGCCTCAAGTCTCGATACATACGGGTCCCGCCTGGATGGATCGCAAATCGAGAACGGTGTGCCTCCTGAAGTAGCTCCTGTAAGACCGGATGAGACTGAGGTACGCATAATCTGCCTCGGAAGTATATGATACCCTCCTCGTCTCGTGTAAACTCGGTCTGCTGCCCGGAAGCTATCTGACTGCTAATAAACTGCAAATGCTGATCACTGGCCTGTGCCTCTCGGATCCTCGTCCTGATCGACGACTGAGCAACCATGGTAACAAGAATACCTTGCTCTGTCGGTCCCTGCTCCTCAAGATCTAACTCCGAGAAACTCTGAATCAAGTCCGTGACTGAAGTCCGGTGGCAAGCCAAAGTCCCTCTGGACTTCCTGCTGAGTGCATCTGCAACCACATTAGCTTTCCCCGGGTGGTAGCTAATGGTACAATCATAGTCCTTCAGGAACTCCATCCATCTCCTCTGTCGGAGATTAAGCTCCTTCTGAGTGAAAATGTATTTGAGACTCTTATGATCAGTGAGAATCTCAAATGTGATACCGTATAAATGATGTCGCCATAGCTTCAGAGCAAAGATGATGGTAGCTAACTCCAGGTCATGAACTGGGTAGTTCTTCTCATGCTCCTTCAGCTGACGAGAAGCATAAGAGACTACTCTGCCGTGCTACATCAGAACAGCGCCCAAACCCTGAAGAGATGCATCGGTGTAAAGTACAAATCCGTCCTCTCCAGAAGCCAAAACCAAAACTGGAGCCGACACTAATCTCCGCTTCACTCGGAAGCGGTCTCGCAATCCTGACCATATGAACTTCACGCCTTTCCGGGTAAGACGTGTCGGTGGCATAGCAATACGCGAGAAGCCCTCGACAAAACGCCGGTAATATCCGCCAATCCCGGCTGGATCTCAATCGACTTGGTGCTCCCAACCGGTGTGACCTCGATCTTCGAGGATCAACCAAATACCGCTAGAAACCACGTGTCACGAAAACCAACGAGGATAGCCAATGCACACTTGCTGAACTCGTCTGATGTCGTCAAGAATCTCCAAGATCGCGAAGATCATGCGTGCATGCTCCTCCTCGAGGCAGTAGACCAATATGTCATCAATGAAAACGATAACAAACTGATCCAGATACTCCAGAAAAATACGGTTCATCAAGTCCATAAACACCTGGAGCATTGGTAAGCCCAAGTGGCATTACCAAAACTCATAATGACCATCCGTACGGAAAGTCATCTCGATATCGAATCTCGACTCTCAGCGATGATATCCGGATCGCATCAATCTTAGAATACACCATGTACCTCGAGCTGATCAAACAAATCCTCGATCCGTGGTAATGGATATTTATTTCGACGGTCATTGAATTCAGTAGTCAATACATAACCTCATGGTGCCGCCTTTCTTCTTGACAAATAGAATCGGAGAACCCCATGGTGAAACACTAGGGCGAATGAATCCTCCGTCTAAAAGCTCCGAGTTGAACCTTCACTCGTTCAACTCTTTTGGTGCCATACGACACGGAGACTTTCGATGTCGGCGCGGTTCGGAATCAGCTCAATAGCGAACTCCACCGCCTCGGGAGGCAAACTGCAGCTCCTCGGAAATACATCCGGTACTCCGGACTACAGGGAACATCGAGAGTCGCGAACTACTCATCCTCGATCGATCAACGATAAGAAAACCATGACGGTAGTGAGAGCAGCCTGCGCTGAATCGCCGAATAATCGAAATACCGTCGTCTCGATGCCGTGAAACTCCACGAGGGTTGGTTCGAGGTGGAAGGTGACCACCCTCGTCGGCAATCAACGGTAGCATGATAAATCGACGGCCAATCCATGCCAAGTATGACATCAAACTCGATCATCTCCAATACTAGAAGATCTACCGTAAGTATTATGTTGCCAAAGTCTAACGGGCAACCTCTGATCTCCTGGGTGACGTCTAAAGTATCACCGGACGGTAGAGAGACAGTCAATCGCCGCAAGCTAACAGTAGGTAATCTACCAATCTTCCGCATAAAGGTACGGGATATAAAAGAATGCGAACTACCAGTATCAATCAAAATATCAGCAGTAAGTGCATAAATAGAAATCGTACCGCGGAAAACGGATCCGCTGAGCATCCTCTCTCGTAATCGCATGAACACGACCGGTCGGCGGAGGAGGAGGAGGTGGTAACATCGCGCCGCCGCTGCGTAAGCTCGCCATCGAGGCTTTGGACTATGTGCGGATAAGACGAAAGGATGGTGACTTGTCGCCGACCGAGTCACGCTCGAGTCGGATAATAAGGTCACGAGCAAAACTGGGTGCTACTGAAAGCACCGGAGTACTCTGCCCAAACATGCCAAATGCTGCGGAGGGCTGCTCCTGAAGATTGGGCTTCGCCCTCCTCGATATGCATGACTAGATGCCCCTCGACCGACCCTCCGGAAGGCCGAGCCTTCACCGACAATCTCGGCTCAGGTGCCCAGGCAGTTTAAAAGCAAACTGACTATCCCAGAGAGCAAGCTGGGGTGAGGTGATCTCTGGATCCACATCTGAAACAATGAGTATCACCGGAAGGTGGTTGCCGGTTCTGCTGAGAAAACCGGGAACGTCCTGAAGAAGACCGCCCTGATTTCTGAGGCCTACGAGACGCCCCAGAAGAACTCTGACCTGACTGTCTGCGACTACTCTGAGGCTGTCCTGTCGCCTGAGTCTGCTGGACCTGCCCTGATGTCTGACCCGTATGCTTTCTTTTCCTGTCCGGATATGCTGTCTGCCGAGCTAACTCTATCATCAAAGCTCGATTCAATGCATCAGAGTAAGATAAAATCCCTAATCTGGCAAGTTGTACATGCAGATAACCATCCAATCTCTGTATAAACTGCATCATGCGAGTTCTGTCCTCCGCAACTAACTCTGGACAAAACTGAGCCAACCGGAGGAATTCAGTATTATACTCGGTCACTGAGCGATTATTCTGCCTCAGACTCATAAAATCCTGTCGGCGAGACATCTGATAGGACAGTGGAAAGAAACGGCTCTCAAAAGCCTCTCTGAACCTGGTCCATGTGACGTTGCGCTCACCAATAATAGAACGCTGAGTAACCCACCAGGCATTAGCTTCATCCCGTAAATGGTAAGCAGTCACATATAGAAGAAAGTCCGCTCCATAGTCTCTATCCATGACAGAGCCATACTCGGATCGAGATCTCCGCGGAAAAGAGTGAAACGAGTCTTCATCGACTCGGCCATGTTGGAATCCTAGCTCGTGCAGACGATATCGATGATCCGTGTCGGGACGAGTAGGCGGAAACACGATACTACGGGTACCGTGGAATAAACCGGAGGAGGAACTCCCGGTCTTCTGTATACCGAGCATAGGCCGTCGGTACTTGCCTGGGGACAAAAGTGGTGGCGGTGGAGTGCAGTGAAAAGGTACTGGATATGGTGCATTCTTGCCATCAGAGGCACTGGGGTACAAGTGTCACCGGTGTCGGGTACTGGTCCATGTGGCGGTGGTCTGAATCTGTTGTGAGGTCGCACGGAGGTATGTCGGGTACACCAATGGTACCCCTGATGGTACGGTAAATAGGGTAGGCGTGGATACCGTCGGTGTGGCCAAAGTAGGTATCTCTACAGGAGCTATCGGAATTTGAGAGCCCGATGCTCCCGCTGCATCCTGAGTCTGTCCCTGACTGACAGGCTCACCAACAGTGGGCATCTCTGGCATATCCAGAGATCCCGTGGTCCTCGCACGTGGTCGTCCAACACCACGTCTCGCAGCAATACGAGTAGATCGTCTCATATCTGTTAAATTAAATTACAGATATCAATACCAATATAACAACATACAATAACAACATACCTATTTCCGTCTGGAGATGTTCCTGTTCCCAATTTGACCTCAAAATTCAACGTACATATCGCGGAAATCCAAATAAACCAAATGGAACCAACATAACCATATCGAATCCGAAAATGCCCTTTGACTCAAACACAGCTAACCCAAATATCCCGAATACCAACAACCGATGTCCGATAAATCTCGAACACGGCGGTATCATAACCGTTCGATACCAAATAAATTGGTATCGATAAATCCGAAAATCCAAAATACGAAACAAAAGATCGTAAAACCTGCTCCGATACCACTAAATTGTCACGCCCGAGGAGTCCACCGTCCGAGAAAATTTCGACATCTCCACGGTGGACAATCTGAAACTTTCTACATCTCACAAATACCTCATCCACTGGAATAATAACAACAAAATAAAACATCACCAGCTTATATATAATCTATTCACCTCACACAACCACGCATTAAGATAATTTAACGAAAATAATACTCGACTAAAATCCACCCTACTCCACTACACTCGTAAAGCTCAAATCCGACGAACTCACCTCTTCTGCCATCCAGGCAGGCATGTAGTAGAATAAAATCCATACAATATCCATAAGCAGAATAATCCAAAACATATCATGTTCAAAACAGTCTAGAACAGAAAAGAAACCAAAGAAAACCAAACATATCCTCGAGGTCTGCAGTGACTAGCACTACGTGCAGTGGGGACTAGCGACTGGAACTCCCTCCGGACAGCATCAACCTGAAAAAAACAACAATGGAGGCGGGGTGAGTCCAACACTCAGTAGGTACAATTGATATGCAAAGTAAAGAAACAACACCTAGCACTAATCATGCGTACAGTCTCCTGATAAGAAAGATAAAAATGCATCTGAAGTAAACAGGAGAATACTGTACTAACCAGGTCCTGAGTATAAACTCAAACAGTCCGAGGGATAAGGAAATCCTGTATGCATGTCAAACATAGGTATCCAAATAATATGCAGCATATAAATGCAGCAAACACAAACACAAACAATAAATGCATCATGCATATGATGCCAATGATGCGTCCTGGTCACCCCTGACGCCAGTTGATCATCTCATACAAAAGTGAGGCCGAGTGGGTAGGGCTGTGACAACCGTGCACTCTGTCGTCACTACTCCTGATGAGTGACCGAGTGGACGGGATGCTGTCGGAGTACACCTATCCTCCTACCCCAAATCATAGATGGGGGAGCGCAATGCTCTCAACTCCCGGTACACGAGGAGGAATCCTGCCGAATAACACGTTGTGTCATACTACCCATGAGTGGACCAACGGTGCCTAACAGAGTCCCTGGCAACACACTCTGCCCGAATCGACCACTAACCCATGAGTGGTGGTGTGTGCAGATAATGTAGCGATGTGCTCAACAATAATGGAGCGGACTATCGCACAGATGCAATCATGCAAATGATGCATGGCAATAACCATATAAACATCCGACCTAATCCATATATATAGAAAAGTGCACCGGTCAACGAATCATATCGAATCAAAGGTACAGAAGGTATAAAAACCTAGGTCCCGAACATGGTGAAGCATGGTATATCACTACCCCCTATAAGCATGTATAAACAGGTAAACTATACATGAGATGCAAACCAATCAATCAATCAAGCATGTACCAAGATTTGGGTAGTGATTAACCGAAAGAAATAAAGAACATAATTAATGCAACATGTTAATTTCATTACTAAGCATATCAAAGACAAAAAGTCAAAAGTACTCGCCTCCGAAAATAGAAAGGTCCAATTCCGACTCCGAGATACTCGTCTCGCGTCAAAATCCTGTGTCACCAATATACGTACATTTATTTAGCTAGAACTCAACGAATAGCTAAATAAAATCTCAACGACCAATAGGATAAGATCCTAAACAAACTATTTCATATTCATCATCATAATAATCCAATTCCAACCTAACTCAATGTATTTACCAAATCTAACAATTCTCTACATCATGCATCAACTCCCTATGTCGTACCTCAAATCACAGCCTTGTTCAAGAACAAGAAACTGCTGGAATTTGTTGAAATCAACGACTGCCAGATCCACGAAACCCCACACCTGCGGACCAGATCAGAAGAAAATCAAGCATGCAACCAAATGTTCCAAATACAACCCACTCACCTTGTTGGCTCGGCAGTACAGTACCAGGGCACAAAGAGGGCAGCAAGGCAAACGTTAGGGCATGGAAGCAAACAGTCTCCAGTGATAGTCGGCACTGCTCAGTCTGTGGCCGGAGGCAAGAGGTGAGGAGATGTGTCGGCGGCGGTGCTAGGGCACGGCGACGGCGGCCGACACTGAGAAACCGGTGCCGGCAGTGGCGATGTCGGCTAGGCAAAGAAACTTGGTCGGCTACCGGTGCTCGAAAGAGGAGAAGGAAAGGGGTGTGCGGCGGTGGAGAATCGGCTGTCGCTGCACTTCTTCGTGCGGGAAGAAATAACTCGGCCGGCGGCAGCGTCGGTAGAGAAGAAGATGATCGGGGTGACTCGGTGCGTCGCCGGCAACTAGGGCTCAAGGGAAAGAGGTCGGCGTCGGCAGAGGAGAAGAAGAGATAGGAGAAGAGAGGCGTCGGCGTCGGTTAGGGCAAAGGAAGAAGTCGGGTGGTTTCGGCGTCGGGTGCACGGGAAAGAAATAAGAGAAAAAGAAAAAGAAAATGGAAAAGAAAGATAAATCTTTTCCTCATTAAAACAGGGTAACCTAAACAGGCTTTTCCGGACCCCGTTTTTATCCCCGTGAACTTATCCGTACGAATTCCGAAAAATTCCCGAAAAATGTCCAAAAATTCCGGAAAATTCCTTTATTAATATTCGCCTATTTTCGGTATTTTACAGGTAGCCATGCTTAAGTCTAACCAGATTCTTTTATCTATTGCTGCTCATATGGATTATGAGATTTGGAAAATGGATGTCAAGACAGCTTTCCTTAATAGAAGTCTTGAAGAAAACATCCATATAAAGCAACCAAAGGGATTCATTGCGAAGGGCAAAGAGCAACTTGTATGTAAGCTCAAACGGTCTATTTATGGACTGAAGCAAGCTTCGAGATTTTGGAACATCCAGTTTAATGAAGTGGTCTAGTCTTATGGATTCATTTAGTGTCCGGATGAGTCTTGTGTATACAAGAAGAGTGACGAAAATGTGTTGGTATTTCTTGTACTATACGTAGATGATATTTTGCTCATTGGCAACAATGCCAAAGTGTTGTGATACGTAAGGGTATGGTTGTCCAAGCAGTTTGATATGAAGGACTTGGGAAAATATGGACATATTCTTGCGATCAAAGTGATAAGGGATCGCAAGAAAAGGATGTTGTGTTTATCCTAAGCTTCGTACATCGATACTATCCTAGCTAGTTTTAGCATGCAAAACTCCAAGAAAGGTTTTCTACCTTTTCAGCATGGAGTATCTTTATCTAAAGAGATGTGTCCTAAAACATCAAAGGAGATAGAGGACAAGAAGGCAGTTCCTTATGCTTCAGCTGTAGGAAGCCTAATGTATGCAATGCTATGTATGAGACCGGATATCTGTTTTGTCGTAGGCACAGTTAGCAGATATCAAAGTAACCCAGGACAGAGACATTGGACTGCCGTAAAATATATATTGAAGTACTTGAAAAGGACTAGAGATTATATGTTGGTTTACCAAGCAGATGATTTGCTCCCTATGGGTTACACGAATTCTGACTTCCAATGAGATAGGGACAATAGTAAGTCGACGTCGGGGTATGTGTTTACTTTGGGAGGTGGAATCATAGCATGGAGGAGTGTTAAGCAGAAATGTGTTTCAGACTCTACCATGAAATCTGAGTATGTGGCAGCCTCTGAGGCAGCCAAAGAAGCTATATGGCTCAGAAACTTCTTGATGGACTTAGATGTGATTCTTGGTTTGCTCAAAATTATCACAATTTATTGTGATAATAGTGGTGTAGTAGTAAACTCAAAGGAATCACGAGCCCATAAGGCAAGTAACACATTGAGCCTAAGTACCACCTGATACAAGACATTGTAAAGCGAGGAGAATTTGTTGTCGCTAAGATTGCATCAGAAGATAACCTGGCAGATCCTTTCACTAAGGTCATTCTGGCGAGAGCTTTTGATGGGCATGTTGAGGGGATGGGGATTAGATGTATGGAAGCATATATGGCTATTTGTTGCTACTCAAAATTTAGTTCTTCTTCCCTTGTACAAAAATTTGTACAAGCACAAAACTTTCCTAACAACCTATGTGTTCCTCATGAGTTAAACTTGAATTGGAAACAAAACTTAACATTATTACTTCAAGCTCAACTCATGTGTTCTTCAGTAATTAAAACTTGGATTTCAAATGATACTTAACATTATTAATCCAATTTCATCCTATGTTACAGAAGTTGATTAAATATCTATTCCAAGAATTGACCTCCAGGTTAAACATGGCGAGACACTTGGCCTTCTTAGGTATGGGATCATTCATCACATCCTAGACAAAGCCTTTCAAAGAAATTGGATATTTAAACTTCTTACAGTCGCCATAGATTTAACTACAGAGGCCTCAATAGAAGCACAAGATCAAAACACTAAATCAAAACATAAAAACAAAACATGAAATCGCTAGCCTCTTGTGTTGGTATTTCAAGATCTATACAAGGAACACAAACTAATTAATTTAAAGTAGAAACAATTAATTAGTTATACCTTTCTTTGTAAACAAAGACATCTTGATCTTCTGTTGTATTCCTGTCCTCCTCTTGGACATCGTGTGGGCGATGATCTACTAAGATGAAATCCACTCGAACCACTTCTTCTCCTCCAAGAAATTTCGGCCACCAAGTAATGCCAAAATAGGAAACTTTCTTCTCTTCATCCTCTCCAAGAAACTAGCCACAAAGAATTTTCCAATTCTTGATGTGTCGCAGGACCTAAGGAAGCAAAAGAAGAAAGGGAGAAAAGAGAGAAAATCCGGCCACCAAGGAGAATAGAAGAGAGATGCCAGCCCTAACAGAGCAAGGAAGAATAGGGGTCGGCCACACAAGGAGAAGAAGAGGAGCTTAGAATTGTCCATGAGGCACCCTCTACCTCTCTTTAATAATCCTTGCTCATGGCAAAAAAGGAAATTTTAATAACAATTAAAATCTCTCTCTTTTAAATTTCCTATTGTGATGGCTATAAAAGGAAAGTTTTAAAATTAATTTCTCTCTTTTAGACAATGTAAAAGGCTACAAAAAGGAAAGATTAAAATTAAAACTTCTTTTTTAAATCATGGTTACAAAAGAGGACAGTTTTATCAAAAATTAAAATCTCTCTTTTAAACATTATAGATAACTACAAATAAGGAAGGATTTTAACAAAATTAAAATCTCTCTTTTAATCCTTTGTAGATAGCTATAAAAGGAAAATTTTTAAAATTTAAAACGCTCTTTTAAAATCATGAGGATGACTATAAAAGGAAAGATTTTAACAAATAAAATACCCTTTTAATCCTAGTGACTGGCCCTTAGCTTGGGCACCAAGCCACGCTTTGGCCGGCCACTTCTTGGGCTCCAAGCTAATGCTTGGCTAGCCCCCTTGCACCAAGCAAGGATGTGTCTGGCCCATTACTTGGGTAAGAAGTGGACTTTGTAAATATAAGGCTTTATAGAGGCTATAACAGGAACTGAGAGGAGGAATTGGTTTTGGTCTCCCGATGAGCTTGAGCTTCCCGTGTTCGCCCCGGACACCCAACTCAAGTTCATCAATAATAACTCATACCACTAAAGAGTTATTATTGAACTACCGCAGCAATCTCATATTATATTATGGACTCGTTCTTATTATGAGTGCGTTAATCTCCCTGTGTTTAAGATATTGAATGCCCATTAATCAAATGAGTTACTGAAACTCACTTAATTAACATCTAGCTCCAAGAGTAGTACCACTCAACTTCATTGTCATGCCGGATTAGTCCCACCTACAGGGTTTACATGACAATCCTTATGAGCTCCTCAAGGGGACATCATCAACCTAGATAACTAGGACACAGTTTCCTTCTATAATCAATAACACACCATATAAATAATATTATTTCGCAACTTATTGGGTCTATTAATTCAACTGAATAAATCTCACCCATTGATAAATTAAAGAAATAAATAGTATATGTGCTTGTTATTATATTGGGATTAAGAGCACACACTTCCATAATAACAGAGGTCTTGTTCTTTTATGCAGTCAGTATAAAAAGAACAACCTCAAATGGTCCTGCTCAATACGCTCATAGTGTACTAGTGTAATTTTATAGTCAAGATAAACTAATACTAAATTACACTACAACCATTCAAATGGTTTGCCCCAATTCATCTTGGTTGTGAGCTACTATTTATAATTTATAAGGAACTGATAACATGATCTTCTATATGACATCACATACCATGTTATCTACAATATAAATTAAATGAACAACTACATTTTTCAGATATTTGATCAATGTGATTCTTATTTCAAAATAAATGTGCATACAAAAAGCTAGGCTTTTAGTATACATCCTAACAATGGCAACATAGTCTTTTAGTATAAGTGAGAGATTGTTAGAATGTATACTAAAAGCCTAATTTTTTGTATAAACATTTATTTTGAAATGAGAATCACATTAGTCAAATGTCTGCATTTAGTTAAATGCAGTTGTCCATTTATTTTATATTATAAATAACAAGGTGTTTGTGTTGGGTTTTTCGGGGCGTGAAAATCGCGTTTTCGCGTCGCGGAAACCCCGAAAGCCCCAAAGCCAACGGATCCGTGCAAAGAAAAATTTCGAAAACTACGAATACGAGTTTCTACCGAGATCTACTCCTAGATCTACATGAAAAAGGGTTATACCTTTGAAGCGAAGCCCTTCGCGTTCCCGCTCGTCCAAACGGTGTCGGATCTCAAGAGTATCAAAATAGATACTCCTCTAGAAGTATCCACACGAACTAATTAGGTGGAGAAAGACCTAAACGAAGGTGTGCTAGCACCTTGATAGGTCACGGCAAGAGAGGAGAAGAGGGAGAGGGAGAGCTTGAGAGGAGGAAGATGGATTGAATTAGAGTTGAATGAAAATTCATTCCCATTAACCCTCTTGTGTGGCCGGCCACTTGAGTATCTCCCAATCATTTAATGTGGCCGGCCTCATTAATGGGAAAGGAAGCTTGTAACCTCCATGAGGTGGCACACCATGATGGTGTGGAGCATCATTGGTCCACATCTTGCCATCTCACTTATGATGTGGCAATTAGTCAAGTCAAACTTGACTCTTCCTCTTCCTCTCAAGTCAAGTCAAACTTGACCAAATCTCTTCCATGGTTGATCTAATCTAACCATTTGATTCAAGCCAACTTAATATAATGAATCTAATTCATTAAATTAAGTTGATTTAATGAGTCATAATCTAAATTAGACTCATTTAATACATGAATCAACTTGAGTCCAACTCAATTAGCCCAATTTGGATTACTCTTAATCCAATTTGATTCATCAAATGAATCTAATCCTCTTGGTTCATCATATGAACCTAATCTCCATCTAATTATCCTTAGTGTGTGACCCTATAGGTTCTTGTAACGTTGGCAATGCCCCTAAACCCATTTAGGAGCATAAGTAATGAGCGGTATCTAGCAACACATCATTACTACCCAATGTTACAAGAATGTTGAGATCCAACATCACCTTGTGACTACTAATTGTGACTCCTCACAATATATGACAAGTGTCCTTCTATCCTAGACATCTAGATTGATCAATGTGAGGCATAGACCATGTCATCCTCTGATCAATCTAAATCTTGAACTCCAAGTAGACTCACTAAATCAAATGAGCTCAATATCTTATATTGACTCATTTGAACATGGTCATGCACTTCGTGGTCTCACTCTATCAAGAATATCGATGTCTCTCCAGTCATATAGGAGGGATAGATCCCATCTACATCACTCACATCCCTCCGTATAATTTGTTACATATCCAGTAATCGCCTTTATAGTCCACCCAGTTACGGGTGACGTTTGACGAAATCAAAGTACATAACTCCTTATGTAGGGAACCATGGTGACTTCAGGTCTAAGGACTAGTAGTCATACTAATAGCCACATGAGAAAGTATATGACACTCATATAACGATCCATGATACTTTCTCATGGCGGGTCATTCAGTATACATTCTCTAATGCATACCCATGTGTCAACTTGATATATCTATATCCATGACTTGTGAGATCAAGTCATCGAGTTGACCTACATGCTAGTCTTATTGCATTAACATTGTCCCTGAATGTTAATACTCGACTAGGAATGATTAAGAGTAGTGTTCCCTATATCATCTCACTATCGGTTCAGCTAACCGATTGATATAGGTAAAAACCTTCTACTCAAGGACGTTATTATACTTAGTTTATTTGGCAACAATACAAGTAAGTATAATAACCAAAAACCAAATGCCTTTATTTATATAGAATATGATACAACAAGTCCAAAATACAATCATCAAATGATTGGCTCTAGGGCTCTAGCTAACAGTTTGGTGTCACACAGAAAATCATGTTATCAGTTCCTTATAAATTATAAATAGTAGATCACAACCAAGATGGATTGGGACAACCCAATGGAATGGTTGTAGTGTAATTTGGTATTAGTATACCTTGACTATAAAATTACACTAGTACACTATGTGTGTATTGAGCAGGACCATTTGAGGTTGTTCCTTTTATACTGACTGCATAAAAAAATAGAACCTCTGTTATTATGGATATGCGTACTCTTAATCCAAATATAATAACAAGCACATATACTTAGTATTTATTTCTTTAATTTATCAATGGGTGAGATTTATTTGTTAAATCATTAGGCCCGATAAGTTGGGAAATGATGTTATTTATATGGTGTGTTGTTGATTATAGAAGGAAATTATATCTTAGTTATCTAGGTTGATGATGTCCCCTTGAGGAGCTCATAAGTATTGTCATGTAAACTCAGCAGGTGGACTTAGTCCAGCATGACAATGAAGTTGAGGGGTACTACTCTTGGAGCAAAAATGTTAATTAAGTGAGTTGTCAGTAACTCATTTAATTAATGGACATTCGATATCTTGAACATAGGGAGATTAATGCACTCATGATAAGAAGGAGCTCATAATGTAATATGGGATTGGTGCGGTAGTTCAATAATAACTCTTTAGTGGTATGAGTTATTATTGATGAACTTGAGTTGGGTGTTCGGGTCGAACACAGGAAGCTCAAGCTCATCGGGAGGCCAAAATCAATTCCTCCTCTCAGTCCCTGTTGTAGCCTCTATAAAGCCTCGTGTTCACCCATTTTGATTTTACTTCTTACCCAAATGAGGAGCCGACCACATCCTTGCTTGGTGCCCAAGCAAGGGGCCAGCCAAGCCCTCTTGGTGCCCAAGATGTGGGTCGGCCAAGCCATGCTTGGTGCCCAAGCATGGAGTCGGCCAAGAAGAGAAAAGGAAGTTTTGTTGAAAACAAAATTTTGTTAAAATCTTTCCATTTATAGCTTTCTACAATGGATTAAAAGATAGATTTTAATTTTGTTAAAATCTTTCCTTTTTTGTAGTTATCTACAATGGTTAAAAGAGATTTTAATTTTGTTAAAATCTTTCCTTTTTTTAGTTATCTACAATGGTTAAAAGAGAGATTTTAATTTTGTTAAAATCTTTCCTTTTTGTAACCAACCATTAAAGGAATAAAAGGAAGATTTTGTTTAAAACCAAATTTTGTTATAATCTTTCCTTTTATAGCTATTTATAATGGTTTAAAAGAGAGATTTTAATTTTGTTAAAATCTTTCCTTTTTTGTAACCATCTGCAATAGCAAATAAAAAGAAATTTTATTAAAAACTTACCTTATTAGCCGCTAGCAAAGATTATAAAATAGGAGGAGGGGATGCCCTCTAATAACACAACCAAGGCTCTCTATCTTTTATTTTCTTTGGTGGCCGACCCTTCTTCTCCCTTTCTCTCTTGAGGCCGGCGACACCTCTCTTCAACCTTGGTCGTCGGTTGTTTGGTGTAGAAGAAGGAGAAGAAGGTGGCCTCTTCTCTTTGCCTTTCTTGGTGGCCGAAATCTTGGGAGCAAAGGAAGAAGTTCGGGTGTTTTTGTCTTGGAAGATCGTCGCCCACACGACGTCTAAGAAGAGGAATACAGCAGAATATCAAGAGGTCTTTAAGATACAAAGAAAGGTATAACTAGTTAATTGTTTCCGCGGTGAACTAGTTTAGTTTTTCTTTGTATGAATCCTGAAATACCAACACAAGAGGCTAGTGATTTTATGTTTCGATTTTGTATTTCGATCTTGTGCTTCAATTGAGTTCTCTTTAGTTAAACCTAGGGTTTACTGTGAGGAGTTTAAATATTCAATTTCTTTGAAAGGCTTTGTCTAGGAAGTGGTGGATGATTCCATAACCAAGAAGGTCGAGTGCCTCGCAATGACCTGGAAGTCAATCCTTGAAATAGATATTTAATCAACTTCTGTAATATGATTTAACTTTTGATGAACACATGGGTTGAACTTGGATTAATAATGTTAAGTTTCGTTTGCAATCTATGTTTAACTTATGAAGAACACATGGTTTGAACTTGGAGTAAAAATGTTAAGTTTGGTTTTCAATCCAAGTTTAAGAACACATGGGTTGCTAGGAAAAGTTCTGTGCTTGTACAAATTTTTGTACAAGGGAAACTGAACGGAATTTCGAGTAGCACCCAACAGTGCACTGATCATGGAGGTGAATATTTATCTATTTAGTTCAAGATAATGTGTAATGAGAAAGAGATTATTAGACAGCTAACTATCTCTAGAATGTTATAGAAAAATAAGATTGCTGAAATAAGAAATCGAACTCTTCTGGATATGATTAGGTCTATAATGGCTCAAGCTAATTTGTATATTTCCTATTGGGGAGATGTGTTATTAGCTGCAAGCTATATACTTAATCGAGTATTTTCTAAATATGTTCCATCTACTCCATATGAATGTTGGGCCGACAAAAAACCTAATTTAAGTAATCTGAGACCTTAGGGGTCAACTACCTACATTTATGATAAGACTCACAAATATAGAAATTAGGACCCAGAGGTAAGAAGTGCATCTTTATAAGGTATTCTGATACTTCTAAGGGTCATGTCTTCATTGGTGAGCAACAAGATGGAACCATCTCTAAATAGAGTCAAGAAATGCTACTTTTCTCGAAACTGAGTTCCTAACAAGAGGTAAAATTGATAAGACAATTCCTCTATTTGTGATAGAAGAGGTGGATAATGTTCCTTTATCACAAATCGAGTATCATGAGAGATGTCTGAATCTAGTCAGCCTAGTGGGAGTGATTTATCAATGGATGAGTCAGTTTCTCAATAATCTAACCTATAAAGAAGTAGTCGTTAGATTATTCCTAGAAAAAAGTTTGACATTAAGAATGAGATATTGATAATTCTGCCAGTTGATGATGAGGAACCTCAAATAGTTGAGGAAGCATTGAGATGCTTAGTAAGATAAAAATGAAAAATTACACTGGGTGAGGAAATGGAATCTATAAGGAAGAATCAAGTTTGGGATTTAGTTGATCTTCCTCCAGGCCGAAGCTCAATTAGGAATAAAAGGATTCTTAAAATTAAGAGGAAAGCAAATAGATCAATTAATCGATATAAAGCTCAACTAGTTATAAAATGATATACCCAAATAGAGGGTATTAATTTTGAAGAAATATTCTCTCAATTGTGAAGTTTGTGTTAATACGTGTCATCCTAGCTATAGTAGCATATTTTTAACATAGAATTACATCAAATGGATATAAAAATAATTTTCCTTAATGGTAATTTTGGTGAGGAAATCTATATAGCATAACCAAAAGGTTATATTATTGAAAGCCAAGAGAATAGAATATGTAGACTTAAAAAGTCTATATATGAGCTAAAACAAGCGTCAAGATAATGGAATATAAGATTTAATGAAGTCATATTGTCTTATGGTTTCAAAATGGTCAATGAGGATCATTGTGTTTACCTAAGAAATGAAAAAGAAAAGTTTATCATCTTATCATTATATGTTAATAATATGTTAATAACTAGAAGTGACAGAAAATGTGTGATAGAAGTTTAATCGTGGCTTTCATCACAATTTGGCATAATAGATATGGGAGAAATTAAGTATATTTTAGGAGTAAAGATCATTAGAGATCTATCAAAAAGGCTTTTGGGTTTGTCTTAATAAACTTATATCACTAAGATGCTGTAACACTTCAACTTCAACATGTCATATTGTAATATTGAACAAACACCTGCAGTGAGAGGTACTATTTTAAGTAAAAAATTATGTATTCCAAGACTCTTAAAGAAATAGCCAAAATGGAGAAAAAACCATATGCTAGTGTCATTGGTAGTTTATGTACACTATTTTGTGTATTCGTCTTAATATAAGCTATGTTGTTGGCTTAGTTAGTCATTTTCAGTTAAACTCAGGATCAAGACACTGGAAAGTGATGAAGAGGACATTCAAATATCTCAAAAGGATAACAGATTATTATATATGTTTCCAAGGATCTAAGATGAGCCTAAAGGACTATACAGATACAGATTGGGCAGGAGACCTTGATGACAGAAAATCCACATCTGGCTATGCCTTCTTACTAAATGGTGGAGTCATCTTATAGAATAGCAAGAAATAGGCTTGTGTAGCCTATTAACAATAGAAGTCGACTATGTGTCTTGCACAATGGCTATGTAATAAGTTGTTTGATTGAAAAGATTCCTGTAAAGCCCGAAAAATTCCCGAATTTATTTTAGAAATATCCTATGATTTCTCTAGATTTTTAGGATATTTTTACATAATTTTTGGAGTACCGGAAGTAGCAAAAACAAATAGGTCGCAAAATAGCTTAGGCGGGAATCGAACCCGAGACCTATGGTGTAAGGGATAATGCTAGTAACCAGTTGAACCCAGCAAGGCCGTGCTGAAAGAAGAGGGAATCAATTATATTTATAATTGATTTTGGATGAATTAATTAGTAAATATAAATAAGGATTTAAGTGAGAAGTTTAGATTATTTTCTCACCGTAGCTTTTCCTCACCCGAAACCTAAAACCGCCGCACCTCTCCTCTTCCCCTCTTCCTCACGCACGGCACACACCAAGCCAAGGGTCATGGGAACATCTTCCGGCGACGACTCCAACACGAAAAAGGTTCTTCTCCGCGAGAGGAACGCGAGGACATAAGCGGTTCGTCGAACGGAGCAGTTTTCCGGAAAACCTAGCGGTTAGAATCGTAAGAAAACCTTACGATTGAGGTAAGAAACCCCTCACCTGCAGTATAATTGCTCTCGCTTGTTAGTTTTGGCGTTAGTTCAGTAATTTTACAGTTTTCAGTTTTAGGGTGTGCTTTTAGTGCACACCAAGCATTCGGTAGAATGCCCAGTTCAGAAGGATGCACCAATAGGCGTCCTAACAGCATGTAAAATATATTAGAAACATTTTATTCAGTTATTTATCAGTTATTACAGCTATATGGATCAGATATCCATTGGGTAGGCTCCCACAGTAGCCTCTAGGTTCAGATAACCTAGCTCTAGGTTCAGATAACCTAGAACAGCAAAGTAAAATAAAACAGTATTCAGTATTTTACTTTTATTCAGTTGGCACTGTACTTGGATCAGATATCCATGGGCTGGACTCCCACAGTCGTCCCTAGGTTCAGATAACCTAGTAACCCTGCTGGATTCGGAACTTGCAATCCCGGGTCTCGTAGGGATGCGCGCACAGTAAGTACAGTTGCCAGGGCCCCAGCAGCATGTTTAGTATTTTCATCTATTATTATATATAGTTTTTCCAAATATGTAATCAGTGATGGAAACACTAACTTAGTTTCAGTTTCAGTTGATTATCTCAGTTAAGTTTCATGATTTGAGTTCATGACCAGTTAGATGTATATGCATGACCAGTTCAGTATGTATGCTTAGTTTCAGATACAGTATGCTATGCTCAGCTTGTTTGTATGCCATGATCAGTTCAGTACATGTTTGTATGCCATGCCATGTTGTCATGCTCAGTTCAGTTTTCAAATAGCATGTTTTGAAACCATACTCGCATCGTTGCATGTTTTTGTGAGGTAGATGGTTTCTTACTAAGCTCTTTAGCTTACAGGTACTACTTTTCTTATACTGCAGATACAGGTAAAAGAAAAGTGGACTAACGGAGGCTGGAGGACAATGCTATGGAGGTGTGTGTGTGCAAGGGGTTTGGAATAAAGATCCTAGGGGTCGAAACAGCTTAATTAAAGTATTTACGTTGTTAGTTTGTTTATGATTTAGTCCTTAGCTGGTTAAATGTTTTAATCCAGTAAAACTATGCACTATTCAGTTTGTTCAGTTTAGGACGCATGTAGGTTAATGTTAGATTGTTTTTCATGTATCTAGAACCTATGTCTGTGAGTTGTGGTACGTTCCAGTGCCTGAAAGTTCTGAAATCAGAAACTCTGATTTCGTATCAGAGTTGGATCGGTCTGCCGACCGATCCGTTGCAGTATCAGACCGATCGGTCACCGAACAGTATGCTACTGTATGCTATCTGATCGATCGTCCGACCGATCCAAAGACCGAACAGAGCATCCAGGTTTAGTGCACGGATCGGTCTGCAGACGATCCAGACACACGGATCGATCGCCGACCGATCAGCCTTTCTTGGATCGGTCCGCACCGATCGGGCATGAATCGTAGCAAGTTTGATCGATCCGTGGATCGATCGGCAGCCTAGCAGGAGTTAGTTATGAGTTCCTAGCTCGGATGGGAGGTCAAGTATCCTCCTTAGCACATGTACACCAACCGGAAAGGGTCTTGAATCCTTCCTTATAACAGCATGGGTGTATCGGTTGTCGATTAACCGAGTCGATTAGTGAAATTTTATTTTACCCAGTTTTCAGCACAGTAGCTTCAGTAGTTAATGTAGCGATCCGGCTCACAGATTAGTACCCTGGAGTTGGGTCGTTACAGAGTGGTATCGAGCAAGTTCCTTACTTCCTACACACACATCAGCAACTTCCAAGTAAGAACATCTCTCACTCAATTTTGTTTTCAGCTTTCATATCGGTTATAAGTGCTTTCATGTTTGCTCTCATGTTGGTAGTTAATTAATTCATGTTTACGGTGATAGTATTTAACATGTTACCGTAGTTAACTATAACATGATAGCCTAGTTATATATATGTGTTCTCCGCTATTTAGAAAATGACGAGGACGTCCGCCTAAGAAAGCATCGGTGAGCTGAAAAGATGAGGCGGCGATTCGGTGCCTCCCGGACCTTCTGACTAGAGGCTCAGCTAGCTGATTGTCAAGGTCAGGAGATAGCCTCCTTAAGGCTAACGAGACTACTCCCCCACCACTCCGATCGAACCTCACGACTCCAGTAATCACGGTAGTACCAGCTCAACTGCAGATACGGTCCAGTGGCCCGATGGCGGGGCTAAGAGAGAAGCTTACCTTATCCGGTGGCAGAGAATTAAGCCCGAGAACTTCTCGGCACCAGCGAACCATGGGATGCTCGGGCATGGTTTAAAACACCGGAAAGCACGATGGAGCTTCTAGACTGGAGCACGAAAAGGTGAAGTGTGCCTCCTTCTTCAGGGAGATGCACGCATGTGGTGGAGCGGATTAAATCAAGTGGCCAAGAAACCGGATGACATGGGCCAACTCGAGAGAAAAATTCTTCGAGGATTCTTTCACATGCGTCACGAACCGACACTATGACGAGTTTACAGAATTTCGTCAGGGCAACCTATCAGTTCAGGAGGCCGTGAAGAAATTTAACAGGTTGGCCCGTCTGTGTCCAGAACTAGTCAGCTCAGAGAAGGAACGAGTACGCTTGATGCTGAAGATGCTCAGACCAGAGATCGCAATGAATGTGGCTGGTGGCGTTCATAGGCCACAAACCACAGAGGAGCTAGTGAGTAGTGCTCTGATCACCGAGCACTATCAGCACAATATCACCCAGTAGAAGCAGGTTTCCACAGAGCCCAAGGGACAAGCTAGCTCAGGTACTCAGCAGAAACAACAGGGACATAGCTCCAACTGGAAGGGGAAACGCAAGGCAAGCAGTGACCCAAAAGGAGGACCAGCTGGAAAACATTCCAGACATCCCAAATGTACTACTTGTGGGAAACATCATCCAGGAGTTTGCCGCAAGGGTACGCGAGGTTGTTTTGAATGTGGACAGGAAGGGCACATGGCTAAGCAAAGCCGAACAAAACGATCTTCCTCGGCCTCGGCCGATCAAGTATGGAGCTCGGCCAGGCCAAATACACGAATGTATGCGACCTTAGATGGTCCACATCAGGCATATTAGAAGCCCCAGCTAACACAAATGCCAGATTTTCTCACCGACCGAGAGGACGTAGCAAATGCCTCGACAGTTGTCACAGTCGATCAATATTTTACAGATAATGCAACTATCTTATTCGATCCTGGGCAACCCACTCTTATGTATCCGAGGCATTTGCCGAGAAATTAGCAACACCTCGAGGTACTCAATAGTCGGTCGACAACACTACCCTCGGAGACATTATGGCATCTACACATCGGCTCGAGGCGGTGCAAGCGGTCATTATAGCGCAGAGAACTTTTGGTGATCGATAGTGCTAGAAATGACGGACTACGATGTCATCTTTGGAATGGATTTTCGATCGGATCGGCGCTTCTATAGAGTCCGTAAATGAATCATATTCCAACTGAAGTTTTTGAGTACATGGAAACCAAAGAAAAAGCCAAGAAGTTTCTCTCAACACTGAAAGCACAAAGATTAATGGATTCAGGATACATGGGATTTGTAGCAAATGTAGTCAACACCGGCCGACAAGAACCAATAGCTTCGAGAGGTTCGAGTCGTTTGTGACTACCAGTCTTCCGAAGAGCTGTGCTTAGCACCTGCATGGGAGATTGAATTTGAGATAGAGCTCATTCCCGCACAAATCCAATTTCCAAGGCACCATACCGCATGGCTCCAGCAGAACTGAAGGAACTTGAGCAATTACTGGAGCTTCTTGACAAGGGTTTCATACGCCCTAGTCACTCACCATGGGGAGCACCTGTGTTGTTCGTGAAGAAGAAGGATGGAAGCATGCGCCTATGCATAGACTACCGTGCCTTGAACCAGGTCACAATTAAAAACAGGTACCCTCTCCCCAGGATAGATGACCTGTTTGATCAGCTAAAGGGAGCCACAGTGTTCTCTAAAATTGACCTCAGATCAGGATATCACCAGGTTAGAGTCAAGAAAGGTGATATACCTAAAACAGCTTTCAGGACCAGATACGGACATTATGAGTTCGTAGTCATGCCTTTCGGCGTGACAAATGCTCCAGCTACTTTCATGGACCTCATGAACAGAGTATTCAGAGAATACTTAGACAAGTTTGTCATCGTGTTCATCGATGACATTCTTATCTATTCAGGCACTCAGGAGGACCATGCAGAGCATCTGAAGACAGTTTTGCAGATCCTTCAACTGTACGCCAAATTCACGAAATGTGAATTTTGGCTAGACCAGGTAGCCTTTCTCGGTCACATCATCTCCAAGGATGGTGTTATGGTAGATCCCAGCAAGATAGAAGCAGTAAGTAACTGGAAGAGACCCAGGAACGCCAGTGAAATCAGAAGCTTTCTGGGATTAGCAGGCTACTATAGGAATTCGTAGAGGACTTCTCCAGGATAGCCTCCCCACTGACAGCTCTCACCGGAGAACAAGAAATTTCGGTGGACAGAGGACTGTGAGAACTCAGCGAACTAAAACGGAGATTGACTAGTGCTCCTATTTTAGCTATACCAGAAACACCTTCGACATCTGGATCTAAATTGAGATTAGGAGCGATCTGATGCGGCGGGGCAAGGTGATCGCTATGCCTCCGGACAACTCAAGGATTATGAGAGGAACTATCCTACTCACGACCTTGAGCTTGCGCAGTGGTGTTCGCTCTCAAGATTTGGAGATATTATTTGTACGGAGCTCAGTCAGAGTGTATATAGATCATCAAAGTCTGAAGTATTTCTTTACTCGAAGGATCCAATATGCGACAGCGCAGATGGTTGGAGCTGGTCAAAGATTATGACATAGATATCCTCTACCATCCAGGGAAAGCTAATAAGGTAGCAGACGCACTCGGAAGTCCAGTGCTACCTTATTATCTTTAGCACTATGTCACCACCCCTAAGGAAGGAGATTACGGCCTTTAGTCTCGAGCTTATAGTCGGACAGCTTTCCACTATGTCCTTAGCATCTACCTTGCTTGATGATATCCAGAAGCTCAGGGCAGGATCCAAATCAAAAATCAAGCAAGGGTTAGCAGAATCGAAAATGGAGAGTTGAGTGTCCGGTGGGGTAGTGTCGTGGTGATGACTTTGTGTTCGATCGGGAGGAACTACAACAGATTCTAGACGAGGCTCACAGGACTCCCTATGCGATGCATCCCGGTTCCACCAAAATGTATCGGGATCTAAAGAAACGATTTTGGTGGCACGGATGAGCGAGATATCGCTAGATACGTGCCAAGATCCGCCTAACTCGGAGGGTTAAGGCGTAACATCGGCGAGGAGGAGTTCACGATCCAGTTCCAATGGAAGTGGGAGGATATCTCTATGGACTTCGTAGTGGGATTACCCGGAACCACGAATGGTTTTGATGCCATTTGGGTAATAGTCGACAGTTGACTAAATCAGCCCACTTCTTAGCTATCGAATATCCTATTCCATGGAGCGGCTAGCTCGGTTGTATCTCAAGGAGATAGTCGTGCATGGAGTCCCACGAACCATTATATCGAGAGATTTACATCACACTTACGAAGTGTGTGCGATCACTATGGGCACCCGCTTAAAATTTATGACCTTCCATCCTCGATCGATGGTCGAAGTAAATCAGGTACTCAAGATATGCTCCAGCTTGTGCCCTAGATTTCAAGGAAGTTGGTGCAAATATCGAGTCTAGCAGAATTTGCATACAACAATAGTTATCGTGCCACTATCGGCATGGCACCTTATGAGGCACTCTATGGGCGGAGGTGCAGATCACCAATCTGCTGGTATGAGAGTGGTGAACAGAAGGAAGCTTCAGACAGATCTAGTAGCAGATACCACAGCTGCCATACAGAAATTCGTCAGAGGATAGAGACAGACAGAGCCGTCAGAAGAGCTATGTCGATACACGACGCAGACCCCTAGAGTTTTCGGTTGGGGATACAGTTTTCCTCGAGTAGCTCCCATGAAGGGAGTCATGCGTTTTGGGAAGAAGGGCAAGCTAGCTCCCGATATGTGGGACCATACCTTATCACGAAGAGAGTGGGCAAGGTAGCATATGAGCTAGAGCTACCTCGTGAGATGTCACCGTCCACACGATTTCATGTCTCCATGAAGAAGCATATTCAGCCACCCGGTGATTGAGCCCCAGGTTAGTACAGTCCGTGATGATCTCAGCTATGATCGGCCTATTCGGATAATAGACCGAGCATAAAGAAATTACGGAACAAGGAAGTACCATTAGTCAAAGTCATTGGCACACAGCAGCAGAGGCAACTTGGGAGACAGAGGCCAGCATGAGACAGAAGTACCCAGAATTGTTTTAAGTTCGGGGACAAACTTTTTATAAGGTATGGGGGATTGTAAAGCCTGAAAAATTCCCGAATTTATTTTAGAAATATCCTATGATTTCTCTAGATTTTTAGGATATTTTACATAATTTTTGGAGTACCGGAAGTAGCAAAAACAAATAGGTCGCAAAATAGCTTAGGTGGGAATCGAACCCGAGACCTATGGTGTAAGGGATAATGCTAGTAACCAGTTGAACCCAACAGGGCCGTGCTGAAAGAAGAGGGAATCAATTATATTTATAATTGATTTTGGATGAATTAATTAGTAAATATAAATAAGGATTTAAGTGAGAAGTTTAGATTATTTTCTCACCGTAGCTTTTCCTCACCCGAAACCTAAAACCGCTGCACCTCTCCTCTTCCCCTCTTCCTCACGCACGGCACACACCAAGCCAAGGGTCAAGGGAACATCTTCCGGCGACGACTCCAACACGAAAAAGGTTCTTCTCCGCGAGAGGAACGCAAGGACATAAGCGGTTCGTCGAACGGAGCAGTTTTCCGGAAAACCTAGCGGTTAGAATCGTAAGAAAACCTTACGATTGAGGTAAGAAACCCCTCACCTGCAGTATAATTGCTCTCGCTTGTTAGTTTTGGCGTTAGTTCAGTAATTTTACAGTTTTCAGTTTTAGGGTGTGCTTTTAGTGCACACCAAGCATTCGGTAGAATGCCCAGTTCAGAAGGATGCACCAATAGGCGTCCTAACAGCATGTAAAATATATTAGAAACATTTTATTCAGTTATTTATCAGTTATTATAGCTATATGGATCAGAGATCCATTGGGTAGGCTCCCACAGTAGCCTCTAGGTTCAGATAACCTAGCTCTAGGTTCAGATAACCTAGAACAGCAAAGTAAAATAAAACAGTATTCAGTATTTTACTTTTATTCTGTTGGCACTGTACTTGGATCAGATATCCATGGGCTGGACTCCCACAGTCGTCCCTAGGTTCAGATAACCTAGTAACCCTGCTGGATTCGGAACTTGCAATCCCGGGTCTCGTAGGGATGCGCGCACAGTAAGTACAGTTGCCAGGGCCCCAGCAGCATGTTTAGTATTTTCATCTATTATTATATATAGTTTTTCCAAATATGTAATCAGTGATGGAAACACTAACTTAGTTTCAGTTGATTATCTCAGTTAAGTTTCATGATTTGAGTTCATGAGCAGTTAGATGTATATGCATGACCAGTTCAGTATGTATGCTTAGTTTTAGATACAGTATGCTATGCTCAGCTTGTTTGTATGCCATGATCAGTTCAGTACATGTTTGTATGTCATGCCATGTTGCCATGCTCAGTTCAGTTTTCAAATAGCATGTTTTGAAACCATACTCGCATCGTTGCATGTTTTTGTGAGGTAGATGGTTTCTTACTAAGCTCTTTAGCTTACAGGTACTACTTTTCTTATACTGCAGATACAGGTAAAAGAAAAGTGGACTAACAGAGGCTGGAGGACAATGCTATGGAGGTGTGTGTGTGTGCAAGGGGTTTGGAATAAAGATCCTAGGGGTCGAAACAGCTTAATTCCAGTATTTACATTGTTAGTTTGTTTATGGTTTAATCCTTAGCTGGTTAAATGTTTTAATCCAGTAAAACTATGCACTATTCAGTTTGTTCAGTTTAGGACGCATGTAGGTTAATGTTAGATTGTTTTTCATGTATCTAGAACCTATGTCTGTGAGTTGTGGTACGTTCCAGTGCCTGAAAGTTCTGAAATCAGAAACTCTGATTTCGTATCAGAGTTGGATCGGTCTGCCGACCGATCCGTTGCAGTATCAGGATCCTGGATCGGTCAGCCGACCGATCCAGAGGCATACAGTATGCTACTGTATGCTATCTGATCGGTCGTCCGACCGATCCAGCACCGAACAGAGAGCATCCAGCGTTTCCAGGTGCCTGGATCGGTCTGCAGACCGATCCAGACACACCTGGATCGGTCTGCCGACCGATCCAGCCTTTGCTGGTTCGGTCCGCAGACCGATCCAGCAGGGCACAGAATCGTAGCAAGTTTGATCGATCCGTGGATCGATCAGCAGCTAGCTGGGAAGTTAGTTCTGAGTTCCTAGCTCAGATGGGAGGTCAAGTATCCTCCTTAGCACATGTACACCAACCGGAAAGGGTCTTGAATCCTTCCTTATAACAGCATGGGTGTATCAGTTGTCAGATTAACCGAGTCAGTTAGTGAAATTTTATTTTACCCAGTTTTCCGCGCAGTAGCTTCAGTAGTTAATGTAGTGATAAGGCTCACAGATTAGTACCCAGGAGTTGGGTCGTTACAATTCCTAATACATCTGAAGATTGTTACGTTGATAACAGTGAGAGTTATGTTATAATGTATTGTGACAATCAAGCTGCTATAGCTTTTTCTAAGGATCCCAAATATCACAGCAAGGGCAAGCACATACGAATTAAATATAATTTTATAAGAGATTTTGTAGACAAGAAAAAAATAATTCTTGAGTATATCCTTACATGTGTTATGCTTGTAGATCATTTTACTAAGCTATTGACTAAAGAGTCATTTCAAAGATATGTGAAGTTATTGGGACTTCATAAAATGCAACACTTAGTAAATACATGAAAATGTTATGATTTGTTCAGTATATATTACATTTTGGATAAAAGTCTCAGTGAGCATGTTGGCATATTAAGATTGGTTCACTCACATGAACAATCATATCTATTTCTTAAGTATAAATAAAGATAAGACTATTACTTATAAGACAACTTATGTAGCTGTGAATAGAAACATACTCATAAGTTAAGGTCGCCTTGATAATTATATCAAGATGAGATCATTTATTTAATGATCGGAGTAAATGAACCCATTATTTACTGAATCTTCTTAAGGTCATATTGGAATTCATATGTTGAATTCAAGATTAAATATTAGGTATGTTTAGATCAAAATTTGTATAATGTTAAATTTTGAGAAAAATATGTACTCTTTTTGGTAAAAAGAAAAATATTGTAGCATGTGATTCATACCACATGTGTTATGACAATAATAAAGGTAGTAGGAGAATGTATATCTCCTTCTCTACTATATGAAACCCTTGAGATTATAAGTTAATCTTAATATTATCTTAAGTGATTATTTAGCTGTTTATTTGAAGTTCTAATTAATGTCTAGTACTTTAAACATGTTTCCTATTTGGCTATGTGTGATTTGATCTATGGAGCATAACTAGGAAAACGACTGATTAGAATGAATAAATTCTAGCTAAAAAAATTAAAATAAATTTACATATTTAGCATTTATTCACTGGTCGACCAATTATATTTTTTTGTTGAGTACTTAAAATGTGATTGTGAATAATTGTATTGATTGGAGATGTTGAATATGCTCTTGACATAATAGTCATTATGAGGGCTTAGAGATATTTATATTGATGTAAATAATTTAATCTGAGGTAAAGGCAAGTTATTGATATCTCGGATTCGTTCTTAGAGCGGTTAATGTTGGGTTTTTCGGGCCGCGAAAACCGCTTTTCGCGTCGCGGAAACCCCGAATCGCCCAAGCCACGGATCTCGTGCAAGGTAAAACCGAACAAAAATACGAGTACGAGTTTGAAAAACTTTAATCTACAGTAGATCTACATAAGGATAAACCATTTATACCTTTGTAGCGAAGCCCTTCGCAATCCCGCTTGTCCTTGGTTCGCTGGATCTCAAAAGTGTCAAAGTAGACACTTCTCTATTTGTATCCACACAAGCAAGAGATGGAGAAGAAACCTTAGAGTGTACTAGCACTCAAGTAAGGTCTCGGCAAGAAGGAGAAGAGGGAGAGAAGAATTGTGAGCAAGAGGAAGAAGATGAAAATCAATTAGCCTTGAATGAAAAATAAAACATTCATTTTTACTCTCAAAGTGGCCGGCCACATTAAACCTTGTAACCCCCATGGAATATCAAGAGTCACAACTCTTGGTAACTCCCATGAGGTGGCATTTGGTCAAGTCAAACTTGACCAAATGAAGAGGCCTTGATGATGTGGCATTGGTCAAGTCAAAGTCAAGTCAAAAACATGACTCTTCATCTTCCTACTTAAGTCAAGTCAAACTTGACCACTTCTATCCCTTGGTTGATCTAATCTAACCATTGGTTCAAGCCAATTTTAATTTAATGAATCTCTATTCATTGAATTAAATTAATTAAATGAGTCTAAGTCCAAATTAGACTCACTTAACACATGAACCAACTTGAGTCCAACTCAATTCCTACTTTGGATTACTCTTAATCCAATTTGGTTCATCATATGAACGTAATCATTTAGGTTCATCAAATGAACCTAGTCTCCATCTATTTGCCCTTAGTGTGTGACCCTATAGGTTCTTGTAACGTTGGCAATGCCCCTAAACCCATTTAGGAGCATAAGTAATGAGCGGTATCTAGCAACACATCATTACTACCCAAGTTACAAGAATGTCGAGATCCGACATCACCTTGTGACTACTAATTGTGACTCCTCACAACATGTGACATTGTCCTTCTATCCTAGACATCTAGATTGATCAATATGAAGCATAGACCGTGTCATCCTCTAATCAATCTAAATCTTGAACTCCAAGTAGACTCACTCGATCAAATGAGCTCAACATCTAATGTTGACTCATTTGGGCATGGCCATGCACTTAGTGGTCTCACTTTATCAAGAATAGCGATGCCGCTCCCGTCATATGGGAGG
The DNA here is from genome assembly GCF_018446385.1 of Zingiber officinale. Classification (NCBI taxonomy): domain Eukaryota; kingdom Viridiplantae; phylum Streptophyta; class Magnoliopsida; order Zingiberales; family Zingiberaceae; genus Zingiber; species Zingiber officinale. The sequence continues at coordinate 40,787,189 of NC_056007.1, read as the reverse complement.
GATAGATCCCATCTACATCACTCACATCCCTCTGCATAATTCGTTATATACCCAGTAATCGCCTTTATAGTCCACCCTGTTACGGGTGACGTTTGACGAAACCAAAGTACATAACTCCTTATGTAGGGATCCATGGTGACTTCAGGTCAAAGGACTAATAATAGTCATACTAATAGCCACATGAGAAAGTATATGACACTCATATAACGATCTATGATACTTTCTCATGGCGGGTCATTCAGTATACATTCTCTAATGCATACCCATGTGTCAGCTTGATATCTCTATATCCATGACTTGTGAGATCAAGTCATCGAGCTGACCTACATGCTAGTCTTATTGTATTAACATTGTCCCTGAATGTTAATACTCGACTAGGAATGATTTAGAGTATTGTTCCCTATATCATCTCACTATCGATTCAACTAATCGATTGATATAGGTATGAACCTTCTACTCAAGGACGCTATTATACTTAGTCTATTTGGCACTAATACAAATAAGTATAATAACCAAACAAATGCCTTTATTAATATACAAGAATATGATACAATGAGTCCATACAATCATCAAATGATTGGCTCTAGGGCTCTAACTAACAGTTAAGTTAAGTGTAACAACTTTCTTAGCAATAATTGCTTAGTGTACTTGCTGTCACACAAATCATTTTCCCTAAAGTATGAATTGAATGTTCTTACGTGGCCTTTGTGACTAGATAATCTTTATGGATTGACTTGGACGAGTGAGAGATGCTAGTATTAAAGAAGATGAAAGGGTGTTGACTGTAAGGAGAGGAAATGGTGCCCCTTCCCCTTCCAATAACTAAGGCATAATGTTGGTTTTTTCACTTGAGTAAATCTTTTCCTTACCGGTTCGGCATTCAACGCGAGCAGGTCATGTTAATAAACAAGTCAACTTGGTTCAATGTAAATCTGAATCCTAGATTTATACCCCTGCATATCTACATATGAGAGAGAGTATCTCCCTATACATTTATTCATAATTACAATGCATGTGAAATAATATAAACTAATTATAATACCCTAGAAATACCAATGTGAGACTAAAATTTTCATACACAATTGAGTCCTCTCCATCCACATGTTAATTTTTATTCACATTTCCAACCGTTAAATACATGTATGAATCTTATCTATGGTCTTTTTCCTAAATTTCAACTATGAGTTGATTTCAAAATTAATTCAAAACCCAATATTTATTTTTGTTGCATTTCTAATAAAGCCTTTAAAAATTACATAATTCCTTAAAAAACATTATTTCACTTCTGCTTGTGCTCATCTCAATCATGCACTGATGAATAGTTGGAATCAAGCTATTGATAAAAGTTGGGCAACAATGATAACTTGGTAAGAGACATCAGTCAATTGATGGTTAGGGAGCGATTGACTAATGAATAGAATCCATACCAACAACAACCTTTTAAAAGGAGTTTCAAAGAAACTTTTGATGGGTGCCCAAGTAGTATTTTGTTAGAGCTTCTAAAAGCATTGTGAGAAGCACCCGACAAAAGTTCTAGTTCTTATCCAGGTAATTAAAAAAATAATAACACGAAAGACTTCTAATTATTTAATCTGTCATTTGCATTCAACTTTTATTTTCAATTATATTTATCCGTGTCGTTGTAACTTGGACATATTTGTAAGAGATTTCTTCCTATCTAGAAGATTTTTGAGAAAGAGAAAGGTAGAGGTGATTTTGAGAGTGATCAATCTTACGGATCATAGATTGATAGGTCTAATGGTTAACGTATGAGATGTTATCATCATGAGGTCTGGAGTTCGATTCTCGGTAAAGTCGAGGTAAATGTCTCCCTTATGTACTAGTCACTATTACTAGCCGTCCGTGATTTACCTCTTCCGTGTTGACTCTGGGACGAATTGACAGGAACACTGGGGATGAACGTATTCACCTTTTATCATCATGAAATAAGAACACAAATTTTCAAACCATTTAAATGATTTATACTTGCGTTCTTATTTGTGTCATTATTTTTGTAAATAGTTATGCTAATTCAAATTTGTAAATAAAAATGAATGAAATCAAAGTGTTTATTCACACCCTCTATTCATATTCAATGGTCCTACAAACTTGTGAAGAAACTTGTCTTAAACAATAATTCAAGAAGATAACAATATAAACTAGTTTACTTGTCTTATGTACCAAGTCAAATTATTTGTGTTAAGAAAATCTTGTATATCAATGGTGACCCTCTAACTTGATAAAGAACAATTTTTACTATCCATAATAATATTCACAAAATCTCCAAATGAATGATAATAACATTCACAAAATCTGACACACAAGATTTAACTTAAAATAACTTTTATATAATTTAAAATTTACATAGAAATTATAATTTCGATTTCACACGCTTAATTCTAATTTCTTCAATTTATGAAGCCATCAAACATGATTTAAAAATTTATAAATAGCTCTAGGAGAATATTCAACGTTATATATATATATAATTTGTAGAACTTTTATAGACCAAAATATTCCGTAAGATATAATCTTTCCTAAGAAACACTTCTAAGATGATCAATTGTCATTTTGTCAAAGGAGGATAAAATTGACTGTCTTAAACAAAAATGAGTCACAATATAATATATTATTTATAACATTACAAAAAATTTTAATTTAACTAAAGTGATCTTCCAATGTTGAAATGTAAACTGGTTTGATTCCGTTGGATGGCTCGCTGCCAAATCCATTTAGCTCATTCGATCCATAGAGATCACCTGAACATTTCAATTCATTTAGACCGCTTGAGTCATGTAAGTATTGGCATTAGTGTTGTGTGAGGTAACGTAAATGATTTGCTGTTACGTTATTGCTGTATACAATAACATAGACCATTTACTCTACTATTGTTATTGTGTCCAAGCTATAAGAGGAAGATGAGACCGAAGGAGAAGGTGTGTAAATTAGTTGTGATGTGTAAATTAGTTGTGAATAACATTCAGACAGAAGAGGATTTTGGTTCGTGAATTTTGTAAAAACCTTTTCGATCTCGTTTCGTGATGGTTCTTCCGACATCAAGTGATGATCAAGATTCTCTCGAGAGATCACTGTAAATTTTATTATTTATATTTCATGCTATTAGATGCTACAATGGTACCAGAGTAGTGTCTTAATTCAAAAAATGCATGAAATTTATTTCTTCTTTGAAAAAAAAATTGTATCTACCGTCGTTGTCACTGCAAGATCACGACTGGGTCATGATCGGTCGCCGTTGTCAAGCCCCGAGAGGGTGCTTGGCTTCCAAGGCCGGAGAGTACCGGCAACCACGTCGGCAGGCCAACGATCGATAGTCGTTGTAATTGTATTCATCACGATAGATGAAGTGAGTGTCACAATCACAATAGAGAAGAAAAGAAAAAGTTTAACCGATTAAACTAATCAATTAAATAAATTTTAAACGATTAAACTAATCGATTAATATAGATTTTATCAGATTTGGATAATTAATTAAATTAACAAAGAAAACAGTATATATTATAATTAATTAAATTAACAAATTAAAGAAAACAGCATATATTTCTATTCTTTCATCAAAACACTTAAAATAAAAGGAAATATTTATTTACTTTTAGATGCGTTTGGTTCAAGTTATTATGTATAATTTTGGTTATGTGATTACTACCTTGGTTATGTGATTACCAGGTAATCACATAACCAAAATTATGAGGAATAAAACATAACCAAATGTTGTTTCGTTCAATCTAGGTAGTATTTTACTAGATTACCCTTAGTTACAAAACCAACTATACATAATGATAATAATAATAGTAATAATAATAATAATAATAATATTATTATTATTATTATTTAAACATTATTCTATTTTACTATATTTTCACATTTTTTTTATTTTTATATATATTTTTATTTTTTATTTTGTTTTTTTTAATGTTTTTAAATTTTTATTTTGGTAAGTTCTTTTTATTTTTTTACTTTTTTTTTTTTAGGATTTTTTACATTTTTCTATTTTTTAATTTCCTTAATGTTTTTAACATTTTTTTTTATTTTTTAATTTTTAAATTTTTTTTACATTTTTTCTATTTTTTGATTTTTTTTGTATTTTTTTAAAAAAATTTTAATGTTTTTTCTATTTTTTATGTTTTTTTGTATTTTTTAAAATTTTTTAATGTTTTTAATGTTTTTTCTATTTTTTAATTTTTTTTTAAAGTTTTTTTTACCATTTTTTAATGATTTGTTATTATTCTTTAAATTTTTTTTACGTTATTTTTTTATTTTATTTTTTATATTTCCCATTTTTTATATTTTCCATTTTTTCCTTTACATTTTACTCTTTTTTTCTCATTTTTCTTTTATCCGAGGGTATTTTGGGTAAAAAAATTTCGATAACGCTGGAATCAAGAAAAACCTCAGTTTTTTGAGATTTTTCGATTCTTGGTTGCATGCCACTTTTGCTGACGTGTCGGGGATAGAACATTACTCGAGAATCATCGATTATTTAAATCAAACAGGATTTTTGTTGATAACCTTGGATGGATATGTTGGGTTTTTCGGGCCGCGAAAACCGCTTTTCGCGTCGCGGAAACCCCGAATCGCCCAAGCCACGGATCTCGTGCAAGGTAAAACTTTCGAAAAATACGAGTACGAGTTTAAAACACGATCGACTCTTAGATCTACGAGGGAAAAACATTTACCCTTGATGCGTGCCCTTCGTAATCCACGTCCAAAGGTAGCCGGATCTCGAGACCGTCAAGCGAACGGTCCTCTAGCGGTATCCACACGAACAAGGAGTGGTCTTCTACCACTCAAAGATGGAGAGGAGAACCCACAAGTGTGCTAGCACTTTCTAGGGCTCTCGGATTGGATCTAAAAGGTGAGAAAGGAGAGAAGGGAAAAAGGAACTCACACACTCCTTTAGGTACTCTCCTTTTGTGACCTTCACACCACCTAGTTGCTTGGAATCAACTCTCACTTCTTCTCCACCATGAAGCCACGACCATCAGCAAGCTAGAGAGAGGGAGAAGCACCCAAGGAAGAAGAAGCATTGAACACCATTCAATTGCCACCAAATGAAACCCTCTCCTCACTTAGTGTGGCCGGCCACCACATGTGTAACCCCCACATTAATGTGGCCGGCCACATTAAGAGGATTAATGGTGTGTAACCTCCATGAGGTGGCACACCATTATATAAGGGGATGATGTGGCATGCCATGTAGGATGAGTCATCCTCATGATGTGTCAATTCATCAAGTCAAAACTTGATGTGTCAACCTCTATTTGGTCAAGTCAAACTTGACCAATGCTCTTCCTAGTTGAGTTAAATCCAAGCTTTGATTCAAGTCAATTTTAATTTAATGAATCTCAATTCATTAATATAAATTGACTCATGAATCAAATTTAAATTAGACTCATTCAACAATTGAATCTAATTGAGTCTAACTCAATAAGTCTAATTTGAATCCAATCTTTGATTCATCATATGAATCTAATCCTATTGTTCATCATATGAACCTAATCTCCATGCACATGTTCTTTGTGTGTGACCCAATAGGTTCTTGTAACGTTGGCAATGTTATAAACTCCTTTAAAAACATAAGCAATGAGCGGCATCTAGCAATACATCATTGCTACCCAAGTTACAAGAAATGTTGAGATCCAACATCACCTTGTGACTACTAATTGTGACTCCTCACAATATGTGACAAGTGTCCTTCTATCCTAGACATCTAGATTGATCAATGTGAGGCATAGACCGTGTCATCCTCTGACCAATCTAAATCTTGAACTCCGAGTAGACTCACTCAATCAAATGAGCTCAATATCTCATATTGACTCATTTGGGTATGGCCATACACTTCGTGGTCTCACTCTATCAAGAATATCGATGTCTCTCCCGTCATATAGGAGGGATAGATCCCATCTACATCACTCACATCCCTCTGCATAATTTGTTATATACCCAGTAATCGCCTTTATAGTCCACCCAGTTACGGGTGACGTTTGACGAAACTAAAGTACATAACTCCTTATGTAGGGATCCATGGTGACTTCAGGTCTAAAGGACTAATAGTCATACTAATAGCCACATGAGAAAGTATATGACACTCATATAACGATCCATGATACTTTCTCATGGCGGGTCATTCAGTATACATTCTCTAATGCATACCCATGTGTCAGCTTGATATCTCTATATCCATGACTTGTGAGATCAAGTCATCGAGCTGACCTACATGCTAGTCTTATTGTATTAACATTGTCCCTGAATGTTAATACTCGACTAGGAATGATTTAGAGTAGTGTTTCCTATATCATCTCACTATCGATTCAACTAATCGATTGATATAGGTATGAACGTTCTACTCAAGGACGTTACTATACTTATTTTATCTGACACTAATACAAATAAGCATAATAACCAAAAACCAATGCCTTTATTAATTTAAATATGATATACATGAGTCTATACAATCATCAAATGATTGGCTCTAGAGCTCTAACTAACAATCTCCCACTAGCACTAGTGCCAATCAGTATAGACTCTAAGGCCTAATGACCTAGTGTGACCATCATGCTTTCTCTGTGCCAAAGCCTTGGTCAAGGGATCTGCGATGTTAGCCTCTGTAGGTACTCTGCAAATCTTCACATCTCCTCTATCGATAATCTCCCGAATGAGATGGAAGCGCCGTAGTATGTGCTTGGTCCGCTGGTGTGAGCGAGGTGCCTTCGCCTGTGCTATAGCTCCATTGTTGTCACAATAGAGCTCAACTGGGTCAGCGATGCTAGGAACCACCCCAAGTTCAGTGATGAACTTGCGGATCCAACCGCCTCCTTTCGCCTCGATGCGAATGTACTCGGCTTCATTGTAGAATCACCATCGTATCCCGCTCGAACTCTTCCACCGACAAGACACCATTAATGCAAAATCGAACCCGATTGCGATCGATAGTCATCCTGGTCGGTCTGGAAGCTGGCATCACTGTAACCCTTTACAGCTAGCTCATCATTGCCTCCATATATGAAGAAATATTCTTTAGTCCTTCTTAAGTACTTAAGAATATTCTTGACCGCTATCGAGTGACTTTCATCTGGATCTGACTGGTATCTGCTCGTCATTCTCAAAGCATACGGGACATCAGGTCGAGTATATAGCATGACGTACATGATAGATCCTATGGCTGAGGCATAAGGGATCTGATCCATGCGGTCTCTCTCCTCTCTAGAAGAGGGACCTTGAGTCTTCGAAAGACTCACGCCATGTAACATCGGCAGAAATCCCTTCTTGGAGTTCTGCATGGCAAACCGAAGGAGTACCTTATCAATGTATGTACTCTGACTTAGGCCAAGCAATCTCTTAGATCTATCTCTATAGACCTGAATCCCTAGAATGCGGGATGCCTCACCTAAGTCCTTCATTGAGAAGCAACTCCCTAGCCAGGTCTTGACAGACTGAAGCTTAGGGATGTCCTTCCCAATGAGTAGTATGTCATCCACATACAATATGAGGAAGACAACTATGTCCCCTACAACCTTCTTGTAGACACAAGGCTCATCTTCGTTCTTGATGAAACCAAACTGTTTGATCGCATCATCGAATCGAAGATTCCAGCTCCGAGAAGCTTGCTTTAGTCCATAAATGGACCTATGCAGCTTGCATACTCTACTAGTATGCTGTGGATCTACAAAACCCTCAGGTTGTGTCATGTACACATCCTCGAGTAAGTTTCCATTCAGAAACGTGGTTTTGACATCCATCTGCCATATCTCATAGTCATGGTAGGCTGCAATAGCAAGCATGATCCGAATGGACTTAAACATCGCTACTGGAGAAAAGGTTTCATCATAGTCAATACCATGAATCTGTTTGAAACCTTTAGCTACCAAGCGACCCTTATAGATAAGTCCATCCATGTCAGTCTTTCTCTTAAAGACCCACTTACACCCAATGGGGTTTACCCCTTCAGGTGGATCAACCAAAGTCCATACTTGGTTGGTGTATATGGATTCTATCTCGGATCTCATGGCTTCTAGCCATTTCTCAGAATCTGGTCTCATCACAACTTCTTGATAGGTGGTAGGCTCATCCTCTATGAGCATAACGACATCATGGTCAGACAAGAGAAATGAGTATCTCTCAGGCTGACGACCTACCCTATCAGACCTGCGAAGAGGTATGTCTACTTGAACTGGTTGTTGTTCCTTAACTTGTGGAACAACATCATACACAACACTTTGTGGTTCCAGTTCAATTTCCATCGAGGCATCAGTGCTATTGTTCGCATCTTGAACTTCTTCAAGATCGAACGTGCTCCCACTAGTCTTTGTAGAAACAAAGTCCCTTTCTAGAAAGACCCCAGTCTTTGCCACAACTACCTTGTGCTGACTGGGAATGTAGAAGTAATATCCCTTAGTTTCCTTAGGATATCCGATGAAATAGCACTTGTCGGATTTGGGTCCTAATTTGTCTGAGACTTGACGTCGTACGTAAGCCTCACAACCCCAAATCCTCATGAAAGACACCTGGGCATCTCTCCCAGTCCATATCCTATATGGTGTCTTTATCACGGCCTTGGATGGAACTCGGTTGAGAATGAAAGCTGCCGTGTCTAGAGCATATCCCCATAGATATGTCGGAAGATCTGTGTGACTCATCATAGACCGTACCATATCTAATAAGGTACGATTCCTCCTTTCGGATACCCCATTCCACCGTGGTGTTCGAGGAGTGAGTTGAGATAGAATCCCACCTCGGCTAAATAGTCACGAAACTCATGGCTTAAGTATTCACCACCTCGATCCGATCAAAGTATCTTAATACTCTTGCCAAGTCGGTTGTACTTCATTCTTGAATTCTTTGAACTTTTCAAAGGATCAGACTTATGTCATCAAGTAAACATAACCATATCTACTGAAGTCATCAAGAAATGTGATGAAGTATCTATAACCGCCTCTAGCAAGCAACATTGAAAGGCCACATACATCACTATGTATGAGTCCTAACAAATCGATTGCTCTCTCGCTATGCCCACTAAAGGAGTCTTGGTCATCTTGCCTCGTAAGCATGACTCGCATATCTCATATGATTCAAAATCAAATGAGTCCAGCAAACCATCCTTATGGAGTCGGGATAGCGCTTGTCATTTATATGACCTAAGCGACAGAGATATGTTTGGTTCATGTCATTTGACTTGAACCTCTTGGTATTTACGTTATAGATAGGGCTCTCTAGATCTAGAATATAGAGTCCGTTTATCAGAGGTGCACTACAATAGAACATATCGTTTAAATAGACGGAACAACATTTGTTCTTTATTATAAACGAAAATCCTTTCTTGTCCAAACAAGAAACGGAAATTATATTCTTAGTCAAGGCAGGCACATAACAACAATCATCTAATTCTAGTACAAGCCCAGAGGGAAGAGATAGATGATAAGTTCCTACAGCAATAGCAGCAACTCGTGCTCCATTGCCTACTCGTAGGTCTATCTCACCCTTCGTCAATGCCCTGCTATTCCTCAGCGCTTGTACATTAGTACAAATGTGCGAAGCACATCCGGTATCTAATACCCACGATGAAGAAATAGAGAGGTTGACTTCTATAACATTTATACCTGAAGTAGAAATCTTATTTCTCTTCTTCTTAAGATCTTCCAGGTATTCTTTGGAGTTCCTCTTCCAGTGCCTTGCTTGTCCTTGATATAGGTGACAAAGATGTTCAACCATATCGTAAGCGCTCATCAACTCATGTTGCTTCTGAAGCTCAGAGTTCATGGTTGCGAGCATAAGACAAGACACATCTAATGCGTCATCTTGATGCTTCTTGTAAGCATCTCGGTCTGCTCGCGTGGCAGTGGCAGGAGGAGCCTCCGGAATGGGCTGCTCCAGAACGTACAGTTTATGTTCTTGGGTGAGAACTATTCTCAGGTTCCTGTACCAGTCCAGGAAATTTGCTCCGTTGAGCTTGTCCTTCTTAAGGACAGATCACAGATAGAAAATGTTCGTATTTGATGTCATGGTTATCTACAACAAAAAATTTGCAGAAATAAATATCATATTATTTTAAAATCATTTAATTAGGCCTTCAATTAAATGATGCTCCCACTGAATTCTATAATTCTTGTGGGACAAGATCCACATCATACTAACCCTTGAGTTAGCTTTGGCTAATACGCCCAAGGCTTAGTATGATCGGTAGGTAACGATTACCAATTACATCTCTATGCAACTCTTGTTTATAAAATCAATATCCGCATTTATATTAAAACTCGAGTTAGCTTTGGCTAATACGCCCGAGAGTTAATATAGATGTGATTTTGATCTATCTTTTCCAACCGTTGGAATAATGCCTATAGTTGACTCGATCCAACCGAGTAACTAGGAATACTCAATCTAATTGAGCTTGTATTCACCCATGCGTTGATAGGAGGGACCAAGATTGTATTCACGGCACGGTTAGGCATTTATAGTTGGTTCGATCGAGATCTAATCTAATCGAAAAGGATGCATCTTGTGCACGACTTAGATCTAATCTAATCGCAAGGGTGCATCATGTGCACGACTTAGATCTAATCTAATCGTAAGGCACTAATTAATTAAGTACTTATTAAACATGCATCACATACACAAGCAATTAATTAATTTATTTGTGATTTAGTCATGGCCCTACTACGATCTTCTCAAGCCAATGAGAAGATCGATTGGTCAACCTAGGGTCAACAGCTTCTCCAAGCTCCTCCTTTTGACCACCTTGTGTTGCTCGTGCCCGCCTCGGAACTCCGTCTCGTGTGGACCCTCCACCGCTCCAATTTGTACATTACAATTTGAAACTCGAGTTACATTCGAGTCTAAATCTAATTTACAACAAGAATATAAGAGAAAGGCACGACGTGCAGGTCGCGGAAAAATAAAAACATACAACACGCGCAAACACATAACGGCACGCAGGCCATATTATGAATTACAACACAATCCAATCATATTGGGTTTTTGGGCCATGACTATCACAAAATTAATATATAATTCAAAATTATATATTTTCATAATTTTCTATAATTTTTAAAATAATTTTTACAATTTTACGAGTAAAATTTCCGTGATCCCGCTTAGCGGTTTGGCGCAATCATGAACGGATCCCTTGCGGCCTGAGGGCAGCGCCTTCACCCGATCTAACCATCGCGAGGGTTCGTTTGCCATCCAACAACGCCTAAACCCGCTGTCCCAAAACGATTTGGGCCGAGACATTGCCGTTTCGGAAAAATCTTCCCGGCGGGTTCGTTTTAAGCGATTTCGGGTGCGATCGCGGAGCAAATCCCCTTGCGGGGTTAGGGGCAATACCCCTACCCACGATCTAACCATCGTGAGTTGCTCCTTTGCGATCTAATGGCACCCAAGCCCGCTGTCCCAAACGGATTTGGGGCGAAACGAAGCCGGTTTTTGAAAGATCTTTCCGGTAGCCGAAGCCTACAAGTGCCGAGACACTTGTGTTTCGCTTCTACGGAAAAATTACCCATAAAATCATAAAAAACTAATTAAGGGTTTTATTTTTCATAAAAATAAAAACAAACTCGTACAAGCCTTGCACGTGGCTCTGATACCACTGTTGGGTTTTTCGGGCCGCGAAAACCGCTTTTCGCGTCGCGGAAACCCCGAATCGCCCAAGCCACGGATCTCGTGCAAGGTAAAACTTTCGAAAAATACGAGTACGAGTTTAAAACACGATCGACTCTTAGATCTACGAGGGAAAAACATTTACCCTTGATGCGTGCCCTTCGTAATCCACGTCCAAAGGTAGCCGGATCTCGAGACCGTCAAGCGAACGGTCCTCTAGCGGTATCCACACGAACAAGGAGTGGTCTTCTACCACTCAAAGATGGAGAGGAGAACCCACAAGTGTGCTAGCACTTTCTAGGGCTCTCGGATTGGATCTAAAAGGTGAGAAAGGAGAGAAGGGAAAAGGAACTCACACACTCCTCTAGGTACTCTCCTTTTGTGACCTTCACACCACCTAGTTGCTTGGAATCAACTCTCACTTCTTCTCCACCATGAAGCCACGACCATCAGCAAGCTAGAGAGAGGGAGAAGCACCCAAGGAAGAAGAAGCATTGAACACCATTCAATTGCCACCAAATGAAACCCTCTCCTCACTTAGTGTGGCCGGCCACCACATGTGTAACCCCCACATTAATGTGGCCGGCCACATTAAGAGGATTAATGGTGTGTAACCTCCATGAGGTGGCACACCATTATATAAGGATGATGTGGCATGCCATGTAGGATGAGTCATCCTCATGATGTGTCAATTCATCAAGTCAAAACTTGATGTGTCAACCTCTATTTGGTCAAGTCAAACTTGACCAATGCTCTTCCTAGTTGAGTTAAATCCAAGCTTTGATTCAAGTCAATTTTAATTTAATGAATCTCAATTCATTAATATAAATTGACTCATGAATCAAATTTAAATTAGACTCATTCAACAATTGAATCTAATTGAGTCTAACTCAATAAGTCTAATTTGAATCCAATCTTTGATTCATCATATGAATCTAATCCTATTGTTCATCATATGAACCTAATCTCCATGCACATGTTCTTTGTGTGTGACCCAATAGGTTCTTGTAACGTTGGCAATGTTATAAACTCCTTTAAAAACATAAGCAATGAGCGGCATCTAGCAATACATCATTGCTACCCAAGTTACAAGAATGTTGAGATCCAACATCTCGTTGTGACTACTAGTTGTGACTCCTCACAATATGTGACAAGTGTCCTTCTATTCTAGGCATTTAGAGTGATCAAGGTGAGGCATAGACCGGGTCATCCTCTAATCAATCTAAATCTTGAACTCCAAGTAGACTCACTCAATCAAATGAGCTCAATATCTCATATTGACTCATTTGGGCATGGTCATGCACTTCGTGGTCTCACTCTATCAAGAATATCGATGTCTCTCCCGTCATATAGGAGGGATAGATCCCATCTACATCACTCACATCCCTCTGCATAATTTGTTATATACCCAGTAATCGCCTTTATAGTCCACCCAGTTACGGGTGACGTTTGACGAAACTAAAGTACATAACTCCTTATGTAGGGATCCATGGTGACTTCAGGTCTAAGGACTAATAGTCATACTAATAGCCACATGAGAAAGTATATGACACTCATATAACGATCCATGATACTTTCTCATGGCGGGTCATTCAGTATACATTCTCTAATGCATACCCATGTGTCAGCTTGATATCTCTATATCCATGACTTGTGAGATCAAGTCATCGAGCTGACCTACATGCTAGTCTTATTGTATTAACATTGTCCCTGAATGTTAATACTCGACTAGGAATGATTTAGAGTAGTGTTCCCTATATCATCTCACTATCGATTCAACTAATCGATTGATATAGGTATGAACGTTCTACTCAAGGACGTTACTATACTTATTTTATCTGACACTAATACAAATAAGCATAATAACCAAAAACCAATGCCTTTATTAATTTAAATATGATATGCATGAGTCTATACAATCATCAAATGATTGGCTCTAGAGCTCTAACTAACAGGATAAGTAAAGTTATCAAAGATAACCTCCAACTAAACGCAAGCTTAAGGTAATATTTAAGTATTAGATTTATTCAATCTTTCCTGCATTTAGTAAATCAAACATAACCCATGAAAACTTTTGATTAAAATTAATTAAATGAATTTATTAATTAATTATATGCATATAGAAATTTATTAGAGTAATATTTTTTTAATAAATGTATGTTTAATTAATTTATGATTCAATTTTAATTGAACTAGACCCGTTTAATTCAATCAAATTCAGGTCTAATTTAAATTATTTGTTAGTTTAACTAAACCAGTTTGAATACTAATATCTGGTTCAGAATATTGGTTGGTTTATCTAGATCAGTTTATTATTGAATTAATTAGACTAGTTTGATTGCATGGGTCAAGCTAATCAAATCAGATCAAATTCGTTTTAATAGGTCAGATTTGATCATAGGAGTCAAATTGTCTAATGGGTCAAGATTTGATAAAATGGGTTAGATATAAACTAGTACAAACATAGATAAGACATCTCTTTCTAATTGGATTAGTTCTGATTGGAAAATAGACTAAACACAGGAGTTGGTCAATAGATACAAAACTCCCCAAATAGAGAAAATTTGTTTTTCTTATTTGCTCATGTATTTTGTAGACATTTGTTCTATATATATGTGAGAATTGAATTTGACCAGTTTTATTAATGATTTGACAGTTTTGTATTGACATCATTATTTTCAATTCTAGATACTACGAACAATATACACGATGATTAGTCTCTATGAACGACAACATGAGCTTTGCAAGGAAATCAAGGAGCTAGAATATGACTTGCATCATAGAGTTAGATGACTTATTGGTTAGCTAGATTAGATATTCTGAAAACTCGAGCGAGAAGAGTATCTAGTCTTGGACAAAGACAGAAGATGGGCTCTTGTTCAATCACTACCAAAACTTCTCAGTTATAGCACACCAACTATGGGATCATTCTAAAGGGTGCATCTCATATTCAGAGATGTGTAGGGAGTTACTTTAATTGGAATTAGATCTTGAAGAATCTAAAGAGGATCTGTTAGTGCTGGAAGCGCCAACTAATCAAACTTATGTTTTGATATTGGAAAAGGTTCAAAATTAAACTATGTTGTTTGTCTAACAAGTTGAACTGAGTGTGCAGGAAAGTCCTAAGTAATCTTAGGCAAAGGAAAGTCGTAGTTGAGACTACGCAGGTGGAAAGTCCTAGTTATGGTTAGGAAACAAAGTCTTGGTCCGAGGGACTGGACAAAATCTTGGCGGATCGAGGACATTAGGCAAAATTCTAGAGTCGAGGACGCTAGGTGAAAATCTTGGGGGTCGCGGACACCAGGTGGAAGACTGGATGGATTATGGATCGGATGTCCAGCATGAAGTCCTGAAGTCTCGGATGCTAAGCAAAAGTCCAAATGGTCTAGAGGATCAGTCTGGAGGATTGGTCTTGCAAAAGGTCAACTCTCTTAAGAGAAGCAGGTGAGGGCGCGCTCCCTGAACAGGGAACAGTAGACCCCGGTCTGACCTAGAGTTTTAGCGAAACTCAAAGTCAGGATAGGATAATTCAGAGGCTATCGAATTATAATTTGTATATTGTTTATTGCCTGGACTAACTCTTTTTTACAAGAAAACATGCCTAACCTAACTCTTTTTTCAAGAAAATGAGGCTGGAAAAAACTTGGTCCGAGCGTCTGGGAGGGCTCCAGGTGCTCGGACTCTAGGCGCCCGAGAGTAGTCTGGGCGCCTGGGATCAAATCGATCAAGCACCCTCAGGTGGTGAGCTGGCTCAATTCGGTTGGTTGGCCTACATCATAGTCTAGGTGCACGGGGGTGGTCTGGGCGCCCGGTGTTGGATAAGTTTTACTGAATCAAGTTTCGATGAGAGCACGCCACGTCAGCTCTGTGGGGGCGCCCGAGGGAGGTTCTAAGCCCCTGGAGTGGGCTATAAAAGGAGGATTCGTCCAGCACCTTACATACATCATTCCAAACATCTTCTGCTTCTGCGCACTGCTCCGAAAAGGTCTTTACGATGCCTGAAATCTTCTCCGATGATGACTACACTAAAGATCTATTTCTCCAAGTCGTCGGTATTATTTTTACTCAAATTACTTGTACTAAAATTGTAATCATTCTTATAACCTTCAGATTAATTAGTGTTAGAGCAATCCCAATAGTCTGTGCCACCATGTGTTTTGGTATTTAGGTAAAGGGTTTAAGTTAGGTTTACCCTTGTATTTGATATGTGTATATGAGTGTGCAAGTTTACAGGATATACATATGACTCAACTTGATCGCTCTGGGTTCGGTGAAGGACGGAGCATCCGAGGGACTATGGATAAGGCAGCAAGGATAAGGACCGACGGAAGCAACTTCGAGGCATATGCGAAGGATGACATTGGGGATGAGTCGCTGGCTTGGATGCATCCCGAGGGACGAGAGTCGAAGGAAGTAGGCTTGAAGGCAGAGGTCAAGGCTGCAAAGAAGCGTCAAGTGAGTCGTGAGGGTGAGAGTCCGAGTGTTGAGGGATTGTACTCGAGGTACCAGTCGACTAGCACTTTCATCAATCGACTAGTTTAGTCGACTGGGAGCGAACAGAATGCTTCTGTTTGTTCGGCTAGTGTTGAACAGTCGACTAGTACTTTTATCAATTAACTGGTATCGAGCCGTTGGGTTGTAACGGTCAAAATTCCACAGAGAGCAGTCGATTAGCACATTCACCAATCGACTGGCAGGCGGAGTTTTCTAACCCATGACCTATATATGTTGGGTTTTTCGGGTCGTGAAAACCGCTTTTTCGCGTCGCGGAAACCCCGAAGCCCCAAGCCACCGGATCTGTGCGAAGTAGAAATAAAACAAAAAATACGAGTACGAGTTTCTAATCTAGATCTACACTAGATTTACAAAGAGGAAACCTTTTATACCTTCGATGCGTGCCCTTTTTCGTATCCCGCTAGTCCAAGGATATGCCGGATCTCAAGTGGTCAAAGTAGACAACTCTCTAGAAGTATCCACACGAACTAATTAGGTGGAGAAGACCAAACAATAGGTGTGCTAGCACCTAGATAGTGTTCGGCCAAGAGAGGAGAGGGAGAGCAAGGAGAGAGCTTGAGGAAGAAGAAGATGTGAATTGCCTTGAATGAAAAATGAATTCTCATTCACCACAAAAGTGGCCGGCCACAAGCACAAGTGTAACTCCCATTCTCATTAAATGTGGCCATTAAAGAGAATAGATTTGTAACCTCCATGAGGTGGAACACACATGTGCTAACCATGATGATGTGGCACATCATTATTGGCCACTTAATGCCAAGTCACAAATGATGTGGCATAAAGTCAAGTCAAACTTGACTCTTCCTCTTCATCTCAAGTCAAGTCAAACTTGACTTAATCTCTCTCATGGTTGATCTAATCCAACCATTTAATTCAAGCCAATTTAATATAATGAATCTAATTCATTTAATTAAATTGATTCAATGAGTCATAATCTAAATTAGACTCATTAAACACATGAATCAACTTGAGTCCAACTCAATTAGCCCAATTAGGATTACTCTTAATCCAATTTGATTCATCAAATGAATCTAATCCTCTTGGTTCATCATATGAACCTAATCTCCATCTAATTGTCCTTATTGTGTGACCCTATAGGTTCTTGTAACGTTGGCAATGCCCCTAAACCCATTTAGGAGCATAAGTAATGAGCGGTATCTAGCAACACATCATTACTACCCAAGTTACAAGAATGTTGAGATCCAACATCACCTTGTGACTACTAATTGTGACTCCTTATAATATATGACAAGTGTCCTTCTATCCTAGACATCTAGATTGATTAATGTGAGGCATAGACCGTGTCATCCTCTGACCAATCTAAATCTTGAACTCCAAGTAGACTCACTAAATCAAATGAGCTCAATATCTTATATTGACTTATTTGGGCATGACCATGCACATCGTGGTCTCACTCTATCAAGAATATTGATGTCGCTCCCGTCATATAGGAGGGATAGATCCCATCTACATCACTCACATCCCTCTGCATAATTCGTTACATACCCAGTAATCGCCTTTATAGTCCACCTAGTTACGGGTGATGTTTGATGAAACCAAAGTACATAACTCCTTATGTAGGGATCCATGGTGACTTCAGGTCCAAGGACTAGTAGTCATACTAATAGCCACATGAGAAAGTATATGACACTCATATAACGATCCATGATATTTTCTCATGGCGGGTCATTCAGTATACATTCTCCAATGCATACCCATGTGTCAACTTGATATCTCTATATCCATGACTTGTGAGATCAAGTCATCGAGTTGACCTACATGCTAGTCTTATTGCATTAACATTGTCCTTGAATGTTAATACTCGACTAGGAATGATTAAGAGTAGTGTTCCCTATATCATCTCACTATCGGTTCAACTAACCGATTGATATAGGTGAGAACCTTCTACTCAAGGACGCTATTATACTTAGTTTATTTGACACCAATACAAGTAAGTATAATAACCAAAAACCAAATGCCTTTATTTATATAAGAATATGATACAATAAGTCCATAATACAATAATAAAATGATTGGCTCTAGGGCTCTAACTAACAATATAACTATGGCTTGGAAGTGGTTAAGGTAGACGAAATTAAACTTGGTTAAAGCCTAATTAGTTGTCAACTAGTTATCAAGTGCTTGTGTAATCCAAGAGGTCTTGGTGAGGTTTCTCCACCCACAAGGAGACTTGAGATAGACGGAGTTTGCCAGGGGCTAATCCACCGATGGATAAGGATCGTCCACCTTATAGACAGTCTTGGAATAGGAGCCCTAATCTCTGAACCACGTTAAACAACGTGTTAGTAGTTTGTTGATTCTTTCTTATTGTCTTTAGATTAGCTTTCATATTTATATTATATTCTTTGTATTCCGCTGTGCTAACGAATACATAGGGAGCAATCGATTTGGGAGCACTATCTATCCAATCCCCCTTCTAGCCGACCACAAGATCCCCAACAATTAGTATTTACCTACCGAAAGCATTCTCACGTGTGGGCCTTGAAGTAAGAGTCACCACAAGCTCCAAACCAAGTAAATCTTAGTCGTGGCCCATTTTTTAATCTTTCTATCTTTATTCCGCTACCTCTTCTCTTTCTAAGTTTTTAAGCGAACATTTTCCAGAAAACATGAAAGCCATGAGTGATATTTACCTCACCCCCCATCTTGAGCAATGATCATACAAGATATATATCCCGAAGAAATGGATCCCATATAATCTAAGGAGAATCCAAAAGTAGTCCTCGAAGAATTTGAAGAAGATTAAAAAATGGGCCTCGAAGAATTTGAGGAGGATCCAAAAATAGATCCCGTAGAGGATCTAGAGATGGATCCTGAAGAATCAGAAGAGGATCCGAAAGAGTGTGTGGAAGATCTAGGAATGGATCTAAATATAGATCTGAAGGATAATTTTGAGGCTGATCTTGCCATCGTCGAGTCTAGCATGAACGGGATATTATTTCCCACTAGTATAATTTCTAGTGGGAGTTGTGCTAGCTTATCTATGTTATTAGTGTTCTGTACAAACTCATTTTGTTTTTTTTCGAAAATAATGTAGTGGAAACGATATTCTATGAAAAAGAAAAATAGTTTTGTTATGTGTTAACTAACTTGCTTATGATTAGTTTATTTTTTATGATTAATTCATATTCAATGATTAGTTTATATGAAAATAATTAGTTTATTTAATGATTATTTCATTTGATGGGATGTATGTAATATAATTGATCGATATTGATTGGATTGACACATACAAATGATGAGTGGAAATATAGTTTTCACTTGATTTTGTAAACCAATTCTAATTTATACTAAATCAATAATTAATTACATGTATATAAATTACACTGAAATAATAAATGATGTGTTTATTTATTGTAGATTATGGCAACTAAGAATATCATAGATAAACTTAATAAAGAGAGAAATTATATAGGGATAACTATAAAATCTAACACCTCAAGATACAATATGTTCTTAAGGAACAAAAAGTTCTAGAAACTGTAAAGTAGTTCATGGAAGAACTAGTCGAGTGGATGAATTTCCCTTGGAGATGGAAAATTCATCCACCCGGCTTCATAAATTTGCAAAATCTTCCTCAACTAGTTAAAATAATGAAATTGGCTGATATCATGACGATACTAGGTAGTATAGATATCATTATGGAAGAAGTTGATCGTTGAAATGATAATTGATACGACATAAGTACAAACTATCAATTCTTTTTCTACATCGGAATCCTTAAAAGAGGTCCATGGGCTCATATGGACTTTTGTACCCATTTTAATCCTTATATTGGGAATTACAATAGGGGTACTAGTAATTGTGTGGTTGGAAAGAGAAATATCTGCAGCGCTACAACAATGTATTGGGCCTCAATATGTGGTCCCTTAGGAATTCTTCAAGCTTTGGCGTTTTATAACACAGCACAGACATGACCTTGATGCCTATAAGGCATAAAAAATAAAGGACTCCACTGCTAAGGGAATATTGATTAGTTTAATGGTGGATGACCTGGTATTCGAGTATAAGCCATTACCATTAGCTCATGTTGTCTGGGCAACCCTTAGAGAGAAGTACAGTGGAGTAAGTCTCAGTAAGCTCCGGCAGCTAATAGAAAGTTTGATAGCTATAAAAAGCACTCGAATGTTACCATAACCCAACATCTGAGGGAAATTGGTATATATGATACGAAAGCTTAAGACTGTTGGTCATGAGTTGATTAATGAACAACAAGTTCAGGAAGTTATCTGTTCCCTTCCTGATTCTTGGGAAATGATGACATAGAATCTGACTTATAATGAAAGTATCAATACTTTCACTAATATCTCACACCATGTTAAACTTGAGGCAGAGAGAATTGAATCTACAAGAATTTATGGTCAAACTTTTGTTGCTAAAGGTTATGGTTTCAAGACTAAGAAAAATGGTTTAAGAAAGGAAAGGAAAAAAGGGAAATGAAGCTAGTACTATTGCTGCGAAAAACCAAATCAAGAAGAAGAGAAAGAAATATTGACAAAGATCTAAGAGCAAGTTGACTTGCTATGGCAAGAAGGGTCATTTTGCTCAGGATTGTACTAAGCCTAACAAGGTAGATCTATCTTTAACTTTTTTCTATGAGCATTATGTTGCAAGTACAGTGTTATTAGATGATTCTTATCCTTTGTAGATTATAGATTCAGGAATAATGAACTATGCAACTCATGATCGAGCAACATATGTGGAGTACCGTTAGGTACCAATTAGCAACAAATGGATATATGTTGGAAACAATGTGATCCTATCTAAAATCTGCGAAGATGAGCACTGGTTCCAATGAATGGTGATGACCTCCGATAAAGACGAACTCTGAAGATATGAAGAGACTTCCTCAATGCTCCTGCGTATAGTGAGATGAGCCAACAAAACGTTAGTGACCTAAGACCGGCGTGGGGATCCTTGGCTGGGCCCTCCGACGCTTAAGTTAGTTCCTCTCATAGATGGAAGAAGAAGAAGAATTGAAGTGAAACAGAGTTTAGATGCTAGAATTTGTGTACCTTGCCAACGGAGAGGATTCCCCATTTTATACTACCTCACGTGACCTTCGTAGTCGTGAGGTGGTCCCTAGTTAGTTAGAGTTTGTTAGGAGATGAAGTCATCTTCTATACTTCGTGCGATAATTCTTTAAGGAATATTTTTGGTACCTCAGATGTACCCATTTTATCGTTTATGTCTTGTATTTATAATGGGGGGCATGCCATTATGATTGAAGAAACTTCTAGAAGATATTTCCCACCAAATATTCTGCTAAGCATGTCTCGACCGATCTTTCAAGTGGGTCGTATACACTGTTAAGAATGTCTCCCGCTGAATATGTCTCGGCCAGTCATTCAAGTCGGACGCATATATTATTGAGAATACTTTCTGTTAAATATATCTCGATCGGTCGTTCAAGCCAGCTGTATATTATGAACGTGTCATAGGGCTAAGTGACTTTATGCTCGAGCGGGCTCTGCAGCCCGATCGAACATATATGAGCACGTGGATGCTCGCTCAGCTTACGTTAGGTCGATAATAGGCTAGAAGTCACATCAAAAATTAAGTGCCTTTATCCTCGGACGGGCTTTTCCCGGCCGAGTATATATGGGCACGTGGGCACTCGTTCATCCTGCAATCGACCAGTAAGATGCTGAGAGTTATATATAAGGCTAAATGCCTTTATGCTCGGGCGAGCTTTGTAGCCCGGTCGAGTATATATGAGTGGGTGGGTGCTCGCTCGGCCTGCTATCGGTCAGCAATATGCTAAGAGTTATATATAAGGCTAAATGCTTTTATGCTCGGGTGGGCTTTACAGACCGGTCGAGCATATATGAGCGTGTGGGCATTCACTCGACCAACTATCGGTCGACAATATGCTGAGAGTTTTATATAAGGCTAAATGTCTTTATGCTCGAGCGGACTTTACAACCCGATCGAGCATATATGAGCGTGTGGGCGCTCGCTCGGCCTGTTGTCGACCGACAGTATGCTGAGAGTTATATATAAGGCAAAATACCTTTATATTTGGGCGGGCTTTACATGTAACACCCACGAAATATTTAAGCTATACATATAGGTATTCTCTTTGAGAATAAAAGAAAAAAAAGGGAAATAGAACCAAAAAGAAATAAAAAGAGAGAGGAGTTAAGGTTTGAACCTTGAACCTCTCACAATAGATAAAGCTAAATTGGTGTATGATAACCAATAGAATTATGGATGATATATGATTAGCAAGGAATGGAAATTGTAGTTAAAGGTAAGAGTATGATTAAGTAAGGAAGCAAGAAAATATCAAGTAGCTTTCCTCCTCTTCCTCTTGGTTAAGAGAAGAAGTAAGACAAAGGACAAATTGCCTTTTTCTTCTTCCTCTTACCATTTTCGTGGGAATGAAGAGGGTGAGGGAATAGAGGAGTCAAGGGGATGAATTGAGACATTCTCCCTTTTTCCTCATTAAGGATAAATAGGAATAAGAGAAGAGAAGGGAAAGAAATGTAGGCTACTTCTTCCTCCTTCTTCTTCCTCCTCCTTCTTTCTCCTTATTCCTCCACCGAGACCTAGAGCTCCTCCCTCTTCCATTTCGGTCGGTCGGAAAGAGGCTTACATTTGGTTATTTAAAGATTCGCGCGATTTAAGATGTTTGAAGATTCGCGCGATTTGAGACATAACTCTTAGACATTTGAAAATGTTTGAAGATATCGGTTGGAAAGAGGCTTACATTAAATGTTTATTCATCTACATTTTAAGATTCGCGCGATTTTTCAAAGTGGTCTCATTGGTAATTGATTTTTCAATGGAAAGAGAATGTTTGAAGATATGGTGGTTCAATGTATGAATCGATTTGTTCTGTCGATCATAAATGTCTCTTCCTGGGCGAGCGTCGCGTATCCTTTTTTCTCATTTTCTAAGTAACTCTCGATACTTTTTTCATTCGTGTCTTATCACATATTCTTCTTGGCAGATCAACGACTCTCCTTTATCAAATCATTTTATTTTGATGACGATCCTTATATTGTTCAAAAACCCTAAACCTTTGTTAACCTTTTACCATTCGTCTTCTTCCAGTTACTTCTTGGCGATTTTCTTTTCCAGCTTCTTTCAACAACTCGTGCTTCTTCACCTTCCCTATTTTCCTTCCATGACCTCTTCTCTCTTAGGATTCAGTAAGTCATTTGCTCTTTAAGTGTTTCAGTTTCTCGACATGGATGAAGAATCTCTACTCCCTTAGTATGCTCAAATTTATTCTTCCTTCACCGCCACCGACCAAACTTCCATCCTCTCTCGATATGAAATTCCTAAAAAATACCGTATTAGGGTTCTACCACCTGACGCTCATCCTTTTCTTCCTCCTGACAATTATGTTACCTTTTTTAAAGATCAACTAGTCGCAGGCTTATGCTTTTCCATCCCTACGTTCTTGATAGACATAAGTCAATATTTTAGTAGTCCTCTTCAACAATTTGCCCCAAACGCCTTCAGATATCTATGTGGGTTGTATATGATATTCTACCTCTTCAGTATACCTCCTACTCATCAAAATTTTTTCATGTTTTCCTATCCCAAAAAATTGGAACCGGGAGTATTTCTTTTCCAGTCTCACCTGAAGATGGTGTTCTTTGAAGAAATGCCTTCATCCATCAAGGGTTGGAAATCACACTTTTTCTTTGTCAAATTTCTCGGCCCTGTCACGTGGTCCACTAAATGACAATCTTCCTTTCCTCCACTACCTGATGTAAGAGAGTTTCATCAACAACCAGTCTTTTCTGAATACTCTAGTAAATTGTTAGGTCATCGCTTTCATATTCATCAATGGATACACGATGATCTTTTATATCTTTTTGGCTTAAGCCCTGTTCAAAAGAGCCTACAATACTCTTTTGGTAAGTTTCAAAATTCTTAGCTATCCCTTCTTTACTGACTAAAATACTTTTTTGTTTATTGCAGTGGATACTCTATATAGAGCTTTGGTTGACAAGGCCATCTGCCTAGAAGAGGAGGAAGTGTTAGCTAAGGAGCAGGAGCTTATAGCAGAACTTAATATCGTAGCTCAAGCATCTGGTGCTCCTTTACCTAAGCCTTCAGCTCAACCTGCGCTCGTTCCTAGCCCTCCAACTACTATTGGTGAAACATCTACCAGCATACCTCCAAAAGATGTCCCTTCAAAAATACCAAAATAAGGACCCGGGGCTACTCCTACAAGAAAACACCCCGGGCATCAATTAACATTAGCACCCCGACCCAAAAAACGGGTTGTCTCTACCTCTTAGGAGATGCCCACAAGTGATATTCCCCCTTCTTCTCCAGAACCTACCCTCTCCTCTTTGTATCCTATACTTGTTTCTTCCCCTTCTCAATTACTAGAACCTCCCCCTCTTCCCAGTACTAGTTCTAACCCTGAATTTGTGATGAATTTCTCAGAGCCTATTTTCCTACCACCTTCAGTAACTCAGGGTTCTTCTATTCTTATTTATTCCTCTCCTTCTCTCCATAGATCTTTATCATCCTCCTCCACGTCTGCTCCTACCCTCTTGATATTATTGGAGAAGCTCACTTCTGCCAACTGGGCTGACAAGCTTTCTTTCAAGAAAACTAAGGTAATATACCCTTCATCTTTCTGTTTTTTCATTAATACATTCTAATAATAACTTCTTGATAGTGGTGGATTATTAATATGAATATGGCCCAATACATATATGATCTAACTCAAGAAGTTGCCAAGCTAAGATAGCAAGCTTCTGGAGCCTCCTCCTCTCATGCACTCGAAGAGTTATCCCATCAATTACAAGAAACTTGCCAGCTTCTTGAGGCAGAACTGTGAATTCAAGCAAATGGAAAGCCTTTACAGAAGGTTTTGAATCTCAATCTAAGTCAGATGCCCTTCTTCGCATTGAGCTGACATCTAAAGTAGATAACTATGCTACTGAGAATGCTCAGTTGCTATCTTAACTACAAACGTTGATGGATGCTCACACTCTTGAATTGGCTGCTAAGGATGCTACTCTGGAATCTAAGAATTCTGAGTTAACTTCCCTAAGTACATCCTTAACTTCAATTAAAGCAGAGCTAGTCTCCAAGGATCTTGAATTAAAAGCTTCCCAAGATGCTTTAGTAGCCTATCAAGTAGGTGAAGTTGAGCGATTTGAGAAGAGGACAAGAGCCCTCCTAGAATCTCCTGAGTTTAATGCTCCTATTGCTGCCTCCATAGCCAAACCTTTCACTCATGGGGTTGAGGGAGGTGTGAAGCAACTAAAAAGGAAAGGGCATCTGGTTTCTGATCCACCCGCTAACTTTCTTGACCGTCGGGAACTACTCGCTACCATACCTCCTGACCTATTCCCTAAGTTAATCTCAGTATGTTTTTTTAGTGTGGAGTAATCCTGAATGTTAACTTTTTCCTTATGATGTTCTCATCATTGATTCCTCTTTGTCTTTGTCTATATTTGATGAATACTTAGAAATTTATATGGCTTTTAATGTAGGCTTTGGTTGATGTAGTTTTTGTTAGTTAGAGCCCTAGAGCCAATCATTTGATGATTGTATTATGGACTTGTCGTATCATATTCTTATATAAATAAAGGCATTTGTTTTGGTTATTATACTTACTTGTATTGGTGCCAAATAAACTAAGTATAATAGCGTCCTTGAGTAGAAGGTTCTCACCTATATCAATCAGTTAGTTGAACCGATAGTGAGATGATATAGCGAACACTACTCTTAATCATTCCTAGTCGAGTATTAACATTCAGGGACAATGTTAATGCAATAAGACTAGCATGTAGGTCAACTCGATGACTTGATCTCACAAGTCATGGATATAGAGATATCAAATTGACACATGGGTATGTATTGGAGAATGTATACTGAATGACCCGCCATGAGAAAGTATCATGGATCGTTATATGAGTGTCATATACTTTCTCATGTGGCTATTAGTATGACTACTAGTCCTTAGACCTGAAGTCACCATGGTTCCCTACATAAGGAGTTATGTACTTTGGTTTCGTCAAACGTCACCCGTAATTGGGTGGACTATAAAGGCGATTACTGGGTATGTAACGAATTATGCAGAGGGATGTGAGTGATGTAGATGAGATCTATCCCTCCTATATGACAGGAGAGTCATCGATATTCTTGATAGAGTGAGACCACGAAGTGCACCCAAATGAGTCAATATGAGATATTGAGCTCATTTGATTTAGTGAGTCTACTTGGAGTTCAAGATTTAGATTGGTCAGAGGATGACACGGTCTATGCCTCACATTGATCAATCTAGATGTCTAGGATAGAAGGACACTTGTCATATTTTGTGAGGAGTCACAATTAATAGTCTCAAGGTGATGTTGGATCTCTACATTCTTGTAACTTGGGTAGTAATGATGTGTTGCAAGATACCGCTATTACTTATGCTCCTAAATGGGTTTAGGGCATTGCCAGCATTACAAGAACCTATAGGGTCACACACTAAGGACAATTAGATGGAGATTAGGTTCATATGATGAACCAAGAGGATTAGATTCATGTGATGAATCAAATTGGATTAAGAGTAATCCTAATTGGGCTAATTGAGTTGGACTCAAGTTGATTCATATGTTCAATGAGTCTAATTTAGATTATGACTCATTGAATCAATTTAATTAAATGAATTAGATTCATTATATTAAATTGGCTTGAATTAAATCGTTGGATTAGATCAACCATGAGAGAGATTAAGTCAAGTTTGACTTGACTTGAGAGGAAGAGGAAGAGTCAAGTTTGACTTGACTTTATGCCACATCATTTGTGACTTGGCATTAAGTGGCCAATAATGATGTGCCACATCATCATAGTTGTCACATGTGTGTGCCACCTAATGGAAGTTACAAATTCTCTTTGCTTTAATGTGGCCGGCCACATTAATGAGAGGAGTTACACTTGGTGTGGCCGGCCACTAAGGGAATGAATTGTATTCATTTTCATTCAAGTGAATTTTGATTCCATCTTCTTCCTTGCTCTCTCTTCTTGCTCTTCCTCTCCTCATCTTGTCGAGACCTTCTTGGAGTGCTAGCACACTCTAAGGTTCTCCCTCCATCGAGTTGTTCGTGTGGATACGCATAGAGAGTTGTCTACCTTGACAACTTGAGATCCGGCACCTTGGACGAGCGGGATTCGCGAAAGGCACGCATCAAGGGTAAAAACTCTTACTCTAATGTAGATCTAGAGTTTATAAACTCGTACTCGTAAGTTTTTAAAAAGTTTTATTCTTCGCACGGATCCGCCGGGGCTTTCGGGGTTTCCGCGACGCGAAAAAACGGTTTTCGCGGCTCGAAAAACCCAACAGTTTTATTGTTGAAGAGTTAAGTTATTCATTTAGAAATGTTTCATCACTGTTAAGATTATCATTAATCCATTTATCTATAAACAAATTATCCTTCTTTGGTAGTAACTTTTGCCCAGCCTTTTATGACTAGACAAGATCATTCCTATGTTGAATTTCATCCGAACTTAATATTCAATCGACTATCAACGATCAATCAAATTTACCTCTATATTTAATTTCACTTAATGTTATCCAGACTTGATATTCGGTCAGTCGTTGATTATTTATCGAATTTACTTATATGTTTAATATCATTTCAGTTTAATACCCGGTTGGTCGTTGATGATCGATCGAGTTTACTGATATGTTTAATATTCTCAAACATTAATACTCGGTCGACCATTAATGGCTGATCGAGTTTTCCTATATGCCTAATATTATCCTGACTTAATATTTGGTCAGCCGTTGGTGACAGATCGAACTTATTTATATGCTTAATATTGTTTATTACTTGGTTAGTTTTTGGTGACCGATCGAGTTTATACTTGTGCTCAATTTCATCCTTAATACCTGACCGACCTTTAGTGACCGATCGAGTTTATGTACGAATATATATATTTTAAACTGGCCCTGAATTTTAACCGATTAATACTAACCGATCGAATTTAAAATACAAAAAAAATCCCTTTCAGGCCCCCCAAAATTTTTTAAACTCAACTTGGTAATGATTCTAGTATCTCGGGAATATAACCTTTCGTATCGGCTACTCAATGGCAACTCTTCAATCCCACTTTTCTTATCATCTCCATCCAGTATTTCTGCTTAAAACACCTTTTTCGATGCCCTATAAGTCTTTTAAAGGAAAAGGAGAGAAAAAATCCCTAACACTTTGTCTTCTTCCTCTAGTTTGTGTATTTTTTATTCTTCTCTCTCTGCTAATTGTTCTTGTTCTTCCTACCTCATTCTATTAACAATGTCGACCCCCAATGAATGGTACACCCAGTGTGCTTTTGAGTTTTTCGCAGTGGAAGTCTGTGAGCTTCGATGGAATTACAACTTTCCCTCATATGTGGCCATTCCTACCCCTTGGGATCGTCATCATCTTCCTCCTCCAGACAATGTAACAATATTCTGGGAACAGGTTCTATGTGGTTTTAAGTTTCCCCTTCATCCTTTCTTTGTTGACATTAGTAAATATTTTGACCCCCCCTAAATCAACTCATTCCCCAATCGTTTTCTATCATGGTTGGTTTTGTCATTATTTCCTGTTTCCTGGACTTTCCCCAATCTGCTCAACTTTTCCATCACTTTTTGTTCCTCACCAAGTGAAAGATGGTGTTTTCAAATTTTAATCAAACCCTAAAACTACTCTGTTCCATAGAATTCCTCCTCAAGGGGAATGGCAGGATAAATTTTTCTTTATGCTTGTTCGTTCTCCACCTCCATGCCGAATAACATGGCATCGAGAGCTTTCCCCTATTCCTCCATTGAGCAATATTTTAGAAGATCCTATTTTCCGTTCTTCAATGGGGAAATTAAAGGGCACAAAATTTAACTTACCCGCCTTAATTGTCGAAGGCTTATTATTTGCTTTTGGTCGTAGCACAGCAGACGCAACCTTAGATGTTTCCTTTGGTAAAGTTATTCTTCTTACTCATATTTTGAGCCATTTTTGTGTTATTTCTAATGTGAATTTTTCTTTTTTCTCCAGTTGATGCTATTCTTCAGACCTTCATGTACAAAAATACTCGTTTGACGAGGGCAACCTTAACAAGAATGGGTGAAAAACTATTGAGAGATCGCCCTCTTAATGAACCCCCTTCTTCCCTTGGCCTACTACCTCTCTTCGAACAACCTCAGGAATCTTCCAGCTCCTCAGAGCTAGAGGGTCCCTTTATGGTGAAATGCCGAAAACCTCATACTTCAGCTCCTTGTCCCCTCTCCCATACCATAGCTAGTTTTGAGCAAGTTCTCATTATTCTTGCCGAAATATCCCACTCTAAAGGTAAAGAACTTGCTCCCCCCTACACATGTTCGTTCAAATTCTGCATTGCTTATGATGAGATTAGGACTCCTCATTCCTATGTCTCCTGTTACTTCCCCAGCTACTTCTTTATCAGAGGAGGTACTCATTGCTCCTGAGGATACATTGCCCCTTCTTCCAGCTTTACCTTTCTCTTCTACCAGGCCTCATGCTAAAAGAACTCCTTGCAGGAGATCAGTTACTTCTGGATCTATTACAGCACCCGTTGAACAGAATCCTCCACTAGTGAGCCTCCCATCTCCTAACCTCTCTTCACAAGCTTCTGAACATCCTCCTTCCTCTTCTTCACCATTTACAAGTCCCCCCCTGCCGCCCTTCCATCTTATTTCAACAAGGCCATAGCCTACCATCTCTGCTAGATAAAACTTCTACTACCCTTGCCTCGTATGGATTATTACAACTGATATGGGTTAGGTTTAGTAGGTCCTCGGTGAGAAGGAGAAAGGAAATAGCAGAATTAAGCAGGCGCTAATATCGGCCGAGAAATACCTTGAGAAGGATAGACCAGTATCGATCGGTATATACTTTAAGAAAGTAGGCTAATATCGTCCGGGATATACCTTGAGAAGGATAGACCAATATCGGCCGGGATAATACCTTAAGAAAAGTAGGCTAATATCGTCCGGGATGTGCCTTGAGAAGGATAGACCAATATCGGCCAGTATATATCTTAAGAAAGTAGGCTAATGTCGGCTGGATAATACCTTGAGAAGGATAGACCAGTATCGGATGGTATATACCTTGAGAAGGATAGACCAATATCGGCAGGGATAATACTATAAGAAAAGTAGGCTAATATCATTCGGGATGTGCCTTGAGAAGGATAGACCAGTATCGGCCAGTATATATCTTAAGAAAGTAGGCTAATGTCGGCCGGATAATACCTTGAGAAGGATATACCAGTATCGGCCAGTATATATCTAAAGAAAGTAGGCTAATGTCGTCCGGATAATACCTTGAGAAGGATAGACCGATATCGGCTGGTATATACCTTAAGAAAGTAGGCTAATGTCGGCCGGATAATACCTTGAGAAAGATAGACCAGTATCGGCAGGTATATACCTTAAGAAAGTAGGCTAATATCATCCGGGATATATCTTGAGAAGGATAGACCAATATCGGCTGGGATAATACCTTAAGAAAACTAGACTAATATCGTCCGGGATGTGCCTTGAGAAGGATAGACCAATATCGGCCGGTATATACCTTAAGAAAGTAGGCTAATGTCGGTCGGATAATACCTTGAGAAGGATAGGCCAATATCGGCCGGTATATACCTTAAGAAAGTAGGCTAATATCGTCCGGAATATACCTCGAGAAAGATAGACCAATATCGGCCGGGATAATACCTTAAGAAAAGTAGGCCAATATCGATAGGGTTTAAGCGTTTAAGATAGATAATTTAAGATTGTCTAAATTAGTACATCTGGATGTGAAAAGATACAAGGCCTTACAAGATCTATAATATATTATCAGACGATTAGGACGTATGTTGAACAATAGTAGTAACTCGCTCGGGCATAACTTAGGTTCAATTTCATCTGATACAAATCGTAGTATAAGATTGAATTGTTTGTAACATAATAAAAATAGGGTAAGCAGGTATGGACAATAAATATATCTCCATATAGCTTATAAGACAGGGGGAAAACAAATATTTCAAGAATATTCATAAATAACTTAATGAAGATATCTTTAGTATGTGATTGTATAACAGGTTTACTAATTTGGTGGGAAGAATATTTCTAGACTCTTCTACAGGCACTAGACGACAAAGAAGATACATCTGGGGTACAAAAAAGATTCCTTAAAAGTTATTTTCTGCAAGTACATGACTTACATCATCTCAAAACAAACTCTATCAAACCGGGGTCCACTTCATGACTACGGAGGTTATATGAAGTGGTATAAAAAAGGGAATCCTCTTCGTTGGCCAGGTATGCTCACGCTCACCATGCTCACAACCATCCATTACAAACCCTAATTTCAATCACTGTTCATCTTCTTCCTTCCACACTAAGAGAGATCACTGACTTGAGCGTCGGAGGGCCTAGCCAGGGATTCTCACCCCGATCTTAGGTCACTGACGATAGTGTTGGTTGGTCTCTTGTGCACAGGAAGTCATCGGAGCTCCAGATCTTGGTATTTTTGACAGGATCCTTCCTTTTGTCCTTGGGTCTTTGCACAAGGAGGTGTTCTGTGACTTTATTCTTCCTGATCCGCTTTAGTTTTCTCGGATTGGGCGTCCTTAGGTAGTCTTCTTCATCAGGAGTAAGTTCTCTCCCCAGCTTTCCATTTTGTCACGCTTCTCAGACAGGATCAAATTTGGCACCGTCTGTGGGAATTTCACCTGAATCTGAGATTGTCAGATGGAAGACGTTGGAAAAACGAACCTACTCACTATTAGCCAGGAAGATCTAGATTTCCTTATTAGCACTCATGTGTAGAAGGCTTTGCAACTACAACAACAGCAAGCTCATACTGGAGCTACTCTGCCAGTAGCCCATAATCCGACAATTTCGACTACTGATCATCGGAAGGGAAAGGAGTTGGAAGAGGAAGATCGTATGTATATTACTCCGGCCATTGCTTCTCCGACTAGACGCCCTCGAGCTTTTCTTCGTACCCCTTTCGAATAGGGAGGACGAAGGCCTATATTTCAAGAATCCTCTGGCGAGGCACTGGACAAAGAGAAATGTAAAGCTAAAATAATGATGGCTAGTGATAGCTCGCCAGAGAGAATTATTTCTCCCTTTTCTCAAAGTGTCCTGGATGATCCACTTCCTAAGCGATATCAAAATCTTCAAATCGGCGAGTATACTGGAACCACAGATCCAGAAGATCATCTATTAAAATTTGAGAACGTAGCATTATTGCAACAATTTTCTGATGGAGTAAAGTGCTGGATGTTCCTTACAACACTTGGAGGAGTTGCTCAACGCTGGTTCAAAAGATTGCCTAAAAATTCTATCCGAAGGTTTAAGGATTTCAAGAAGGTTTTCTTGCATCATTTTTCTAGCAACAAGAGGTATCATAAAACTCCCTGGAGCTTATTCTCAATTAAACAAGGATCTAAAGAGGCCATCAGAGCCTACATCAAGAGATTCAATCAGGTAGCTATTGATGCACCTAATGCTACTACTGAGATATTGGTAAGTGCTTTCTCTCAGGGCTTGAATGATAATGCTTTCTTTAAAGATCTGGTGAGAAATCCTCCTACCAATTTTGACTCATTAATTGAACGTGCTACTGAATTCATTAATGTTGAAGAAGCTCAGGCTGCACGCAGAAAAGAAGATACTACTTCTTCTCCCGCTCCTGTTAAGGAAAGGGTTCCTGCTTCCGTCCCTCCACCGAGGGGACCTCGAGTAATCCCTCCACCTCATCGTCATCCCGAATATCGTCCACAAGCAGTACAACATGTGGAGATGCAGACCAAGAAGATTGTGCACTTATCACAAGACCAGCAGTCATCATACAGAAGACTGTTTTGTTTTAAAGAATAAGAAAGCAAATAGGGATCATTATCAAAGACAAAACTACTATCAACAACAATATCCCAGACAGTAAAGTCCACTCAAATTAGAATACCGCCCGATCGAACCTCAACAAGGGGTATTACCCAACCCGGCCGGTACATCTCAGGTGCCTGAGAAAGCTCAGCCTGAGGCCATAACAGCTCGACAAGAAGAGAACAGGAGCAATGCCGCCCAAGGTAGCATTAATATGATCGTGGGTGGGCCCACTGATGGAGATTCCAACAGGGCTAAGAAGGCACACGCAAGAAGACTTGAGATCCATGCTATGGGATGCAGCATGGAAAGAGCAGCAGGGCCAGAAATTAGTTTTGGGCCCAGAGATCTTGAAGGGGTAGAAATACCCCATGATGATGCGTTAATAATTAAGGTTGTGATAGGCAATTATACTATTTCTCGTACCTTTATAGACACTAGTAGTTCCGTCAATATTATTTTCAAAAAACCTTTTGATCAACTGCAAAATGATCCAAGTAAACTTCAACAGATGGTGACGCCTCTATATGGATTCACTAGTAATTAGGTACAACCTCTTGGCCAGATAAAGTTGGCCATATCTTTAGGGGAGGAGCCCTTCATGAGAACAAGAAGATCTTACTTCATGGTGGTGGATGCCCCATCTACCTATAATGTGATACTGGGTCGACCGACCTTAAAATGAGTTTAGGGCAGTCGTTTCTACTTTTTTCCAGAAAATTAAATTTCCTGTTGATGTGGTGCCGGGGAAGTACGTGGTGATCAGAAGACGACTCGTAAATGTTATGTGGAAATTGTAAGAACTGAAGCTAGTGCCGCCCGAAAAATGCAAAGAATGGAGGTCAATGTCATTCAAGAGAAGTCACCTATCCTGGTTTATGAGGAGAAGGAAGAAGTCTAGATACAAACAGGTCGACCTGAAGCTGTCACTTATGTCGCGGTCGATCTTGATCCTACGTTGAAAACAGAGCTAGTTCAATACTTAAAGAAAAACAATGATGTTTTTGCTTGGACGGCCAAGGAAGTCACGGGCGTTTCTCCTTCAGTAATGGAACATTCTTTACATGTCTTCCCAGACGCTCAGCCTGTCATGCAAAGAAAGAGAAATTTCAGTGCGGAGCAAAATCAAATCATTAAAGAAGAAGTGGCTAAACTGATGGAGGCTGGTTACATCAGGGAGGTGCAATTCCCTAGCTGGTTAGCTAATGTCGTCCTGATCTCTAAACTAGGAAATAAATGGAGGGTATGTATTGATTTCCACGATCTTAACAAGGCCTGCCCAAAAGATTATTATCCTTTGCCCCAGATCGATCAATTAGTAGATTCCACAGTCAGGTGTGAATATATTTCTATGCTGGATGCCTATCAAGGCTATTATCAGGTCCCTCTTGCTAAAGAGGATCAAGAGAAGGTCATTTTTGTGACATCTGAAGGTACTTATTGTTATAATGTTATGCCTTTTAGACTAAAAAATGCAGGAGCAACTTATCAAAGACTTATGAATAAAGTCTTCTAGAAACAGATTGGAAGGAATATGGAAGTATATGTTGATGATATTTTAATTAAGTCTCTTTAGGCTACTGATCTCTATAGGGATGCAGAAGAAACTTGAGGAACATTGAGGCAATATGGTCTCAAGTTGAACCTGGGCAAATGTCTGTTTGGAGCCAAAGGGGGAAAGTTCCTGGGCTATATGGTGTCCGAGCGAGGAATAGAGGCCAACCCAAGCAAAGTCAAAGCACTTCAAAACATGGAGCCACCACGCAACATGAGGGAAGCTCAAAGACTCACCGGCCGGATCACAACCTTGTCCAGATTCATTTCAAGATCGGCCGATCGTAGCTTCCATTTCTTCAAAATACTACGGAAGGCTAACAAATTTCAATGGGATGAAGAATGTGACAAAGCTTTCTAGGAATTAAAAGACTACTTGTCCACCCTTCCTGTGTTGGCTAAACTCGTAGTAGGAGAAACTTTATGGGTGTATCTGTCAGCTAATGAAAATGCTGTAGGCTCGGTGTTAGTTAGACAGGAAGGGAAAGAGCAACAACCTGTATATTTTTACAATCATTTATTAAAGGAGCCGAGTGTAGATATACTACACTCAAAAAGTTAGCCTATGCATTAGTGTTAACTGCCCGGAGGTTACACCCATATTTTTTAGCACATGCAATTATTGTATTGACCAACAGTACTCTCGGGCGGGTTTTGCTTAATCCAAAGGCATATGGTCGGTTGATTAAATGGACAACCGAACTTAGTGAGTATAATATACAGTACCAACCCCGCTCGGCCATCAAAGCACAATCTCTGGCAGATTTCATCATAGAAGTTCAGGGTCCTGAAAAAAAAGTACTTGAAAAGTATATGTGGATGGATCTTCAACCAGACAGGGTAGTGGAATTGGTATTCTCCTTGTATCTCCAAGGGAAGATAAGCTTCAACTTTCTGTCAGGCTAAATTATAGGGCTACTAATAATGAAGCAGAATATGAAGCATTGATAGCAGGATTACAAGCTGCTCGGCATGTGGGAGCAGCCCGGGTTTACGTTTATTCTGACTCTCAATTAGCATCCCAAAAATTATCAGGTAACTTTGAAATCAACAATGATAGACTCAGGTTATATGCTGAGGGATTTGATAAATTGAAGGCTCAGTTTCAAGAAGTAAATATACAAAAAATTCCTCGATCTGAGAATCAAGTAGCGGATGAATTAGCTAAATTGGCCTTTGCTATAACGCCATGGAGCTTGGATCGACCAGTTGAGTAGACATTATTAGTATCTTGTATTGAAAGACAGACTGGAATAGAGATACAAGGTGATTGGAGAGCACAAATCATATTATATTTGCAGCAGGGCATTCTTCCAATTGATGCAGAACAAGCAAGAATATTCAAGAAGAGAGTTTCTCAATACACTATGATAGGGGAACAGTTATATAAAAGGGCTTTCTCTAGACCTTTGTTTAAATGTATTGGAACAGAAGATATACAATTTATCTCATCAGGGCTCATGTGGCAGTCATATAGGAGGATGATCCTTAACCCATAGACTTTTATTAGCAGGATATTTCTGGCCTACTTTACATGAAGATGCTGCCAAATTTGTAAGAACTTGCATTTCTTGTCAGAAACATCAGAATATTCCACATCCTCCTACACAATTATTAAGAACCTCTATAGTTTCTTGTCCCTTTGATCAATGGGGCATGGATATAGTTGGTCCATTTCCCATGACAACGACACAGAGAAGATTTTTATTAGTAGCAATAGACTATTTCTCTAAATGGATAGAAGCAGAACCACTTGCTCGGATTACTGAAGATGCGGTTATTAAATTCTTGTGGAAAAATATTGTTTACAAATTCGGTATTCCCCATAAAATAGTCTCTGATAATGGAAGACAATTTCAAGGAGATAGAATGTTAGATTGGTGTAAAAGCTACGGAATTACTTAAGCATTCGCCTCTGTGGAGAATCCACAAAGTAACGGTCAAGCAGAAGTAACCAACAGAGATATTATAAGAGGTCTAAAAATCAAACTGGATCATGTCAGAGACAGCTGGGTAGATGAATTGCCTAGTGTTCTTTGGGCATATCGTACTACACCCCGAGAAGCTACAGGGATTACTCCCTTCTAACTAGTTTATGGAGGAGATGCTGTAATTCCTATCGAGGTGGGAGTAGGAGTCCCTGTCCGAAGAAATTTCGGCAGCATCTCCCTTGTACGGCGGACAATCTGAAACTTCTACGTAACACATATTGTAACCGGAAAATAGGAGAATATTAATAAGGGATTTTTCCGGAATTTTTGGATATTTTTCGGGAATTTTTCAGAGCTCGTACGGACGAGTTGACGGGGATAAAAATGGGGTCCGGAAAAGCCTGTTTAGGCTACCCCAATTAAACGAGGAAATGTTGATTTTTTTTCTTTATTCCTTTTTCTTTTCTTTTGTTTTTATTTCCTCTTTTTGTTTTATTTTTCCCCAGCGTGTCCAAGTTCTTCCCCAACTCCCCCGACGCCGATTTTCTCTCAGCCTCTCCTTGCCCTAACCGGCGCCGGCGCCGACAGTTTCTTCTCCACTGCCGCACCGACGCCCTCTCCGATCTCCTCACGGCGCCACCTTTTCTCTGCCCTAGCCTCTCCACCGTCGCCCCTCGCCCTCGCAGTGGAGAGCCCTAAGATTCCAGTCGCCGACTAGCCACGTGCCCTAGTTTTGGGTTCACAGCCGTCGACACCGAAGACTCCCTTCTCCTCTCCTTCTCCTGACGCCGAGCAGCGCCGAACCTAGCCTCCCCGCAGTCCCCAGCGCCGACCACCGCAGTGTCACGGCCCTTTTTCCTCTTTGGAGCTGTGCGCCGACGCCGACCCTCTTTCGCCGGCCACCAGGTCCGACCCTCAGGCGCCTCCGACTCCATTGATCACCAGGTGATGTCGCACAACCGATGGGCCTAGTCGTGCCCTAGTTCTCGCCGCCGCAGCCACCTAGCCTCTGTGCTATTTGCTGCCACAGAAGAAGTAATGCTTTCAGATTTGGGTGCTTAGTATGGATAGGGAAGATTGCTGATTAGGGTTTCTTTGTTCAGCAGGGAGGTTCTTGGTTGTGGTTTGAGGTAGGGGAAGCTAGGTTGAGGTTAAATTGTAGTGGTGTATTGATATTTTGGTTGAGCCTCAATTTTACATGTGATCCGGGCAGTGTGTAGGGTTTCCAGCAACAGTTACTTCGTCCAACGGTAACTTTCCTTGCCTGTGGTGTAACAGGAGCAGTTGAGAAGTAAGGTACGGTGTAGAGTATTTGATATATGCTATAGGTCATGATTTTGATTCAATTATTTTAGATGATTATGCATGCTGTAGTAGGTTGATTAATAATTAGGGTTTTCTTAATTGAGTTAAGAGTTTGATTTAGTTATTTGATACAGGTTGAGTAACTAAATTTTATGTGTTTAATTAGGTAGGGTAATGATTATGACTTAGGGTTTTGTCCTAAGTTGTGTTGGGAATTTTATTTAGCAATTCATTTGAATTTTTAGCTAAATAAAATATTTGTGTATTGGTATTACAGGAGCTTGACGCGAGACGAGTATCTCGACGTCGTGTTCGGACCAGATTTGGACTTTTCTTATTTGAGGCGGGTACTTTTGACTTATGTCATTTGATATACATAGTAGTGAATTTAACAAGTTGCATTAATTATGTCCTTTATTTCTTTCGGTTAGTCACTACCCATTATCTGATACATGATTGATTGATTTCTTGATTTGCATCCCATGTATACTTTATTTGTTTATACATGCTTATAGGGGTAGTGATATACCATGCTTCACCATGTTCAGGACCTAGGTTTTTATACCTTCTGTGTACCTTTGATTCGATATGATCCGTTGACCTAGGGTACACTTTTCTATATATATGGATTAGGTCAGGATGTTTTTATTGTTATTGCCATGCACCATTTGCATGATTGCATGCCGTGCGATAGTCCGCTCCATTATTGTTGAGCACATCGCCAGTTACATGGATCTGCACACACCACCACTCATGGGTTAGTAGTCGATTCAGGCAGAGTGTGTTGCAGCAGGTACTCTGTTAGGCACCGTTGGTCCACTCATGGGTAGTGAGACACAACGTGTTATCCGACAGGATTCCCCGTCATCGTGAATCGGGAGTTGAGAGCATTGCGCCCCCATTTATGATTTGGGGTAGGAGGATAGGTGTACTCCGACATCATCCACTCGGTCACTCATCGGGAGTAGTGACACAGAGTGCACGGTTGTCATAGCCCTACCCACTCGGCTTCACTATTGAGTGAGGCGTCAGGGGTGACCAGGACGCATCATTGGCATCATATGCATGATGCATTTATTGCTTGTGCTTGTGTTTGCTGCATTTATATCTGCATATTGTTTGGATACCTATGTTTGACATGCATCTGAGTTTCCTTATCCCTGATGTTTGACCTTATACTCGGGACTGGTTAGTCTGAAGTATTCTCTGTTTACTTGGATGCATTTTATCTTTCTTATCAGACTATGCGCATGATTAGTGCTAGGTGTTGTTTCCCTACTTTGTATATCAATTGTACCTGCTGAGTGTTGGACTCACCCCGCCTCCATTGTTGTTATTATCAGGTTGATGCTGTCAGGAGGGAGTTCTAGTCGCTGGTCCCCACAACACGTAGTGCTACTCCTCTACTGGTTTTTGAGTTGTTGTTTTATTTTAGCTTTTCGCTATCAGACTTTGTTTTAGTTTTGTTTTGGACTTTATATATGGATATTGTATGGAATCTTTCCGTTGGATGGACTTTTGGTATGATTTGGATTTACTCTACTACATGCCTGCCTGGACGGCAGAAGAGGTGAGTTCGTTGGTTTTGAGCTTTACGAGTGTAGTTGAGTAGGGTGGTTTTTGAGTCAGAGTATTACTACTTTGTTTGATTATATATAACTGCGTGGTGATGTTTTATTTTGTTGTTATTATTCCAGCCGCCTGTGGCTGAGGTATTTGTGAGATGTAGAAAAGTTTCAGATTGTCCACCGTACAGGGGAGATGCTGCCGAAATTTTCTCGGACAGGGACTCCTCTGGAGCGTGACACATATACCTCAGCCACAGGCGGCTGGAATAATAACAATAAATAAAAACAATCACCACGCAGTTTATATAGATATTCAGCCTCTGGCTGTCACAACCACGCAGTTAATAATAGTAATCACAAATAATAGTACTCTGACTCGAAATCCACCCTACTCAACTACACTCGTAAAGCTCAAATCCGACAAACTCACCTCTTCTGCCATCCAGGCAGGCATGTAGTACAATAAAACCAAATCATACCAAAACCATCAACGATAAGAATCCATACAAAATCCATAAGTAAAACCAATACAAGACTAAGTCCAAACATAGTCAAATAAGAAACAAAACAAAACCGAAAGACAACTACAGCTGGTGGTCTGCAGGGGACTAGCAACTGGAACTCTCTCCTGACTGCATCATCCTGAAATATAACAACAATGGAGGCGGGGTGAGTCCAACACTCAGCAGGTACAACTGATATACAAAGTAGGGAAATAACACCTAGCACTAATCATGTGTACAGTCTCCTGATATAAGAAAGATAATAATGCATCTGAAGTAAACAGGAGAATACTGTACTAACCAGGACCTGAGTATAAGGTCAAACAGTCCGAGGGATTGGGAAATTCTGTATGCATGTCAAACATAGGTATCCAAACAATATGCAGCATATAAATGCAGCAAACACAAACACAAGCAATAAATGCATCATGCATATGATGCCAACGATGCGTCCTGGTCACCCCTGACGCCAGTCGATCATCTCACACAATAGTGAGGCCGAGTGGGTAGGGCTTTTACAACCGTGCACTCTGTCGTCACTACTCCTGATGAGTGACCGAGTGGATGAGATGCTGTTGGAGTACACCTATCCTCCTACCCCAAATCATAAATGGGTGAGCGCAATGCTCTCAACTCCCGGTACACGATGACGGGGAGGAATCCCTGCCGGATAACACGTTGTGTCACACTACCCATGAGCGGACCAACGGTACCTAACAGAGTCCCTGCTGCAACACACTCTGCCTGAATCGACCACTAACCCATGAGTGGTGGTGTGTGCAGATCCATGTAACTGGCGAT
Source organism: Zingiber officinale (assembly GCF_018446385.1). NCBI lineage: Eukaryota > Viridiplantae > Streptophyta > Magnoliopsida > Zingiberales > Zingiberaceae > Zingiber > Zingiber officinale. The sequence continues at coordinate 40,746,535 of NC_056007.1, read as the reverse complement.
GTGCTCAACAATAATGGAGCGGACTATCGTACAGCATGCAATCATGCAAATGGTGCATGACAATAACCATAAAAACATCCTGACCTAATCCATATATATATAGAAAAGTGCACCCTAGGTCAACGAATCATATCGAATCAAAGGTACACAGAAGGTATAAAAACCTAGGTCCCGAACATGGTGAAGCATGGTATATCACTACCCCCTATAAGCATGTATAAACAAATAAAGTATACATGGGATGCAAATCAAGCAATCAATCAATCATGTATCAGATATTGGGTAGTGACTAACCGAAAGAAATAAAGGACATAATTAATGTAACTTGTTAAATTCACTACTATGTATATCAAATGACATAAGTCAAAAGTACCCGCCTCCAATAGGAATGTCCAAATCCGACATTGAGATACTCGTCTCGAATCAATGTCCTGTAATAAATCGTACAATTTAGCTAAGTTTAATTATAATTCAAATAACTAAACCAAACTATTTTCCTTCAAGAACCTTAATTAAATTGAACTCAAAATCAATTAGGATTAGCCCCATTAACCCTAACCATTCCACTATTCGATTTCAATTAAAACCTACACATGAATCCAAGTTAACATTTAATCCTAACACAAACAGCAATCACCTACAACGAAATTCAAAACCCTAAACCTTACCTCAAATTCACCGTCGTTACAAGAACGAATAGCCACTGTATGGAGTGACTGTCCAACCACAGCACAAAACTTCATCTCAAAGCTGGGATCACTGCTGAAATCAGACTGATCAGAAAAAGGATCAATCAGTGGAGATCACAGATCCTACACAACCCAACTCACCTTATCTGCTCGGATTTAGGGCACAATGCAAGAACAGGGAGTCGACAGCACTCGACAGAGAAGTTGTCGACTTGATCGGCACTGCTCGGGATGTGGCCGACGTCGGTTTCGGGACTAAGGCACGCGGTTGGAGTTACCCAATCCAGGGTCGGCAGCAGCGCAGAGGGAAGGGAGAGCGGCAGTGTCGAAGAGGAGACTGGCTGGTGGCACTGTTTAGTGCGACGCCGGATACTAGCTAGGGCACAGCGGACAGAAGAGGGGATAGGGTCGGTGTCGGCAGTGCTCGGGCATAAGGGAAACATCGGCGATGGTACTCAGGTGCCGGCGAGAAGGAAAACTAGGCCACGGTTGGCACTGGGTCGAGAGGCGGCAGCGTTGGCAGGCACAGTGGTCGGCGGCGGAAGAAGGTGCGGCCAAGACGAAATCGGTTGGGAAGAAGTAGAAGGAGGAGGAGAAGAAATGGAGATCGGCTCACAAGAGGAGAGGAGAAGTGGCCCAGGGATTGTAGGTTCGGCGAAGATGAAAACCGCAGTGTAACGGCTAGGGCACGGGATCACGACAAGGAAGAAGGGTGCGCGGGGTTCGGCGTCGAGGGAAACCGGAGAAAAAGAAAAAGAAAAAAGGAAAAGGGAAAAAGAAATAAAACTTTTCCTCTTTAAAACAGGGTAGCCTAAACAGGCTTTTCCCGGAACCCCGTTTTATCCCCGTAAACTCGTCCATACAAGCTCCGAAAAATTCCCGAATTTTTTTCAAAAATCCCGGAAAAATCCCTTATTAATATTCGCCTATTTTCGGTATTTTACAGGTCTTCTTGAGAGGAACCGGAGACTTTAAACTAGCATAAACATTGTCGATCGAGAAATCTCTTGAATAAACTTGAACGGGTCTTCTTGAGAGGAACCGAAGACTTTAAACTAGCTTAAACAAAGTCGATTGGGAAATCTCTTAAATAAAAACCCAGACGGGTCTTCTTGAGAGGAACCGAAGACTTTAAACTAGCATAAACATAGTCGATCAGGAAATCTCTTGAATAAACCTGGACGGGTCTTCTTGAGAGGAACCAGAGACTTTAAACTAGCATAAACACAGTCGATCGGGAAATCTCTTGAATAAACCCGGACGGGTCTTCTTGAGATGAACCGGAGACTTTAAACCAGCATAAATCATAGTCGATCGGGAAATCTCTTGAATAAACTCGGACGGGTCTTCTTGAGAGGAACCGGAGACTTTAAACCAGCATAAATCATAGTCGATCGGGAAATCTCTTGAATAAACCCGGACGGGTCTTCCTGAGAGGAATCGGAGACTTTAAACTAGCATAAACATAGTCGATCGGGAAATCTTTTGAGTAAACCCGGATGGGTCTTGTTGAGAGGAACCAGAGACTTTAAACTAGCATAAACACAGTCGATTGGAAAATCTTTTGGAGTAACTCGGACGGGCCTTCTCGAGAGGAACATGAGACTTTAAACTATCAAAAACATAGTCGATCGGGAAATCTCTTGGAGTAACCCGGATGGGCCTTCTCGAGAGGAACCGGATACTTTAAACTATCAGAAACATAGTTGATCGGGAAATCTCTTGAATAAACCCAGACGAGTCTTCTTGAGAGGAACCGAAGACTTTTAAACTAGCATAAACATAGTCGATCGGGAAATCTCTGGAATAAACTCAGACGTGTCTTCTTGAGAGGAACCAGAGACTTTAAACTAGCATAAACATAGTCGATCGGGAAATCTCTTGAATAAACTTGGATGAGTCTTTTTGAGAGGAACTGGAGGCTTTAAACTAGCATAAACATAGTCGATCGGGAAATCTCTTGAATAAACCCAGATGAGTCTTCTTGAGAGGAACCGGAGACTTTAAACTAGCATAAACGCAGTCGATCGGGAAATCTCTTGTATAAACCCGGACGGGTCTTCTTGAGAGGAACCGGAGACTTTAAACCAACATAAATCATAGTCGATCGGGAAATCTCTTGAATAAACCAGGACGGGTCTTCTTGAGAGGAACCAGGATCTTTAAACCAGCATAAATCATAGTCCATCGGGAAATCTCTTGAATAAACCTGGACGGGTCTTCTTGAGAGGAACCAGAGACTTTAAACTAGCATAAACATAGTCGATCGGGAAATCTCTTGAATAAACCCGGACGGGTCTTCTTGATAGGAACTAGAGACTTTAAACTAGCAGAAACACAGTCGATCAGGAAATCTCTTGGAGTAACCCGGACGGGCCTTCTCGAGAGGAACTGGAGACTTTAAAGTATCAAAATATAGTTGATCGGGAAATCTCTTGGAGAAACCCGGACGGGCCTTCTCGAGAGGAACCGGAGACTTTAAACTATCAAAAACATAGTCGATCGAAAAATCTCTTGGAGTAACCCGGACGGGTCTTCTCGAGAGGAACCGGAGACTTTAAACTATCAAAAATATAGTCGATCAAAAAATCTCTTGGAGTAACCCGGACGGACCTTCTCGAGAGGAACCAGAGACTTTAAACTATCAAAAATATAGTCGATCGAGAAACTCTTGAATAAAGCCGGACGGGTCTTCTTGAGAGGAACCGAAGACTTTAAACTAGCATAAACATAGTCGATCGGGAAATATCTTGAATAAACCCGGACGGGTCTTCTTGAGAGGAACCGAAGACTTTAAACTAGCATAAACATAATCGATTGAGAAATCTCTTGAAATAACCTGGACGGGCCTTCCTGGGGGGAACCGAAGACTTTAAACTATCATTAGCAAAGTCATGCAGGATTGAGTACCTGACTAAAATATGATAGAGCACAGGACTCTATCGACTCAAATTAATCGGGATTATACACCCGACCAGGTTGATGAAATTCTTTATATTAAATCGATCAGGATTACACGCCCGACCGAAAATTCAAAGGTTGATGAAATTCTTCATATTAAATCGTCCGGGATTATAGGCCTGGCCTAGATTCAAAGTCATCTGGATTTCTTTACAAATATCACTCGGTATTACACTCTCGACCAGGATTCGAAGTTCAGAGGGCATTCTTTATATATAATCCTTCAAGATTACATTCCCCATCAGAAGTCACAATCATATGAAGTTCTCAATATAAAATCACTCGGGATTGTACACTCGACCAAGAACACATAAATCCTATGGAGTTTTTCATATAAAGTTACGCAGGATTACATGTCCCTCGGAAGCACTGAGGTCTTTGGAATTCTTTATATACAGTCATGCCTGAATAGAGATCAAGGAGTTTATGGAAAGGCCTTATTGTTCAGAGCCATATGATCAATTAAGATAGCATAACAGGAAAAGCTTTTGAGTAAGATAGTACTTCTGCTCAAGAAGCAGCAGCCAGATAATGAAGGTCGGAAAAACAGGTAAGTACAAATTTTTACAAATATTGCAAGTACTTAATTACAAGTCTTTTATGAATACATAATCATGCTTACTCAAAATTGCTTGTCAAGTTTTCGGGCAATTCCTGATTAAGTCTGCGACGGTTTATGAATAGAGAGGGGGGTTCTCGAGATAGATAACCACCTTCCCTCAATTGCTGAATGTCACAGTATGATTCAAAGTCCCTATCATACGACGAACATATTCATCGTTAAACTTCGGAGATCTCAGATAAGCTAAACGCTTGTCCTCCCATCGGTCTTCCTCATGCTCCTTATAACTCTAAAATTCGGTTTGTAGTTTAGTATTTTGATCTTTGAGAATGTCTCTTTCGAATATAAGCTGTTCTAGTTCCTTTTGGAGTGAGGATATCTCTGCATCCTAAGCCTTTCTTTGTTCTTGCTCTTGTAGAAGGGCAAACTCTTTTGATGATAAATTTTGAGCCTGCTCAAAAAGAAAAATATTGTGAAGTCTCTCCACTTTTCCTAAGAGAATGTTTTTATGAGAAACATCTGAAATAACTTTGTCCTTCAAAGCAGTTTCCACCTGAAGGCTAGAGTTTAACCGATCCACTTGTAACTCCAAGGTTTTCCTTTTAAGCTCTTTGTTTTTCAATAACTGTTGCTGATGCTGCAATTCCTTTTTCATAGCCTCTATTTGTTGAGTCTGTAAAGCTATCTTCTCTGGCAATTGAGTAAGCTCAATGTGGGAAGGAGGAAGATTGGCTTTCAGTGCCTCTACTTGAGCTTTTAACTTGCTATTGTCCCTTTCCAGAGCAATGAGTAGCTGGTCTAGATGAAGACTTGAGGCAAGGAACTAAAATAATAATGCAGTTAGCGGGAAATAATAAGATGTTAACAATGTATAATGAAAAACATTTACGACAACAGCTTGACGACTATGACTGTCAACGCGATTTGAAATACTGGTGCCCCTTAGCAGCTCTTGGCTATGTAGCCAAGACTCAGCCAACGGGCCATGTAGCTGTAGAGAACCGTAACTAGGAGGATCCGAAACTTGTCCCATTTGAGAGGGCAAACCCATAGCTTGTCTAAACAGAGGTGGGGGGACAAAAGGTGAAGAAGGCCGAGTGGAAGAAGAAGGAAGAGAAGGAGAGGAAGTGGTAGAAATGGGAACAACAGAGGAAGAGCTAGAGGGGATGGAAGATGGAAAAGCAATGAAAGTTGATTCAATTATTAAGGCACAGATAGCTGATGGTCCTGGACTCGAAGAAGATCTCCTGCAAGGTGTTCTTTTAGCTCGTGGTCCAGAAGTTAGAGGAGGTAAGGCCAAGGAGAGAGGTTGAGAGGATGCAGAAGTAGTAGTAGCCATCTGAGAAGCAGAAGTAGCTGAAACAATAACAGAAGAGGAAGGAATAAGTAGACCCGGTCTCATCATATTAAGAGAAAGGTTGGAGACAATGTGAATAGTGGCCATTAGTTCTTTACCTCTCTCAAAAGAAATAGGTGAAGGAACAATGGGGATCTGCACAAAAGTACCAAAAGTGTCACGAAAGGGAACTTCCTCAGTAAGCCTGAGTTTCTTGTGTATGGCAACAAAAGGTTGTTCTTCTTCCTCTTCCAAGGAAGCAATAACTTCCGCTGCTTGTTCTTCCTTAGATAATAAACCCAGAGTAGAGGTAGTAGGATTAGCTCGACGAGCCTATAGCAATTTTTCTCCAAGTTTATTCAAAAAAGACTTGGTCATACTTGTGTTCTTGTACATGAAAGCAGGTAGAAGTGTTGGAGTGTATACTAAGAGCCTAGCTTTTGTAAACATTTATTTTTGAAATAAAAGAATCACATTGGTCAATATCTACATTTATTTGTTAAATGTAATTGTTCAATTAATTTATATAGTAGATAACATGGAGTGTGGTGTCACACTCAGAAGATCATGTTGTCAGTTCTTTATAAATTATAAATAGTTTCTCACGACTAAGATGGAAAGGAACAAACCATCGGAATAGTCGTAGTGTCACGCCCCGGAGGAGTCCGTGTCCGAGAAAATTTCGGCAGCATCTCCCCTGTACGGCGGACAATCTGAAACTTTTCTACATCCTCATATACCTCAGCCACATGCAGCTGGAATAATAACATGTAAATAAACCATCACCACGCAGTTTATATAAATATAAGCAAACCAAAGCAGTAATACCATGACTCAAAATCAACCCAACTCAACTACACTCGTAAAGCTCAAATCCATAAGAAACCAAGCAGGCATGTAGTAGAAAAATCATAAATGGGGGAGCGCAATGCTCTCAACTCCCGGTACATGATGACGGGGAGGAATCCCTGCCGGATAACACGTTGTGTCACACTACCCATGAGCGGACCAACGGTCCCTAACAGAGTCCCTACTGCAACACACTCTGCCTGAATCGACCACTAACCCATGAGTGGTGGTGTGTGCAGATCCATGTAACTGGCGATGTGCTCAACAATAATGGAGCGGACTATCGCACAGCATGCAATCATGCAAATGGTGCATGGCACTAACCACAAAATATCCTGACCTAATCCATATATATATAAAAGTGCATCATAGGTCAACGAATCAACTCAAATCAAAGGTACACAGAAGGTATAAAAACCTAGGTCCTGAACATGGTGAAGCATGGTATATCACTACCCTATAAGCATGTATCAACAGGTAAGGAATACATGAGATGCAAATCAAGCAATCAATCAATCATGTAACAAGTTTCGGGTAGTGATTAACCGGAATAAATAAGAACATAATTAATGCAACTTGTTATATTCACTACTATGTATATCAAATGACATAAGTCAAAAGTACCCGCCTCCGATAAAATGGTCCAAATCTGACTCTGAGATACTCGTCTCGTGTCAAAGTCCTGTATCCAACAGATATACAATTATTTAGCTAAATTCCTATAAATAGCTAAATAAATTCTTTAACCCTAAATTAGGGCAAAACCCTAATTTCATATTACCATCATCCTTCCCATAAGAATTAATCTACACATGGACAACTAATCAAGCAATCCATAACCTACCACAAAGATTCATTATCTAAATTCCACTAATTAGAAATCATTACAGTAATATACCAAAATCTACATCTTCATCACTGTTGTAGTTAAAAGGATCCTTACCTGACCTTCTTCTCCGGCGATGACAGCAAACAACAATGGTTGGACCAAGCTGCTGTCCACCAAACCATATACGCTAAATTAGCAATCCACAGCCAACCAGGTACCACAAATCTGTTAGCTAGGCCCTAGAGACAATCATTTGATGATTGTATTTTGGACTTATTGTATCATATTCTATATAAATAAAGGCATTTGATTTTTTGGTTATTATACTTACTTGTATTGGTGTCAAATAAACTAAGTATAATAACGTCCTTGAGTAGACGGTTCTCACCTATATCAATCGGTTAGTTGAACCGATAGTGAGATGATATAGGGAACACTACTCTTAATCATTCCTAGTCGAGTATTAACATTCAGGGACAATGTTAATGCAATAAGACTAGCATGTAGGTCAACTCGATGACTTGATCTCACAAGTCATGGATATAGAGATATCAAGTTGACACATGGGTATGCATTAGAGAATGTATACTGAATGACCCGCCATGAGAAAGTATCATGGATCGTTATATGAGTGTCATATACTTTCTCATGTGGCTATTAGTATGACTACTAGTCCTTAGACCTGAAGTCACCATGGTTCCCTACATGAGGAGTTATGTACTTTGGTTTCGTCAAAACGTCACCCGTAACTGGGTGGACCATAAAGGCGATTACTGGGTATGTAACAAATTATGCGGAGGGATGTGAGTGATGTAGATGGGATCTATCCCTCCTATATGATGGGAGAGACATCGGTATTCTTGATAGAGTGAGACCACGAAGTGCATGGCCATGCCCAAATGAGTCAATATAGGATATTGAGCTCATTTGATTGAGTGAGTCTACTTGGAGTTCAAGATTTAGATTGATTAGAGGATGACACGGTCTATGCCTCACATTGATCAATCTAGATGTCTAGGATAAAAGGACACTTGTCATATATTGTGAGGAGTCACAATTAGTAGTCACAAGGTGATGTTGGATCTCAACATTCTTGTAACTTGGGTAGTAATGATGTATTGCTAGATACCGCTTATTACTTATGTTTCTAAATGAGTTTAGGGGCATTGCCAACGTTACAAGAACCTATTGGGTCACACACAAAGAACAAGTGGATGGAGATTAGGTTCATATGATGAACCAAGAGGATTAGATTCATTTGATGAATCAAATTGGATTAAGAGTTATCCTAATTGGGCTAATTGAGTTGGACTCAATTTGATTCATGTGTTCAATGAGTCTAATTTAGATTATGACTCATTGAATCAATTTAATTAAATGAATTAGATTCATTATATTAAATTGGCTTGAATTAAATGGTTGGATTAGATCAACCATGAGAGAGATTAAGTCAAGTTAGACTTGACTTGAGAGGAAGATGAAGAGTCAAGTTTGACTTGACTTTATGCCACCTCATTGGTGAGTTGGCATTAAGTGGACCAATGATGATGCTCCACATCATCATGGTTACTTAAGTGAAGTGCCACCTCATGGGAGTTACCAAGAGTTGAGACTCTTGGTATTCCATGGAGGTTACAAACCACTTAATTAGATGAAAAGAGTTTCATTTTGTAAGTGTAACTCTCATTCAAGTGATCTTCCTCCTCCTAAGCTCTCTTCTTGCTCCTTCTCTTCTCTTGGTCGTGGGTTTCAAGCAAGGGAGATGAAAGGAGAGTGAATCTAATCCAAGAAGAAAGGTTAGTGAAAATCACATAGAGATTTTAGAGGAGTGTGTTCTCTTCTTTTCCTTTCTTCTTCTTCCAATCCTACCCGAGAGCCCTAGAGAGTGCTAGCACACTTGTGGTGCTCTCTTCTCCATCCTTGAGTGTTATAGAACACTCCTTGTTCGTGTGGATATCACTAGAGAGTTGTCTACGTTGACAACTTCGAGATCCGGCGTACCGTTGGACTAGCGGGATTTGCGAGGGCACGCTTCAAAGGTATAAAATGTTTTTCCTTTGTATATCTACTGTAGATCATAGTTTGAAACTCGTACTCATATTTTTCGAAAGTTTTCTTCGCACGGATCCAATAACTAGGGGGTTTCGGGGTTTCCACGACGCGAAAAAGCGGTTTCTGAATCAGGTACGTATCTCCTCAGCATAGATACGTGAAATACATCGTGGACGCCCGACAGGGACGGTGGTAGTGACAGTCGGTAAGCTACTGCTCCGATCCTCTCCAAGATCTCGAAAGGACCAATGTACCACGGAGCTAGCTTACCTCTGAGGCCAAATCTCTTCACCCCTTTCGTGGGTGAAACTCGTAGAAATACATGGTCGCAAATGGAGAAGTCTAAGAGTCTTTGACTCCAGTCAGCATAACTCTTCTTGCACTCCTGTGCCTCTGACACTCTCCGTCTAATAGTACGGACCAACTCTGCCTCATGCTAAGCTCTATGAGGTCCCAACATCTGGGTCTGTCCAACCTCATCCCAGAAGGTGGGTGTCCGATAAGGCCTACCATACAACGCTTCAACGGTGGCCTTTGGATTGCCGAATGCAAACCGTTGTTGTAGACGAACTCTCCAATGGCAAATGGTCCCCCCAACTGCCACTAAAATCCAATACACAAGACCTCAACAAGTCCTCTAGAGTCTAAATGGTCCACTCTACTGTCCATCTGTCTGTGGATGGAAAGTTGTACTGAAACGGAGCTGTGTGCCCAAGGTTTGCTGCAGACTTCGTCAGAAACGAGACGTGAACCGGGGGTCTCTATCTGAAATAATAGTAAAAGGGACACCATGTAATCTAATGATCTCCCGGCAATACAGATCTGCCAATCGATCCAGGGAATCAGTCCTCCGGATCGCTAAGAAGTGCGCGGATTTGGTTAATCGATCAACGATAACCCAAATCGCGTCCTGACCTCGTCGTGTCCTCGGCAACCCTACCACAAAGTCCATGGTAATGTGATCCCACTTCCACTCAGGAATAGGAATCCGCTGAAGTAATCCTGCAGGTCTCTGATGCTCAGCCTTCACCTGCTGACAAACAAGACATCTAGCTACGAAATCCGCGATGTCTTTCTTCATACCGTTCCAGCGGAGTTCGTACAGAAAGAGAAAGGGTCAGACTGATGCTGAAGATGCTTCGACCCGAGATAGCACTGAACGTGGCCAGCGGAGTTAATAGACCGCAGACTACAGAGGAATTAATCAGCAGTGCACTGATTACGGAACATTATCAGAAAGCGATGAATGAGAATAAAAATCAGACACGAGCCGAAGGACAGAGACCCAGAGTACCAAACCAGGCTAGAAAGGAACTTCTACCGGAAAAAGAAAGCAGTGGGACAATGCAAAAGTTGGGTCAGGGAATAAGCAACTGAGATACCCTCAGTGTTCTATTTGTGGAAAGCTGCATTCCGGATTGTGTCACAAAGGTAAAAGAAAATGTATAGTTGCGGACAGGAAGGACATTTGGCCAGAGACTGTCCTACTCTGTTTCAGGCACCATTCCCGCAGAATAACCAGAACAGGAGCGCCCCTTCACAGCTACACCAGATGCAAACTGCTATAGAAGGGACTCCGATCAGCCAAGGGAGATTGGAAGCCCCGCCAGCAACGACGAATGCTGTTGGGTTTTTCGGGCCGCGAAAAGCGCTTTTCGCGTCGCGAAAACCCCGAGTCGCCCAAGCCACGGATCTCGTGCAAGGTAAAACCGAACGAAAATACGAGTACGAGTTTGAAAAACTTTAATCTACAGTAGATCTACATAAGGATAAACCATTTATACCTTTGTAGCGAAGCCCTTCGCAATCCCGCTTGTCATTGGTTCGCCGGATCTCAAAAGTGTCAAAGTAGACACTTCTCTATTTGTATCCACACAAGCAAAAGATGGAGAAGAAACCTTAGAGTGTGCTAGCACTCAAGCAAGGTCTCGGCAAGAAGGAGAAGAGGGAGAGAAGAAATGTGAGCAAGAGGAAGAAGATGAAAATCAATTAGCCTTGAATGAAAAATGAAACATTCATTTTTACACTCAAAGTGGCCGGCCACATTAAACATTGTAACCCCCATGGAATATCAAGAGTCACAACTCTTGGTAACTCCCATGAGGTGGCATTTGGTCAAGTCAAACTTGACCAAATGAAGAGGCCTTGATGATGTGGCATTGGTCAAGTCAAAGTCAAGACAAAAACATGACTCTTCATCTTCCTACTTAAGTCAAGTCAAACTTGACCACTTCTATCCCTTGGTTGATCTAATCTAACCATTGGTTCAAGCCAATTTTAATTTAATGAATCTCTATTCAGTGAATTAAATTAATTAAATGAGTCTAAGTCCAAATTAGACTCACTTAACACATGAACCAACTTGAGTCCAACTCAATTATCCTACTTTGGATTACTCTTAATCCAATTTGGTTCATCATATGAACCTAATCATTTAGGTTCATCAAATGAACCTAGTCTCCATCTATTTGCCCTTAGTGTGTGACCCTATAGGTTCTTGTAACGTTGGCAATGCCCCTAAACCCATTTAGGAGCATAAGTAATGAACGGTATCTAGCAACACATCATTACTACCCAAGTTACAAGAATGTCGAGATCCGACATCACCTTGTGACTACTAATTGTGACTCCTCACAACATGTGACATTGTCCTTCTATCCTTGACATCTAGACTGATCAATATGAGGCATAGACCGTGTCATCCTCTAATCAATCTAAATCTTGAACTCCAAGTAGAATCACTCAATCAAATGAGCTCAATATCCTATATTGACTCATTTGGGCATGGCCATGCACTTCGTGGTCTCACTCTATCAAGAATACCGATGTCTCTCCCATCATATAGGAGGGATAGATCCCATCTACATCACTCACATCCCTCCGCATAATTTGTTACATACCCAGTAATCGCCTTTATGGTCCACCCAGTTACGGGTGACGTTTTGACGAAACCAAAGTACATAACTCCTCATGTAGGGAACCATGGTGACTTCAGGTCTAAGGACTAGTAGTCATACTAATAGCCACATGAGAAAGTATATGACACTCATATAACGATCCATGATACTTTCTCATGGCGGGTCATTCAGTATACATTCTCTAATGCATACCCATGTGTCAGCTTGATATCTCTATATCCATGACTTGTGAGATCAAGTCATCGAGCTGACCTACATGCTAGTCTTATTGTATTAACATTGTCCCTGAATGTTAATACTCGACTAGGAATGATTTAGAGTAGTGTTCCTTATATCATCTCACTATCGATTCAACTAATCGATTGATATAGGTATGAACCTTCTACTCAAGGACGCTATTATACTTAGTCTATTTAGCACTAATACAAATAAGTATAATAACCAAACAAATGCCTTTTATTAATATACAAGAATATGATACAATGAGTCCATACAATCATCAAATGATTGGCTCTAGGGCTCTAACTAACAAATGCCAGGGTTTTCGCGCTTACCAGTGAAGATGTGGCGAACACCTCTACTGTCGTTACAGGTCAGCCGCCTATTTCTAGCCAACATGCTAAAGTTTTATTTAATACTAAAGGCAAATCAGTGGTCGAATCTATCGGGAAACCGAGAAACATTTCGTATCATGGAGTCGAGATTATGTCCGGGCGACTCTCCACCCTGACCATAGCACCCACCCTATTCGACAATATATTAGAGAAGCAAACCAGTGACCAAACCCTCCAAAGGATTAAGCAAGAGATCTTAGTAGGAAAGAATGATGGATTCCGTACCGCGGACATTGGAATATTATACCTCAGAGATCGATTATGTATTCCCGAGGATCCCGATTTGCGAAGGAAGATATTAGAAGAAGCTCATTCTGTAACGCCCCGCCCCTCCTGCTAAGGCGACGGGGGTTATCTTGTCACACATACATACTTAACACAGCGGAAGTCTTACTTAGAGAATTTAAAAACCTTTTCTTACTTAAAAATCACAATAGACATAAAAGATCCACATAGCATACCTATCATAAATTTTTGGGCCTTAATACCCAAACACATACTTAAGGTCATGGAGTCATAAAGTAAAAACATCAACAAGGTAAATTTCTTATTAAACAAAAGCAGGTCATTTCTTTTAGCCAGTCCACTACCGCACACATCCTTCTAGCCCCTCCTGCTGCTCCCCTAGTACATCCATTCCTTGCCTTTATCTGTGGTACAAGAAAGTAAGCTGTGAGCACTCATGGCTCAGTAAATTCCTTTCCTACTCACAAAAACCGACAAGCATATTAAAATCACAAGTCATATGGCATAAAGACAATTGTATCATGTCAAGAGCATATCATGGCATATCTTAACATAACATAAAGTATCATGGCATAACATAACATGATCATCAAACGTATCCTGTCATAGCATAACATCATCATAACTAGCATGGCATAATCATAAAGTATAAGCATGGTAAATCCCTAAACATATATCATGCAACATATGCAACATGTCTTTTGAAAACTTATACAATACATACTTAAACATAATCTCAACATGATTAGGGCCCCGGCTTGTACCACATACATAAATGCGCGCGTCCTATGTAGGTCCAAGGTAGCAAGTCTTGAACCCTACAAGGCATACATACTAGGCCCGTTTCTTAGTCCATCGACCTAGGGGCACTTAGGAGCCCATCCCTAACGAGGCCCGTTTCTTAGTCCATCGACCCCGGGGCGCTTATGGAGCCCAGCCCACCCTTGGTACAAGCCATACATAAAGTAAAGTAGCATGACTTACATATCATAGTTCTTATCATTTCATGCATATCATATTTCTTAACATATCATAAAACATGCATATTTGGGCACACAGCACATGCATGAATCATAACATACATCATGAACATATCACTTATCATAAAGCATGCATATTTGGGCACACAGCACATGCATGAATCATAGGCTTGCATAACGAACGTATCATTTTATCATGTCATAAAGTAAGCATGTTTGAGCACATAGCACATACATGGGTCATAAGCATACATGAAAGAACATAACACATATCATAAAAAGACATAACCATTCATGGAATCATTTAATATCATCTCTTCATAGCATGTGAGGTATATCTAGTCACTAAACCCATATGGCCGAAAGTCATGAAAGGTCCACATGATCTCTAGACAACATACAAACATAAAAATCTCATGGTATCTTCACATACTAACATAAGAAAGGTCATAAGCATGTTAACCTAAATTTTAAGCCCTCCTAGGTTTCCAATTATTTCATGGCCGAAACCTTTCATGAAGAGAAATCAAGTTCTAAGCAACATGCAAACATGTAAACCCTAAACTCATATCATATCATATTTCATAGGGAACTACTTAAGCATATTTAGTTTGGGTTCTAAGTTTCTTAAGCTCCTAATCTTATCATGGCCGAACCCTAGCTTGTCTCATTCTAGGTTACAAGTAGCATGGAAGTGTTGAACCTTAAGCCAACATGTTATACATTTTCATGAGGAACAACATAAGCATGTTTGTTTAAAATTTCAAACTTCCTAGACCCCTTAACTCAAGGTGGCCGAAACCTATAACTCATGGAACTAGGTTTTTAGTGGCATAAGAGCATGGTAACCACACTACATTTCATAGTACTTATCACAAGAAACATCATGAACATATGTAAGTTGGTTTCAAAATTTCTCTAGGCCTTACTCTAGTCTTGGCCGAAACCTATCAAGTATGAACTAAATTTCTAGTGGCATAAAAGCATGGAAAACACAACTACCTTTCATAGTGCTTACCACAAGAAACATCATGAACATATATAAGTTGGTTTCTAAGTTTTCCTAGGCCTTTAATCCAAAGGTGGCCGAAACATATGAGCTTGGTCTTGTTTTTCATATGGCCTAAAAGCATGGAAACCCTACACAATTTTTCATGGCATCATAACAAGGAACAACATGAGTAAACTTAGTTAAAAATCTACACATCCTAGCCTTAAAACTTGGTGTGGCCGAAAGTTTTATATAACCAAAATTCTATGTAACAAGCAACCATAAAATCATCAACTAGTTTCATATTGTTTTAATCAAGAAGTCATGAGCCTCCTAGCCTTGGTTTAAACTTTCCTAGACTTCAAATCTCATCATAACCGAACCTTCAAAAGCATGGAACAAGATTCATAACTAACAGAAAAATCATGTCATAACATTTTAGCTTCACATCTTGTCTTAGGAAAAATCTTAGCATGCTTAGTCTTAGGTTTAAAACTCTTCTAGGCCTTTACTTCTTATATGGCCGAGTATTCATGAGCTTGGAAATGGAGTTTCAAACAACATACAAGTAAGAGAAAAATTTAACAACCTCATCATCAAAGGTACATAACAAAGAATAAGGAAACATGCTTAGTTTGAGTCTTAACTTACCTAGTCTTCTTGTTCATGCTTGGCCGAGAGTCTAGAGCTTATGGATCTAATTTTTCATTATTTATTCTAGCATGGAAACCTTAGATTAACCTCTTACATAAAATACATGTCACAAGAAAAAATAGTAAGCATAACCAATTACAACTTTCTTAGACTCTTCTTCTTGTTTTTGGCCGAATTTTCTCAAAGCAAGTCCTAGGTTTTTAAGAGATCTATCTCCATGGAAAAACCGTATAAACTATTGTACCACAGGTGAGGGGAAGCTTACCTAGTGTTCACTTGTTAATCTTTAAAGAATTGGTACCCTTGGTGAAGAGGAAGTAGAGAGCTTCTTCCCCTAGCACTCCTTTTGTTTTCTCTTGCTTGGAAGGGTACACCTTGAAGGCTCCTTCTTGTAGTTTAGTTTTCTCTTAGAGAGAAACCTAAACTTGGCTTGTGGAGATGAGGAAAGGAGGCTTCTAGTCTCGGCAAGGGTGAGGGAGAAGGAAAAAAAAAAATGAAATCATTTAGTTCCTTTCCTTTTTATGCTAAGTGGGTGGAAGTTACAAAGGTGAACTTTGCTTCCTTTCCTCCTTAATGCATGCATGTATTTTTCTAATGAGAATATGTCTTCATTCCTTCCCCTTAACTCTTCTCTTCATTATCCCCTTAAACCCCACGAAAATAGAGAAGAAAAAGGGAGAAAGACAACTTGTCTTTTGTTACTCCTTTTCTTAACCAAGAGGTAAACAAGAGGAAGAAAGCTACTTGATTTTCTCTTGTTTCCTCACTAAATTTTTATCTTTACTTTTAACTACAATTCACATCATTTCCCATTCACATATTATTCATTATCCTAGTGGTTATCATACATAGTTTTATTTCTATCCTTTGTGAGAGGTTCAAGGTTCAAACCTTCACCTCTTCTTTTTATTTCTTCTTTTGATTCTTTTTACCTCTATGTTCTAAAGCAACTAACCCCCATATACTTATCTTATAATTTTGTGGGTGTTACACATTCAACGCCCTATGCAATGCATCCGGGATCCACCAAAATGTACCAAGATTTGAAAAAGAAATTCTAGTTGTCCGGTATGAAAAGAGATGTGGCTCAGTAGATCAGTGCCTGCCTGACCTGTCAGAGGGTTAAAGTAGAACACTAGAGGCCTGGAGGATTACTGCAGCCTGTCCAAATTCCAGAATGGAAATGGGAGGATATCTCTATGGACTTTATTTCAGGATTACCCAAGGCAACAAACGGCTATGACGCTATATGGGTAATCGTGGATAGACTAACCAAATCCGCCCACTTCCTGGCAATTAAGACGACTCATTCAATTGAGCAACTGGCTCAATTATATGTCAAGGAAATTATTAGACTACATGGGACCCCAAGACCATCATCTCTGACAGAGATGGTCGTTTTGTTTCGCATTTTTGGGAATGCGTTCAGAGGGCTCTTGGCACAAAGCTATTATTCAGTACTGCCTTCCACCCTCAAACCGACGGACAGACAGAGAGGGTGAACCAAGTGCTAGAAGACATGCTACGGGCTTGTGCCTTGGACTTCAAAGGAAGCTGGTGCCGATATTTATACTTAGCAGAATTCGCTTACAACAATAGCTACCAGGCTACTATTGGGATAGCACCCTACAAGGCTCTGTATGGTAGGAAATGTAGATCACCTATATGTTGGTATGAAGGCGGGGAAAAGAAAGAGATGGGATTTCAAACGGAGCTTATCGATAACACCACCCGTGTTATACAGAATATCCGCCAAAGAATAGAAACTGCTCAGAGTCGACAGAAGAATTATGCGGATAAACGACGAAGGCCATTGGAATTCAGTGTCGGAGACTCAGTATTCATCAAGGTAGCTCCTATGAAGGGGGTAATGAGGTTCGGTAAGAAGGGAAAGCTAAGCCCGCGCTATGTGGGACCATACCAGGTTCTAAAAAGAATCGGCAAGGTAGCATATGAAATAGAGCTGCCTCAAGAGATGTCAGCCATTCACAACGTGTTCCACGTTTCGAAGCTAAAGAAATGTATTCCGAACACGGGCCAAGTGATCAAACCACAGACGGTACAAGTGCAAGAGGACCTAACCTACGAGAGCCGACCAATTCAGATATTGGATCGAGACGTCAAAAGATTAAGGAACAAAGCAGTACCTTTAGTAAAGGTCCTATGGCAAAATCAACAGTACGAAGAAGCCACGTGGGAACGAGAAGATGATATAAAACAAAAGTATCCGGAGCTATTTTAAAGTTCGAGGACGAACTTTCTATGAGGTATGGGGTACTGTAACACCCACGAAATTATAAGATAAGTGTATGGGTGTTATTTGCTTTAGAGCATAAAAGTAAGAAGAATCAAAAGAAAAAGAAATAAGAGAAATAAAAAGGAGGTGAAGGTTTGAACCTTGGACCTCTCACAAAGGATAGAAATAAAATTGTATGATAACCACTAGGATAATGAATAACATATGAATGGAAAATGATGGGAATTGTAGTTAAAAGTGAGGATATAATTAAGTAAGGGAACAAGAGAAAATCAAGAAGCTTTCTTCCTCTTGTTTACCTCTTGGTTAAGAAAAAGGAGTAAGCAAAAGACAAGTTGTCTTTTCTTTTTTTTCTCTCTTTTCTCTCTATTTTCCGTGGGAATTAAGAGAGTGAGGATGAGAAGAATTAAGGGAGATGAATGGGGACATATTCTCATTAGGAAAGGATGTAAATGAATTAAAGAGAAAGGGAAGCAAAGTTCATCTTTTGTTTCTTCCACCCACTTAGCATAAAAAGGAAAGAGAGGAAAAGATTTCATTTTTTCTTCCTTCTTCCTCACCATTGCTGAAACTAGAACTCTCCTCCCTCATCTCCAAAAGCCAAGTTTAGGTTTTCTCTCTAAGAGAAAACTAAATTTCAAGAAGGAGCCTTCAAGGTGTACCCTTTCAAGCAAGAGAAATCAAAAGGAGTGCTAGAAGAAGAAGCTCTCTTCTTCCTCTTCACCAAGGGTACCATTTCCTTAAGGATCAACAAGTGAACACTAGGTAAGCTTCCCCTCACCTGTGGTACAATAGTTCATATGGTTTTCATGAAGATAGATTGCTTAAAAACCTAAGGTTACTTCATGGAAATTTCGGCCAAGACAAAAAGAAGAGTCTAAGAAATTTAAACTAGATATGCTTATTATATTTCTTGTGACATGTATTGATGGAATAAATGAAAGAGAACAAGTTGCGCAACAAGCTAGTGATATGGGTCATGCTCAATCCACTCCAGATATTAATGATGATCCATTATGCATCAATGGGGGACCAATTACAAGGGCTAGGGCTAAAAAGATGAAGGAAGCACATAATGTGCTAATTGAAGATGTGAAGACCAAAGCTACTATTGAAGAAAGTTTGACCAAGAGCAAGTCATCCGGCTTAGTCAACCTAATTCGAGCCTTAGATGAGCTAAATTAGTATTTAAGTTTCATATCTATGTAGTATGGATATGTTGGCTCAATTTGGACTCATTTTTACCTTTATTTGGGTTGTAATAATGCCATATGCTTAAAATGGCTAAGTAGTCTATATGGGCCTTTACTAAATGGGCTTTCTTTTGGCCTTTTAGGGTTTTTTGGTCACCTTATAACTATAAATAAAGGGGGTGACAGCCACACATGTATCTTTGATATATTTTTTCAATCTAAAACACGGTGAGGCTCTCGCTTGTTGGTTCTTCATTGAACTTGAACTTATCAAGGCATCTCCTTGTGGCGTTCGAAGACTTATCAACCTCAATCCCAAGGTTGTGGCGTCTTCCATCTTCTATACCAAGGTTCGTGCTTTTCTAAGCATTGGGTCGAGGTTTCTTTTCATCCATCTTATCGACTTAGACCTTCCTTCTTTCTGTTTTCAATTCGTTGTGGGTTCTTGAGATATCTCTCTCGTTGGGTTCACATCATGTATCTTATATAGGAGGTTAATCTAAAGTTTCCATGCTAGAATGATTAATTAGAACTTAGGTCCATGAACCTTAGACTCTCGGCCAAGCATGAACAAGAGGACTAGGTAAGCTTAAGACTCAAACTAAAACATGCTCCCTTGTTCTTGTGTCATGTACCCTATGATAATGGTGTTGTGAACTTTTTCTCTTACTTGTATGTTGATTGAAAACCCCATTTTTCATGCTCATGAATATTCGGCCAAGGAAGAACTAAAGGCCTAAGAGAGCTTTAAACCTAAAACTAAGCATGCTATGATTTTTCCTAAGACAAGATATGAAGCTAAAATGTTATGCCCATGATTGTATGTTGGTTTGAACTCTATTTCATGCTTGTGAAGATTCGGCCATGTTGAGATTTGAGGCCTAGGAAAGTTTAAAACAAGTCTAAGTTGCTTATGACCTTCTTGATGAAAGGATATGAAACTAGTTTGATGTTCTTATGTTTGCTTGTTACATAGAAATTTGGTTACATATGACTTTCGGCCACACAAAGTTTTAAGGCTAGGATGCTTAGATTTTTTAAACTAAGTTTACTCATGTTGTTTCTTGTAATTATGCCATGAAAATTTGTGTAGGGTTTCCATGCTTTTAGGCCACATGAAAAACAAATCCATGCTTCACATGTTTCGGCCACTATTGGTCTAAAAGCCTAGGGAAACTTAGAACCCAACTTAGATATGCTCATGATGTTTCTTGTAATAAATGCTATGAAATGTGTTAATGTTTTCCATGCTCTTATGCCACTAGAAACCTAGCTCCATGCTTCACATGTTTCGGCCACATTAGACTAATGGGCTTAGGAAGTTTGGAACTTAAACCAAATGTACTTATGATGTTCCTCATGATATGTGTATGATATTGGGTTAAGGTTCAACACTTTTATGCTACATGTAACCTAGAATTTGGCTTGCTAGGGTTCGGCCATGATAAAGTTAGAAGCTTGGAGAATTTAGAACCCAAACTAAACATGCCCAAGTTGTTCCTTATGATATATGATGTTATATGAGCTTAGGGTTTACATGATTGCATGTTGCTTGGAACTTGTTTTCTCCTCATGAAGGGTTCGGCCATGATAAGGTTAGAAGCTTAGAGAACTTAGAACCAAAACTAAACATGCCCAAGTTGTTCCTTATGAAATATGATATGATATGAGTTTAGGGTTTACATGTTGTATGTTGCTTAGAACTTGTTTGCTCTTCATGAAGGTTTCGGCCATGAAAGAAATAGAAACCTAGGAAGGCTTAAAAATTTAGGTTAACATGCTTATGATCTTTCTTATGATAGGATGTGAAGTTACCATGAGATTCTTATGTTTGTAAGTTGTCTAGAGTTCATGCCCCTACTCTTGAACTTTCGGCCATGATAGGTTTAGTGACCTAGATGTGCCTCACATGCTATGTTATTGATGTGAGCCAAGAAGAGGCATTGAAGGGAATTGGGGGACCCATGACAAGATCCAAGACTAAGAGAATGAAGCAAGCTTTGGAAGGCTTAATAATGAGGCTCAAGGAAAAGGAGGATCAATGCACAATGGAGGCAACAACTAAGTGGATCACATTCCTTCAATTTGAAAGTGAAATTGGACCAACATGAGGACCATTTTCGTGTGCATGCATGGGGGAATTTTCTAAAGTGACTTTTGATGTCCTTTGTGGATTTTTAATGCATTTTTGAAAGTTCCTAAGCTAGTATAACAAATACCATGCATGCATGGTTGCATTAAGCTAGTATTAGGGATTAGTGGTTGCATTAGTGGATAATAAAACCCATGCATGCAAGCATGATATTTATTGCATAATTAGTGCATAGGGGATCTTAAGGGATGTTAAATAGGAGAACTCTTGTATGACAAATCATGTAAGTTTGAATGAAAATTTGAGTTTCTCTTTTGTGAGAGCTTCCTTCTTGTTCTTAGGCAAAGAACTAATTTCGATCTTATCAAGGCAACTTGTGGCAATCAAAACTCCATGACTTATCACTCACCTTCTCATCTTGCTTGAGTGTGGCGTCAATACCCTTCCCCAAGCTGAATTTCAAGGCGATCTATTTACAAGGTTTCTTTATCATTTGGTATCAGAGCCTTGTCTCCTTGATTTTCAGGTTTGTGTCTTGTTTTCATATTTGTTCTAGTCCATCTTTGTTGATCTCTTCGTCCCTATCTATCATAAATTTCTATTCACTATTTGGGTCCTCAACTCAAAAAAAAAAAAAAAAAAAGGAAAATTCGAAAAAAAAAAAACAAAAAGAAAAAAAAAATCATTAGAGTCATTGATTTCTGATTGAAAAAAAAAAGAAGAAAAAAAAAGGAGGATTTGTGAATTGAAATGACTCAATATTCTTTCTTTGTGAAATCTGAATTCAAAGATATATTCCTTCCATTGCTCTTGGTCATTGCTGAATTTCTCGTTTTATCCATTTATTTCTCTTGTTCTACTCATATTTCTTTTGTTGGTTTCTTATTCACTTGATTGACTACTTGTTGTCTTGAGAAAGATATTGATAAGGTTCTTTCCTTAAGAACTTATAAAGGAAGCTGAGTGGATAAGTTTGAGTGCAAACATGTGAGTAGAGTGGTGAGGTCCGTCTAACATTTCTTTTGTAATTTTCCTTGTCATCTTCTATTTTTTTTGTTGCAAGCATGATTGGGGAAAAATCACCTAATTCCCCTAGGCGGGATCTTAATAGGCTTCAAATGGAGGCACTTACTCAACAATTTGAAAGAATACTTCAAAGACAACTTGAAGAAATACACGAAAGGATGGACCGACTTGAAGGAGAAAAAGTTTCGAACCGTGGGGGCAATTCTAATCATGAAGAATTTCGTCAAAGTGAACCATTCTATGATTCACCAAGAGAAAGAAGGAGGCATGAAGGGGGAAGAAGACATGAAAGAGGAGGTAGAGACCATAGACGAGAAGATGATCTAGGAGGTGTGAAAGTCCAGATACCTTCCTTCCAAGGGAGGAATGATCCTGAAACATATCTTGCATGGGAGATGAAAATAGAACAAATTTTCTCATGCCACAATTACAATGATGCAAAGAAAGTAAAGGTGGCTGCCCTTGAGTTCACCGATTATGCCTTAATTTGGCGGGGTCAATTGCAAAAGGAGAGAAGAAGGTATGGAGAGCATCCTATCAACACTTGGGGCGAAATGAAGACTTTGATGAGAAGGGGATTTGTGCCTTCCCACTACCATAGGGAATTGCACAACAAATTGCAAAGACTCACCCATGGGAGTAGGAGTGTGGATGATTACTACAAGGAGATGGAGGTGGCTTTGATTAGGGCCAATATTGTGGAGGATAGGGAAGCTACCATGGCTCGGTTTCTCCATGGCCTAAACCGAGACATTGGAGACATTGTGGAGTTACAACATTATGTGAAGCTTGACGACTTAGTGCATCAAGCAATGAAAATAGAGCAACAATTAAAGAGAAAGGGCGTTATGAAGAAATCATCTTCTCCAAACTACTCTTCAAGTTGGAAGGACAAGCCAAAGAAGGAGGGTTCTTCTTCAAATTCTAAGGAGGCAGCAAGCACTAAGAAGCCTATTCCTACTACCTCTTCTTCCACTTCTAAGAGTAGGGATATCAAGTGTTTTAGGTGTTTGGGAAAAGGTCATATTGCATCCGAATGTCCGAATAAGAAGACTATGGAGGTGAGAGATAATGGGAGTATCTCTAGTGAAGAAATTACTTCTCATTCCTCTTCCTCAAGCGATGAGGAAAATGATGGAGCAGCCTATGCACAAGATGGAGATCTCTTGGTGGTTAGGAGATTATTGGGAAGCCAAGCCAAGGAGCATGAGGAGGACCGAAGAGAAAATATTTTTCATACTCGCTGCCTTATTCAAGGTAAAACATGCTCTATGATCATTGATGGTGGAAGTTGTACCAATGTGGCAAGTACTAGGATGGTCACCAAACTCAACCTCAAGACTACACCACATGCAAGACCATATAAACTCCAATGGCTTAGTAATAGTGGTGAATTGGTAGTGAACCAGCAAGTGTTGATTAATTTCTCCATTGGCAAATATGAAGATCAAGTTCTATGTGATATTGTGCTTATGGAGGCAAGCCACTTTCTTCTTGGAAGACCTTGGCAGTTTGATAGGCGAGCTCACCATGATGGATTCTCCAACAAGTTCTCTTTTGTCCACAATTCTCGCAAAGTCACACTTGTACCGTTATCACCAAGGGAAGTTTGTGAGGATCAAATAAAAATGAGAGAGAAAAGAGAAAAAGAAGAGCGAGAGCTTAAGAAAAAGAAAGAGTGTGTGAAAAAGAAAATACTTGATTTTGAGGACAAAATTCAAAAGAAAAGAGAGAATGAGGAAAAGAAAGAGAGAAAAATAGAAAATTTGTTTACAAGAGGAAGTGAGGTGAAGAAAGCTTATTTGACAAGGCAGCCTATATTTCTTCTTTTGAGCAAGGAAACTTGCTTGGAATCTAACCCTAACTCCTTGCCTAGTGATGTTGTTGTTATTTTACAGGATTTTGAGGATGTGTTTCCCAAGGAAGTACCTCACAGTTTGCCACCAATGAGGGGGATTGAACACCAAATAGACCTTATTCCTGGCGCTTCTCTGCCCAATAGGCCAACTTATAGGAGCAATCCTCAAGAAACAAAGGAGATACAAAATCAAGTGGAGGAGTTATTGCAAAAAGGATGGGTTAGAGAAAGTTTAAGTCCTTGTGCTGTACCCGTAATTTTGGTGCCTAAAAAGGATGGATCATGGAGGATGTGCACTGACTGTAGAGCAATCAACAACATCACAATTCGGTATAGACATCCTATCCCTAGACTTGATGATTTGCTTGATGAATTGCATGGTGCTTGCTTCTTTTCTAAAATTGATTTGAAAAGTGGGTACCATCAAATTAGGATAAGGGAAGGGGATGAATGGAAAACAGCTTTCAAAACCAAATATGGATTGTATGAATGGTTGGTAATGCCTTTTGGGTTAACTAATGCACCAAGTACTTTTATGAGGCTTATGAACCATGTCTTACGAGAATTTCTTGGAAAATTTGTGGTAGTATACTTTGATGATATTTTGGTATATTCCAAGAGTTTTGTTGAGCATCTTGCACATCTCCAATCTGTCTTGCATGTCCTTAGAAAGGAAAAACTATATGCTAACTTGGAAAAATGTTCTTTTTGCACTACTCATGTGGTTTTTCTTGGTTTTGTCATAAGTTCTAAAGGAGTGCAGGTTGATGAAGGGAAAGTTAAGGCCATTAGAGATTGGCCAACTCCTAAAACTGTGAGTGAGGTTAGGAGCTTCCATGGGTTGGCAAGTTTCTATAGGAGGTTTGTGAAGGACTTCAGCACAGTGGCAGCACCTCTAAATGAAATTGTTAAGAAAAACATGGGTTTTAGATGGGGAGAGAATCAAGAAAAGGCATTTCAAACACTTAAGGATAAACTCACACATGCACCCATTCTTGCTTTACCTGATTTTTCCAAATCTTTTGAAATTGAATGTGATGCATCTCATGTGGGTATTGGGGCTGTTTTACTTCAAGATGGTCATCTCATTGCATATTTTAGTGAGAAACTAAGTGGCGCCACTCTCAACTATTCCACTTATGATATAGAATTGTATGCACTTGTTAGAGCATTACAAACATGGCAACATTATCTTTTGTCTAAAGAATTTGTCATTCATAGTGATCATGAATCTTTGAAGTATTTGAAAGGGCAAAGGAAGCTCAACAAAAGGCATGCCAAATGGGTCGAATTTCTTGAACAATTTCCTTATGTGATTAAGCATAAGCAAGGAAAGGTAAACGTTGTAGCAGATGCACTTTCAAGAAGGTATAACTTGTTAGCTACACTTGAAACTAAATTGCTTGGCTTTGAACATAGAGTTTTCCCAATTAACCCCCATTTTTGCATTAAGTGTGGCCATTAAAGAGATTTGTAACCTCCATGAGGTGGCACACACATGTGCTAAACATGATCATGTGGTACCTCATCATTGGTCACTTAATGCCAAGTCACAAATGATGTGGCATAAAGTCAAGTCAAACTTGACTCTTCCTCTTTCTCTCAAGTCAAGTCAAACTTGACTTAATCTCTCTCATGGTTGATCTAATCCAACCATTTAATTCAAGCCAATTTAATATAATGAATCTAATTCATTTAATTAAATTGATTCAATGAGTCATAATCTAAATTAGACTCATTGAACACATGAATCAACTTGGGTCCAACTCAATTAGCCCAATTAGGATTACTCTTAATCCAATTTGATTCATCAAATGAATCTAATCCTCTTGGTTCATCATATGAACCTAATCTCCATCTAATTGTCCTTAGTGTGTGACCCTATAGGTTCTTGTAACATTGGCAATGCCCTAAACCCATTTAGGAGCATAAGTAATGAGCGGTATCTAGCAACACATCATTACTACCCAAGTTAGAAGAATGTTGAGATCCAACATCACCTTCTGACTATTAATTGTGACTCCTCACAAAATATGACAAGTGTCCTTCTATCCTAGACATCTAGATTGATCAATGTGAGGCATAGACCGTGTCATCCTCTGACCAATCTAAATCTTGAACTCCAAGTAGACTCACTAAATCAAATGAGCTCAATATCTCATATTGACTCATTTGGGCATGGCCATGCACTTCGTGGTCTCACTCTATCAAGAATATCGATGTCTCTCCCGTCATATAGGAGGGATAGATCTCATCTACATCACTCACATCCCTCTGCATAATTCGTTACATACCCAGTAATCGCCTTTATAGTCCAACCAGTTACGGGTGACGTTTGATATAAGTACATAACTACTTATATAGGGAACCATGGTGACTTCAGGTCTAAGGACTAGTAGTCATACTAATAGCCACATAAGAAAGTATATGACACTTATATAACGATCCATGATACTTTCTCATGGCGAGTCATTCAGTATACATTCTCCAATGCATACCTATGTGTCAACTTGATATCTCTATATCCATGACTTGTGAGATCAAGTCATCGAGTTGACCTACATACTAGTCTTATTGCATTAACATTGTCCTTGAATGTTAATACTCGACAAGGAATGATTAAGAGTAGTGTTCCCTTATACATCTCACTATTGGTTCAACTAACCGATTGATATAAGTGAGAACCTTCCACTCAAGGACGCTATTATACTTAGTTTATTTGGCACCAATACAAGTAAGTATAATAACCAAAACAAATGCCTTTATTTATATAAGAATATGATACAACAAGTCCATAATACAATCATCAAATGATTGACTCTAGAGCTCTAACTAACAACTTTTACACCATACATAGTGTAGCAAGTGAGACTCTTAGTAGGCATAAATGAGGTTCTAACCCTAATGTTCAAATCTTGGCCGAAACCTCTAGAAGCATGATTCTAAATTTTAATGCAACATAAGGCATGGAACTTAAACTATCAATTATAGAAGATCATACATCATGAGGAAGCATAAGCAAGCATAGTTTAAGTCTAAAAACTTTCTCTAACCCTTTTCATTTCCTTTGGCCGAAACCTAAAGGTAAGACTCTAGGTTTTTAATGCAACATAAGGCATGGAAACTTAAACTAACATTATATAAAAAGTCATACATCATGAGGAAGCATAAGCAAGCATAGTATAGGTCTAACAACTTCCACTAAGACCTTTATTTCTTCTTGCCCGGAACCCTAAAAGTATAGTTCCAAGTTTTTTTTTTAAACAACATGTAGCATGAAAACTCGTAGTAACCATAGGTAACCTCTTAACTTTATCTTGGCCGAAAATTTACAAGGTAAGACCCTAGGTTTTCAAGCAACCTTTAAGCATAAAGAATATGAAAGCTACTTGTATTGCAGGTGAGGGAATACTTACTTCCTTTCGCTAAGGAAAAGTACCCTTGCTTGAGAAGTTTTTTTTTCCTAGGAAGAAGACCCCTTAGCTTGGTTTCGGCAATAAAGAAGATGGGTTTGGGATTTCGGCGGGAGAAGTAAGGAGGAGGAAGAAAGAAGAAAAAAATGAAGTTTTCCTTTCCTTTTTCTTATTTATGCTAAATGAAGGAAGAAGGCAAAATCATCTTTTCATTGGGAAGGAAGAAGGAAACTCAAACTTTTCCTTCTAAGTGAAGGGGGCCTTCACTTTCACCACCCTTAACTACAATCTCCCTTCTCTTCCTAATAGCACACCTCTGCTGGGGCTACTGGTTATCCCATACAACCACCTACCAAGAGGTTCAAGGTTCAAACCTTGGTCATGCCTCTTTTTTTTTTTTTTTTTGGTTCTTTTTGCTCTTTATTTTTGAAAAGTCTACATAAAGCCCATTTTAATCATGCAATAATTTATATAAAATTGCTAGGGATCCTATGGGTGTTACACTGAACACCCAACTCAAGATCATCAATAATAACTCATACCACTAAAGAGTCATTATTGAACTACCGCACCAATCCCATATTACATTATGGGCTTCTTCTTATCATGAGTGCATTAGTCTCCCTGTGTTTAAGATATCGAATGCCCATTAATTAAATGAGTTACTGACAACTCACTTAATTAATATCTAGTTTCAAGAGTAGTACCAGTCAACTTCATTATCATGCCGGACTAAGTCCACCTGCAAGGTATACATGATAATCCTTATGAGCTCCTCAAGGGGACACCATCAACCTAGATAACTAGGACATAGTTTCCTTCTATAATCAACGACACACCATATAAATAATATTATTTCCCAACTTATCGGGCCTATTGATTTAATGAATAAATCTCACCCATTGATAAATTAAAGAAATAAATACTAAGTATATGTGCTTGTTATTATATCAGGATTAAGAGTACATACATCCATAATAACAAAGGTTCTATTATTTTATGTAGTCAGTATAAAAAGAAACAATCTCAAATGGTCCTGCTCAATACACACATAGTGTACTAGTGTAATTTTATAGTCAAGACCAACTAATACTAAATTACACTAAAACCATTCCAATGGTTTGTCCTAATCCATCTTGGTTGTGAGCTACTATTTATAATTTAGAAGGAATAATAACATGATCTTCTGTGTGACACTACACACCTTGTTATTTACAATATAAATTAAATGGACAACTGCATTTAACTAAATGCAGACATTTGACCAATGTGATTCTTATTACAAAATAAACTACATAAAAGAACCTCCAACTGGATAAGTATTCTTTTATGGATCTGCATAAATGTGATTCTTTTATTGACCAATGTGTTTGTTAGATTCATCTGCTGGAAGTTCTTTTATGGACAACTTTTGTTCGACCATTCATGGAGGTTCAATGGCAATTGATCAACTGCCATTGAACCTCCATGAATGGTCGAACAAAAGTTAGATGGAATCTTCCTCAAAAATTCAAGAAGTGCAAGTCATATATACAAGAGAGCCTGTCAAACAAAATACAATTCAACCATCCAAGAGTTTTGAAATCCACAAGTCACGGAATGAGGAGTTCAAACATTTGGGGGCAAAGATTGATAGCATTGTTTCAAAATGGTTCCAACAAGATCCTCCTCTTACATAAACAGTGTCTAGTGAACAGTGTAATAATTTTAAGTTGAGAAGTGGTAAGAATCATGAAGAACTACTGAAGAAGGATTTGTTTAGAATTGAGGAGAAGAATAATAGAAGACCTCAAGAACTCAGTTTCATTACTCCAGGAGGTTTCCAAAGGCCACAAGTATCTGTCCTCAACGATTGATCACACCTACACTAGATAAGCAAGTTGGACCTCCTCCGCAAGATCAAAGGGAATGTGGGAAAAAGGAAGTACCTTTCCCAAGACCTTCACTAAAGGTTCCTTTTCCACAAAGGCTAGTGAGGCTCAATGAAAACGAAGACTTTGGCAAATTCTGTGACACTAATATGGTTGAGTGTAGATTTCTAGATGTATATGAAGATGAGGACTCTTCAGATGAGGATTTTGATGATAATTCAATGGATAACAAGTTTTCATATTTACCTTCCGGGTTTACAAAGTGTTATGATGAAATTAAATTTCCAGATGATGAATGTGATGTGGTAGATCAACTTTAAAATGCAAATAAAGTCAGTGATCCTCCTATAGATGATTCTCCCACTGAGGATATTGATGTTGGTTCATTTTTTGATACTTGTGTTGATGATGATGTTATGAAAGGAAGTGTAGGGAGCTGTGTTGTGGAAGCAGCATCTCAAGAATCACCTCCTTTATCCACACAACCTTCTGAGATTATGAGAGTTGCAAGGATTGAACATGTTGTGGACCAATGTGTAGGGACTTGTGTAATAGAAGGAAAGCCCTAAGAATCACCACTTTTAGAGGCACCACTACTTGAGCTAGAGTTAGAGCTAGAGCCAATACAAGATTCAGAAGTCACATCCACATGTTTAGAACTTTTAGGAATCTCTCAGCAATGCAAGGTTAGTATCCTTTGTGATCTTTTGGAAAATTTCATAGTTGTACCAATAGTAGATTTTGATGGATGTGATTTAATTTGTGATACATACTCAGTTCATCTTAATAAGGTTCTAGTTCTATCTAATATAGCATGCTTGGGAGAGGTATGTTTTTCTTTTGGGTGTGCAGATTTTCATGGGGCCGATAATTGGAAGCTCGATTTGAACCGTCTTCGACCTCCTGAAAGAATTTCCAAGAAGATAAAGAATAGGCACTCGCTCGACCTGCTGTCGATCGACAATATGCTGAGAGTTATATATAAGGCTAAATGCCTTTATGCTCGAGTAGGCTTTACAACCCGGTCGAGCATATATGAGTGTGTGGGTGCTCGCTCGGCCTGCTGTCGCCCGACAATATGCTGAGAGCTATATATAAGGCTAAATGACTTTATCCTCGTGCGGGCTTTACAACCCGATCGAGCATATATAAGCGCATGGGCGCTCGCTCAACCTGCGATCGATCGGTAAGATGTTGAGAGTAATATATAAGGTTAAATGTCTTTATGCCCGGGCGGGCTTTGCACGGACCAGCATATATGAGCGCGTGGCCACTCGCTCGCCCTTTATTTAACAGGCTATATACCTTTCCTATCTATCTGGACCTAAACCCCTCCTTCACTCACTCGACCAACCTATCATAACCCATATCACAATGTAAGAATTGAAGTCAAAGAAATTGACACTTGCAAGCTCAACCTACGTGTTGGACAAATCTTGTTTCTACATAATGTCATATATGCTCCTAAGATTCAACGGAATCTGGTTTCCGTTAGTTGTCTTCTTGATTTAGGTTATTGCATGAACTTTTATAATCATTGTGTGGAACTTTGCATTAACTCTATATTAATTGGGCATGGTTATGTAACAAATGGTTATATAGTTCTTGATGTAGAACCAAATTATAATGATGGTTATTTTTCAAACATTGCTCTTACTAGTAATGTTGATGTTAATGATAAAATTTGGCATGCTAGACTAGGACATATAGGACAAGAATAAATGAATAAATTATCTAAAGAAGGCTTTTAGGTGCTCATGCTAAGATTAACTTGTCTATATGTGAGCATTGTTTTGTTCGAAAGGCAACTAGGAAACCATTTGGTAAGGCTATTAGGGTTGAATCACCATTGCAATTAATTCATTCAGATATTTGTAGTCCAATTAATGTGAAGGCTAGAAATAGAAGTTCTTATTTCATTACATTTATTTTAGTCGTTACTTGAACGAAATTGAAAATCAATTAGAATGTAAGCTTAAAATCTTCCGCACTGACCGTAGAGGTGAATATTTATCTGATAAGTTCAAGATAATATCCCTGAAACTCCATAGTAAAATGGGATTGCTAAAAGAAGAAATGAGACTCTTCTTGAAATGGTTAGGTCGATGAAGCGCAGGCTAATTTGTCGATCTCCTATTGGGGAGATGCATTATTGATTGCAGCTTATATACTTGATCCTGTCTAAGAAGCTGAACACGACGGAGATTCGGAAGAAAGAAACCCACCGCAATGATGAAGAATGATGTCCTCAGAATACCGATCCGAGAAACCCACAGCGGATTGGGAAAGATAGAGTTACCGAGAGTCCTCCTCGCACGAAGACCCAATGACGAAGAAGAAATCCAAATCTGAAGAGAAAAAACCCAGATCCGAAGCTTTCCAAACTTCCTGCGCACAAGAGACCAACCAACAATATCGTCAGTGACCTAAGACCGGGGTGGGAATCCCTGGCTAGGCCCTCCGACGCTCAAGTCAGTGATCCTTCTCGGTGTGGAAGAAAGAGGAAGATGATGAACAGTAGCTGGAAATTAGGGTTATCAATGTATGTGCGCAAAGATGTGAACTTGTGAACTTACCTGGCCAACGGAGAGGATTCCCCCTTTTATACCACTTCATATAACCTCCGTAGTCATGAAGTGGACCCCGGTTCGTTAGAGTTTGTTATGAGATGACGTCAGTTGTGTACTTGTGGGGAATCACTTTTAAGGAATCTTTTTTGTACCCCAGATGTACCTTCTTTGTCGTTTAGCACCTGCAAAATAATATGAAAACACATTTCCCGCCAAAATATATATTTTCTATCATATAGTTATATACTGTAAGTATCTCCATTAATCATCATTTCACCCCTCCTGTTGTAATTAATTCTATCTATCAATATTCCTTATATCGATCGGAGTCACTATATTCTATCAAGTGTCTTTCCCAATCATGGGTCAATCGACTGGTCTTGACTTCTCCTGGAAGGCAGGTCTCGACCAATATTAGTCTAACTTCCTCTGGGAGGTATGTCCCGGCCGATATTATCCTACCTCCTTTGAGGTATATGTCAGTTAATGCAAATCTTACTCTTGAGAAGTATGTTTCGGCCGATATACACCTGATTCCTCCTAGAGGCATGTCCCGTCCGATATTAGTCTAACTTTGCTTGGGAGGTATGTATCGGCCAATATTAGCCTAACTCTGCCTGAGGAGTAATATACCGGTCGATATTAACCTAACTTTGTCTGAGAGGTATGCCTCGGTCGATATAGACCTAACTCTGCCTGGGAGGTATGTCTTGGCAGATATTAGCCTAACTCCGTCTTGGAGGTATGTCTCGGCCGATATTAGCCTAACTTCGCCTGGGAGGTATGTCTCGGCCGATATTGACCTAACTCTGCTTGGGAGGTATGTTTTGGCCGATATTAGCCTAACTCCGCCTGGGAGGTATGTCCCGGTCGATATTAGACTAGTTTTGCCTAGGGAGTATGTCTCGGCCGATATTAGCCTAACTTTGCCTGGGAGGTATGCCTCGGTCGATATTGACCTAACTCCGCCTTGGAGGTATGTCTCGGCCGATATTAGCCTAACTTTGCCTGGGGAGTATGTCTCGGCCGATATTAGCCTAACTTCGCCTGGGAGGTATGTCTCGGCCGATATTGACCTAACTCTGCCTGGGAGGTATGTTTTGGCCAATATTAACCTAACTCCGCCTGGGAGGTATGTCCCGGTCGATATTAGACTAGCTTTACCCGGGAGGTATGTCTCAGCCGATATTGCCCTACCTTCATCATGGAGGCACGTCCCGACCGATATTAACCTATCTTTTTGCTTTTCTTTCTTCCTTTTCTTTCCTCATCGGGAGACCCATAAAACTTAACCCATATCACTAGCCTTCCCTTCAAGTCTAGTCGAAGGAGGTGTAGATGACTGACTAGACATAAGTATGGTCCTGTCTTTTCCTACTCGTGACTCTGCTCCAGATTTTGAAATGACCTCACAGATTTTGTGTACCACTGTCTTAATAAATTAAGTATAGCAATCCTGTGAGCCTTTTTCTCCTTTAAATAGGACTACAACCTTCTTTTCACCCACAACCCTTTTCAGTTCTTTCCCTTCCTTGCCACCTTTTATTGCTAAGGCCATGGTCGTGCATCCTCCTATTTGGGGGCAACTTTTGTTGGACAAGATGAGATCTATATATGAGTTTATTGGGATTTTTGCTTCGGCTAACTCAGGGGTTCAAGGGATCGTCTTAAGAGAGGAAGCTTCATAGTTCAGATCTTTTATCCAAAGATGCAGGTGCTCTGAAGGACCCAAGAAACTTCAGAGAAATTTTTACTACTTATAGAGGGGCAGCCAAATGACCCAGGGGTATTGTGTGAAGGGCACAACACATGTCACCCTTGGGCTAAAATTGGTTGCTTCACTTGCTGAGCTCATACGGCTTGAGAGGGGAAGTGATTTTCACATTTATTTTTCCATTATGGAATGAATCAATGTTTCCCTATCTCATCGCCTTTGGGCTTTTGTTTTTTGTTGCTTTCTTCGTCCCGGGCAAAATATTGCCTCTTATGAGCCTTGACAAGCTCGGACGAAGTGGGCTATTTCCCTCTCTGCTCCATGGTAAGTTTGAATCCGGTGGGACTAAAATTTTCTAAGTGCTCTAAGAGTTTATGCTTGTAATTATTTGCTATCTGTTCGAGGTTTACTATTCCTGAGGGAAATGTAATGCTATGTATTTGATCAGATTCTAAGTGTAAAAATAAACTTTTGTAATCGTTAAGGCACTAATTAATTAATTAATTATTAAACATGCATCAAATACATAATAATTAATTAATTAATCTATTTGTGATTTAGTCATGGCCCTACTACGATCTTCTCAAGCCAATGAGAAGATCGATTGGTCAACCTAGGGTCAACAGCTTCTCCAAGCGCCTCCCTTTGACCACCTTGTGTTGCTCGTGCCCGCCTCGGAACTCCGTCTCGTGTGGACCCTCCACCGCTCCAATTTGTACATTACAATTTGAAACTCGAGTTACATTCGAGTCTAAATCTAATTTACAACAAGAATAAAAGACGAGGCACGACGCGCAGGTCGCGAATAATAAAATAAATACAACAACAACACGCAGGCCGTATTATGAATTACAACACAACCAATCATATTGGGCTTTGGGCCATGACTATCACAAATTAATATATATAATTCAAAATTATATATTTTCACAATTTTCTATAATTTTAAAATTAATTTTACAATTTTACGAGTAAAATTTCCCGGCGGTCCAGTGCGCAATCGTGGAACGGATCCCCTTGCGGGGCCAGGGGCATTGCCCTA
Source organism: Zingiber officinale (assembly GCF_018446385.1). Taxonomy (NCBI): domain Eukaryota; kingdom Viridiplantae; phylum Streptophyta; class Magnoliopsida; order Zingiberales; family Zingiberaceae; genus Zingiber; species Zingiber officinale. Next base: position 40,711,818 of record NC_056007.1, on the reverse strand, counting down.
CCCACGATCTAACCATCGCGAGGGTTCCTTTGCGATCCAACACTAAACCCGCTGTCCCAAAACGATTTGGTCGAGACATTGCCGAAAAATCTTCCGGCGGGTTCGTTTTAGCGATTTCGGGTGCGATCGTGGAGCAAATCCCTTGCGGGAAGTTCCCCTACCCATGATCTAACCATCGTGAGTTGCTCCTTTGCGATCTAATGGCACCCAAGCTCGCTGTCCCAAAAAGATTTTGGGCAAAACGAAGCCGGTTTTGAAAGATCTTTCCGGTAGCCGAAGCCTACAAGTGCCGAGACACTTGTGCTTCGCTTCTACGGAAAAATTACCCATAAAATCATAAAAAACTAATTTTTACAGAAAATCACAGAAGGTTTTATTTTTCATAAAAATAAAAACAAACTCGTACACGCCTTGCACGTGGCTCTGATACCGCTTTTCGCGTCGCGGAAACCCCGAATCGCCCAAGCCACGGATCTCGTGCAAGGTAAAACCGAACGAAAATACGAGTACGAGTTTGAAAAACTTTAATCTACAGTAGATCTACATAAGGATAAACCATTTATACCTTTGATGCGATGCCCTTCGCATTCCTGCTCGTCCAAATGATGCTGGATCTCAAGACCGTCAAGCGCCGGTCCTCTAGAAGTATCCACACGGACACACTAGATGGAGATGACCAAAACCAAGGTGTGCTAGCACCTATGTGGTTCGGCCAAGGGAGGAGAGGGAGAGGGAGAGCTTGAGAGGGAGAAGGAGGAAGAGGCACACAAGTGAATGAAAAATGAATTTCTTCACCCAAAACAAAGTGGCCGGCCACATTTCAAAATTCACATTAATTGCATTAATTGCAATTAATATGAAACCATAAAATCACATTAATTGCATTAATTGCAATTAATATGAAACCATTAAGAGAGTGGCTTTGTCACTTCCATGAGGTGGCACCCATGATGATGTGGAACATCATTATTGGTCCACCTAATGCCAACTCACCAATGAGGTGGCAAAAGGTCAAGTCAAAATTGACCTTTGGTCTTCCTTCTCAAGTCAAGTCAAACTTGACTCAATCTCTACCATGGTGGATCTAATCCAACCATTTGATTCGAGCCAACTTAATATAATGAATCTAATTCATTAAATTAAATTGATTCAATGAGTCAAAATCTAAATTAGACTCATTTAACACATGAATCAACTTGAGTCTAACTCAAGTTAGCCCAATTAGGATTACTCTTAATCCAATTTGATTCATCAAATGAATCTAATCCTCTTGGTTCATCATATGAACCTAATCTCCACCTAATTGTCCTAAGTGTGTGACCCTATAGGTTCTTGTAACGTTGGCAATGCCCTAAACCCATTTAGGAGCATAAGTAATGAGCGGTATCTAGCAACACATCATTACTACCCAAGTTACAAGAATGTCGAGATCCGACATCACCTCGTGACTACCAATTGTGACTACTCACAAAATAATGACAAGTGTCCTTCTATCCTAAACATCTAGATTGATCAATGTGAGGCATAGACCGTGTCATCCTCTAATCAATCTAAATCTTGAACTCCAAGTAGACTCACTCGATCAAATGGGCTCAACATCTAATGTTGACTCATTTGGGCATGGCCATGCACTTAGTGGTCTCACTCTATCAAGAATACCGATGTCGCTCCCGTCATATGGGAGGGATAGATCCCATCTACATCACTCCTTCCTCTACATAATTCGTTATATACCCAATAATCGCCTTTATAGTCCACCCGGTGACGTGAAACCAAACAAAGTACATAACCTTGTGTAGGATCCATGACGTGGTTCAAGAACTAATAGTCATACTAATAGCCACATGAGAAAGTATATGACACTCATATAACGATCCATGATACTTTCTCATGGCGGGTCATTCAGTATACCCATGTGTCAGCTTGATATCTCTATATCCATGACTTGTGAGATCAAGTCATCGAGCTGACCTACATGCTAGTCTTATTGTATTAACATTGTCCCTGAATGCTAATACTCAATTAGGAATGATTTAGAGTAGTGTTCCCTATATCATCTCACTATCGATTCAACTAATCGATTGATATAGGTATGAACCTTCTACTCAAGGACGCTATTATACTTAGTCTATTTGGCACTAATATAAATAAGTATAATAACCAAACAAATGCCTTTATTAATAAATAAGAATATGATATACATGAGTCCATATAATCATCAAATGATTGGCTTTAGGGCTCTAACTAACACTACCAACCCTATCGTGATCCGATTCGTCACATCTGATATAAATGCCCTTCTTTTTTATGATGACCTGACACGTACCCTTTATGGCCGCCACGTCACGTAGGTCTTTTGCCTTTCTATTACGATCCTCAGCGTCTACTGAAATACCAGTGTTCTGATCTGACGACAGTTGTGCGTTTTTCAAACCCTAAACCCTTCATCTTCTTTTTAAACCTTGTCCTTCCTTTTTTCTTCTCTAGAGTTCTTTTCCTGTTGCTGCCTTCAACCAGACTTTGTGCTCACCGTTTCTCGACGATCCTCTTTCTTGGCTCCAGTAAGTAATCCATTGTTTCCCTAGCCCCTACCTTTGTCCATGGCTGAAGAAGCAATTGCTCCTTGGTATGTCCATATGTCTTCTATCTTTGATAAGAATGCTAGATTATCCATCCGTCGTCAATATGAAATTCCTAAGGAATATAAAATCATACTCCCAACACCGAAGGATCGACCTCATCATCCCCCTGATAACTGCGTGACTTTTTTCAGGGATCAGTTGATAGGGGGCTTAAGGTTCCCCATTCCTCCTTTCTTAATTGAAATAAGTCGGTATTTTGATATTCCTTTGTAACAATTTGCCCCTGATGCATTTCGTTATCTATGCGGTACTTACATGTTGTTTCGTCTACGAGATATTCCTCCTACTCCTCAAAATTTCTTCATGTTTTCCTACCCCAACTTTTCAGAACCTGGTGTCTTCTTATTCCAGTCGAGAACTAAAATGGTCCTTTTTGGAGATATGCCATCGTCTCTCAAAGCCTGGAAATCTCGTTTTTTCTTTTTAAAGTTTCCGGGACCTATTCCTTGGTCTCATGCTTGGAAATCTTTCTTGCCTCCCTTACCCGATGTTAGAGAGTTTCATCTTCTTCCCACTTTTGCTATTTATTGTGAGAAGTTATTAGGTCATCGACTCTCGATCCCGAAATGGTTGAAGGTCGAGCTTCTATATCTATTTGGTTTAAGCCCCGTCAAACCCGATACCCACATTTCCTTAGGTAACATCTTGTTCCTTTCTTCTTGCTTTTAACTGCCTCAACTGTTTTTCTTTTTTACACAGTGGAAAGCTTTTATGATGCCTTGATTGACGAAGAAATATGCGTAGAAGAAGACCTGCTTCGTGCCAAGGAAGCTGAGTTTTTGGCCGCTATTGCTCCTCCACCCTCAATTGAAGAGCCGACTTCCTTAGCCAAAGTATCTAGCTCTTCAGGGGCTCGTGAGGTTCCTGAATGTTCTCCTGAGGATCCCGCTGTAGAGATCATTCCCAATCCTATACCCACTGTCACCTCTCTAGTGGTTGCTGCTGTCTCCTCATCTACCTCTCTTCCTTTAATTGAGCTCACGTCTCCTAGTAGCTCGGGTAAATTGATAGCTGAAGTTTCCGTAGGCAAGCGTCCAGGACGCAAACTAACCAGGGTTCCTCCCTCAAAAAGGAGGCTCATTCTTCCTGCTGATGAGTTGGTTTCAAAAGGCTTTGCTTCGGGTAGCCTTCCTTCTGATGAGCCGACACTGGCGGAGCTATATCCTTCTCTCAACTTTCCTGCCTCGCCTTTCTCCAGTGCCGGCGCCTCTGGAGATGCTTCTTTTACTTTTCCCTTGTCCATACCAACTTCGGGGTCTTTGCCTTCCTCGCCTTCCTCTTACTTAGTCTTTGCTCCCCCCTCTATTCCTACTTCTTCCTTTTCGACCGGTTCTTCTGCCATTCCTGTTCTCCCTATATTATTAGGGGGTTCTTTTGCCAGCTCTTGGGACGAAGTTCGTCCCCTTTTTGAAGAGCTTTCTATTGCTGAGGCAATTGATCGCTTCTCTCACAAGGAGAATCAGGTATGCTTATCAACGCCTATTCTTTATTTCTCAACTATTATCTTATGCCCTTTCATTACCTTTCCAGCGATGGCTAGAAAATATGGGTATCTCTCGATTACTGCACAACCTATATACTGAGAACCAGAGGTTGCGATCGGAGAATGACAAGCTAAAGCAAGAGGTTGTTGCATTGTCTTCTACTGCGTTTTCTGCTGCCGACAAGGAACAGTTCGAAGTACAAATTGGGAACATCAGGCAAAATTTAAATCGGTTACGGACCTCAATCGAGAATTGACTTCCAAGCTTGGAGAGTTAAAGGATAATTATGAAGCGGAATTGACTGAGAAGCTCAAAGCCTTACAGCTGAAAGAGGATGAGGTAGCCTTTTTGACCATCTCCCTTGATTCGGCTAAAGCTAAGGCTTCTGCCAAAGAAGATGAATTAAAAACCTCTCAGATGGCGTTGGTAGTCTACAAAGGGGGCGAGGATGTTCGTTATAAGGAGCGAGCCACGGCCATGATTGAATCCCCCGAGTTCAACAGACCGATCGTGAGGTCCATTTTATCTGCTTTTACTACAGGAGCTCAAGGGACGATTCAGCAACTAAAGGAAGAGCATTATTTATCTCGCGATCCTCCTCCTAACTTCTTAAACAAACGTAAACTAATTGAAAACAAACCTCCTGATCTGTACCCTAAGTTGACTCTAACTTAGGTTTGAGTTATTGCGATTCTGTAATGATAAATTTGTGTGACTTTGATTAATCCTTTTGGGTTGTGAATCTTACTCTTTCTCGGGATAAATATCTGTTTTCTGTAAATGTATCTAATGTTATTTGGTTTATCCTAATGCGAGATTTCCCTATAGGTCTTTTCTTAATAATCGACCGATATATATTAAGATTGATAAATACCGCCCGATATTGTATATTTTAGTTACATCTCGCCCGATTTAACACGACTTCGTCATGCTATTCTTGATATTGGTCGATTTGTATTGCTCGACCGGTTTACCATTGTATCCTCATGTCTTCTTCCGTATAGTAATTGAGTCTCACTGGGTTTTATTATAACGTATATTATCTGCCTTACTATAATAAGCCTTTTGGTCAATATATTTTGAATGGTCTTTGTTTCGACCGATTTATCAAAACTGTCCGATTTTCATCTATGGATTTCGTCTATTAACTACTATCCGACGCTTAACTTCCATTTCATCATATCCCTACCTCAAACTTATAGTTTATTGTACTAATTTCTATTTGTCTTTGTTAGGGTTTTCTGAGGAAACTCACACCTTTTTCCGAGGTAGCTTTTTTAACTTTACTTTTTTCTCCTGATTTTATTCTTCAATATTATCACCTATTTATGACTATCGATACTCCAAGCACCTTTTTCCTCCTTTTGCTGTTTCATCTTAAGGGTTTTAGCACAAGGCAGAAAGAAAGATAAGGGCTTACGAAGTTTTTCTCTTGTCTTTCTTCATCTCTCGTCTTCTTCCTTAATCCCTTTTTCTATGATTGCTTTTCCTTATGGTCGTTTCTCCTCCTGCGTGGTTTCTCTCATGTTCTTCTGATCTCACAGATACAGAAGAAGTGGACTTACAGGCAACCTATGGTTTTCCTTCCTATATCATTCGTCCTGCTCCCCCTGAGGGTCCACATCTTCCTCCCTAGGATGTATTTCCATCTTCAGGGACCAAGTCCTACAAGGTTTTAGATTTCCCCTTCACCCTTTTTTCTGCAATGTCAGCCGTTATTTTGATATCCCACTAAATCAACTCGTCCCTTAATCTTTTTCTATTTTAATGGGTTTCATTGGAGTATCGAAACTGTTGGATTTCCCTTTGTCTCCCCGTCTTTTTCATCACTTCTTCATTCCTCGCCGAGTAGATGTTTGCGTTTTCAAGTTTCAGTCTCGTTCTAAGGCCATTCTATTTAACCGCATTCCTCCTCAAGGTGAATGGTATTGTAAATTTTTCTATATGCGTCTCCCTTCTCCCCCTTCGTTTCCTGTTCAATGGATACATGACTTACCTTCACTTCCTGACACCCATGATCTTCTTAACGATCCCTCTGTTGCTTCTGCTTTACCTAAACTATGAGGAGCGAAATTCAGTTTGCCACATCTGATTGAAGAGGGCTTGATGTTTCCCTTCGGGATAGGCAACATTGACACTCCTTTGGATAGTTCCTTTGGTGAGTATAATTATTTTACTTCGCCTTTGCTGATTAGCATATCTCTTTGACAATAATGTTTATCCTCTGTATTTCAGCCGATGCTATTCTTCCGGCTTTTATGTACAGGAATTCCGCTATGACCAAATCCTTAATTAATAATCTTGGGGAGAAATGGTTGCTGGCTCGCCGATCCGATCCTAATCCCTCTACTTTGGGCTTGCTTTCCGAAGAAGAACGGCAAGCAGTGGGTGTCGCACTCATGGAAGAGGAGGAAGAAGAGCCCTTTGTTACTTTAGTTAAAAAGCCAAATCTCACTAAGGACTCTCCCTTTGGCAATTTTTTTGGTACTTTTGTGCAAGCTCCTCTTGTTCCGGCGCCTATTTCTTTTGAGAGAGGTAAGGTACCAATGACTCCCACCAATATTATCTCCAATCCTGCTCTTTGGATGATGAGGCCCGGTCTACTTATCCCTTCTTCTTCTATTATTTCATCTCCTACTGCTTCTGCCTCTGAGATGGTCGCTATCCCTCCTATGTCTTCTACATCTTTGGCATTGGCCTTGCCTCCCTTGGCTTATAGGCCTCGAGCAAAACGAACACCTTGCCGGAGATCTTCTCCCAGTGTCAGCCCTTCAGCCGGTAGTGCCTCCATAATTGCAACCACCCCTCCTACACTACTACCTTCTATTCCATCTAGTTCCTACCCTGCTCCTCCTGCCTCGACTATCCCTTTTCCTTCCATTGCCTCCTCTTCTTCTCCGTCTCCGGCTTCCTCTAATCCCCCTCCTTTATTTAAAGTGGCTGCGGGCTTACCTTCTCAATTGGGACAGCCTTCTAGTCCTCCTGGCTATGGCACTTTGCAACTGCAAGGTTTATTGGCCGAATCTTGGATGCAGGGTTATGAACAATTACAAGGCCTTAGTCTCCCACATCGAGCAGATCGCCATAGTCGTCAGGCAGTGGCTGTAAGTATTCCTAGTTATGTGTTATTAGCTTTGTAACTTCATCTTTAACTTACATTATCCTCTTATTTAGTTTCTAGCCACAAGCCTGCATATCGATCAACTACTTACAGCTAAAGATCATGAGAACAATAAGTTGAAAGCTCAACTGGAGACATTGAAGGCTGCTTCGCCTTCTTCTGGTGGTGATATGGCTCAGTTGCAAGAGAAGGTGGCCTTGCAAAATCAACAATTGGGAACCTTGAAGCAAGAATTAGAGGAATGTCAACAACTGTTGAAAGACAAAGAGATTACAGGTGGAGAGGTTACACTCTGGTCTTCGACTAGAGATTGCTTTGAAAGAGAAAGCTCTTTCAGATGTTTCTCAAAAAAGCCTTATTTTATAGAAATTAGAGAAGCTCCATAATGACTGTCTTTATGACCAAGCTCAGGACTTAGCCTCTCATGATTTCATTCTCCTACAGGAACAAGAGCAAAGGAAAGCTCAAGAAGTTGAATTGTCATCGCTTCAAAAGGAATTGGAGTAGCTTAAATCAGAGAAGAACGCTTTGAAAGATCAGAACGCCAAACTACAAGCTGATTTTCAAAATTACAAGGAGCAAGAGAAGAACCGGTGGGAGGAATGGCGTCAGGCTTATCTGAAGTCTTCAGCCTTTGCTCAGGGAATTTGTTCGTAGGATAGTAGGTGCTCTAAACCATTCTGTATCGGGAGTTCTTCAACAATTAAGAGAGGGTGGCTATTTACCCCAAGAACCTCCCCTATCTTTCATAAATCGCCGCAGGCTTAATGAAGAGCTACCCGCGGATTTGAAAGGTCCCTTTCCGAATGTTTAAAGAAATTGTTTATAAAAGACTTGTACTATAGGAACTACTAATGAAAAAACAAGTATAATTGAAGCTTGTGTAATTAAGTACTTGCAATGTATAAGAAAATTTTGATACTCATTTGCTTTTTCATCATGCTGATTTGAGAATATCCCTTCTGAAATATTTTTGGATTTGTTGAGTATAAGCTTTATGCAAGAATTCCTGGTTTGTCTTGTGAAGTTAAGCCACATCCCGATGAACTCTCCTGCGGACCACATCTGGTATATTTCATAATTCCAAAAGAATGCATAATTTCAACTGATCTCTGTATAGAAAGCTGTGTAAGATTCTTGAGTTCCGAGCTGAATGTATTATTCCAGGCAGATTTTAAATAAAGACTTCTAAATGGACAGGCCTCCAAATGAATAATGCATCATATGTATAGCATCCCTTTTGAATTCCAGCCTCACGTCCCCGTAATCTCGGCTGATTAGGTCTTGAAATTATAAGATCGCTTACTTGTGATTTGTGATGGTTTAGAAGACCCGTTCGAGTTGCAGACAATTTTGCTCAGAGATAGTTTAGAGTCTCCGGTTCCTCCTATGAAGACCCGACCAAGTTACTTCATAGAATTTCCCGATCGACTTTTGCTCTGGAATAGTTTAGAGTCTCCGGTTCCTCCTATGAAGACCCGACCGAGTTACTTCATAGAATTTCCTGATCGACTTTTGCTCTGGAATAGTTTAGAGTCTCCGGTTCAGACCCGACCGAGTTACTTCATAGAATTTCCCGATCGACTTTTGCTCTGGAATAGTTTAGAGTCTCCGGTTCCTCCTATGAAGACCCCACCGAGTTACTTCATAGAATTTCCCAATCGACTTTTACTCTATGTAGAAAATATGACTTTGATACTAACCTCTTTACAGTTTTTCTTGACCTTGCGGGAAGCTACATAGGGTACGAACCATACTTATTTCCAATGAAAATTTTCTTGATATCTGTCAATCTGTACGAACCATACTTATTTCCAATGATATTCGTGTCACGCCCCAGAGGAGTCTCTGTCCGAAGAAATTTCGGCAGCATCTCCCCTGTACGGCGGACAATCTGAAACTTTTCTACAAGCACTATATACCTCAGCCACATGCGGCTCGAATAATAACACAAATAAAAACAATCACCACGCAGTTTATATAGATATTCAGCCTCTGGCTGTCACAACCACGCAGTTAATAATAGTAATCACAAACAATAAATACTCTGACTCGAAATCCACCCTACTCAACTACACTCGTAAAACTCAAATCCGACGAACTCACCTCTTCTGCCGTCCAGGCAGGCATGTAGTAGAATAAAATCAAAATCATACCAAAAGTCCATCAAACGGAAGGATTCCATACAATATCCATATGTAAAATCCAAAACAAGACTAAACAAAGTCTGATAGAGAAAAGCTAAAATAAAATAACAACTCAAAACTAGCAGAGGACTAGCAATACGTGCTGTGGGAACTAGCCACTGGAACTGCTCCTGACAGCCTCAACCTGAAAATATATCAACAATGGAAGCGGGGTGAGTCCAACACTCAGCAGGTACAACTGATATGCATAATAAAACAAATAACAGACAACACTAATCAAGCGTAAAATCTCCGGAATACGAGAAGGATAAATGCAACTGAAACAAAATCAGGAGATAACTGTACTAACCGGGATCAAAGTACAAAGGTGTGTCGCCGACGAAGTCATAATCATGCATGTCAATCATATGTATCCATATAAATGCAACAAGTAAAGCAATCACAAACAATAAATGCAATAAATGCATATAGTGACCGTGCACTCGACACTGCTCCTGCAGAGCGACCGAGTGGACGGGATGCTGTTGTACTCCTGTCCTCGACCCCAAATCATAAATGGGGAGCTCAATGCTCTCATCTCCCACAGAGCGGAGGATATCTGCCGGCTACCACGCTGAGTCATCGACCAACGGAGCCAAACAGAGTCCACCATGCCGGCTGCTACACTAAATGCCGAGCTAAACAGAAGTGAACGATCGCCGGCTACCACGCCGAGTCAATCGACCAACGAAAAAACCGCCACACACTCGATATACCACTAATCCATGGGTGGTGGTGTGTGCAGTACATGTAACTGGCGATGGGCTCAACCATAGTGGAGCCGATAATCGCACAGCATGCAATCATGATGCATGACACTAAGCATGACAATCTCATGAATAACATAGTAATGACCATATAAATAATACAAAGTGTGTACCACTGGAAGATGTATCAGATAGAAGGTACACAAATCAGATAGGGCATCAAATAAACCCTAGATCCAGAAGATAACATAGCATGTGGTTGGGTCACTACCTAAAGCATATATGATCAGGTAAATAATATGCAGTGCAGAATAAATAAACAAGCAACCATGTAACTATCATGTAGTGACCAACCGAAACAAAATGATTACACAATCACTGCTAAATGTTAAACATATTATTATGCATATCAAAGACATAAGTCAAAGTACCCCGCCTCCAGTAAAGTGGTCCAATCCGGTAATCAAGATACTCGTCGAGATACCGTCCCGAATCAAAGTCCTGTGTCGAACATATAGATATATTTTATTTAGCTACAATTCAAATGAATTCAAATAGCTTAATAAAATCCACGAAACTAAATCAGGGAAAACCCTAATTATTCCAAATCTCGGTTTTAAATGATACTACAGCAGGGATAAATTCTTCCTCTATTCAAACCCAAATAATTATTCCTTCCATATCGGCATACTACAATTATCCAACAAATATGAACCAACAATTATATATACCAATCATACTAACTCATGTAAATCCAAATCCCTACACCATACCTCAATCTCACTTCCCCTGTTAATGCTGGAACAAAGGGAACTGGATGGAAGTGGTTGCAATGTTAGAGTTGTTCGCTGCTGGAAGGTGGCTGTCGGCTACTTGAATCTAGGGTAAACAGCTAGAGAAGAACACCTCAGCAAACCTCCCCCTGAATTCCTCTCCAATCTTGACCTAACTCAACAACAAAGAAAAGAATCAAGAAGTGAAGATCATAGATCAAATCAGGGAATAGGGACTGCTAGTCAAAACTAACTTAATTCAAGAACTAAATCCTCACCCACAAACAGAAAAAATGGAATCGAGATCCTGACTTACCCCTGGATCCCGATCAGTAAAGTGGAAGAAAAGAAATTCAGCACCCAGAAACTAGGGCATGAGGATCTGCCGGGTCGACTGTGATAGTGGCCGGTGGCAAGGGAAAAATCGGAATGTCAGCACTAGGGCAGAGAACTCGGCAGGAGAAGAAGAGGGTGATGTGCGGCTGATCAAATCTAGGGCTCGGCTCTCCAGTGAAGAGGCCTGGCTCTGTCCCGTGCGGCGGCGGTGGCAGGGCTCGGCTAGGGCACGCGGTGGCCGGCGCTAGGGTTGGTGATATGCTTCAGTTGGCGACTGCAGTTTCCTGTGGCCGGCGGTGTCGCGCGGGCACAAGCACAGAGAGGAGAAGGCTTCGGCTTCTCCCTTGGTCCGAGGCTTATGCACGCGTGGGAGAGGAGAATGAACCGCCGCTTGGTGGCGGTTAGGGCAAGCCGTCGGCGCCGGTTAGGAGGTTTTCATCCCCGTTAACTCGTCCATACGAGCTCCGAAAATTCCCGAAAAATTTCCAAAAATTCTGAAAAATTCCCTTATTAATATTCGCCTATTTTCCGGTATTTTACATTCTCCCCCACTAATAAAAATTTGATCCCCAAATTTCGTTATCTACCATCAGCAAGTACTAACAATAGATATAGAGTATAAATGTTGAACGGTAAATAAATCACATACCTCAAGTAAAAAGATGGGGATATCGAGCTCGGATCGTATCCTCAAGCTCCCAAGTAGCCTCCTCGTCTGAATGATGCTGCCATCCGACTTTAACCAACCGGATAGTCTTGTTCCGCAACTGACGCTCTTTCCGGTCCAAAATCCGTACCGGAATCTCCTCATAGGTAGGTTGAACTGAAACTGGGACATCTGTCAGCACATGCGTTGGATCAGGTACGTATCTCCGCAACATAGATACGTGGAATACATCGTGGACGCCTGCTAAGGACGGTGGTAGTGCTAACCGGTAAGCTACCGCTCCGATCCTCTCCAAGATCTCGAAAGGGCCAATGTACCGCGGAGCTGAAATACATGGTCGCCAACAGAGAACTCTAGTGGTCTGCGTCTCCGATCAGCATAACTCTTCTGGCGGTCCTGCGCATCCGACATCCTCCGTCTGATAGTACGGACCAACTCGCATCTCGCTGAACTCTATGAGGTCCCAACAATTGGGCCTCTCCAACCTCATCCTAGAGGGGGTGTCCGACAAGGTCTACCATACAACGCTTCAAACGCCATCCGGATAGTCGAATGAAAGTTGTTGTTGTAAGCAAACTCTACCAACTGCAGATGGTCCTCCCAACGCCTCCAAAATCCATAACGCATGATCTCGCAAGTCCTCAAGAGTCCGAATAGTCCACTCGGTCTGTGGATGGAAAGGTACTAAATCGGAGTCAGATGCCCAAGGCCCGCTCGCGAAACGAGACGAAACCGTGGATCTCTATCCGAAATAATACTCAACGGAACACCATGTAGTCTGATGATCTCCCGACAATACAGATCTGCTAATCGATCTAGAGGATGTGCGGATTTGGTTAATCGATCAACGATTACCCAAATCGCGTCATGGCCTCGTCGTGTCCTCGGCAATCCTACCACAAAGTCCATGGTAATGTGATCCCACTTCCACTCGGGAATAGGAATCCTCTGAAGTAATCTCTGGTGCTCAGCCTTCACTGCTGACTGACAAGACATCTAGCTACGAAATCCGCGATGTCTTTCTTCATGTCGTTCCACTAGGAACGCCTCAAGTCTCGATACATACGGGTCCGCCTGGATCGAGATCGATGAGCCTCCTGAAGTAGCTCCTGTAAGACCGGATGAGACCGAGGTACCATAATCAAGTATATAACACCCTCCTCGCCTCGTGTAAACTCGATCTGCTGCCCGGAAGCTATCCGATCGCCAATGAACTGACAATGCTTATCACCACCGAGCCTCTGGATCTTAGTCCCGATCGACGATCGAGCAACCATGGAAACCAATACCCCGCTCAGATCCTCGCCTCAAGGTCTAACTCTCGAAACCACAACCAAGTCTCAGGATCAAGTCCTGGCAAGCCAAAGTCCCTCTCGACTTCGCTGAGTGCATCGGCAACCACATTAGCTTTCCCGGTGGTAGCTCATGGTACAATCGTAGTCCTTGAGAACTCCATCCATCTCCTCCGTCGGAGATTAAGCTCCTGGGTAAAATGTATTTGAGACTCTTATGATCGGTGAGAATCTCAAATATCGTATAAATGATGACGCCAAATCTTCAAAGCATAAATGATGGCGGCTAACTCTAGGTCATGAATGGTAGTTCTTCTCATGCTCCTTCAACGAGAAGCATAAGAGACTACTGCTGTGCTACATCGTAGACAAACGAAAAGAAGCGTTGTAGAGTACAAATCCATCCTAAGGTAGAACCAAAGCGAGCCGACACTCTCCGCTCAGCCCTAAAAGTTGGTCTCGCAATCCTCGGTCCACGTAAACTTCACGCCTTCCCTGGTAAGGCGTGGCATAGCAATACGCGAGAAACCCTCGACAAAACGCGGTAATATCCGCCAATCCCGCTGGATCTCTCGACGCTCCCAACCAGGATGCCTCGATCTTCGAGGATCAACTAAAATACCTACTAGAAACCATGTGTCCGACCGAGGATAGCAGAACGCACACTTGCCGAACTTCGTATACAGATGATGTCGTCGAAGAATCTCCAAGACTATGCGAAGATGATGTGCATGCTCCTCCTGAATGCGAATAGACCAATATGTCATCAATGAAAACGATAACAAACTGATCAAGATACTCCGTAAATATGCGGTTCATCAAATCCATAAACTGGAGCATTGGTAGCTCAAATGGCATTACCAAAACTCATAATGACCGTATCGAGTATGGAAAGTTGTCTTCTGAATCTCTCACCTGATGATATCCGGATCGCAGATCAATCTTAGAATACACCGATGTACCGAGCTGATCAAACAAATCCTCGATCCGTGGTAAAGGATATTTATTTCGACGGTCACCGCATTCAGCGTCCGTAGTCAATACATAACCTCATGGTGCCGTCCTTTTCTTGACGAATAACACCGGAGAACCCCATGGAGAAACACTAGGCCGAATAAATCCCTATCCAAAGCTCCTGAAGTTGAACCTTCACTCGTTCAACTCTTTTGGTGCCATACGATAAGGAGCTTTTGATGCGGTTCCGGAATCAACTCAATAGCGAACTCCACCGCCTTCCGGGAGGCAAACTTGGCAGCTCCGGAAATACATCCGGTACTCCGACTACAGAGAGTCATGCAACCTCCGTCTCGCGATCGATCAAAGATAACGAAAACCCCGATACCATGTGACAAGAACTTTGAGCTCAGATCAAATGATCGATAAGCCGCTCTCTAATGCCGTGAAATCCCACGAGGTTGGAGGAAAGTGACCACCCTCGTCGGCAATCAACGGTAGCATGATATAATCGATCCATACCAAGTATGATATCAAACTCACCATTTCTAATACTAAAAGATCCATCAGTATTAGGTTGCCAAAATCTAACGGGCAACCTCGACCTCTGGGTGACGCCCAATGAATCACCGGACGAGGGAGACTCAATCGGGTCCGAAAGTGGGTATCTACCAACCTCCCACATAAAAGTGCGAGATATAAATGAATGCGAGCTACCAATATCTATCAAGATATCTATGTAGTAAGGCATAAATAGAAATCATACCGCTGGAAAACGGATCCATCGGCCATCGCATCCTCTCCGGGTCATCTCATGAACACGCCCATCTTTGGAGGAGGAGGAGGTACGCCACCGTCAAGCCTCGCCATCGAGGCGGTGCCGATATCGCGGAGAAGACCGAGTGTGTCCATACGGTGCACCAAGGGACCGAGTCTGCATCGCCTAAAGGCCGAGGTCGCATCCGATATTGCCCTCAGACGGATAATAAAGTCCCGAACAACTCGAGGTGCTATGGAAGCACCGAGTACTCCCAAGCATGCCAAATGTCGCCGCAGTGAAGCACTCCACCGCCGCCATGTGAAGGTTGGGCTCGCCGCCTCCTCGATAAGTTCTGACCGATCTGCCCTCCCGATCGACTCCTAAGTCATATGCCGAGTCTTCGGACAATCTCGTGCCTGTGCAATGAAAGCCCGATCGTCCCAAAGAACAGTCAAGTGACATGATCTCGACCCACATCCAAATAATGTCGTGGATTGTTTCCATCTCTGGAAGACCGAAACGCCCAAGAAGATCGCCTCGATTTCGAGGTTTACGGGATGTACCGATCGACTACGCCTACTCACCGTGGTGTAGCCCGAGGCTACTGGATCGACGATGTCCGACTTCCTTTTCCTATCCGAAAAATCTCTGAGGCGACTCAATAATGAGGGCTCGTCCAACATCTCCGCATAAGATGTGATACCAAGACCGACAAGTCTTAGTTGCAAATGTCCATCCACGAATGAATGATACGTGAACTGCCCTCGAACTAGCTCGACAAAATCCGCCAATCTCAAACTCGATTATACTCACCACTATCCGATTATTCTGCCGCAAACTCAAGAAATCCTGCGACAAGCCATCGATAAGCTCGTGGAAAGAAACGGATCTCAAAAGCCTCTCTGAACCCAGTGATGTTACGCTCACCGATGATGGAACACCGAGTAAGCCACCAAGTGTCGGTCGCGTCCCGTACTTTCTCCCACTCGAGCAAGCAATATAAAAGAAAGTCCGCCCATAGTCTCAATCCAAGACAAGGCCACACTCGGATCTCGGTCTCCGAAGAGTGTGAATCGACTCTTCATCGACTCGCCAACACCGGAATCGGCTCGTGCCAAAGTCATGAGGTGTGGTGCCGGATCAAACACTGAGCGATGCTACTGGTGGTTAAACGAGGAGGTACTCACCGGTAACCGGAGCATATGCCGGTGGCACTATAGGGTGAACATAGGTGGTTATTGGATGTCTAGAGGCAATGGTATCAAATGTGGAGTAGCTTATCCCTAATGCAAAGTGCCGAGTACACAGATGACGTGGGTCCAGTGGCGGTGCTGCACGTCGAGGTCGTGACCGGAGCGTGTGCATGCTAATGGTACCCACCGGAAATACTAAGGAGTGGATACGGTGAGGTAGGTACCTCTAAGGGAGCCGTTAGTCTGAGAGCCCGACGCACCCACAAGACGGCGAGTCGCCCTCGGCATCTACGAAGGCATCTCGTGTATCCAGAGATCCAGTGTCCTCGACGTGGTCGTCCAAAGACCACGCCTCGCAAGAATACGATCGCCTCATATCTGTTAATTTATATCACAGATATTACTACAAGTATAAACAATTACCAAAATGACATAATACCTAATTGCTGTCTGGAGATGTTCCGTCAATGTCCAGTCCCCAAAATGACCTCGGAATTCCGTACGAGAAAGAACAAACACCGGAAATCCATATAAATCCAAAACGGAAGTCCATCACATAATCGAAACGGAAAAATCCGTGCAACCCAAAATAACTGCCTAGACCAATATGTCTCGCAACTAGGGCTAGTATAAAAATGTCCAAAATACTAAAAGCAAGTATCACACCCTGCTCTGATACCAATAAATTGGTATCAGATAAATCTCAAAAATCCAACACACGGAAACCCAACAAGTATCGCCAAACTTTGGCGCTCTGATACCATATAAATTGTGTTAGCTAGAGCCCTAGAGCCAATCATTTGATGATTGTATTTTGGACTTGTTGTATCATATTCTATATAAATAAAGGCATTTGGTTTTTGGTTATTATACTTACTTGTATTGGTGCCAAATAAACTAAGTATAATAACGTCCTTGAGTAGACGGTTCTCACCTATATCAATCGGTTAGTTGAACCGATAGTGAGATGATATAGGGAACACTACTCTTAATCATTACTAGTCGAGTATTAACATTCAGGGACAATGTTAATGCAATAAGACTAGCATGTAGGTCAACTCGATGACTTGATCTCACAAGTCATGGATATAGAGATATCAAGTTGACACATGGGTATGCATTAGAGAATGTATACTGAATGACCCGCCATGAGAAAGTATCATGGATCGTTATATGAGGGTCATATACTTTCTCATGTGGCTATTAGTATGACTACTAATCCTTAGACCTGAAGTCACCATAGTTCCCTACATAAGGAGTTATGTACTTTAGTTTCGTCAAACGTCGCCCGTAACTGGGTAGACTATAAAGGCGATTACTGGGTATTTAACAAATTATGCGGAGGAATGTGAGTGATGTAGATGGGATCTATCCCTCCTATATGACGGGAGTGACATCGGTATTCTTGATAGAGTGAGACCACGAAGTGCATGGCCATGCCAAATGAGTCAATATAGGGTATTGAGCTCATTTGATTGAGTGAGTCTACTTGGAGTTCAAGATTTAGATTGATTAGAGGATGACACGGTCTATGCCTCACATTGATCAATCTAGATGTCTAGGATAGAAGGACACTTGTCATATATTGTGAGGAGTCACAATTAGTAGTCACAAGGTGATGTTGGATCTCAACATTCTTGTAACTTGGGTAGTAATGATGTATTGCTAGATACCGCTCATTACTTATGCTCCTAAATGGGTTTAGGGGCATTGCCAACGTTACAAGAACCTATTGGGTCACACACAAAGAACAAGTGGATGGAGATTAGGTTCATATGATGAACCAAGAGGATTAGATTCATTTGATGAATCAAATTGGATTAAGAGTAATCCTAATTGGGCTAATTGAGTTGGACTCAAGTTGATTCATGTGTTCAATGAGTCTAATTTAGATTATGACTCATTGAATCAATTTAATTAAATGAATTAGATTAATTATATTAAATTGGCTTGAATTAAATGGTTGGATTAGATCAACCATGAGAGAGATTAAGTCAAGTTTGACTTGACTTGAGAGGAAGATGAAGAGTCAAGTTTGACTTGACTTTATGCCACCTCATTGGTGAGTTGACATTAAGTGGACCAATGATGATGCTCCACATCATCATGGTTACTTAAGTGAAGTGCCACCTCATGGGAGTTACCAAGAGTTGTGACTCTTGGTATCCCATGGAGGTTACAAACCACTTAATTAGATGAAAAGAGTTTCATTTTGCAAGTGTAACTCTCATTCAAGTGATCTTCCTCCTCCTAAGCTCTCTTCTTGGTCGTGGGTTTCAAGCAAGGGAGAAGAAAGGAGAGTGAATCTAATCCAAGAAGAAAGGTTAGTAGAGATTTTAGAGGAGTGTGTTCTCTTCTTTTCCTTTATTCTTCTTCCAATCCTACCCGAGAGCCCTAGAGAGTGCTAGCACACTTGTGGTGCTCTCTTCTCCATCCTTGAGTGTTAGAGAACACTTCTTGTTCGTGTGGATATCACTAAAGAGTTGTCTACGTTGACAACCGAGATCCGCACCGTTGACCGAAATTGGACGGCGACGGCACGCTTCAAAGGTATAAAATGTTTTTCCTTTGTAGATCTACTGTAGATCATAGTTTGAAACCGTACCGTATTTTCAAAAGTTTTCTTCGCTCGGATCCAATGGCTAGGGGGTTTCGGGGTTTCACCGGAGGGACGGAAACCCAACAAATAAATTGGTATCAGGTTATCCCAAATATCCAAAATACGAAAACAACCATCGCAAAACCAATTGGTATCAGATAAATCACTCAACAAAACAATAGCAAGATCGATAAGCCTCTGATACCACTAAATTGTCACGGAGTCTCTCGTCCGAAGAAATTTGGCGATCTCTCGTCCGCGGACCAAACTTTCTACCACTATATACCTCAGCCACATGCGGCTGGAATAATAATACAAATAAAAATAATCACCACGCAGTTTATATAGATACCTCTGGGTGTACCACACGCTTATTAATACTAGTAATCACAAACAATAAATGCTCAAATCCACCCTACACACTCGTAAAACTCAAATCCGACGAACTCACCTCTTACGCAGGTGCATGCAGTAGTAGTAGAAACTAAATCATACCAAAAAGTCCATCAAACGGAAGGATTCCATACAATATCCATATGTAAAATCCAAAACAAGACTAAAACAAAGTCTGATAGAGAAAAGCTAAAATAAAATAACAACTCAAAACTAGCAGAGGACTAGCAATACGTGCTGTGGGAACCAAGAATCGAACTTGCGCTCTGCCTTCAACCTGAAAATATATCAACAATGGAAGGGGTGAGTCCAACACTCAGTGGTACAACTGATATGCATAATAAAACAAATAGACAACACTCATCCTATAATCATCTGAATAGAAGGATAAATGCAACGAAGAAATCGAGAGATAATCAGTTAGTAGAGCCCTAGAGCCAATCATTTGATGATTGTATGGACTCATTGTATCATATTCTTGTATATTAATAAAGGCATTTGTTTGGTTATTATACTTATTTGTATTAGTGCTAAATAAACTAAGTATAATAGCGTCCTTGAGTAGAAGGTTCATACTTATATTAATCAATTAGTTGAATCGATAGTGAGATGATATAGGGACACTACTCTAAATCATTCCTAGTCGAGTATTAACATTCAGGGACAATGTTAATGCAATAAGACTAGCATGTAGGTCAGCTCGATGACTTGATCTCACAAGTCATGGATATAGAGATATCAAGCTGACACATGGGTACACATTGGAGAATGTATACTGAATGACCCGCCATGAGAAAGTATCATGGATCGTTATATGAGTGTCATATACTTTCTCATGTGGCTATTAGTATGACTATTAGTCCTTAGACCTGAAGTCACCATGGATCCCTACATAAGGAGTTATGTACTTTAGCTTCACAAACCGTCACCAGAATCGGTGGACTATAAAGGCGATTACGGGGTATGTAACAAATTATGCGAGAGGGATGTGTGATGTAGATGGGATCTATCCTCCCATATGACGGGAGCGACATCAATATTCTTGATAGAGTGAGACCACTAAGTCATGCCCAAATGAGTCAACATGAGATGTTGAGCTCATTTGATCAAGTGAGTCTACTTGGGTTCAAGAGATTTAGATTGATTAGAGAATGACACGGTCTATGCCTCACATTGATCAATCTAGATGTCTAGGATAGAAGGACAATGTCACATATTGTGACGAGTCACAATTAGTAGTCACAAGGTCGATCTCGACATTCTTGTAACTTGTAGTAATGATGTGTTGCTAGATACCGCTCTACTTATGCTCCTAAATGAGTTAAGGTCATTACGAGAACCTATAGGGTCACACACTTAGGACAATTAGATGGAGATTAGGTTCATATGATGAACCAAGAGGATTAGATTCATTTGATGAATCAAATTGGATTAAGAGTAATCCAAATTGGGCTACTTGAGTTAGACTCAAGTTGATTCATGTATTTAATGAGTCTAATTTAGATTATGACTCATTAGATCAATTTAATTTAATGAATTAGATTCATTATATTAAGTTGGCTTGAATCAAATGGTTAGATTAGATCAACCATGAGAGAGATTGAGTCAAGTTTGACTTGACTAGAGAGGAAGAGGAAGAGTCAAGTTTGACTTGACTCTTTGCCACATTATGAGTGAGGTGGCAAGATGTGGACCAATAGTGTTGCTCCACATTATCTTGCTTTGCCACCTCATGGAGGTTACAAGCCTCCATTGCATTTAATGTGAGTTAGCCACATTAAATGAGTGGAGGTTACTCATTTGCCACATTATTGTGAAGTGGCAAGATGTGGACCAATGGTAATGGTCCACATCTTCATGATGTGCCACATCACAGGAGTTACAAAACACCTCTTAATGGCTTCACATTAATTGTGATTAATGTGGAATGGGAGTTACACTCCATGGAGTGGCCGGCCACACAAAAGTGGTGAATGAAATTTGATTTTATTCAAGTGTGATTATTACTCCTTTCTTCTTCCTCAAGCTCTCCCTCTCCCTCTCCTCCTTGCTTGGCCGAATCTTACTAAGGTGCTAGCACACCTTTGTGTGAGGTTTTCTCCACCTACGTGTCCGTGTGGATACTTCTAGAGGACCGACGCTTGACGGTCTTGAGATCCGGCAATTCCTTGGACGAGCGGGAACGCGAAAGGGCACGCTTCAAGGTATACTTCTTAACACATAGATCTAGGAGTAGATCTAGATATTTAAAAACTCGTACTCGTAATTTTCGTTCGATTTTCCTTGCACGGATCTACGGCTTTGGGTGATTCGGGGTTTCCGCATGCAACAGAAATGAAAACACAACAAACTGTACTAACCGGATCAAAGTACAAAGGTAATAGGGTCGGGATAGAAATCCTGTGTGCATGTCAATCATATGTATCCATATAAATGCAGTAAGTACAACAATCACAAACAATAAATGCAATAAATGCATATGGTGACCGTGCACTCGAACATGCAGAGCGACCGAGTGGACGGGATGCTGTCGACTATCCTCCGACCCCAAATCATAAATGGGGAGCTCAATGCTCTCATCTCCGGTACATGATGACGGGGAGGATATCTCTGCCGGCTACCACGCTCATCACACCAACGGAGCCAAACAGAGTCCACCATCCGCCACTACTTTACACTAAATGCCTAAACAGAAGTGAATCGATCACGGCTACCACGCCAGTCAATCGACCAACCTGCAGCCAGAACGCCACACACCGCCGATATACCACTAATCCATGGTGGTGGTGTGTGCATTCGCGTCGCGGAAACCCCGAATCACCCAAAGCCGTAGATCCGTGCAAGGAAAACCGAACGAAAATTACGAGTACGAGTTTTAAATATCTAGATCTACTCCTAGATCTATGTGTTAAGAAGTATACCTTGAAGCGTGCCCTTTTCGCATTCCCGCTCGTTCAAGGAATTGCCGGATCTCTAGACCGTCAAGCGTCGGTCCACTAGAAGTATCCACACGGACACGTAGGTGGAGAAAACGTCACACAAAGGTGTGCTAGCACCTTGGTAAGATTCGGCCAAGCAAGGCTGTTGGGTTTTTCGGGCCGCGAAAACCGCTTTTCACGTCGCGGAAACCCCGAATCACCCAAAGCCGTAGATCCGTGCAAGGAAAACCGAACGAAAATTATGAGTACGAGTTTTAAATATCTAGATCTACTCCTAGATCTATGTGTTAAGAAGTATACCTTGAAGCGTGCCCTTTTCGCGTTCCCTCTCGTCCAAGGAATTGGCAGATCTCTAGACCGTCAAGCGCCGGTCCTCTAGAAGTATCCACACAGACACGTAGGTGGAGAAAACCTCACACAAAGGTGTGCTAGCACCTTGGTAAGATTTGGCCAAGCAAGGAGGAGAGGAAGAGGGAGAGCTTGAGGAAGAAGGAAGAATAATGCACTCTTGAATGAATGAATGAAAATCAATTCATCCCCATTCAAAATGTGGCCGGCCACTATCTTCATGTGTAACTCCCCATTAAATGCAATTAATGTGAAGTTATTAAGAAAATGGCTTTGTAACTTCCATGAGGTGGCACCCACGATGATGTGGAGTAACATCATTGATCCACTTCAATGCCAACTCACCAATGAGGTGGCATAAAGTAAAGTCAAACTTGACTTTTAATCTTCCTCTCAAGTCAAGTCAAACTTGACAAAATCTCTTCCATGGTTGACCGAATCCAACCATTTGATTCAAGCCAACTTAATATAATGAATCTAATTCATTTAATTAAATTGATTCAATGAGTCAAAATCTAAATTAGACTCATTGAACACATGAATCAACTTGAGTCGAACTCAAGTTAGCCCAATTAGGATTACTCTTAATCCTGAGGAAGCCCTTAAGGCAAAAGTAGTAATGTCAATTTGTACATCAATTGCTTAGTAGGGAGTAACGTTCCTCAATCAAAGTAAGGAGATAATTTAAAGAAGTACAAAGTAGGGTACAGCACAGGGTAAAAAACTAATTAAAAGGTAACGCACCCTTCCTTTAGTCAGACGTCACTAGCGTTCGTCCCTTAAAACCTAGGTTGCAGGTCCTGTTGCGGAAGTCACGTTCCTTATTAGAGCTAAGGGTACAGAACTGGAGCTAAGCTTAAGAGCTAGCGAAGAGATCCCACCATCAGCAGAGGCAGAGTCGATAACGGGCTTTCGAGTTTGTTTAAGAATCCTGTAGTGATGCTTTAGTTACTACTGCTGCTTTTGCAATTACTAGGGTTGCGGGGTACTCGGCTCTTGATGTTCCTAGGGTTGCTCCTTTAGAGTACAGTGTCGATACTCTTAGAGTTCCTAGTGGACTTTAGAGCTATCACTAAGGATTTCATACTTAGTAGGCTACGGAGTAGGGATAAAGCTAGGGGCTTCGGCTTCGAGTTGGACCGGCTTAGGCTTCAGCAACTTCGGCTTTTGAGTAGGGCTAAAGGTAATCAACCAGCTCCTAAAACTAGGGCTCCTAAGCAGAATCTCGTTGGGGATGAGGCACTTGTTCCTAAAGAATCCTCTCGTTTGGATAGGAATGTAATAGCTCGACTGCAAGGAGAGGAAAGACAAAGCTACGGTCGCTCTAGTAAAAGAGTAGCGAGCAACTCTTATGCGAGCAATACAAACAGGAGGAATAAACTATAGAACTAAGGAAAGACTTCCATCATCAGCATTATACTTCTCAGCATCATCACCAGACTTTGAAGCTCTTTATGAAGCTTTTCAAGCTATACATTTAGGGCTCCTTTCTTAGTTGCTTATGTTGCTCTTTTAGTTACTGTTGTTCCTGCTACTACTGCGGCTAGAGTTCCTACTGTGACTGCTTGTACTGAGTACATTGTTACGAGGGGTGCTACTGTTGGTGGTCAGTACATTGGGGCTGCTCTTGGAGTTGCTAGTGGTGCTACTGTTGCTACTGGTGCTACTGGCGCTACTATTGAAGCTGTTGTTGCTCCTGGTGCGGGTAAGTACAGTAGGGAGACTGGTGCTGCTTTCGAGTTAAGGATTGCATCCTATTGCTTTCCTTTGATACTTCATACACTTCCGTCCTGGTGCCGGTGAGCGACCACACGAAGGCCACTAAAGGGGTAACAGTACTACTTAAAAGTAAGGAGAGAATTACCACAAGGACAAAGGAGGGTACAGGGCCAACTCAAAACAAGTCAAAATTGAGGTAAAGAAAGAGGGACAACTATAAAACAAGCACAGAGGCCTATAGCGCGCTCGAAAACTTAGGTTGGAGCTAGTCTTGGGGCAAAGGACGTACGACACTAAGAAAAGGGCTACTTTGGGGATCGAATTAGAGGAATGACTTAGGTGTTCCAGATAGAGGATAGGTTTAAGGGTAGAGGTCTCAGATATCAATGTCCTCGGGTCCGCCCAGAGTAGTGACTTCGTACATACCTTATACGAGGAAAGAAAAACTGTCCTTTCTTTTTAAAGGGGTTAAACTACAGATGAAAATTAAATCCTAGTGTTTTAATCCTAGTGCTTAGGAAAGGTTGCTGCTTTTGAGCTCTCTCACTTAGGGAAGTTGCCTTAGAGCTGTCACTGTTGATGCTTCTTAGTTGCTCTTGTCAAAGTACGTAGACCATTAATCAAAAGGAAACTTCGCTAGTCGAGTCAAAGGGCAACTTAGGTACTGAGGAAGGCCTTAGGTTCAAAACAGGGTTTCCAGGTTGCCCAGTAATACCGTCCTTGGGTTTAAACTAGGAAGGTACAAATTTATCTAACTCAGAAATTAGGGCCCTGGGCCAACTAAAAAACTAATTCTTCTATAAGGAGAAAAACGAGCTAAAACTTATATTGGGGTTCCAGTTGGGTCTTCGTACGTGGCCAATTAATCAAAACCAAACTTAGGGCCTCCATCTCGAAGGAACGCCTTTGGGGTTACGGTTTACGATATCCTCGTCCTGGGGGCTGCCCTCCATAATAGTAATGACTTCCGGGCTGTCGCCTAATTCTAGATATAGGACCGATGGTACATACCTTATAGAGGAAAGAAAAAAACCGTCCTTCTGTTTAAAGATGTAGAACAAATCTTTAAAGAGGTTGAACAGAGGGTACAAAGAATAGGGTCAAAGTTGATATAAAGGATAAATTAGGGTAAAGCCAGAACTAAAATGAAGAGGCCAAACAATCGACCTAGAACGTCGTTTTGAGCTCTTGTTGGGGCAAACCATTAAGAAAAAGCAAAGTGACTCAGCTGTTGAGTTGATCCTTGGGTCAGCGCAGACTTAGGGGTAAGCATCCTTAGCTCTTCGGCTGTTGCAATTGCTCTTAGAGTTGCTCTTGCTCTTGCCTAAGGGTACAGATACTCATCTAGGATATGAGACTTATGTCCTGCTGACGGTTAGAGGTACACCAAAGCAGATAGGCAGGTAACCGTCCTAAGAAAAAGTAAGGACGAAATTAGACCAAGGACAAAGTAGGGCCCAAGGACAACTAAAATAAAGAAAGAATTATAAGGCCTCTGGCGCACCCTCAAACCTAGCTTGGAGGTCCTTTCGGGGCTTCGTACACGGGCCATTAAGAAAAGACTAACTTCGGTGAGCGAGTCAAAAGGGAAACTTGGGTCTTCGAGATAGAGCAACGACTTACGACTTATTGGATGACCTGTAAACTGCCCGGGGATTAGTAGCTTACCTGGCCTACGCCTTTGCGGCTGTCCTCTACTCTGCCTTTGGGGATTATTGGCTTACTCGTGCCTACGCCCTTCTTATTGGCTTACTCGTTCCTCTGCCCTTGGGGATTAACACTTGTCCTAAGGCTTACCTGTCCTATTTCCCTTTGGGGCTGTCCTCTCCTCCGCCTAAAAGTTCTTCCTAGAGTATATACTACCGTTGCTCCTGTTAGTAAGTCTACTGCCGATCCTTTACAATACACTGGTGCTGAGGCTGTTGAGTCTACTAGTGCTCCTTACTAGTACACTGTTGGAGTTGCTCCTGTTGCTGAGTACAGTACTGAGGATACTGTTGCTGAGGCCACTGTCGCTACTGATGCTGCTCTTGGCGCTAGGGATGCTGCTATTGGAGTTCCTACTATTGAGGCTTTCAAGTAGGGAACAACTAGGGACTCGCCTTTTGAGTTTGACTCAAGGAATGTACAACCCGCTCCTAAAGACTATGGCGCCTAAGCTGTATGAGCTACTTCCTATAGAGTACACTGTCGCTCCTCCGCTTTGGATTCTCTAAATCCTTCGCTAAAAGGTTGCTACTTAGTAGATTAGTTGCGAGCAACTCTTATGCGAGCAATACAACAGGAGCAATAAAGAAAAGTAACTAAGGACATACTCACATCATCAGAATCATTAGACCTCGAAAAAGAAGCTTACTTAGGCGCTCAAAAGAAGGACTACTTAAAAGTAGCTACTACTGCTCCTGTCTTAAAAGTAGCTACTACTGTTGCTCCTATACAGTAGACAATGCCGCTACCGATTTTAAGTACAAGGAGGCCGCTAATGATATATAGTCTATATACTCCGTTCCTGCTACCAAGAGGGCCAATGGAGCTACTATTGCTATAGAGTCCACCACTACTGCTTACTCTAGTGTATACGAGGGATCCGGGTCTTGCTGAGTACACTGGTGCTAATACTATACTCTTCTGAGGCCAGTACTGAGGATGGTGACTTTCCTACTGTTGCTACTACTGACAATTTAGAGGACAATGGGGCTACTCCGAGAGTTCCTAGGGTGACGGTTATAGGGTCTTCGCCTTTTGAGTTGTGATACAGGGGCTTCGGCTTCTTAGTAGGGCTTCGCCTTTTGAGTTTGACTCGAGGAAAGGGTTAATCTTACACTTACATCATTATACTTGTCACTTGAGGCTTCTTCCCTTGGGTTTCAACTCTCCAGGGGTTTTGACCGTCCTTCGGTTGAAACGACGAAGGAAAATCAAGGAACAGACAAAGGAGGGCCAGAACTCGAAAAACTATTATTCTATAGGCAAACACGCGCTAAAAAGTAGTTTGTATATCCCGTTGGGGAAAAGTACGCAAGCCCTTAAGGGAAGATCAAACTTCCTGGATATCGTTCCTCCTTCCCCCCTGGCCCCCCTCAGGGGGTTCCCCACTAAACGGATAAAGGACAGGACAGAGCTACTGGAAAATCCAAAACTAGGTTTCCAGTTGCTCCTAAACAGTACACTTAAGATAAGAGTTACGAGCAACTCTGTAGCGAGCAATGTCATCTAAGCAAATCAGAGAGAGGGCATATATCATCAGCATCACCAGACTTTGAAGCTCTTGTTGAAGCTGCCTTTCAAGCAGACCTCTCACTTGAAGAAGCTCTTGTAGTAGCTGCCTTTCAAGCTGTACATTTGAGGCTATTGTTGTTAGTAGCTTACCTTGATGAGGCTATACTATAGAGGGGGCTACTAAGGCTGCTACTCCGCCTATTACTACTATACTCTATTACTGGGCCTACTGGTACCACTACTGGGGATAGGGATACTATGGATACTACGGCTGCTTCTCTGACTATTGATACTACTCGTGCTGTTACTGTTGCTACGGCTGCTACTGAAGTGACTCTGACTAATGGGGCTAGTGGTGTAACTACTATTGAAGCTGCTCCTAGGTAGGGCGACTAGTGAAGCGGCTACGGCTCCTAGTGGGGCTCTTTTAGTTCCTGCTCCTGGGGATGCTACTGGTGCGGCTAGTGAGTAAAGGGAAATGTACACGGGCCTAAAAACCACCAAATTGCCCTGTTCGAGTTACAGAAGAGCTACTAGACTCTCCCCAAGGATTATCCACGATAAGGTGAGACGATAGTCGATTGGAGGACAAACGAAAGACAGGAAACATATAAATACAAAACACCCCGAGGCTATTACGATAGGTGAGCAAAAGTTTAATTCAAAGAACTTTGAAGTTGGCGATTGGAAAACCCAAGGGAGAGGACAGAAATAAAACAAAGGAACGATAGAATCACCAGCACCGGAACTAAAAACAGAAGGAACAACCAGAGCCACAGCAGAAATAATCAGAATGAAAATAGAAAGCACTATGGCACGCAGCCATACAACCTAGGAAAGAGCTAGTAGTAGAGCTACAGTAGTGGAAAGAACCTAGGAAAGAGCTAGTAGGAGAGCTACCTAGTACAGAGCTAGTAGGAGAGCTAGAGTAATGGCCAGAAAAGAAGTAACTATGTGGGGGACAAGAAAACCAACTGACACAATAGAGGTACAGAGACGAGCTACTTAGTAGGGGTACGGCTTTGGAAGCTGTTCAACTAAATGAGGCGGAGGCTCATGCAGTTACTCGAGCTAGGGATGCGGCTAGGGAGGCTACGGCAAATAGGGTGAAACACCTAACGCAAAGATTAAGGCCCTAAACTCCAAACCTACGGGGGTTCTCAATAAACGAGTAATAGAGGGCACCCCGAGGATTATTGTAGATAAGGTGAGATGATAGTCGATTGGAGACAATAGAAAGGACATAAGGAAAACAACTATCACACACCCCGAGGGTATTCCTGGATAGGGCTCGACCAGACCCCCTAACATCAGCGGAATTTCATGGCCTCAAAGCCATAAAATACATATGATGGTTTTTTGGGTGTTGCTTTGGGAGAGGGGAAATATACAAGGAAAGGTACTAAATAAAACCTTACGGGCATACAATCACCACCAGAAGCTCAAAATAAAGTAGGAAGCCAAAAGAGAAATCAGAATGAAAGGGTCTATGACTATGGCTAGACAGAAAACAACCTACTACAGAGCTAGTAGAGCAGCTAGTAGTAGAGTACTAGTGGCTAGAACCTAGGACAGATCTGGAGCTACTAGAGTAGGGGACAAAACTGATGACCGGGTAGGGGGGAGTGAGTACAGATGAGCTACTTACGTGACGGGGGTACGGCTTTGGAAGTTGTTCAAGTAGTATAGGCTGCTGTTACAGTTACGGGAGCTAGAGGGCTTGTTGATAGGGCGGTTACTGTAGCTGTTATGGTTACTGTAGCTAGGGCGGCGTCTAGGGCGGCAGCTAGGGGAAGGGCTGAAGGTGAAAACCCCTTGTTTTTCGTTTAAACGTAATTTTACCTAAGGCTGTGGTCCCAAAGTTGTACAAAAGGTGAAAACACCGTAACAGCGTGAAAAGATGGTCAAAGTCAATGGCTGAGCTAGCACCAGGTCGTCAATGGTACACCATTTACGTAATACTATATAATTTGCTGCAGATCTTTCGTAGTTTTGAATGAAATACCATGAACAACTGGAAAAATCTTTCGTAGTTTTGAATAGCCATTCACGACTTGCTGGGGATCGACCGTCAATATGAGGGTCAGAGTCAATGGCCTAAAGCCATGTTAGACTGTTGCTGGGGTATGAAGTCAGGATAGAGCTCGACTGATAAGGTAAGAGTAAATGGCCGTTGAGCCATAAAATACTGCTGATGGTAAGAGTAAATGGCCGTTGAGCCATTTACGACTGTTGCTGTGGTTGCTGTGGAGTGAAAAGCCTTGGTAAGGTTAACTAGCTACTTTACTCACTGCACTCGAAAAAGATAGCAAACCCACTATAGCGACAATCGGTCGGCTCCTACGGGTGGAGCCTCCCTCGCCTAGTATAGTTGCGCTTTCTTTTCTTCTTCTTGGTCTAGTCTATCTACCCGTCTCTAAGCCCCTCACTTTCCCTTTTTTGTGTACAGGTCAGAGGCTTGTGCGGCTAGCGTAGCTAGCCCTATCGGAAAGAAGAAAGAAGAGGCTAATGCACCTGCCCGGCAGTGGGTGGATTCAGCTCGATCACTGGGATAGGAGTTTTTTTTATCTATTTTTCATAAAGCCTTGGTGCGAATGCAATTATGAATGGGAGGGAGCAGCTTCAATAGCTTTGGCTGTGAAAACTCTTGGTGAAGGAGCATCAGTGTCATCAGTTCACCGGCAGGACAAATAACTACTAGGTTTGTGCCAGAAAAGCGTCTTGCCTGACGATCAAGGGAAAGAGTGGAAAAAGAAAGAGATTCATCAGCTATGGAATCTGACAGGTATCGGTATTGAACCGAGGAGCTCATATAACAGCAGCGGGACCAGTAGAGGGGGCAGTTCACAAAGCATCCCGTGGTGCGCTTCGATCCGAGGGGGAAAAGTCTCGGGCTTAGAGGTATGGATGGTCCCCACTAAGGCTTGCCTACTGCTTTGTTACCAGAACAGGATCGATTGAATCTTTTACCAGTGCCCATGCTCCTACTCGGCTGGTGCCAAATCAAAAAAAGAAGTTGAAGCTTGCCCAGTAGGCAGTTAGATGTAACCATGCTGGCAGTACTATGATAGCCTTAGAGCTTGAAGGTCTCTGTCCCTAGGAACGTGATGCTTAGGTGCCAGGTTGCGCCTGTGTGATATGATATTGATCCAGGCTTTCAGTCGAGCCACCTTTCTACCGATTCCGATATAGCCTGTGGGTGTGGAAGGGGCCTATCCGCCTCGTCCCTCATCGCTTGTTCGAGAGCTATAACTTCACCGGTGAGATTGCTACTTACTAATAGGGGTTCCGATCTCTGTAAACTGTTCTCAACACGTATCTTTTCTAGAGCCTTCCCCTTCCGCAGTTTCTGAATCTGTTGATTTTGATGAACGTTGGTCTATCGTATCGTCAACTCGTTCTTGACAGATCCGATCGGGTGTTCATAATCTGAAGTAAAAGGATTCGAACCCCGGTACCAAAAATCGATGGAAGTGAGAATATTTGTAAAATACCGAAAAAAATAGGCGAATATTAATAAGGGAATTTTCTGGAATTTTTGGAAATTTTTCGGGAATTTTTCGAAGCTTGTATGGACGAGTTAACGGGGATAAAATTTGGGTTCCGGAAAAGCCTGTTTAGGCTACCCATTTAAGCGAGGAATTGTTTCTTTTATAATTCCTTTTTATTTGTTTATTTTTCTTATTTCTTTTCCTTTATTTCCTCTCATCCTCGCCGATTCCCTCATTTCTCTGCCGAAGCTTTGCCCGAGTTTTCTTCTCAGCGTCTTTGCCCTAACCGCCGGTCGCGGCGGTTCCCCTCTTCATCGTCTCTTCTTCTTCTTCCTTGCCTCTGTCGCCACACCATTTGTTCCAGTGCCGACGCCACCGCAAGCTCTACCTCCGATCTCACGCGCGCCACCGGTGACAGTCATCTTCCTCTTCTTCTTTCCGAGACATTGCCGAATCACCTCTGCAGGCCACTGGTCCGATCTAGCGCCAGCTAACTCCCTGTGCCCTAACCGCCAGCTACCGAGAGCCCTCAGACCACCGCCGACTCTTGACCCGAGCACCACCGCCGGCAGCCCGAGTCCAGCAGCTGCCGAACTCACGTGCCCTAGATTTTTTTGGGTCCACTTGATCACAGCACTAGTTGGTCTTCTCTCGCCGTTGCTCGTTGCTTAGGTTCATCACCACAGTAGCGTTGGAAAGGAGCTTACGAATTTGGTTTTGGTAAGGTTTGGTAGGTACTAGATTAATTTCGTGTTCTATATGGATGTTGAGTGACTGAGCATTTTTGTCTCTTGCTCACCAGGGGTAACCAGTGTTGAATCTCAATCTGGCAGTGGTGAATTGTTGGTTTTTTTTTTTCTTGATCCGAGCAGCGAGGTGAATTTGCAGCAGGTGAGGTATTGATTTTGGGAATTTAGGAATTTGATCTTGTTGTAGCGTATACAGATTTAAAGGTTAGGAAATGAAATTGGATTCGAATTTATTATGTTAGGCCGGATATATATGTATAGACCTTGATCAATTGAATGGTAGAAGGGTTAAGGGTAACGAAGTTAACCCTAATTGATTAATTGGATTAGAATTTAGTTTGACTAATTGTTGTATGATAGAATTAGTTAAACTAGACATTTTTGTTTGATACCGCAGGACTTTGACGCGAGACGAGTATCTCGGAGTCAGATTGGACCTTTCTATTTTCGGAGGCGGGTACTTTTGACTTATTGTCTTTGATATGCTTAGTAATTAAATTAACAAGATGCATTAATTGTGTTTCTTACTTGTTTCGGTTAATCACTGCCCAACACATGCTACCTGTTGATTGATTATTTGTTTACATCTTGTATGGATATGTACCTGATTTCACATGCTCATGGGTAGTGATATAACCATATTTTACCATGTCAGGACCTAGGTTTGATGCTTTATATGATCAGATACCTAGATATGATTCATTTGCTTTGGTGCACATTATGATATGTCCAGAGTTTGGTTTAGTATATTACCATGTTTAGTGACATGCACCATTCGCATGATTGCATGCTGAGTGATTGATTGCTCCTTTATTGTCGAGCACTTTGCCAGCTTCATCACTGTTCGGTGCTCCGTTGTGACGCTCATGGGTAGCGGGACACAGCGTGGTAGCACGTCAGTTTGACTCTTCCGGTGCTCCGTTGATCCGCTCATGGGTAGTGTGACGCAGCGTGTAGCACATTAGAGATCCCTCCCGTACCGGGAGTTGAGAGCATTGCGCTCCCCCATTTATGATTTGGGGTAGGGGTACGTATGTACTCCGACAGCATCCCGTCCACTCGATAGTGTTGCAGAGTGCACGGTTGTCACAGCCCTACCCACTCGGTCCCACTGTTGTTGTGAGTCGGCTGACTGGCGTCAGGGGTGACCATGACATTGGCATCATATGCATGATGCATTTATTGTTTGTGTTTGTGTTTGTTGCACTTATATGCTACACATTGCTTGGATACCTTGATTGACATGCATACAGGTCTTCTATACCTTTCGGACTGTTTGTCCTTTTACCGGGTCCTGGTTAGTACAGATTCTCTCCTGTCTTCTTCGGTTTGTAGTTACCTTTGTTTTTATCAGGAGACTGTACGCATGATTAGTGCTAGGTGTTATTTCTTTACTTTGCATATCAACTGTACCTGCTGAGTGTTGGACTCACCCCGCCTCCATTGTTGATATTTTCAGGTTGATGCTGTCAGGAGAGAGTTCCAGTTGCTGGTCCCTGCAGACCTCGAGGATGTGATTGGTTTTTTTCGTTTGGTTTCCTTTTCTGTTCTAGACCATTTGAACTTGTTATGTTCTGGATTTATTTACTTATGGACATGGTATAGATTTTATTATATCGATGGATTTGGATTTGGTTTTTATTCTACTACATGCCTGCCTGGATGGCAGAAGAGGTGAGTTCGTCGGATTTGAGCTTTACGAGTGTAGTGGAGTAGGGTGGATTTCGAGTCAGAGTATTACTATGTTGTTTTACTGTTTAATTATCTTAACTGCGTGGTAGTAACAGCCAGAGGCTGAATACATATATAAACTGCGTGGTGATTGATTTTATTTACTGTTATTATTCCAGCCGCCTGTGGCTGAGGTATATGAGATGTAGAAAAGTTTCAGATTGTCCACCATACAGGGGAGATGCTGCCGAAATTTTCTCGGACAAGGACTCCTCTGGGGGCGTGACAATATTATTGAACTGCTTCTCCTTGGCAGTCAAAAGTCAACTCGTCTACATCGACTTCTCGTCGTCGATTACTTGCCTGAGCAATTCTCAGCCCAACTCTGTCTCAATGCCCTCTTGGCAAGATAAGCCATCAGTCAGCTGTACAATGTAAGGATCACATTCAACTTCCCAATCCGTATTCCTCAAGCCCTCATGCTCGAAGCCTATGAGTCGTTATAAACCATGCCAGCTCCTTTCCCAACGACTGCCGCTCACTTTGCAAAGACACTGCAACTGAGCACTCAACCTCTCTTCTTCATTTTTTAAAAAAGTCTAAAGGTAGCTAACTGTGTAAATCCTGACTTTAAGAAGTAAGCAAGCGCTAAAAGTCCCCCACGGAGCGGTAAAGAAAATGATATTAGAGGTTCACTAGTGACTGGAGTGAAGTCGTAACTATAGAATAGAATCTCTCTCTTTCCTTCGAAGGTCAGACTTTTTTGGGGTCTAACAACCACTGCATACCCTTATTTATGGACCGATTCACTCTGCGTAGGAACTTAGGCCTAAACTTCTTTCGAAACTTGACAGAGCGGCCTGTGATGGAGTGGGACAGACTGAGTTAGATTTTCCGTCGTGGTACACCGAGAAAAAGAATGACCGTACCGAGGAATTCTACCGTACTCCGTGCAGGGACCCTTCTAAACCTGGTTAATGAAATTTAGACTATGGAAGTCCGCTCTTCGTTGGGGTGCGGCACGCGGCTACGATCCGGGTCTCTCTTGAACCAGCGGTGCTTCGGAGGATACTGTACCACTCAAAAGAAGGGTGGGGTTGTGTCAATGGTTCGAATCCACTGGAAGTGAACCATGTCAAGGTTACGGGGTCATTTTGCCGAGTCTATGGCCGACTTTCGTCTCTGTTCGACCAGTGGGACGATGCCGGGGAGAGAAGTGACCATGGAGACGAGAAACTTTCGTATGCCTCTTTTAATCAGGCGTAATCCATCGTACTAGAGCGATCCGGTACATAACCGGTTATTTCCTCATTCATGATAGGATGGCCTATCTTATCAAGTGCTAACAACGGGCCAAGATCAGCTGGAGGGGATTGAAGAATCGTCAGTCCTCGTGAACAATTCTGAGCAAAATTTGCAAGAAAGTCTGCACACCGGTTCCCTTCACGAAAAATATGCCGAACCTCCTTAACCCAACCCTCCTCCTGCACCAATGCAATGCAATCTAAGACCAGACTTGAGCACTGATGTGTGACCCCCAAACCAGTCTTGAGAAAATGAACCACAACCGAAGCATCAAGCTCAACAATCACTTGAGTTAAACCAAGTTGCTTAGCAAGCAACAACCCCTCTTTTATACCCCATAACTCCGCTGAGAGATTGTCCGTAGCCCCTGACTACAAAAACCCCGAATCCACTCACCTTGGCTATCTCGGAGGAGACCTCCTGCTGAAGCACATTTTGAGCTATTCTTGATAGCTCCATCAGTATTTAAAATGAAAGCATGAGGATCTGGAGCTCGCCAAGCCACCCAACGCACCATTCGACTAGAAGCCACTTTACGTTGCATGGCAGTGTGCACCTCCTTAGCCACCATACGAGCACGATGCCACACCCGACTTGAGTGCCCCTCTTCATTTCGAAAAAGACGGGCAAAATCAAAATTGATTTGAACGAGAACTTTGTCATTCCCGCCTACTATTCCAAATCCACTAATTAATTCATTCAACATGGGATTTGCTGCATCTTCCTCGTAGATTGATATCAAGTAGGTGTAGTTCTGAAGGGCACCCTCTTTCACTGGAAACTAGCATTCAAGTTCACTTACCAATCATCATAGGCGCTGTAAGCCAAGCAGGTCTTGTTTGCGTATCATACGTCATTCTAAAGATAAGTCAAGGGCATCATTAGCTTCAACTAAAGAATCAGTCGAAACGGACACTGAAGCTACATCCGCAACAGAGTGAGTAGACAGGTGTGAGTGTTATGGATCTAGCTCTTCACGAGCTGCAGAGCTAGACAAGCAAGCAACAAGGCTCTTTTCAGCCTTTCCGAAGGGTCTTTATCCAATGAAGCTTTCCCCTTTACTGCAGCCGGTGGATTGGTCTTTCTTTATAAAAGTTTTCGGTGCTTGAAGTGTTGGGTTCTTCGGGCCACGAAAACCGCTTTTTCGCGTCACGGAAACCCCGAAGGACCCAAAGCCGTAGATTCGTGCAAAGATTCGTATACAAAATTCGAAAAACTATTTCTTGTACGAGTTCAAAAACTGATCTACTACTTAGATCTACGAGAAAAATGTTTACCCTTGTAGCGATGCCCTTCGCGTTCCCGCTCGTCCAAATGATGCCGGATCTCAAGACCGTCAAGCGCCGGTCCTCTAGAAGTATCCACACGGACACACTAGATGGAGATGACCAAAAACCAAGGTGTGCTAGCACCTATGTGGTTCGGCCAAAGGAGGAGGAGAGGGAGAGGGAGAGCTTGAGAGGAAGAACACAAGGAAGAAGAAGAAGTTACACCACTTGAATGGGAAAAAATGAAATTCACACCCAAAAACCAAGTGGCCGGCCACTTTCAAAAACACACCAATTAATTGCATTAATTGCAATTAATATGAAACCATTACCAATTAATTGCATTAATTGCAATTAATATGAAACCATTAAGAGAGTGGCTTTGTAACTTCCATGAGGTGGCACCCATGATGATGTGGAACATCATTATTGGTACACCTAATGCCAACTCACCAATGAGGTGGCAAAAGGTCAAGTCAAAATTGACCTTTGGTCTTCCTTCTCAAGTCAAGTCAAACTTGACTCAATCTCTACCATGGTGGATCTAATCCAACCATTTGATTCGAGCCAACTTAATATAATGAATCTAATTCATTAAATTGAATTGATTCAATGAGTCAAAATCTAAATTAGACTCATTTAACACATGAATCAACTTGAGTCGAACTCAAGTTAGCCCAATTAGGATTACTCTTAATCCAATTTGACTCATCAAATGAATCTAATCCTCTTGGTTCATCAAATGAACCTAATCTCCACCTAATTGTCCTAAGTGTGTGACCCTATAGGTTCTTGTAATGTTGGCAATGCCCTAAACCCATTTAGGAGCATAAGTAATGAGCGGTATCTAGCAACACATCATTACTACCCAAGTTACAAGAATGTCGAGATCCGACATCACCTTGTGACTACCAATTGTGACTACTCACAAAATAATGACAAGTGTCCTTCTATCCTAGACATCTAGATTGATCAATGTGAGGCATAGACCGTGTCATCCTCTAATCAATCTAAATCTTGAACTCCAAGTAGACTCACTCGATCAAATGAGCTCAACATCTAATGTTGACTCATTTGGGCATGGCCATGCACTTAGTGGTCTCACTCTATCAAGAATACCGATGTCGCTCCCGTCATATGGGAGGGATAGATCCCATCTACATCACTCACATTCCTCTACATAATTCGTTATATACCCAGTAATCGCCTTTATAGTCCACCCAGTTACGGGTGACGTTTGACGAAACCAAAGTACATAACTCCTTATGTAGGGATCCATGGTGACTTCAGGTCTAAGGACTAATAGTCATACTAATAGCCACATGAGAAAGTATATGACACTCATATAACGATCCATGATACTTTCTCATGGCGGGTCATTCAGTATACATTCTCCAATGTATACCCATGTGTCAGCTTGATATCTCTATATCCATGACTTGTGAGATCAAGTCATCGAGCTGACCTACATGCTAGTCTTATTGTATTAACATTGTCCTTGAATGTTAATACTCGACTAGGAATGATTTAGAGTAGTGTTCCCTATATCATCTCACTATCGATTCAACTAATCGATTGATATAGGTATGAACCTTCTACTCAAGGACGCTATTATACTTAGTCTATTTGGCACTAATATAAATAAGTATAATAACCAAACAAATGCCTTTATTGATATACAAGAATATGATACAATGAGTCCATACAATCATCAAATGATTGGCTCTAGGGCTCTAACTAACAATCCCCCAGCACTAGTGCCAATCAGTATAGGATCTAAGGCCTAAAGACCTAGTGTGACCATCATGCTTCCTCTGTGCCAAAGCCTTGGTCAAGGGATCTGCGATGTTAGCCTCTGTAGGTACTCTGAAAATCTTCACATCTCCTCTATCGATAATCTCTCGAATGAGATGGAAGCGCCGTAGTATGTGCTTGGTCCGCTGGTGTGAGCGAGGTTCCTTCGCCTGTGCTATAGCTCCATTGTTGTCACAATAGAGCTCAACTGGGTCAGCGATGCTAGGAACCATCCCAAGTTCAGTGATGAACTTGCGGATCCAAACTGCCTCCTTTACGCCTCCGATGCGAATATACTCGGCTTATTGTAGAATCGCCATCGATCCCCGTCGAACTCTTCCAAATGACAGACCACCATTAATGCAAAATACGAACCCCGATTGCGATCGGTAATCATCCCGATCGGTCTGGAAGTCGCATCACTGTAACCCTTACGCTTAGCTCATCATTGCTCCATATATCAAGAAATATTCTTTAGTCCTCGTAAGTACTTAGAATATTCTTGACCGCTATCTAGTGACTTTCACCGGATCTGACATCTGCTCGTCATGCTCTAAGCATACGAGACATCAGGTCGAGTACACATGGCGTACATGATCGATCCTATGGCCGAGGCATAAGGGATCTGATCCATGCGGCCTCCTCTCTAGAAGAGGGACCTTGAGTCTTCAAGACTCACGCCATGTGACATCGGCAGAAATCCTTCTTGGAGTTCTGCATGGCAAACCAAGGAGTACCTTGTCAATATATGTACTCGACTTAGGCCAAGCAATCTCTTAGATCTATCTCTATAGATCCGATCCCTAGAATGCGGATGTCTCACCTAAGTCCTTCATTGAGAAGCAACTCCCTAGCCAGGTCTTGACAGACTGAAGCATAGGGATGTCCTTCCCAATGAGTAGTATGTCATCCACATATAATATGAGGAAGACAACTATGTCCCCTACAACCTTCTTGTAGACACAAGGCTCATCTTCGTTCTTGATGAAACCAAACTGTTTGATCGCATCATCAAATCGAAGATTCCAGCTCCGAGAAGCTTGCTTTAGTCCATAAATGGACCTATGCAGCTTGCATACTCTGCTAGTATGCTGTGGATCTACAAAACCCTCAGGTTGTGTCATGTACACATCCTCGAGTAGGTTTCCATTCAGAAACGCGGTTTTGACATCCATCTGCCATATCTCATAGTCATGGTAGGCTGCAATAGCAAGCATGATCCGAATGGACTTAAACATCGCCACTGGAGAAAAGGTTTCATCATAGTCAATACCATGAATATGCTTGAAACCTTTAGCTACCAAGCGACCCTTATAGATAAGTCCATCCATGTCAGTCTTTCTCTTAAAGACCCACTTGCACCCAATGGGTTTTACCCCTTCAGGTGGATCAACCAAAGTCCATACTTGGTTGGTGTACATGGATTCTATTTCGGATCTCATGGCTTCTAGCCATTTCTCGGAATCTGGTCTCATCACAGCTTCTTGATAGGTGGTAGGCTCATCCTCTATGAGCACAATGTCATCATGGTCAGACAAGAGAAATGAGTATCTCTCAGGCTGACGACGTACCCTATCAGACCTGCGAAGAGGTATGTCTACATGAACTGGTTGTTGTTCCTCAACTCCTTGTGGAACAACATCATCCACAACACTTTGTGGTTCCAGTTCAATTTCCATCGAGGCATCAGTGCTATTGTTCGCATCTTGAACTTCTTCAAGATCGAACGCGCTCCCACTAGTCTTTCTAGAAACAAAGTCCCTTTCTAGAAAGACCCCGGTCTTTACCTTGTGCTGACTGGGAATGTAGAATAATATCCCTAGTTTCCTTGGGATATCCAATGAAATAGCACTTGTCGGATTTGGGTCCTAACTTGTCCGAGACTTGACGTCGACGTAAGCCTCACAACCCCAAATCCTCATGAAAGACACCGGGCATCTCCCAATCCATATCCTATATGGTGTCTTTATCACGGCCTTGGATGGAACTCCGTTGAGAATGAAAGCCTGTGTCTAGAGCATATCCCCATAGATATGGAAGATCTGTGTGACTCATCATAGATCGTACCATATCTAATAGGTACGATTCCTCCTTTCGGATACACCATTCCACCGTGGTGTTCCAGAGGAGTGAGTTGGGATAGAATCCCACACTCACCTAAATAGTCACGAACTCATGGCTTAAGTATTCTCCACCTCGATCGGATCAAGTATTTTAATACTCTTGCCAAGTCGGTTCTGTACTTCATTCTTGAATTGTTTGAACTTTTCAAAGGATTCAGATTTATGTGTCATCAGTACACATAACCGTATCTAGTCATCAGTAAATGTGATAAAGTATCTATAACCGCCTCTAGCAATGACATTGAAAGGGCCACATACATCACTATGTATGAGTCCTAACAAATCCTCTCTCGCCGTGCCCACTAAAGGAGTCTTGGTCATCTTGCCTCGTGGGCATGACTCGGATATCTCATATGATTCAAAATCAAATGAGTCCAAAGAACCATCCTTATGGAGTCGGGATAAGCGCTTGTCATTTATATGACCTGAGGCTAGAGGTAAGTTTGGTTCAAGTCATTCGACTTGATCCTCTTGGTATTTATGTTATAGATGGGGTCTCTAGGTCAAGAATGTAGAGTCCGTTTATCAGAGGTGCACTACAATAGAACATATCGTTTAAATAGACGGAACAACATTTGTTCTTTATTATAAACGAGAATCCTTTCTTGTCCAAACAAGAAACTGAAATTATGTTCTTAGTCAAGGCAGGCACATAACAACAATCATCTAATTCTTGTACTAGCCCAAAGGGCAGAGATAGATGGTAAGTTCCTACAGCAATAGCAGCAACCCGTGCTCCATTGCCTACTCGTAGGTCTATCTCTCCCTTCGTCAATGCCCTGCTATTTCTCAGCGCTTGTACATTAGTACAAATGTGCGAAGCACATCCGGTATCTAATACCCACGATGAAGAAATAGAGAGGTTGACTTCTATAACATGTATACCTGAAGTAGAAATCTTATTTCTCTTCTTCTTAAGATCTTCCAGGTATTCTTTGGAGTTCCTCTTCCAGTGCCTTGCTTGTCCTTGATATAGGTGACAAAGATGTTCAACCATATCGTAAGCGCTCATAAACTCATGTTGCTTCTGAAGCTCAAAGTTCATGGTTGCGAGCATAAGACAAGACACATCTAATGCGTCATCTCGATGCTTCTTGTAAGCATCTCGGTCTGCTCGCGTGGCAGTGGCAGGAGGGGCCTCCGGAATGGGCTGCTCCTTCTTGGGTGAGAACTATTCTCAGATTCCTGTACCAGTCCAGGAAATTTGCTCCGTTGAGCTTGTCCTTCTTAAGGACAGATCGCAGAGAGAAAATGTTCGTATTTGACGTCATGGTTATCTACAACAGAAAATTTGCAGAAATAAATATCATATTCTTTAAAAAATTATTTAATTAGGCCTTTAATTAAATGATGCTCCCACTGAATTCTATAATTCTTGTGGGACAAGATCCACATCATACTAACCCTTGAGTTAGCTTTGGCTAATACGCCCAAGGCTTAGTATAATCAGTAGGTAACGATTACCAATTACATCTCTACGCAACTCTTGTTTATAGAATCAATATCCGCATTTATATTAAAACTCGAGTTAGCTTTGGCTAATACGCCCGAGAGTTAATATAGATGTGATTTTGACCTATCTTTTCCAACCGTTGGAATAATGCCTATAGTTGACTCGATCCAACCGAGTAACTAGGAATACTCAATCTAATTGAGTTTGTATTCACCCATGCGTTGATAGGCGGGACCAAGATTGTCCCTCCGTACCCTACCAAGATAATATGTATTGCTCTGCTTTGGCAGATTTAACAATACATGTGATTGAGGTAGTGATAGGTATCACGGCACGGTTAGGCATTTAGAGTTGGTTCGATCTAGATCTAATCTAATCGAGAAGGATGCATCTTGTGCACGACTTAGATCTAATCTAATCGCAAGGGTGCATCATGTGCACGACTTAGATCTAATCTAATCGTTAAGGCACTAATTAATTAATTAACTATTAAACATGCATCAAATACATAATAATTAATTAATTAATCTATTTGTGATTTAGTCATGGCCCTACTACGATCTTCTCAAGCCAATGAGAAGATCGAATGGTCAACCTAGGGTCAACAGCTTCTCCAAGCTCCTCCCTTTGACCACCTTGTGTTGCTCGTGCCCGCCTCGGAACTCCATCTCGTGTGGACCCTCCACCGCTACAATTTGTACATTACAATTTGAAACTCGAGTTACATTCGAGTCTAAATCTAATTTACAACAAGAATAAAAGACGAGGCACGACGCGCAGGTCGCGAATAATAAAATAAATACAACACGCGAAAACACATCACGGCACGCAGGCCGTATTATGAATTACAACACAACCAATCATATTGGGTTTTGGGCCATGACTATCACAAAATTAATATATAATTCAAAATTATATATTTTCTTATTTTCTGTAATTTTAAAAAATAATTTTTTACAATTTTACAAGTAAAATTTCCCGGCGGTCCCGTTTAGCGGTTTCGCGGAACGGATCCCCTTGCGGGGCCCAGGGGCAGCGCCCCTACCCGCGATCTAACCATCGCGAGGGTTCCTTTGCGATCCAACAGCGCCTAAACCCGCTGTCCCAAAACGATTTGGGCCGAGACATTACCGTTTCGGAAAAATCTTCCCGACGGGTTCGTTTTTAGCGATTTCGGGTGCGATCGCAGAGCAAATCCCCTTGCGGGGTTAGGGGCAACGCCCCTACCCACGATCTAACCATCGTGAGTTGCTCCGTTGCGATCTAAAGGCACCCGAGTCCGCTGTCCCAAAAGATTTTGGGTCGAAACGAAGCCGTTTGGGAAAATTCTTCCCGATAGCCGAAGCCTACAAGTGCCGAGACACTTGTGCTTCGCCTATAAGGAAAAATTACCCATAAAAACATAAAAATTGAATTTTTACAGAAAATCACAGAAGTTTTGTTTTCCAAAAACCAAAAACTAACTCGTACAAGTCTTTGCACGTGGCTCTGATGCCACTGTTGGGTTCTTCGGGCCACAAAAACCGCTTTTTCGCGTCGCGGAAACCCCGAAGGTCCCAAAGCCGTAGATCCGTGCAAAGATTCGTATACAAAATTCGAAAAACTATTTCTTGTACGAGTTCAAAAACTGATCTACTACTTAGATCTAC
The DNA here is from genome assembly GCF_018446385.1 of Zingiber officinale. Lineage (NCBI taxonomy): Eukaryota > Viridiplantae > Streptophyta > Magnoliopsida > Zingiberales > Zingiberaceae > Zingiber > Zingiber officinale. The sequence goes on along the minus strand of NC_056007.1, from coordinate 40,668,983 downwards.
GAGAAAAATGTTTACCCTTGTAGCGATGCCCTTCGCGTTCCCGCTCGTCCAAATGATGCCGGATCTCAAGACCGTCAAGCGCCGGTCCTCTAGAAGTATCCACACGGACACACTAGATGGAGATGACCAAAAACCAAGGTGTGCTAGCACCTATGTGGTTCGGCCAAGGGAGGAGGAGAGGGAGAGGGAGAGCTTGAGAGGAAGAACACAAGGAAGAAGAAGAAGTTACACCACTTGAATGGGAAAAAATGAAATTCACACCCAAAAACCAAGTGGCCGGCCACTTTCAAAAACACACCAATTAATTGCATTAATTGCAATTAATATGAAACCATTACCAATTAATTGCATTAATTGCAATTAATATGAAACCATTAAGAGAGTGGCTTTGTAACTTCCATGAGGTGGCACCCATGATGATGTGGAACATCATTATTGGTCCACCTAATGCCAACTCACCAATGAGGTGGCAAAAGGTCAAGTCAAAATTGACCTTTGGTCTTCCTTCTCAAGTCAAGTCAAACTTGACTCAATCTCTACCATGGTGGATCTAATCCAACCATTTGATTCGAGCCAACTTAATATAATGAATCTAATTCATTAAATTGAATTGATTCAATGAGTCAAAATCTAAATTAGACTCATTTAACACATGAATCAACTTGAGTCGAACTCAAGTTAGCCCAATTAGGATTACTCTTAATCCAATTTGACTCATCAAATGAATCTAATCCTCTTGGTTCATCAAATGAACCTAATCTCCACCTAATTGTCCTAAGTGTGTGACCCTATAGGTTCTTGTAACGTTGGCAATGCCCTAAACCCATTTAGGAGCATAAGTAATGAGCGGTATCTAGCAACACATCATTACTACCCAAGTTACAAGAATGTCGAGATCCGACATCACCTTGTGACTACCAATTGTGACTACTCACAAAATAATGACAAGTGTCCTTCTATCCTAGACATCTAGATTGATCAATATGAGGCATAGACCGTGTCATCCTCTAATCAATCTAAATCTTGAACTCCAAGTTAGACTCACTCGATCAAATGAGCTCAACATCTAATGTTGACTCATTTGGGCATGGCCATGCACTTAGTGGTCTCACTCTATCAAGAATACCGATGTCGCTCCCGTCATATGGGAGGGATAGATTCCATCTACATCACTCACATCCCTCTACATAATTCGTTATATACCCAGTAATCGCCTTTATAGTCCACCCAGTTACACGTTTGACGAAACTAAAGTACATAACTCCTTATGTAGGGATCCATGGTGACTTCAGGTCTAAGGACTAATAGTCATACTAATAGCCACATGAGAAAGTATATGACACTCATATAACGATCCATGATACTTTCTCATGGCGGGTCATTCAGTATACATTCTCTAATGCATACCCATGTGTCAGCTTGATATCTCTATATCCATGACTTGTGAGATCAAGTCATCGAGCTGACCTACATGCTAGTCTTATTGTATTAACATTGTCCCTGAATGCTAATACTCGACTAGGAATGATTTAGAGTAGTGTTCCCTATATCATCTCACTATCGATTCAACTAATCGATTGATATAGGTATGAACCTTCTACTCAAGGACGCTATTATACTTAGTCTATTTGGCACTAATATAAATAAGTATAATAACCAAACAAAAGCCTTTATTAATATACAAGAATATGATATACATGAGTCCATACAATCATCAAATGATTGGCTCTAGGGCTCTAACTAACATGAAGTACTCGGTTCTATCTTTCCAGAGTATACTGTTGAAGAAGCAGAATCGGGAACCAAAGAGTCTGTCTTTAGGGCTTGAGGTCGATCGGTCCACCACTAAGGATCTATGGTAGGTCAAAGAGCGCAGAGAATCTTTCCCACCGCTTGTTCTTGTACACGCTATAAGATATAGGCTTTCTATGAAAGCTCGTAGGATCAGCTGACAAAACAGAAAGGGATTCAGACTCGCCTGCTAGGCTTATCTCTGGGATCGCAAACAATGTGCCCATCCGGATGGATATTGGAACATGGGCCGGAAAGGCTACATTTATGGCCATTCCAATGGACGACTTCTAGATGATCCTTGTAATGGAATTTTGGCGAACGTCCTTGCACCGCTACCGTTTATGGATTCGATTGCTATCTTGGTATACCAACCTTGCCTAGTTGCTACTTCAAAGGCAGCACCATTTGTAAAGAAAGAAAAAACTGCATTGGTCTCAGCGATACAGGTGAAGAAGGGTTTGCGAAAGGGCCAACCCACTTTCCTTGCAGGAAGAAAGCCAGGGATATACAGTAAAAGAACTGCCAGCCGAAGTTTCGGGACTCCTCAAGGAGTTTGAATCTGTTACGCCACCAGAGTTGCCGAAGAGACTGCCTCCGCGACGGGCAGTTGATCATAAAATAGAGTTGGAGCCGGGGGGTCAAACCGCCAGCACAAGCCCCTTAAAGAATGTCTGTCCCATAATTACAAAAACTTCAAAAGCAGCTAGATTCACTTCTGAGTTCCGGATACATTCAGGCATCAAAAGCACCCTTTGGTGCACTGTTTCAACGCAAACATGATGGAAGTCTTCGAATGTGTGTAGATTACCGGGCTTTGAACAAGCTAACTCAAAATAACAACCTATTGCTTATTTCTGATCTTTTCGATCGGAGCCCGTGACTTTTCAAAGCGTCACTTGCGTTCTGGGTACTACCAAGTTTGAATTTCAGAGAGTAGAGGGATGAAGCAAAGACAACTTGTGTGACAAGGTACGGAGCCTTCGAGTTCTTAGTCATGCCATTTGGATTGACCAATGCTCCGGCCACATTTTTGTTGGGTTTTTCGGGCCGCGAAAACCGCTTTTCGCGTCGCGGAAACCCCGAATCGCCCAAGCCACGGATCTCGTGCAAGGTAAAACTTTCGAAAAATACGAGTACGAGTTTAAAACACGATCGACTCTTAGATCTACGAGGGAAAAATATTTACCCTTGATGCGTGCCCTTCGTAATCCCGCAACATCCAAAGGTAGCCGGATCTCGAGACCGTCAAGCGAACGGTCCTCTAGCGGTATCCACACGAACAAGGAGTGGTCTTCTACCACTCAAAGATGGAGAGGAGAACCCACAAGTGTGCTAGCACTTTCTAGGGCTCTCGGATTGGATCTAAAAGGTGAGAAAGGAGAGAAGGGAAAAAGGAACTCACACACTCCTCTAGGTACTCTCCTTTTGTGACCTTCACACCACCTAGTTGCTTAGAATCAACTCTCACTTCTTCTCCACCATGAAGCCACGACCATCAGCAAGCTAGAGAGAGGGAGAAGCACCACAAGGAAGAAGAAGCATTGAACACAATTCAATTTCACCAAAAAAAAAATCTCTCATCACTTAGTGTGGCCGGCCACCACATGTGTAACCCCCACAATAATGTGGCCGGCTACATTAAGAGGATTAATGGTGTGTAACCTCCATGAGGTGGCACACCATTATATAAGGGGATGATGTGGCATGCCATGTAGGATGAGTCATCCTCATGATGTGGCAATTCATCAAGTCAAAACTTGATGTGTCAACCTCTATTTGGTCAAGTCAAACTTGACCAATGCTCTTCCTTGTTGAGTTAAATCCAAGCTTTGATTCAAGTCAATTTTAATTTAATGAATCTCAATTCATTAATATAAATTGACTCATGAATCAAATTTAAATTAGACTCATTCAACAATTGAATCTAATTGAGTCTAACTCAATAAGTCTAATTTGAATCCAATCTTTGATTCATCATATGAATCTAATCCTATTGGTTCATCATATGAACCTAATCTCCATGCACATGTTCTTTGTGTGTGACCCAATAGGTTCTTGTAACGTTGGCAATGTTATAAACTCCTTTAAAAACATAAGCAATGAGCGGCATCTAGCAATACATCATTGCTACCCAAGTTACAAGAAATGTTGAGATCCAACATCACCTTGTGACTACTAATTGTGACTCCTCACAATATGTGACAAGTGTCCTTCTATCCTAGACATCTAGATTGATCAATGTGAGGCATAGACCGTGTCATCCTCTAACCAATCTAAATCTTGAACTCCAAGTAGACTCACTCAATCAAATGAGCTCAATATCTCATATTGACTCATTTGGGTATGGCCATACACTTCGTGGTCTTACTCTATCAAGAATATCGATGTCACTCCCGTCATATAGGAGGGATAGATCCCATCTACATCACTCACATCCCTCTGCATAATTCATTACATACCCAGTAATCGCCTTTATAGTCCACCCAGTTACGGGTGACGTTTGACGAAACCAAAGTACATAACTCCTTATGTAGGGATCCATGGCGACTTCAGGTCTAAGGACTAATAGTCATACTAATAGCCACATGAGAAAGTATATGACACTCATATAACGATCCATGATACTTTCTCATGGCGGGTCATTCAGTATACATTCTCTAATGCATACCCATGTGTCAGCTTGATATCTCTATATCCATGACTTGTGAGATCAAGTCATCGAGCTGACCTACATGCTAGTCTTATTGTATTAACATTGTCCCTGAATGTTAATACTCGACTAGGAATGAATTAGAGTAGTGTTCCCTATATCATCTCACTATCGATTCAACCAATCGATTGATATAGGTAAGAACCTTCTACTCAAGGACGTTACTATACTTATTTTATCTGGCACTAATACAAATAAGCATAATAACCAAAAAAAAAATGCCTTAATATATATACAAGAATATGATATACATGAGTCCATACAATCATCAAATGATTGGCTCTAGGGCTCTAACTAACAATTTTGCACTCTCATGAATGAGATTTTCCATGAAGAAATTCGTCGTTGTGTACTTGGATGACATTCTTGTGTATAGCCAGACTCTGAAGGAGCACCTCTCCCATCTCCGCACAGTCTTTGAGAGATTGAGGGAGAATGAATTCTATGTGAAACTGGGGAAGTGCTCATTCGCGCAGCACGATATTATGTTCCTCGGCCACTGGATAAGGAGGGGAACTATACGCATGGACAAGGAGAAGGCCCGTGCTATCACTGAGCGGCAGGCCCGACCAAGGTAAAGGAGCTGCAATCATTCTTTGGGGATATGTACAAGCTTTTGTGCTATGATTACTAGCAGCGGGGAGTAGTTCCCTAAATCGATGAAAGCTCTTACTCTTTAACTACCTGAGGAATCAACAGAAAGACTGGCTTAGTACCATTTCGAAAAGAAGGATTTCCTACCTAGCTGCACTTGGTTCGCTTAAAAACAAACCTCTCTTGCCACGGCAGTAGGAACGGAAATAAGGAGCAGAGTATGGATGGATAGATGCCAAACGGTCGTTAGCTATTAAGTATTTCTTATATAGCAACTGTGACCCTCAATACTCACGTTGTGTAACGCCCGCCCTTCTTACCCAACCAAAGGCGGCGCTACGTTCTTATACTACTTACGTACATGTTTTACTATAACAGCGGAAGAATAAAAATTTGTATTCTGATTTGTTCAAATGTGCATATATTGAACTTATAACTAAAAATATTAATTTGTCCGAATCGTCCTAGCCGAGCCACCACCACACACATCACTATCTGCTCCTCCTGCTGCTCCGTTGTTCATCCAGCTTTCTCTTTTATCTGCGGTACAAGGAAAGTAAGCTATGAGCACTCATGGCTCAGTAAGTTCCTTTCCTACTCACTAAAACCGAGAATCATCGTATATCAAGAATGGATCAACATATCATCGTCTCAACTAATCATAACATAACATATCATTCTATTCAAACATATCATGCATATTTCTTATTCACATATCATTTCATAGAAGCATGAATATCATATCATAAAACAAATAAATCACAAGCATAAGACATACAAGGGCATCATATTCATATCATAATATCACATGACATTATATCATATCATCATATAATTCAAGCACATATGAATGTAGGCAATGCATCGTGAATTTGAAAACTTATACTTAATAGTACTTGAAATTAATATCATCATCATTTGGGATCCCGGTTTGTACCACACATAATGCGTAGGTCCAAGGTAGCAAGTCTTGAGCCCTACCATGCATACATACTAGGCCCGAGTCTTACTCCATCGACCTAGGGCACTCAAAGGCCCATTACTGACGAGGCCCGAGTCTTACTCCATCGACCCCGGGGCGTTTACGGAGCCCACCCTTGGTACAAACCATAAAAATAACTTATCATGCATAACTATCATATCATGTCCTTAACAATCTTTCATGCATTTATTCTTTTCATTTCTTTTCATTATGTATAGCATTTTCTATGCTATCACATATCATAACATAACTTCATTTCTTTTCATATAGCATTTTCTATGTTATAACACATCATGGCATATTTCATAATATAACTTCATTATGCATATCATTTCGTAACTAAAGCAATCATGCATTCTAACTTATTAGCATATCATTTTCATACAGCATGGCATAGACATATTTAATTTTTGTTCTAGGGTTTCTAGGGCATCTATCCCTTCATGGCCGAACACATAATGATTCATTTAGGTCATACAAACATGTACACATTATCAAGTTTTCATAAGAAGTACTTTTAACCCCTTAGGTTTCATTTCCAAGGCCTCTAGGTCCTTTAAACCTTACTTGGCCGAAATTCATAGAATATAAACTTCCTTTAAGTGGCCTAAAGCATGGGAAACCTAAGTAAATTTCATAGCAAGATTTACTAAGAACATCATACACAAGGTTGGATCATAAACAAGTTAGGACTCTTGTGATCTTACATGTCATAAATCATGTAACTAATTTTCTACATTCCAATTAAACATGAGAGCATTAATCATCTTTCATAACATAATATCACAGAGGTCATTGAGCATATTAGAATTTTGTTTAAGCTTCTCTAAACCATCACCTTACCATGGCCGAAATATTAAGAGTAAGGTTCATGAGTTTCTTTCAACATACAAGCATACAACTCTTAAGAACTTTATATCATGTCATATAAGCATAGTTATTTTAAATTCAAGGTCCTCCTAACCCTAAATTCTTTCTTGGCCGAAACATGAGAGTGGGGTTCTTTTTGGTTCCATTCAACTTCCAAGCAAGAAAACCATAGGAAGGTCCTTAGCATTTCATAGAGGGAACCTTGCACTAGTTTGGTTAGACAATAATTTTCCTAACTTATTTACAATATTTTTTATTGAAATTCTAGGGTTACATACACCTCTGATCATGCATCATATATGTATAAAAACATAGGGGAAAACTTTGTTTCAAGGCATAGAAAAAGAATCCGAAAATCACATGAAAGCCTTGTACCGCAGGTGAGGGGAAGCTTACCTTCTTTGCTTAAGTTTCCTAGGTTCGAGAACTTGCTTGTGGACCTTTCTTCCTTGCTTGCTTTGCTCGGCACCAATGGAGGAAGAAGTGGCTAGGTCTTTTGGTGGAGAGGAGGAGGAAGAAGAGGAGGCTTCTTCCTCTTGTGTTGCTCGGCAACAAAAGAAAGAAAGAAGGGGGAGAGTTGTTGCTCTCGGCAACAAGAGGAAAGAGGGAGGGAGAGTGCTCGGCACAAATGGAGGAGAGGAGGAGAGTGAGTTGAGGATGAAGCCCCCCCTCCATGCCTATTTATACTAAAGTGAGGGGAGGAAAACTTGACTTGATTCATCCTCCTCATTTACTTCTCCTCTTAATGAGAAAGAATATGCTAGAGAAATGCTTCTTGAGTTTCTCTCTTTTCTTTCTCTTAATTTCTCTCCTTTCTTTCCTTTAATTATAATTCCCATCTCTCCTCTTACAATATTCACTCCTATCACACTTGGTTAACACATGCATGCATCCACAAGAGAACCAAGGATCAAATCCTTCTCCTAACATATTTTTGTACAAAATAATTCATGTATATGCATTATGCATAAATATTTCACACATGAATATATTATCTCATATTTCTTCCTTTTGTCTACATTAATTCCATACATTATAAATATAGATGATTTATATTCTCAACTTTATTTTCTTTCATAAAGTTTTAATCATCTAAATCCTTCCCATCTTAATATTCAACTTAGAATATTTACACCTTCTTTTCACTACCTTCAAACTCTCATTATCCTTACTTTCTTATCTAGGCTTTCTAGGGGTGTTACACGTTGTAACCGAAATGGAATGGAAAGACTCATGGGCATTTCTCACATATGAAAGAGCCGGAAAGAATAGATGAAAGGCAAGGATCCAGATCATCGAAAGTTTAGCAAACAAGACGGCGCCCGCGGTAGAAGAGACCGATCCTCCAATTCGCATCAACGATTGGCAGCTAGAAAAAGGAGCGGAGCAATGAAAAGAGATGGTTAAAAAAGTAATAGAAAAGTCTCCGTTTTTAAGCTGACCCACCGGTCTTTACTTGCAACTCTAGTCGAGGTTCTGAAAGAAAGAAAGAAAGATTTTTTGCGAGTGAGAGAAAGAAAGGAAGGAATAACGGAGACATAGAACAGTTTGCCTTAATTATTTTTTTGTTATCCGCCCTACTAAATTCTTTTCGGTCAGGAGGAGCGAGAGGGTCTGAAAGATACTTGAAGCGATAGCGAGAGGGAAGGTTTGGGAACCGAAGGTCGAGATACCCAAGCCGAAGAAGTGTTTTCGAGGGAACCCGCTCAGCGAAGGATGTGGACAACTTCGTGTGGGGCATGGAGCAGTACTTCCGAGTGGCTGGGATAGCCGAGAGTGCTAAGGTAAGTACCGCTGCCCTTTGTTTGAGTGATGGCGTCGTAGGTGTGACGGTGTGCGGAGAGGGGATCGCACAATCACCACGTGGGATAAAAAGAGCATTCCCAATCCCGATTACTCAACTCCCGAATATCCTCAATGAGTGCAGCTAAAGGATGGAATGTTGTGTCTCCCCTCAACATTAACTGCATGACAATAAGAGCATCAACCTCAAATCACCTTTCGTCACCCCTCGTTCCAAGTTAACATGAGCCCAAACCGTAAAGCATGCATTTCGGCTGCCATATTTGAACACACACCCAGGTGGGGTGTAAAACCAATAATCCATCCACCAGTAGAGTCCCGAATTAATCCACCTGCCCCAGCAAGACCTGGATTTGCTTCTTTTTTTTGAAGCACCATCAGTATTAGTCTTAACCACATTGTCAAGCGGTGGTTTCCAACTTCTCATTTCTGTTCGACAGAGCTTCTGAGTTCTACCCGCCTTTGCAGAAACAATCTCATGTACATTTAAAGAAAGGACACACAACATATCCATATCATTTAACTCCTGACGGTCGGTCAGCTTGGAATATTGCTTTGCACCTAGCTGTCCAAATTCTCCAAGCTGCTGTAGCAAATAACACAAACGAAGTGCTTTCAATTCCCCTTGCTGTCAATGAGTAAAGGATGGCTGTCAGCCTCTGAAGACCTATGTGGTGTAGTTGCTCTCTCTCACAGTCATGAGTCAGTCTATCTTTAGCTTCTATTTAGGAGCTGCTAACCTCACTTTGTTCGGGAAAGGCTTTGTAGGAATTCGGCCATCTTCCTCTGTTGTTGGTTCACCTCATGAGTCAACTACCTGCTTTCCCGCCCATTAACAGAAGGAGAACTGCACTTTGTGAGATAGCGATCTCATTATCCTTAGGCCCTCTTTCGTAGTCAGCTGACAGACGAGAAGGGGAAGGACTACAACTAGCCAGCTGTAACGACTGGGAACTGCTCTTACTGAGCACCGGCGAGATGAACTTCAACATTCCCTCTCTCTATGTATTTCTAGATATCGGTAATTCGAGATGCGCTTTACCACATATGAAAGTCAGGTTTCTAGGTGTGGATGAAAAAACTAAGCCGAATCCCAACTCCATTTAGTTTTTTTGCTTTAGTACCTGTTTTCTTCCCTAAAGGAGGTACTATTATGTGGGTTCATTTTATTTAGTAACTGTTTATTCCCTAAAGATGGAACTCTTTATTGGGTGCATTTGATTATTTGTTGAGGTTCTTTTGTGGGTGCATTTACTATTGTTACGCACATATTTGATTCCAGGTTTCGTTTTTTCTTTATCCGGCGATCTCCTCCTGTTTAAGTCCTATCTTTCCTGGTAGGGGTGCTTTCTGAACCTTCTTGTCTTGAATTAATAGGAGAGTCGGACGGCATTCCGAAGACTCTGGTTGTACGGCACCCCGAACCTAAAGCAGTTTTCTTTCCTCACTCGTCTCTCTTTAAGTCGCTCGAGCCCGTAAGCTATTTTCATATAAGTCGTCCCTAGAGCAGAAGATAGGATAAGAGAAGAATTCTTAACCTTTATCCGGTAGAGGGAGGAGATCCGGATACCTAAGTGCTCGACCAGAAGATCTTTCGTAGTTTTGTAGAACAGTCTAACATGGTAAGAGTGAATGGCACGACTGAAAGAATAGTTGAGACGACTTCACTTTCGCTACCGAGGACAGGGCCGAGTGAGAACGACGGGGCCGGACTCAGACTCGTACTATAAACTAATATACGCGGGTGCGGTGCCCTTAGTTCGTTCAGGAGAGGCTCATAACCTTCTTTTCATGGTTAGGTTGTGCCGAATGAGAACGATCTTTAAAATGACATGTTTTAACCCGTGCCAAGGTGAAAGAAAGAGAGTGAATTAAGCTTCTGTTCATGGTGTAAAGGGAGCGGATGGGACTAATTACTTCTTTTCATTCACTGCTGCTTTTTTTTGTTCTCCTTTCTTTCTTTTCCGCTACACTCAAAGCGATAGGAAGTGCTGTGCTTTTCGGCAGTTCGGTTTGGCTACATCGACCTCGTCTGTTGCATGTTCTTACTTACGGATGTATGCTGACTCCGGCCACCCCTTGATTGAAAGCACTCCCCCGAGCCCTTGCGGTATGGAGCCATCGTCGGTCGAAGCAGGCAAGAGTGGCCAGATCCTGTGCGGAAGCCGAATATAGAGCCATGTCCTATACTGCAGTGGATAAGAGCTTATGAAGGGCTGGGCTTTCCTTGCACAAAGAAGGCCTTCTTCAATGTTTAGTGATAACCAGTGCCATAATAACATAAGGCGTCCAATCAAGTTTTCCACGAGCAAACAACTAAGCATCTTTCAGTTTATTTTCACTATGTAAGAGAGAAGGTAAGAGCTGGCACTAATGGTTCTCTCCATATCTCCTGAAGACAAAATTGCATTGCTGATCTCTGATCCAAAATGACATTAGGAAGAGACCGATTGAAGACGCTAGTTGGCAAGCTGTAGAATGTAGGTTAAACATTCCCGCCAATCTGCAAGTTCAATCTTTCTTTTCCTGGTGAATGTGAATAAATCAGCAAGAACCAGCACTTAGGTGCGGCTTGCGGCTCCGTGAGAACTATTCTTTCAGGAACTCCCCGAGAAAGTGCTTCACTGACTCTCGGGCCAGAAGTACTTCTAGCTAACGAACTGACTTGCGGGATCAGGAAGTACTAATCCTTAAAACATCCAAAGTGTTCCGCTATGTAAGGGGAAGGAGTCATTGAATACCGAAACGAAACGTTCTTTAGGGATGAAAGAGAGACTCATTTGCTTATGGAACGAAGGGAAGGAACACTATCAAGCCTTATCTGACTTATGTATGTAGGTAGCCGACTTCGAAACGTCGAGTCTCGAGCTCTAGACGAAAGGAAGTCAAGCTATAGTAATGAGTACTATTGCCCTTTGTGACTATGGCTACCTGAACAGAAGGAGTTCCCGCACAGTGAACACTCGCCAGGTAGGCCTTCGGCTCACCTTCTTCTTCCTCAAGCTAGAAGGAAAAAGAACCGTCAATCAATAGGTTACTAATAGAATGTGGTGGCGAAAGGTGGCACCAAGTGTCCTTGAGTGTGTTTTCTGTTAGGGTTTTTATCTATGGCAGTCTAGTCTGGAACTGAACCCGCTAAAAAAGCACTTTATCTCGAACTGGCAAAATATAGCGGAAGCAGCTCATTTCATCAGGCACCCCGTCTACACGTCGCGATGAAGTGATTATACTTGCTCGTACCAAGCAGAAGACATCAGCAGTCTTTTTATAGTTCATGGCATTCAAAACTACTACTGATCTCATGACTCGACTTTTCTAAACAGCAGATTAGAGTAATATAGTTCATGGCATTCAAAACTACTACTGATCTCATGACTCGACTTTGAAAGTTGAGAGAGTTGGTGGGAATCATCAACTTTATAATGTGTTTTTAACGGCTCACGCTTTTTTAATGATCTTTTTTATGGTTATGCCGGCGATGATAGGTGGATTTGGTAATTGGTTTGTTCCAATTCTGAAGTTTGCTGAAGTAGGGATTACCTTTGTTTGAGAGAGATCCAGAAATTGCCTAACGAACCATTCCGTTGTGACTAAATCTTTAGCAGGGCCCTTATGCTTGATGATCTTTCTATCATCTTCAATCTCTAACAAAGAACTCTTAGGTGCTAAGAAGATGCCTTTTTTAACTTTGTTCTCGAGTTTGAACTTACCCAATTCACTGGAAGAGATTAAATCCTCAGGAAGAGGACATCCAATGACAATGGAATCCGTATCCGTATAATAACAATCAGATCGTCGATATGTATTTCTACATCTTCATTCGAGCCATCGCTGTAATAGCAGCTGGCAGTTGAACTGCCATTATCCTAGGGGCTTTCCACTCTTCGTCGCTAACACAGCCACTATTTGTAGTGTAATTCACAAGATAGTGAGAATCGGTCAGCTTTTTAGCAGATTGGAAATTATCCATCATCATTAATTCTAAATATTTCTCTTCTCTGCAGACCTCCGTTACTGTACTCTCAGGATTAATACCAAATCATTAGTATAGGGTGTTCATCAGAATCTTGTAAAGATAGGCCATTGCTTCATCACCTGCTCTCCTAGCTTCTTGTCGGCTCTCATATAGGTTGGATATAAACTCTTCGAAAGGACTGCTCATCTTCTCAAACATATATCCCTTGAGAGGTCTAATTTCGTACCCGGCATACTTCAACTCCTCGCTATAGTGGATGCCTATAAATTTCCCAGTGGGGAAGAGAAGAGAATTCTGATCTTTGTATGGCAAGAAAGGACGGCTAATGTGACTAGGGCATTCTACATAGGCTTCAAAAAATCCAAACAAGGTGTCCAATTCAACCTCTTCCAGGTTCTTCCTCCATACTGGTACACCACCAGGCATTGGGAATTCCTTCATTACAAAGGGATAGAGAGAGTTCACATCGTAGTAGTATGGGTCCTCCCCAAAAGGCTTATAAACATCTGTATGACCACCATAGTGCCCACCCACGCCTAATGAATGTATCCACGTTTCTATTTGGGATATGGATAGGAAAGTTCTTATAATAATCATCATTCTGACGAAAGATCCTCATTGCAAGCGCTGACAATGTCATGGGATCCTCTGTATCAATCTGGAACTTAGACCAATGAATCTCTTGAGCCTTCAACATAACCAAAGAATTATATCTTGTTTCAGATAACTTCTCAATTCCTCCCTAAGTTTCATTAGATTAGAGACATGAACTTCATCATGTTGGACGGTTCCTTTAGAACCCAATTGAGGACATAACGTGTTAGCTAGATTAGCCAAAGAGTTAGGTAGCAAGGTGAATGAATCTCTAAAACGGAATAGCATCTTACCCCTTTGACTCACTCTCAGCTCGGAAAGGGGAAAGAGAGAAGAAGTTTATGCGCGCTCCACTCTTAATAACTCTTTGAATAAGTATTCGTGCCTTTCATGTACGCTCCACCCCGGCTCTTCTTTTGAGTATGAGTGAGACCAGCTAGATGCCAGTTCGGGTACGGATGAAGACTCTGTTTAAGGACTTATAACTAACCCGGGGGAAAGAGTGAAAGGCAATTCAAAAAGGACCGAGCACAGCGATGGCTGCTTCTACAAAGTTTTGTTCAGTAGTCGTTAATAGTGAATTTGATCCTGACCCGGCGTCTACTTCAACTGCTGCTGTGAATTCCTTCAAGTACGCCATTGTATTAATATATATCCACACCCCTTCCAATATTAGTAAGGGCAGCCTAAGCTTCCATTCCGGTTCAATTTTTGGGCATAAGCAACACAATATGAAATGAGTGCCTATAGCGGAGTGATGTTGGGACTCCCCCTCTCTCGCACATGATAGTCATTATTATTCACTCTTACAACAGGATATACGCCTTCCGCCTGCTGCAGTTGATTGATTCTTTTCCTCAGAAGAAAAAGACCATCGAACCTGCTAAAGTTGTGGAAGTATACTGTTCGAACACCTGGATTCTCCTTAACTTATACTTATAAATTTGATATAAAGTTCAAAAGATTTTTGAACTCCTTTCCCCGGATCTCTTCCTCACTAAAATATACATTGAGGAGGGATTGAAGAGAGATCGTCACCTGGCTTCACCACTAAGAAACCAGCAGCGTATGGAACATGGACTTCACCTAGAAGTAATGTTTCCATATCGGCAACAATGAATGGACGACTAATCTGACTCCTATTTTTGAGGGTTGTGACGAATTTAGGAATACGAGACTTCAGAGTCGCAAGTGATTTTGGATCAGGTATCTTTCCCGGTTCCAAACAATTATCCCAAATCTTTTGAATCACTAATTTGATTTCATCATGAGACATCTTCTTTGACTCTTCATACGATTGAATTGATTGAGGATGGAAGTCAATACGGATCTTTACAGATTTGATCACTGAATCTTGATACTTCTCTGCTTCAATTCTAACCAATTCGTATATCTTCTCGTAGACGGCCCTTAAATCAATGACACCACCCTTTGAATCAAGGAGTGGAATTGCATGACTTAATGTGTAAGAAAATGAATAAGAATTTGGCAACATCATTTCAAAACAGAGAGTCAATTTGATATACTCAGCTTGAGATCTTATATGTGGAACGTATTTTTCTAACAGATGAATGAATGCAATTGTCAGCAATTCACAATCTGCAGTTCGTGGATACGGCATTGAGAAAAGATGTCGCTGCTAAGAAGAAACCTGGAAATAAGAGCTTGTATCTTTCAGATTCTAAGCTATGATTTCAAACTTGCCAATAAAATAAGGAGAAAACGTCTCCCACGTGGAATTTGAGGAATAACACTTCCTCTGATTCATATCCCATGGTCTAAGGAATAAACCACTTCAGAGCCGATTACAGTCAAACATTATTCGACCACAACTCATCCCTTTTTTTGTCATCCTCCCATTAAATTAAGTAGAATCATCCCATTCAGTTCAGTAATCCAACTAGCCACTTCCTGACCATCAATTCGACTCATCCCTTCAAGCAAGTTCCTGAAAAAGACCAATTAAATCGAGTGATCCAAAGTATGCCAAAAATCAGTAGTAAGCAAGAAATCGCACGAACAAAGAATTTGCGATCCCTCCCGGAATTTGAAATACAATAGAGGGTGGGACCGAAGACCTCTCACGAGGCGATCCCTTCCCTCATATATAATACAATAGAGGGTGGGACCGAATACCTCTATTGGCGGACCTTGTTAGGCGGTTCCGAGACCTTGTTTGTGTGATGGTCATGATTTTTTGTGTTGTTCTTTTTGAAAGAAAAGAAATTTGAGAGGGTTTGAGACCCTGAGCCCATAAAGACTTTATGAGAAGGTCTTTACACCCAGGTTGACCCTACCAGCACCTCATTTGCTGGAGAGCTCAAAGTGACTGTGGGAGTACTGTAGCTACTTGAGTTTCATAGTCGCATGTGTCACGCATATAGATCTTTCACTCTCATCTCTCTCCTCTAATCCTATCTCGTATTCCTACCACGTCGTTCTCACGGATTATGGAATGAGCTATCCAGTCAGTCAATAATCAAGCTCTGTCTAGTTTACATCTTGCCTTCTGTCTATATGGACAAAGAATGAAACTATATAAGGATGAGAAAAAGAGAGCAAAATGTAAGCTTCTACTTAACCACGAAGCAATTCCATGAATTGGGAAAGTAGTGAAAGTCAAGGGACGAGCAAAGCGACGTGGACTAAAGGAAGGGCCGACTACAAGGAGGCAGCGACCGTAAGGTCGATTGTAGACTTAGATATGCTCGACCATAAGGGTAAGAGTAAATGGCCTAAAACCATTTACGACTATTGCTGTGGGGCGACTACAAGAATAGTTGAGGCAGCGCAATACCGTCATTTAGTTGGTCGATTGTAGACGAAAGGATAGGGCTCAACCATAAGGGTAAGAGTAAATGGCCTAAAGCCATTTACGACTGTTGCTGTGGGATGAGCAAAGCTTATAGCGACGTGTGACTAAAGGAACGGACGAGCAAAGCGACGTGTGATGTCAGGAAGGGTATCCGAAAGGATATGCTCGACTGATAAGGAGAGGGTATCCTAAGATAGAGCTCGAGCGTATGCGAGAGGGGCGACTAAAAGAATAGTTGAGGCAGCGACCGATAGGTCGATAGTAGGAGACAAATAGAGCTCGAGCGTATGCGAGAGGGTATCTTTAGATATGCTCGACTGATAAGGAGAGGGCCGAACTTACAAGAGTAGGATAGCAGTAGGATAGGAGTATGGAGGCAGCGACCGATAGGTCGATTGTAGACGAAAGGATAGGGCTCGACTGTAAAGGAGAGGGACGAGATGCACTTATATTGGATTTGGCAGATCAGGAGTGGTTTTTCATGGATAGTAGTAGAAGGAGTAGACCCAAAGGCAATTGACTACTAGTTATATTTCGGGGCTCACTACTCTTGCAGCGGGAGAGAGAGAGAGAGAGACGATTTCTTTTGGGTGAGAACGACGGCAAGTTCCAAGTTCATGGTTGTAAAGGAATGAGTGATCAAATATTCGACGGCAAGTTCAATGGTATTTTTTGTATTTAGATTTAGCCTGATCTTGAGTTTCTCTGTTGCATTGATGCAATCTCTCTTTTCATTGAATCTTTTGCCTGATCATATTTAAGAAGGTATGAAATTTGATCTCCTAAAAAAAGGTGTATTGAGTGAATCAAATTGGATCTCCTTGAACACCTTACCATAATAGCTAGCTGTATTTTGAGTGAAAAATATTTGATCTCCTTGGCAGTTCTTTTCTTGTTTGTTTACTTTTCTTGTTTTGAGTTCATTCCATTTTCTCTTCTGTGTTGCTTTGATTTGAAGGTATGAAATTTGATCTCCTCCCCTATTTTCTCTCCTTGGCTTCTCCAAGGCAGGAGTGCTCCTTGACTGTCTTTTGAGTTCATTCCATTTGATTTCCTCTCTATTCTTTCTCCTCTAACCTTTGCAGTGAATTCAATGTTGT
This sequence comes from Zingiber officinale, assembly GCF_018446385.1. NCBI lineage: Eukaryota > Viridiplantae > Streptophyta > Magnoliopsida > Zingiberales > Zingiberaceae > Zingiber > Zingiber officinale. Next base: position 40,651,745 of record NC_056007.1, on the reverse strand, counting down.
TTTGATGCGAGGGCATGTGTGAAGCATTAAGCATCAACTTGTATTTGATCTGAATCTCCCGTAAAGATTTGACTTGACTTTTCTAAAGTTGAATATAAGAACGTTAACGAATGAGCTTGAATTCAACATCTTAGGCTGTCGGAGCACTTACTAAGTACGAGGCAGGGACCGCAGTCCACTGCGAAGCACTATTGTTGGAGCTTTCTCGATCAACTGGAATTCAAGAACTTGATCTTCTCATGTACATGAAGATATTCGATCTTATCTCTATATAACATGAAAAAAGATATGAGACTAACTATCTCATTTGAGCACAGCGACGTGGTAGATCTTGAGTCGTTTTGACATAAGCAAATGTATTTATAACATGGACTCTAACCATTCACGACTCTTGCAGCGGTCCGAGGTACGGAAGAGTAAATGGCCCATAGCCATAAAATACTGCTGATGGGGTTGCTGCATCGCGACGTGGCAGGAAAGAGATGCCTAGGTGTAAGTTCAAACGTTTAGCGCAACGCCATTCAGATCAAAGGCTAAGTGAATGGGAATGGTTGTTGTTCTAAAACGGCAGCAGCTCCTGTTCAAGGCTCATAACCTGTTGAAAGAGAGTGTTTGCTTTATCCGGAAGTTCAGGGAAGGGCACGACACTTATTTGACCCCGTCGTTATGCAGATACTTGATGCTTAACACATGAAAATAGAACGGGTCCCGAACTCTGACTTTAATATGTTAATTGTGCTTGTGCCGTACTTCTTGGAATGAAAAAGAACAGCGATCCCGTAAGTCTCCTTTACCCCGTAGAGTGAATGGCCCGAACTTCATATAATATAATATAGTGACGTCGTAAATTGCCCCAAAGGCACATTTAGACTCCCAGCGAAATTACCCAATCCCCATCAGCAGTATTTTATGGCTATGAAAAACTACTACTGAAATACCCCTTCCCTTTCGTTCAGCTCTTCGCCCCTCCAGCTAGCACCAAGTCGTTCATGTATCCATGAACTCTTTCAAAACTATAATGGCTTTGGGAAAGACCATCACTAAAGTTGCTGCAGTGCGATAGCGACGTGTGGAATATTATCTTCTTAAAGAAGCGAAGTCACTCCGGGGGAGTGTAAGGCTACGCCCTCTGGCAGCAAAAATCGTACAATCATTAGGCCTTGGTGTAGGAAGCGCCTCCCCGCTCTATTATGAAAGATAAGCAGACGATTCGTACCATCTTGGAGGAAGAGAGGGAGGAATATATAGCATCAGCATCAGTCGAAGAAGGGGGATCTGCGGGTCCTCGTAGATATGATTGGATGGGGCTCAGAGGAGTCCCCGGTGGAGACAGTCGAGACTAAAAGAAAGAGTATACAGCGAGGGAAGAACCCTTTTATGAAATAGCTCTAACCAAACGTCCAGAGGAAGATGCGTAAGTCTTACCCCAAAATCAATCATTCTCATCAATTCCCGTTAAGGCAAGCGCCTTGGCCTGGAATGAACTTCTTTTAGAACGGTAGCTCATGATCCAGTATTGAATAAATAAGATGTAGCTCATTTCAGTGTTCAAGGTCAAAGATAGGCACCACAAACCATTGAAATTGAATTAGAATTGAATTAGAAGAAAGAAATCCTTCACGATACCCTATCAACCCCCCTTCGCTCCTAGCTCCTAGGCCCTATGCTTATGCTATGCTCCTGCCAACCTTCCACAGACTTCCCCTATTCACGAAGGACTCTGTTTGCATCTGATCTAATTCTTTGAATGCTTGAAGCTTAAAGAGAAAGAGAGCCGAATGTATAGCGTGATCAACTCATCATACAAAAGCGAACTTCCCGACTCCCGTTTCCGACAGATGGAAGTACGGATACCATAAGAGCTACCCGAGAAGGGTATAGGATGCTTATGATGGAACTTTCTTGCGTGCACCCAGACCATGAGAAGAGGTCAAAAGTCAAGGAAAGGATAAAGAAGGGGAAAGAGCTTTTTTTATTAGGCTTGCTCCACATTCTCCATGATCATGGGGGTTGCTTCGGTGGGAGCAGGAGGGGGTAGCTCGTCGCGTGCTCGATGCTTGGCTTTGATTGTTTCTTCAAGAATGCGCAGCGGAAAATACAGAAACAAAAGCATACAACGCTAACACAGTTGGTTTACTTGGTATCCACTGTTAGTTAGAGCCCTAGAGCCAATCATTTTGATGATTGTATGGACTCATGTATATCATATTCTTGTATATTAATAAAGGCATTTGTTTGGTTATTATACTTATTTGTATTAGTGCCAAATAGACTAAGTATAATAGCGTCCTTGAGTAGAAGGTTCATACCTATATCAATCGATTAGTTGAATCGATAGTGAGATGAGATAGGGAACACTACTCTAAATCATTCCTAGTCGAGTATTAACATTCAGGGACAATGTTAATGCAATAAGACTAGCATGTAGGTCAGTTCAATGACTTGATCTCACAAGTCATGGATATAGAGATATCAAGCTGACACATGGGTATACATTGGAGAATGTATACTGAATGACCCGCCATGAGAAAGTATCATGGATCGTTATATGAGTGTCATATACTTTCTCATGTGGCTATTAGTATGACTATTAGTCCTTGGACCTGAAGTCACCATGGATCCCTACATAAGGAGTTATGTACTTTGGTTTCGTCAAACGTCACCCGTAACTGGGTGGACTATAAAGGCGATTACTGGGTATGTAACAAATTATACAGAGGGATGTGAGTGATGTAGATGGTATCTATCCCTCCCATATGACAGGAGCGACATCGCTATTCTTGATAGAGTGAGACCACTAAGTGCATGGCCATGCCCAAATGAGTCAACATTAGATGTTGAGCTCATTTGATCGAGTGAGTCTACTTGGAGTTCAAGATTTAGATTGATTAGAGGATGACACGGTCTATGCCTCACATTGATCAATCTAGATGTCTAGGATAGAAGGACAATGTCATATATTTTGTGAGGAGTCACAATTGGTAGTCACAAGGTGATGTCGGATCTCGACATTCTTGTAACTTGGGTAGTAATGATGTGTTGCTAGATACCGCTCATTACTTATGCTCCTAAATGGGTTTAGGGCATTGCCAACGTTACAAGAACCTATAGGGTCACACACTAAGGACAATTAGATGGAGATTTGGTTCATATGATGAACCAAGAGGATTAGATTCATTTGATGAATCATATTGGATTAAGAGTAATCCAAATTGGGCTAATTGAGTTGGACTCAAGTTGATTCATGTATTTAATGAGTCTAATTTAGATTATGACTCATTAAATCAACTTAATTTAATGAATTAGATTCATTATATTAAGTTGGCTTGAATCATATGGTTGGATTAGATCAACCATGAGAGAGATTTGATCAAGTTTGACTTGATTTGAGAGGAAGAGAAAAGGTCATGTTTGACTTGACTTTTTGCCACATCACTAGTGAGTTGGCAAGATGTGGACCAATAGGACTTCTCCACATCATCAATGTGTGCCACCTCATGGAGGTTACAAGCCTCCATAGCATTTAATGTGGCCGGCCCACATTAAATGAGGAGGTTACACTTGTTGCCATGTCATTTAGTGAGGTGGCAAGATGTGGACCAATAGTGTTGATCCACATCATCCTAGAGTGCCACCTCATGGGGGTTACAACTCTTAATGGTCTCCACATTAATTGGAATTAATGTGGGGAGTTACACCTCCAAGATGTGGCCGGCCACTCTAGTGGGGAATGAAAAAAATATTCATTTTTCATTCAAGTGTGATTAAGTCATCTTCTTCCTCTAGAGCTCTCTCTTCTCCCTCTCCTCCTCTCTTGGCCGAACAAGACAAGGTGCTAGCACACCTTTGTTTGGTCTTCTCCATCAAGGATTGTTCGTGTGGATACTTCTAGAGGACCGTACACTTGACGGTCTAGAGATCCGGCACCATGGACGCGAAGAGCTTCGCTACAAGGGTAATGATCTTAACTTTAGTGTAGATCTAAAGTTTTTACAAACTCGTACAAGAAAGAGGTTTTTCGAAAAGTTTTGTTTATGAATCTTTGCACGAGATCCATGGCTTTGGGTGACTCGGGGTTTCGCGACGCGAAATGCGTTTAAATTTTGGTTTTATGAAAATATACCTTCTGTGATTTTCTGTAAAATTGAGTTTTTAGAGTTTTTATGAGTAATTTTTCAAAGAGGCTACAAGTGTCTCAGACTTGTAGGCTTGCCAAGCTTTTCTCAATCTCGCTCGTTTGGGATGGGACAGCGGGGTGGATAAAGGAGCAACTCACGATGGTTAGATCGTAGGATTGCCCCTCCCCGGAGCAATTTGCTCCTAACTCGCAGGAATTTGCCAAAACGCTAAATAAAAATGAACCCGAAGATTTTTCCAAACGGCAATGTCTTGACCCATTTTGGGACAGGTTTAGGCAACTGTTGGATCGCAAAGGAACCCCGCGATGGTTAGATCGGGGGCGGGGCTTACCCCCTGGCAAGAGGATCCATTATTGCGCTTGCGAAACCCTAAGCAGGACTGGGAAAAATTTTACTTATAAAATTGTAAAAATATTTAAAATTACATAAAATTATAAAAATATATAATTTTGAATTATATATTAATTTGTGATAGTCATAAAATACCCAATAAAATTGGATTTGTGTTAGTTCATAATCACTACGTGCGTCATTAATTAAGTGTATGTTGATTTTTATTTTTTTTCCCACGGCGTCGTGCCTTTCTCTTATTCTGGTTGTAAATTAGATTTAGACTAAGAATGTAACTCGAGTTTCAAATTGTAATGTACAAATTGGAGCGTGGAGGGTCCACACGAGACGGAGTTCCGAGGCGGCACGAGCAACACAAGGTGGTCAAAGGGAGGAGCTTGAGGAAGCCCTAGGTTGACCAATCGATCTTCTCATTGGCTTGAGAAGATCGTAGTAGTAGGGCCATGACTAAATCACAAATAGATTAATTAATTAATTGTTATGTATCCGATGCATGTTTAATAATTAATTAATTAATTAGTCATAACTAGATTAGATCTAAGTCGTACGTGCATGATGCACTTGCGAGATTAGATCTAATTGCACAAGATGCATCCTTCTCGATTAGATTAGATCTAGATCGAACTCTAAATGCTCTAATGCCTTACTATCATCCTCGATCATGTATTGTTGAATCTGCCAAAGCAAAGCAATACATATTATCTTGGTAGAATCTTGGTCCCGCCTATCAACGCATGGGTGAATACAAACTCAATTAGATTGAGTATTCCTAGTTACTCGGTTGGATCGAGTCAACTATAGGCATTCTTCCAATAGTTGGAAAGGTAGGACAAAATCACGTTTATATTAACTCTCGGGCGTAGTAGCCTCGAGTTTTAATATAAATGCGGATATTGATTCTATAAACAAGAGTTGCATAGAGATGTAATTGGTAATCGTTACCTACCGATCATACTAAGCTCGGCGATAGCCAAAGCTAACTCAAGGGTTAGTATGATGTGGATCTTGTCCCATAAGAATTAGCATCATTTAATTAAAGGCCTAATTAAATGATTTTAAAAGAATATGATATTTATTTCATTTATTTGTTGTAGAATATCCATGACGTCAAATACGAACACTTTCTCTCTGCGATCCGTCCTTAAGAAGGACAAGCTGCGAAATTTCCGAGGGCACGGAACACGAAATAGTTCTCACTCGAACCGAGAAATGGCTCGGAGTAGCTGGGAGGCCTCCCTGCTTGGTGCCGACTGATGCTTATAAGAAGCATCAAGACATTAGATGTCTCTAATGCTCGCAACCATGAACTCCAAGCCAACGAGTTGATGGGTGCTACGATATGGTTGCACATCTTCGCCAACTATATCAAGGACAAGGTGGCACTGGAAGAGGAACTTCACAGGACACACCGGAAGATCTTAACAAGAAAATAAGATTTCTACTTCAGTATAAATGTTATAGAAGTCAACCTCTATTTCGACGTGGGTATTAGATACCGGATTCGCATATTTGTACTAATGTACAAGCGAGAAACGATTGACAACGTAGATTAGTAGGCAATGGAGCACGTTTTGCTTGTGTAGGGACTTATTTTCTATCTCGCCCCGCTTATACTAGAGTTAGCGATTGTTGTTATGTGCCGCATGACTAAGAACATTATATCAGTTTCTTGTTTGGACAAGAAAGGATTTTCGTTTATAATAAAGAACAAATGTTGTTCTGTCTATTTAAACGATATGTTCTATTGTAGTGCACCTCTGATGAACGGACTCTATATTCTAGACCTTGAGAGCTCTATCTATAACGTTAGTACTAAGAGGTTCAAATCGAACGATATGAACCACACCTATCTCTGGCACTGTCGCTTAGGTCATATAAATGACAAGCGCATATCCCAGCTCCATAAGGATGGTTTGCTGGACTCATTTGATTTTGAATCATATGAGATATGCGAGTCATGCCTACGAGGCAAGATGACCAAGCCTCCCTTTAGTGGGCACAGCGAGAGAGCAACATATTTGTTAGGACTCATACATAGTGATGTATGTGGCCCTTTCAATGTTGCTGCTAAAGGCGGTTATAGATACTTCATCACATTTACTGATGACTTCAGTAGATATGGTTATGTGTACTTGATGACACATAAGTGCAATCCTTTGAAAAGTTCAAAGAATTCAAGAATGAAATAGAACCTTGGCAAGAGTATTAAGATACTTCGAGGTGGAGAATACCTTAGCCATGAGTTTCGTCTAGCTGAGTGTGGGATTCTATCCCAACTCACTCCTCTGGAACACCACGGTGGAATGGTGTATCCGAAAGGAGGAATCGCATTAGATATGGTATGATCTATGATGAGTCACATAGAACTTCCGACATATCTATAGGGATATGCTCTAGACACGGCAGCTTTCATACTCAACCGAGTTCTATCAAAGGCCGTGATAAAGACACCATATAGGATATGGAGATATGCCCGGTGTCTTTCATGAGGATTTGGGGTTGTGAGGCTTACGATCGACGCCAAGTCTCGGACAAATTAGGACCCAAATCCGACAAGTGCTATTTCATCGGATATCCCAAGGAAACTAAGGATATTACTTCGTTGTGGCAAAGACTGGGGTCTTTCTAGAAAGGGACTTTGTTTCTAGAAAGACTAGTGGGAGCGCGTTCGATCTTGAAGAAGTTCAAGATGCGAACAATAGCACTAATGCCACGATGGAAATTGAACTGGAACCACAAAGTGTTGTGGAAGATGTTGTTCCACAAGGAATTGAGGAACAACAACCAGTTCATGTAGACATACCTCTTCGCAGGTCCGATAGGGTACGATATTCATTTCTCTTGTCTGACCATGATGACATTGTGCTCATTGAGGATGAGGCTACCTCTTATCAGGAAGTTGTGATGAGACCAGATTCTGAGTCATGACTAAAAGCCATGAGATCCGAAATGGAATCCATGTACACCAACCAAATATGGACTTTGGTTGATCCACCTGAAGGGGTAAAACCCATTGGGTGTAAGTGGGTTTTAAGAGAAAGACTGACATGGATGGACTTATATATAAGGGTCGTCTGGTAGCTAAAGGTTTCAAGCAAATTCATGGTATTGACTATGATGAAACCTTTTCTTCAGTAGCGATGTTTAAGTCCATTCGGATCATGCTTGCTATTGCAGCATACCATGATTATGAGATCTTGCAGATGGATGTCAAAACCGCGTTTCTGAATGGAAACCTACTCGAGGATGTGTACATGACATAACCTGAGGGTTTTGTAGATCCACAGCATACTGACAGAGTATGCAAGCTGCTTCGAGTGGAATCTTCGATTCGATGATTCGATCAAATTTGGTTTCATCAAGAACGAAGATGAGCCTTGTGTCTACAAGAAGGTTGTAGGGGCATAGTTGTCTTCCTCATATTGTATGTGGATGACATACTACTCATTGGGAAGGACATCCCTATGCTTAAGACATGGCTAGGGAGTTACTTCTCAATGAAGAACTTAGGTGAGGCATCCCATTCTAGGGATACAGATCTATAGAGATAGATCTAAGAGATTGCTTGGCCTAAGTCGAGTACATACATTGACAAGGTACTTTCCATAATTCCAAGAAGGATTTTGGTCACATAGAGTCTTCAAGACTCAAGGTCCGCCTTGAGAGAGAGAGACCGCAATCAGATCCCTTAAGCCTCGCATAGGGATCGATCATGCTCATACTGACCATGATCTTCGTATGCTTTGAGTGCACGACAGCGATACAATGAATCTAGGTGAAAGTCATCGATTGGATCAAGAATATTCTTAAGTACTTACGAAGGACTAGAGAATATTTCTTGATATATGAGCAATGATGCTAGCTGAAAGGGTTAGATGCCAGACCGACCGATCGGGATGATTAACGATCGCAATGATTTTAGATTTCATTAATGGTGGTGTCCACCGGTTGAGTTGGAGGGCGATTCAACATTCTAAGCGGTATAGATTGTATCGAAGCAGGGAGGGCGGATTGGATCAAGGTTCATCATCGAACTTGGGGTGGTTCCAGCATCGTGACCCAGTTGAGCTCTATTGTGACAACAATGGAGCTATAGCACAGCGAAGGAACCTCGCACCAGCGGACCAAGCACATACTACGACGCTTCCATCTCATTCGAGAGATTATCGATAGAGGAGATGTGAAGATTTGCAGAACTACCAGCCTAACATCGCAGATCCCTTGACCAGGCTTTGGCACGGAGAGGAAGCATGATGGTCACACTAGGTCTTTAGGCCTTAGAGCCTATCTTGATTGGCACTAGTTGGCTAGGGGAGATTGTTAGAGCCCTAGAGAATCATTTTGATGATTGTATGGACTCATGTATATCATATTCTTGTTTATTAATAAAGGCATTTGTTTGGTTATTATACTTATTTGTATTAGTGCCAAATAGACTAAGTATAATAGCGTCCTTGAGTAGAAGGTTCATACCTATATCAATCGATTAGTTGAATCGATAGTGAGATGAGATAAGACTATTTAAATCATTCCTAGTCGAGTATTAATCTGTGGACAATGTTAATGCAATACTACATGTAGGTCGATTAGATGACTCTCACAAGTCATGGATATAGAGATATCAAGTCGACACATGGGTATACATGAATGTATCTTGAATGACCCGCCATGAGAAAGTATCATGGATCGTTATATGAGTGTCATATACTTTCTCATGTGGCTATTAGTAATGACTATTAGTCCTGGACTGAAGTCACCATGGATCCTACATGAGGTTGTACTTTGGTTTCATCACGCCACACCAGAATCGTGGACTATAAAGCGATTGGTATGTAACAAATTATACAGAGAGATGTGATGTAGATGGGATCTATCCCTCCCATACGGGAGCGACATCGCTATTTTTGATAGAGTGAGACCACTAAGTGCATGGCCATGCCCCAAATGAATCAACATTAGATGTTGAGCTCATTTGATCGAGTGAGTCTACTTGGGTTCAAGATTTAGATTGATTAGATGATGACACGGTCTATACCACATTGATCAATCTAGATGTCTAGGATAGAAGGACAATGTCATATATTTTGTGAGGAGAATTGGTAGTCACAAGGTGATGTCGGATCTCGACATTCTTGTAGTAATGATGTGTTGCTAGATACCGCTCATTACTTATGCTCCTAAATGGGTTTAGGGCATTGCCAACGTTACAAGAACCTATAGGGTCACACACTAAGGACAATTAGATGGAGATTTGGTTCATATGATGAACCAAGAGGATTAGATTCATTTGATGAATCATATTGGATTAAGAGTAATCCAAATTGGGCTAATTGAGTTGGACTCAAGTTGATTCATGTATTTAATGAGTCTAATTTAGATTATGACTCATTAAATAAACTTAATTTAATGAATTTGATTCATTATATTAAGTTGGCTTGAATCATATGGTTGGATTAGATCAACCATGAGAGAGATTTGATCAAGTTTGACTTGATTTGAGAGGAAGAGAAAAAGTCATGTTTGACTTGACTTTTTGCCACATCACTAGTGAGTTGGCAAGATGTGGACCAATAGGATTGCTCCACATCATCAATGTGTGCCATCTCATGGAGGTTACAAGCCTCCATAGCATTTAATGTGGCCGGCCCACATTAAATGAGGAGGTTACACTTGTTGCCATGTCATTTAGTGAGGTGGCAAGATGTGGACCAATAGTATTGATCCACATCATCCTAGAGTGCCACCTCATGGGGGTTACAACTCTTAATGGTCTCCACATTAATTGGAATTAATGTGGAGAGTTACACCTCTAAGATGTGGCCGGCCACTCTAGTGGGGATGAAAAAATATTCATTTTTCATTCAAGTGTGATTAAGTCATCTTCTTCCTCTAGAGCTCTCTCTTCTCCCTCTCCTCCTCTCTTGGGCGAACAAGACAAGGTGCTAGCACACCTTTGTTTGGTCTTCTCCATCAAGGATTGTTCGTGTAGATACTTCTAGAGGACCGTACACTTGACGGTCTAGAGATCCGGCACCTTGGACGAGCGGGAACGCGAAGGGCTTCGCTACAAGGGTAATGATCTTAACTTTAGTGTAGATCTAAAGTTTTTACAAACTCGTACAAGAAAAAGGTTTTTCGAAAAGTTTTGTTTATGAATCTTTGCACGAGATCCATGGCTTTGGGTGACTCGGGGTTTCCGCGACGTGAAAAAGCGGTTTTCGCGGCCCGATGAACCCAACATCCACCTCACAAGAGGTGACTAATCCAAGGATCCACACCTCCTCACACACCCTCCACTAATAAAACTCTCCTTTATGGTAACTAACAAAGGCGGAGAAGCCCTACAAGACTCTCAATACAACAAGAAAGGAAAGGGAAACAAAATACAAGCGCAAAGCTTACAATGAGTACAGAAAACCCTAACCCTAGCTTCTCTTCTTGGCTTTGATCCGCCTCTTGACTTGGAAACCTCCAAGATCCTTCAAGAACTAGCGATCTGAGCTTTTAGAGCGCTGTGGAGGAGCTGGCGAGAGATCTGAGATAAAAACAGTAGAGTTCTACGGAAGGAGACGCCCGCCTGCAGCTCAAATACGACACAACGGTCGGATCCCGATCGATTTAAAAACTCCCAATCGATCGGGGAGGCTTTGGATCGATCCACGGATCGATCCAGAGCGCCTCTGTGCTCTGGAAAAACGCCTGGATCGATCCAGCGCTTATCGCGTGAAGCAGCAGCGTTCCAATCGATTCACTGATCGATTGGGACCTCTGGATCGATCCACTGATCAATCTAGAGGCTTTCTGTGCGCTGGGAAAAGCCTGGATCGATCCAGCTCCTAGATCGATCGACTGATCGATCCAGCTCTTGGTTTTTGCCCAAAACTAAGTCCCAAGCCTCTCAAACTAACATCCGGTCAACCTTGACCTGTTGGTACATCCTGCCTAGCATTTTGATCACTCCCTTGACCTGCCAGGACTCCCCACCAAATGTCCGGTCAATTCCTTTGACCTACTTGGACTTTCATTCATCATGCCAAGTATCCGGTCACTCTCTTGACCTACTTGGACTTTCATCTGATGTTTGGTCAACCTTGACCCATCTAGATTTTCCCTCGTGCCTGGCTTCACTCACCAAGACTTCCAATCTGTCTAGCTTCACTCACTAGGACTTCTTTTCTGCCTGGCTTCACTCACCAGGACTTCTCTTCTGTCTGGCTTCACTCACCAGGACTTTCACCTAGCTTCACTCACTAGGATTTCTCTTCTGCCTGGCTTGACTCACCAGGACTTTCACCTAGCTTCACTCACTAGGATTTCTCCGCTGCCTGGCTTCACTCACCAGGACTTTCACTTCGCCTAACATCCCAGTTAGGACTTCCCAGTCAAGTATCCGGTCAATCCTTGACCTACTTGACTCTTCTTCAATCAACCTTGTATTGTCAAACATCGAAACTCAAACCAAGACTCAAGCTTGGTCAACCAGGTCAACCTTGACCTGAGAGATGTTGCACCAACAATCTCCCCCTTTTTGATGTTTGACAATACCACAATAACACTTACAATACCACATGTAAGTTAGGCTAATCCCATAGCCTAAACCTTCTTCATGCCACTAGGTAATGGAAGCATAAGTTAAGCTCTTCATTCTCCCCCTAAGAGGGCAAACTCCCTCTTAGATAATGAAAGCCTAACTTACCCCCTTTCATAAGTCCTTTCATTCTCCCCCTATTGGCACACATCAAACCATGCCCCATTCTTGGGCACACATCAACAAATCCACTTGTTGAAAACTCTCCCCCTGAAGAGTTGCTCATCGTTGTTCACAACTTCACTCGGTGTGATCAACACGACAATGAAAGTCTCATACCCTTCATTATCCTTAACCCTACATTCTCCCATTAATGTAGTCAAATGTCCATCCTAGAGCATTTCTAACTTAAGCCACTTGAACAATGAGGATATCCAATCCCAATTAAAGTTCAAACGCTCATCCTTGAGCATTTTCTGAAAAGAAGGTTAACCACCTTCCAAGGTTCATGAAAAAATAGTGTTCATGTCTTTAAAGAGTCCCTCCCCCTAAAGACATGGTGGTAACTTCGGTCATTGCACCAACAATGACCTGGAATCCCTAAACCTTTAGGAAACCCAAATTTTGAAGTTGTGAGGTTCAAATATTCAAAACTTTGAAACAAACCTCAACCTAACTTCAATATAGTCTTCCTTAACCAATCCATCCTTGTTTTCAACATGAAAACTTCCTTTTTATGTTGGCTGAGGCATAAGGGATCTGATCCATGCGGTCTCTCTCCTCTCTAGAAGAGGGACCTTGAGTCTTCGAAAGACTCACGCCATGTGACATCGGCAGAAATCCCTTCTTGGAGTTCTGCATGGCAAACCGAAGGAGTACCTTGTCAATGTATGTACTCTGACTTAGGCCAAGCAATCACTTAGATCTATCTCTATAGATCTGAATCCCTAGAATGCGGGATGCCTCACCTAAGTCCTTCATTGAGAAGCAACTCCCTAGCCAGGTCTTGACAGACTGAAGCGTAGGGATGTCCTTCCCAATGAGTAGTATGTCATCCACATACAATATGAGGAAGACAACTATATCCCCTACAACCTTCTTGTAGACACAAGGCTCATCTTCGTTCTTGATGAAACCAAACTGTTTGATTGCATCATCGAATCGAAGATTCCAGCCCGAGAAGCTTGCTTTAGTCCATAAATGGACCTATGCACTTGCATACTCTCTAGTATGTGTGGATCTACAAACCCCTCGGGGTTGTGTCATGTACACATCCTCGAGTAGGTTTCCATTCGTAAACGCTGTTTTGACATCCATCCGTCATATCTCATAGTCATGGTAGGTTACAAGCATGATCCGAATAGACTTAAACATCGCCATCGGAGAAAAGGTTTCATCATAGTCAATACCATGAATTTGCTTGAAACCTTTAGCTACCAAGCGACCCTTATAGATAAGTCCATCCATGTCAGTCTTTCTTAAAGACCCACTTACACCCAATGGGTTTTACCCCTTCAGGTGGATCAACCAAAGTCCATACTTGGTTGGTGTACATTGAATCCATTTCGGATCTCATGGCTTCTAGCCATTTCTCGGAATCTGGTCTCATCACGGCTTCCTGATAGGTGGTAGGCTCATCCTCTATGAGCACAACGTCATCATGGTCGGACAAGAGAAATGAGTATCTCTCGGGCTGACGACCTATCGGACCTGCGAAGAGGTATGTCTACTTGAACCGGTTGTTGTTCCTCAACTCTTTGTGGAACAACATCATCCACAACACTATGTGGTTCGGTTCAACTTCCATCGAGGCATCAGTGCTATTGTTCGCATCTTGAACTTCTTCAAGATCGAACGCTCCACTAGTCTTTCTAGAAACAAAGTCCCTTTCTAGAAAGACCCCGTCTTGCCACAACTACCTTGTGCTGATGGAATGTAGAAGTAATATCCTTAGTTTCCTTGGGATATCCGATGAAATAGCACTTGTGATTTGGGTCCTAATTGTCTCGAGACTTGACGACGTAAGCCTCACAACCCAAATCCTCATGAAAGACACACGCATCTCTCGATCCATATCCTATATGGTGTCTTTATCACGGCCTTGGATGGAACTCGGTTGAGAATGAAAGCTGCCGTGTCTAGAGCATATCCCCATAGATATGTCGGAAGATCTGTGTGACTCATCATAGATCATACCATATTTAATAGGGTATGATTCCTCCTTTCGAATACACCATTCCACTGTGGTGTTCCAGGAGAAGTGAGTTGGGATAGAATCCCACACTCAGCTAGGTAGTCACGAAACTCATGGCTTAAGTATTCACCACCTCGATCTAATTGAAGTATTTTAATACTCTTGCCAAGCTGGTTCTGTACTTCATTCTTGAATTCTTTGAACTTTTCAAAGGATTCGGACTTATGTGTCATCAAGTACACATAACCATATCTAGTGAAGTCATCAGTAAATGTGATGAAGTATCTATAACCGCCTCTAGCAGCAACATTGAAAGGGCCACATACATCACTATGTATGAGTCCTAACAAATCAGTTGCTCTGTCGCTATGCCCACTAAAGGGGGTCTTGGTCATCTTGCCTCGTAGGCATGACTCGCATATCTCATATGATTCTAAATCAAATGTGTCCAACAAACCATCCTTATGGAGCTGGGATAAGCGCTTGTCATTTATATGACCTAAGCGACAGTGCCAGAGGTATGTTTGGTTCATGTCATTTGACTTGAACCTCTTGGTACTAATGTTATAGATAGGGCTCTCAAGGTCTAGAATATAGAGTCCGTTTATTAGTGGTGCACTACAATAGAACATATCTTTCAAATAAACAGAACAACATTTGTCTTTTATTATAAAGAGTATCCTTTCTTGTCTAAACAAGAAACTGAAACTATGTTCTTAGTAAGGGCACATAACAACAATCATCTAAATCTAGTACAAGCCCGAGAGAGAGATATGATAAGTTCCACAAGCATACAAGAAGACAACCTGCTCCATTGCCTACTCGTAGGTCCACCTCGCCTTTGCCATGCTCTATTCTCCTATTTCTCACACACACATACAAATGTGAGACACATCCAAGATATAATACCCATGATGTAGAAATAGATAGATTGACTTATAACATATATATCTCAAGTGGAAGTCTCACTTCTTCTTCTTAAGATCCTCCAAGTATACCTTGCGGTTCCTTCCACAATAGGTTGACCGCTAGAGTCGATGTAGCATCCTTGACACCCTCCCCTCCTTTAGGTTTCATTGCCTTTTGCCCTTGGTTTGAGACTTTCCCACCTTTGGGGCTTGCCCCCTGTTGGATCGGGAATGGGCTTAACCTTCTTAAGGTTAATCTCGTGATTAGTCAGATAATACTAAGTAGCTCGGGGTTCATGTCTTCGCTCATGTTATAGTTGATCGAAATTCATAGCTATCCAAAGAACAACCGAGATCAAGTCGGTAGCTCTTGGCCAAGTGGGAACATCTTTAGAGTTCTCTGTACCCAATCATCTGCATAAGGACCTCTACAGACTGCCTGACAAGCAACAAGATCTGAAATCTCATGCCTCGCTTGTCACACGATATAGTTGGCCAAGATGCTCAACCATATCGGCCCATCAACTCATGTTGTTCGAGCTCGTTCATGGTCAGCAGCATTAGGGACACACATATGTCCTTGATGCTTCTTGAAGCATCTTTGTGCCTTCGGGGCATTGGGAGGAGCCTCCGAATGGGTTGCTCGATAACGTCCAGGAGAACTATTCTCAAATTCTCACCAGTCGAAATTCGCTCGAGCTTGTCCTTCTAGGGAGGATCGCAGAGAGAATTCGTGTTTGACGTCATGGTTATCTACAAGAGAAATAAATATCATATTCTTTTAAAAATCATTTAATTAGGCCTTTAATTAAAAGATGCTCCCACTAAATACTATAATTCATGTGGGACAAGATCCACATCATACTAACCCTTGAGTTAGCTTTGGCTAATACGCCCAAGGCTTAGTATGATCGGTAGGTAACGATTACCAATTACATCTCTATGCAACTCTTGTTTATAGAATCAATATCTGCATTTATATTAAAACTCAAGTTAGCTTTGGCTAATACGCCCGAGAGTTAATATAGATGTGATTTTGACCTATCTTTTCCAACCGTTGGAATAATGCCTATAGTTGACTCGATCCAACCGAGTAACTAGGAATACTCAATCTAATTGAGTTTGTATTCACCCATGCGTTGATAGGCGGGACCAAGATTGTCCCTCCGTACCCTACCAAGATAATATGTATTGCTCTGCTTTGGCAGATTCAACAATACATGTGATCGAGGTAGTGATAGGTATCACGGCACGGTTAGGCATTTAGAGTTGGTTCGATCTAGATCTAATCTAATCGAGAAGGATGCATCTTGTGCACGACTTAGATCTAATCTAATCGTTACGGCACTAATTAATTAATTATTTATTAAACATGCATCAGATACATAACAATTAATTAATTAATCTATTTGTGATTTAGTCATGGCCCTACTACGATCTTCTCAAGTCAATAAGAAGATCGATTGGTCAACCTAGGGTCAACAGCTTCTCCAAGCTCCTCCCTTTGACCACCTTGTGTTGCTCGTGCCCGCCTCGGAACTCCGTCTCGTGTGGACCCTCCACCGCTCCAATTTGAACATTACAATTTGAAACTCGAGTTACATTCGAGTCTAAATCTAATTTACAACCAGAATAAGAGAAAGGCACGATGCGCAGGTAAAAATACGAACAAACACATAACGGCACGCTGTCCGTATTATGAATTACAACACAAATCCAATCTTATTGGGTATTTTGGCATGACTATCACAAATTATTATATAATTCAAAATTATATATTTTATAATTTTTCTGTAATTTTAAAATAATTTTTACAATTTTATAAGAGAAAAATTTCGGCGGTCGTTTAGCGGTTTGAATGAACGGATCCTTGCGGGGCCAGGGCAGCGCCCCTACCCGCGATCTAACCATCGCGAGGGTTCCTTTGCGATCCAACAGCGCCTAAACCCGCTGTCCCAAAATGATTTGGGTCGAGACATTGCCGTTTCGGAAAAATCTTCCCGGCGGGTTCGTTTTTAAAGATTTCGGGTGCAATCGCGGAGCAAATTCCCTTGCGGGGTTAGGGGCAATGCCCCTACCCACGATCTAACCATCGTGAGTTGCTCCTTTGCGATCTAATGGCACCCGACCCCGCTGTCCCAAACGAATTTGGGGCAAAACGAAGCCGTTTAAAAGTAAACTTTCCGGTTGCCGAAGCCTACAAGTGCCGAGACACTAAAAACTCAATTTTTACAGAAAATCACAGAAGGTATATTTTTCATAAAAATACAAACGAACTCGTACAAGTCTTTGCACGTGGCTCTGATATCACTGTTGGGTTCTTCGGGCCGCGAAAACCGCTTTTTCGCGTCGCGGAAACCCCGAGTCACCCAAAGCCGTAGATCCGTGCAAAGATTCGCAACGTTACATAGCCATTTTCTTATTAACTTCACATTAATTGCATTTAATGGGGAGTTACTCTTGATGAGAAGTGGCCGGCCACTTTTGAATTGGATTGATTTTCATTCATTTTCATTCAAGTGTGGTGCTTCTTCCTCCTTCTTCCTCTCAGGCTCTCCCTCTCCCTCTCCCTCTCCTCCTTGCTTGGCCGAATCTCACCAAGGTGCTAGCACACCTTCGTGTGAGGTTTTTCTCCACCTACATGTCCGTGTGGATACTTCTAGAGGACCGGCGCTTGACGGTCTAGAGATCCGGGACTTGAACTTCTTGGTATTTATGTTATAAATAGGGCTCTCAAGGTCTAGAATATAGAGTCCGTTTATTAGTGGTGCACTACAATAGAACATATCTTTTAAATAAACATAACAACATTTGTCTTTTATTATAAAAGAGTATCCTTTCTTGTCTAAACAAGAAACTGAAACTATGTTCTTAGTAAGAGCAGGCACATAACAACAATCATCTAAATCTAGTACAAGCCCATAGGGCAGAGATAGCTGATAAGTTCCTAACAGGAACCCGTGCTCCATTGCCTACTCGGTCCACCTCACCCTTTGCCAATGCTCGCTATTTCTCGGGCACATCAAGACAAATGTGAGAAACACATCCAAGATCTAACACCCATGATGTAGAAATAGATAGATTGACTTATATATATATACCAAGTGGAAGTCTCACTGCTTCTTCTTAGATCCTCTCAAGTATACCTTGCGTTCCTCTTCCATGCGTCAGGACCGCGTGGAAGCAAGTAGCATCCTTGGTGACCCCTAGGCTTCAGTGCCTTGCCTTTGCCCTTGGTTTGGGACTTTCCTTACCTTTGGGCTTGCCCTTGCCTTCCGGACCATCGAATTGGCTTAACCTTCAAGGTTAATCTCAGCAGCTGTAACATACTAAGTAGCTCTCAGGCTTGTCAATCTCGTTCATGTTATAGTTGAGAACGAATGACTATAGCTATCCCAAGGAGTGCAAGATCAAGTCGTGGCTCTTGGCCAAGTGGGAACCCAGCCTTTGTAGGTTCTCTATGCCCAATCATCTTGAGTACATAAGGAGCCCGACGACATCTTGCAGCGAAATAGTGCCTTAGAGATCTCAAATCTCTCATGCCTCGCTTGTCACGATATAGTTGGCGAAGATGCTCAACCATATCAGCGCCCATCAACTCGTGTTGCTTGAGCTCGAGTTCATGGTCGAGCATTACACAGACACATCTAATGCGTCATCTTGATGCTTGTAATCATCTTTGTCATTTTGCAGGAGGAGCCTCCGGAATGGGCTGCCCCAGTTTACGTTCCCGGGTGAGAACTATTCTCAAGTTCACAGTCCAGGAAATTCGCTCGTTGAGCTTGTCCTTCTCAAGACGGACATCGCGGGAGAAGGAATTTGTGTTCAACGTCATGATTATCTAGCAGAATTGGAATAAATATCATATTCTTTTAAAATCATTTAATTAGGCCTTTAATTAAATGATGCTCCCACCGAATTCTATAATTTGTGGGACAAGATCCACATCATACTAACCCTTGAGTTAGCTTTTTTCGCCAAGGCTTAGTATGATCGATGGTAACGATTACCAATTACATCTCTATGCAACTCTTGTTTATAGAATCAATATCCGCATTTATATTAAAACTCGAGTTAGCTTTGGCTAATACGCCCAGAGTTAATATAAACGTGATTTTGTCCTTCCTTTCCAACTATTGGAAGAATGCCTATAGTTGACTCGATCCAACCGAGTAACTAATACTCAATCTAATTGAGTTTGTATTCACCCATACGTGATAGCGGGACCAAGATTGTCCTCCCGTGCCCTACCAAGTATTGCTCGCTTTGGTGAATTCAACAATACATGTGATCGAGGTAGTGATAGGTATCACACGCTTGAGCATTAGAGTGAGTCGATTGAGATATAATCTAATCGAAAAGGATGCATCTTGTGCTACTTAGATCTAATCTAATCAGAGGCATCATGTGCACACGACTTAGATCTAATCTAATTGTAAGACACTAATTAATTAACTACTTATTAAATATGCATCACATACACAAGCAATTAATTAATCTATTTGTGATTTAGTCATGGTCCTACTACGATCTTCTCAAGCCAATGAGAAGATCGATTGGTCAACCTAGGGTCCAGCCTTCTCCAAGCTCCTCCTTTGACCACCTTGTGTTGCTCGTGCATGCATAACTCCGTCTCCTGTGTGGACCCTCCACCGCTCCAATTTGTACATTGAAACTCGAAAGGTTACATTCGAGTCTAAATCTAATTTACAACAAGAATATAGGAAAAGGCACGCAGGTGTCATATAATACAACACTCTCATAAACATCCAGGCCAGCACATGAATATGAATAATTAACAACCAATCATATTGGGTTTTTAGGGCCATGACTATCACAAAATTAATATATAATTCAAAATAATATATTTTCATAATTTTCTATAATTTTAAAATTAATTTTTACAATTTTACGAGTAAAATTTTCCTGTGGTAGCTGTTTCGGGCGCATTTGGGAATTGATCCCTTATGAGCAGAGCATCTCATGATCTAACCATCGCGAGGGTTCCTGCGATCCAACAGTGCCCAAACTCGCTGTCCCAAAACGATTTAATGAGACATTGCCGTTCGTAAAATCTTCCCGGAGTTCTGCTTTAGCGATTCGCGTGAAGCAAATTCTGCGGGTTGGGCAATGCCCCTACACCCCCGATCTAACCATCGTGAGTTGCTCGCTATCTAATGGCACCCGACCCGCTGTCCCAAATGGATTTGGGGCAAAACGGCCGTTTAAAGAAAACTTTCCGGCCCTCTTCACTGAAAAATTACTCATAAAACTCTAAAACTCAATTTTACAGAAAATTACAGAAGGTATATTTTCATAAAAATACAACGAACATATTACAAATCTTTGCCTCTGATATTGTTGGGTTAGTCTGACATGGAAAACTGGGAGACCCCCGAGTCACCCAAAGCCATGGATCTCGCAAAGATGCAAGATTGTAAAACAAACTTTTCAAACTTTTCTTGTATGCGAGTTTGTAAAAACTTTAGATCTACACTAAAGTTAAGATCATTACCCTTGTAAGGCCCTTCGCTTCATTCCCAAGAAGTTGTCGGATCTCTAGACCGTCAAGCGTCGGTCCTCTAGAAGTATCCACACGAACCATTCTTGATGGAGAAAACCTAAACAAAGGTGTGCTAGCACCTTGATAGGTCACGCCAAGGAAGAGGAGGGAGAGCAAGGAGAGAACACAAGGAAGAAGAAGGAGTTACACCACATGAATGGAAAAATGAATTCCCACTCAAACACAAAGTGGCCGGCCACTCACAGAAACCTCCCAAATTAATTGCATTAATTGCAATTAATATGAAGCCATTAAAGAGAATGGCTTTGTAACTTCCATGAGGTGGCACCCATGATGATGTGGAACATCATTATTGGTCCACCTAATGCCAACTTAACAATGAGGTGGCAAAATGTCAAGTCAAAATTGACCTTTGGTCTTCCTTCTCAAGTCAAGTCAAACTTAACTCAATCTCTACCATGGTTGATCTAATCTAACCATTTGATTCAAGCCAACTTAATATAATGAATCTAATTCATTAAATTAAATTGATTCAATGAGTCAAAATCTAAATTAGACTCATTGAACACATGAATCAACTTGAGTCGAACTCAAGTTAGCCCAATTAGGATTACTCTTAATCCAATTTGATTCATCAAATGAATCTAATCCTCTTGGTTCATCATATGAACCTAATCTCCATCTAATTGTCCTTAGTGTATGATCCTATAGGTTCTTGTAACGTTGGCAATGCCCCTAAACCCATTTAGGAGCATAAGTAATGAGCGGTATCTAGCAACACATCATTACTACCCAAGTTACAAGAATGTTGAGATCCAACATCACCTTGTGACTACTAATTGTGACTCCTCACAATATATGACATTGTCCTTCTATCCTAGACATCTAGATTGATCAATATGAGGCATAGACCGTGTCATCCTCTAATCAATCTAAATCTTGAACTCCAAGTAGACTCACTCGATCAAATGAGCTCAACATCTAATGCTGACTCATTTGGGCATGGCCATGCACTCAGTGGTCTCACTCTATCAAGAATACCGATGTCGCACCCGTCATATGGGAGGGATAGATCCCATCTACATCACTCACATCCCTCTACATAATTCGTTATACTCGAATCGCCTTTATAGTCCACCCATTACACGGGACGTTGGCGAATCAAAGTACATAACTCTATGTAGGATCCATGGTGACTTCAGGTCTAAGGACTAATAGTCATACTAATAGCTACATGAGAAAGTATATGACTCATATAACGATCCATGATACTTTCTCATGGCGGGTCATTAAGACATTCTCTAATGCGCATACCCATGTGTCACTGATATCTCTATATCCATGACTTGTGAGATCAAGTCATCGAGTCGATTCCACATGTTAGTCTTATTGTATATAAACAGATACTAATACTATAGAGCAATGATTTATAGTAGTGTTCCTATCATCTCACTATCGATTCAACCAATCGATTGATATAGGTAAGAACCTTTCTACTCAAGGACGCTTATTATACTTAGTTTATTTGGCACTAATATAAATAAGTATAATAACCAAACAAATGCCTTTATTAATATACAAGAATATGATACAATGAGTCCATACAATCAATGATTGGCTCTAGGGCTCTAACTAACAATCTCCCACTAGCACTAGTGCCAATCAAGATAGGCTCTAAGACCTAATGACCTAGTGTGACCATCATGCTTCCTCCGTGCAAAGCCTTGGTCAAGGGATGCGATGTTAGCCTCTAGGGTATGCAAATCTTCACATCTCCTCATCGATAATCTCGAATGAGATGGGCGCCTTGGCGGTGAGTGAGGTTCCTTCTGCTATGTCCATTGTTGTCACAATAGAGCTCAATGGGGTCCAATGCTAGGACCACCCCCAAGTTCGTGATGAACTCGGATCCAACTCCTCTTTGCGCCTCGATGCAAAGAATGCTTGGCTTCATGTAGAATCACCCTCGTATCCTCAACTCTTCCACACACCACCATTTATGCAAAATACGAACGATCTATAGTCATCCCGATGGTGCTGGATCTCAACATTCTTGTAACTTGGGTAGTAATGATGTGTTGCTAGATACCGCTCATTACTTATGCTCTAAATGGGTTTAGGGCATTGCCAACGTTACAAGAACCAGGGTCACACACTAAGGACAATTAGATGGAGATTTGGTTCATACAGATGAACCAAGAGGATTAGATTCATTTGATGAATCAAATTGGATTAAGAGTAATCCAAATTGGGCTAATTGAGTTAGACTCAAGTTGATTCATGTATTTAATGAGTCTAATTTAGATTATGACTCATTAGATCAATTTAATTTAATGAATTAGATTCATTATATTAAGTTGGCTTGAATCAAATGGTTAGATTAGATCAACCATGAGAGAGATTGAGTCAAGTTTGACTTGACTAGAGAGGAAGAGGAAGACATCATGAGTGAGGTGGCAAGATGTGGACCAATAGTGTTGCTCCACATCATCTTGCTTTGCCACCTCATGGAGGTTACAAGCCTCCATTGCATTTAATGTGGGTTGGCCACATTAAATGAGTGGAGGTTACTCATTTGCCACATCATTGTGAGGTGGCAAGATGTGGACCAATGGTAATGGTCCACATCTTCATGATGTGCCACATCATAGGAGTTACAAAACACCTCTTAATGGCTTCACATTAATTGTGATTAATGTGGAATGGGAGTTACACTCCATGGAGTGGCCGGCCACACAAAAGTGGTGAATGAAATTTGATTTTATTCAAGTGTGATTATTCTTTCTTCTTCCTCAAGCTCTCCTCTCCCTCTCCTTGCTTGGTCGAATCTTACCAAGGTGCTAGCACACCTTTGTGTGAGGTTTTCCACCCACGTGTCCGTGTGGATACTTCTAGATCGACGCGGTAGAGATCCAATTCCTTGGAGGGAAACTCGAAAGGGCACGCTTCAGGTATACTTCTTAACACATAGATCTAGGAGTAGATCTAAAGTTTTAAAACCTCGATACTTTTCGCTCGCCTTTCCTTGCGGATCTCGACTTTGGGTGATTCGGTTTCGCGGAAGGCGGTTTTAGCATGAAAAGATCCACAGGTAGTTGTGGCAAAGAACTTTCTCTCATACCGGAAGTTTTTCCAAAACGGTGATGTTTCACCCACCCAATCCGCTTTGGGACAGCGGCGGCGATAGGATCGCTAGGAGCAACTCACGATGGTTAGATCGTGGGTAGGGCCCTTAACCCCAAAGATGATGATTTGCGATGCCCAAAATAAACGGGACCGCCTGGGAAAATTCTTCTCAAGCGTCCCAAATCGTTTGGGAGAGCG
Organism: Zingiber officinale; assembly: GCF_018446385.1. Taxonomy (NCBI): domain Eukaryota; kingdom Viridiplantae; phylum Streptophyta; class Magnoliopsida; order Zingiberales; family Zingiberaceae; genus Zingiber; species Zingiber officinale. Next base: position 40,627,777 of record NC_056007.1, on the reverse strand, counting down.
AGTTTAGGCTGTGTGATCGCAAAGGGACCTCGTGATGGTTAGATCGGGTGCGCCTGCCCCGCCAAGGGATCCGCTCGATTGCTCTAGCTAAGCTAACAGCGAAATTTTACTCAAAAATTGTAAAATTAATTTTAAAATTATAGAAAATTGTGAAAATATATAATTTTGAATTATATATTAATTTTGTGATAGTCATGGCCCAAAAACCCAATATGATTGGATTGTGAATTCATCAGACTGGCCCGCGTCTTACTTGGCTATGTGTATGTTTTATTTCCATTCGGTAGGTTTTCTCATATACGTTGTAAATTAGATTTAGACTCGAATGTAACTCGTTTCAAATTGTAATGTACAAATTGGAGGGGTGGAGGGTCCACACAAGACGGAGTTCCGAGGCGGGCACGAGCAACACAAGGTGGTCAAAGGGAGGAGCTTGAGAAGCTGTTGACCCTAGGTTGACCATTCGATCTTCTCATTGGCTTGAGAGGATCGTAGTAGAGCCATGACTAAATCACAAATAGATTAATTAGTTAATTGCTTATGTATATGATGCATGTTTAATAAGTAATTAATTAATTAGTGCCTTACGATTAGATTAGATCTAAGTCATGCACATGATGCACGATTAGATTAGATCTAAGTCGTGCACAAGATGCATCCTTTCGATTAGATTAGATCTCGATCGAACCAACTCTAAATACCTAACCGCGTCAGTGATACTATCACTACCTCGATCTGATGTGTTGTGAAATCAGAGGCGCAATACATATTATCTTGGTAGGTTGAGAGGGACAATCTTGGTCCCACCTATCAATGCATGGTGAATACAAATTCAATTAGATTGAGTATTCCTAGTTGCTCGGTTAGATCAAGTCAACTATAGGCATTCTTCCAACGGTTGGAAAAGATAGGTCAAAATCACATCTATATTAACTCTCGGGCGTATTAGCTAAAGCTAACTCGAGTTTTAATCTTCGGGTTCTTAAGCTAAAACGCTTCGTCGGCAAGAGCATCAAAAGATCGTACAAAACTTTTGAAAAACCTTTTACGAGGTTGTAAAACTAGATCTACACTAGATAAGGGTTATACTCAAGCGCGCTCGCTTATCTCGCTGTCAAGGAGTTGCTTGATCTCTGGACCGGTCAGCGCCCGTCCTAGAAGTATCCACACGGACAAGTAGGTGGAGAAAAACCTCACACGAAGGTGTGCTAGCACCTTGGTGAGATTCGGCCAAGCAAGGAGGAGAGGGAGAGGGAGAGCTTGAGAGGAAGAAGGAGGAAGAAGCACCACACTTGAAATGAAAATGAATGAAAATCAATCCCATTCAAAAGTGGCCGGCCACTTCTCATCAAGAGTAACACCCCATTAAATGCAATTAATGTGAAGTTAATAAGAAAATGACTTTGTAACTTCCATGAGGTGGCACACCATGATGATGTGGAACATCATCATTGGTCCACCTAATGCCAACTCACCAATGAGGTGGCAAAAGGTCAAGTCAAAATTGACCTTTGGTCTTCCTTCTCTAGTCAAGTCCAACTTAATCTCTACCATGGTTGATCTAATCCAACCATTTGATTCGAGACCTTAATATAATGAATCTAATTCATTAAATTGAATTGATTTAATAAGTCATAATCTAAATTAGACTCATTAAATACATGAATCAACTTGAGTCGAACTCAATTAGGATTGCTCTTAATCCAATTTGATTCATCAAATGAATCTAATCCTCTTGGTTCATCATATGAACCTAATCTCCATCTAATTGTCCTAAGTGTGTGACCCTATAGGTTCTTACGTTGGCAATGCCCTAAACCCATTTAGGGGCATAAGTAATGCGCGGTATCTAGCAACACAGCATTACTACCCAAGTTACACGAATGTCTCAATCCGACATCACCGTGTGACCACGAATTGTGACTCTCACAATATGTGACATTGTCCTTCTATCCTAGACATCTAGATTGATCAATGTGAGGCATAGACCATGTCATCCTCCAATCAATCTAAATCTTGAACTCAGAAGTAGACATATTTCAAATAAAAGCTAATCTAGCTAATCTGGCTTGACTCCTCAAATTATCAGAAACTTGTCTATCATAAGGGTATGCTCCTATCTACATCATACAATTCCTATCGATAGAAAAAAAAATATGGAAATATAATGTGCCAACTAAAACATTAATTCTATTTAAAATAGTGATGTAAGTTAAACAAGGACATACAACATAAAGTGCCATGATAAGAAGATACGTCAACCCAAAGAACAGTGTTCCAAGAAACTACTAATGATTGTTAAAAGTCTTCAGAGCAATAATATCCAGATAAATAATTTGTTACTAATGATTGGTGTATTAACACCAATGTTAATACTCGACTAGGAATGATTTAGAGTAGTGTTCCCTATATCATCTCACTATCGATTCAACTAATCGATTGATATAGGCTTTATGAGTCCATACAATCATCAAATGATTGGCTTTAGGGCTCTAACTAACAATCTCCCACTAGCACTAGAGCCAATCACTATATAGGCTCTAAGGCCTAAAGACCTAGTGTGACCATCATGCTTCTCGTACAAAGCCTTGGTCAAGGATCCGATGTTAGCCTCAGAGTTCACTTCTTCACATCTCCCATAATCTCTCGAATGAGATGGAAGCGTAGTATATGCTTGGCTCGTGTGAGCGAGGTTCTCCGTCCGCTTATAGCTCCATTGTTGTCACAATAGAGCTCAACTGGTCAGGATGCTAGAACCACCCCAAGTTCATAATGAACTCATGGATCCAAACCTCCCTTTGCGCTCGATGCAGAATATACGGCTTATCAGAATCCATCGTATCTGTCAACTCTTCCACCGACATCACCACCATTAATGCAAAATACGAACCCCGATCGCGATCGGTAATCATCCTGGTCGGTCTGGAAGCTAATCGCTGAGCTCATCATTGCCTCCATATATCAAGAAATATTCTTTAGTCCTTCGTAAGTACTTAAGAATATTCTTGACCGCCATCGATTTTCACCGATTGATCGACTGGTATCCGCCGTCCATGCTCAAAGCATACGAGACATCGGGTCGTACACGGCTGAGGATCCGATCCATGCGGCTCTCCTCTAGAAGAGGGACCTTGAGTCTCGGAAAGACTCACGCCATGTGACATCGTAGAAACCCTTCTGCATGGCAAACCGAAGGAGTACCTTGTCAATATATGTACTCGACTTAGGCCAAGATCTCTCTATAGATCTGTATCCCTAGAATGGGATGCCTCACCTAAGTCCTTCATTGAGAAGCCAGGTCTTGACAGATCAAGCATAGGGATGTCCTTCCCAATGAGTAGTATGTCATCCACATATAATATGAGGAAGACAACTATGTCCCTACAACCTTCTTGTAGACACAAGGCTCATCTTCGTTCTTGATGAAACCAAACTGCTTTGATCGCATCATCAAATCGAAGATTCCAGCTCCGAGAAGCTTGCTTTAGTCCATAAATGGACCTATGTAGCTTGCATACTCTCCTAGTATGTGGATCTACAAAACCCCAGGTTGTGTCATGTACACATCCTCGAGTAGGTTTCCATTCAGAAACGCTGTTTGACATCCATCTCGTCATATCTCATAGTCATGGTAGTCGCAATAGCAAGCATGATCCGAATGGACTTAAACATCGCCATCGGAGAAAAGGTTTCATCATAGTCAATACCATGAATCGCTTGAAACCTTTACCAAGCGACCCTTATAGATAAGTCCATCCATGTCAGTCTTTCTCTTAAAGACCCACTTGCACCCAATGGGTTTTACCCTTCGTTGGATCAACCAAAGTCCATACTTGGTTGGTGTACATGGATTCTATCTCGGATCTCATGGCTTCTAGCCATTTCTCGGTATCTGGTCTCATCACAGCTTCTTGATAAGTGGTAGGCTCATCCTCTATGAGCACAATGTCATCATGGTCAGACAAGAGAAATGAGTATCTCAGGCTGACGACGTCTATCGGACTGCGAAGAGGTATGTCTACATAAACCGGTTGTTGTTCCTCAACTCCTTGTGGAACAACATCATCCACAACACTTTGTGGTTCAGGTTCAATTTCCATCGTGGCATTAGTGCTATTGTTCGCATCTTGAACTTCTTCAAGATCGAACGCCCCAGTCTTTCTAGAAACAAAGTCCCTTTCTAGAAAGACCCCGATCTTGCCACAACTACCTTGTGCCGATTGGGAATGTAGAAGTAATATCCCTAGTTTCCTTGGGATATCCGAAATAGCACTTCTTTGATTTGGTCCTAATTTGTCCGAGACTTGACGTCGACGTAAGCCTCACAACCCCAAATCCTCATGAAAGACACCGGGCATCTCCCACCATATCCTATATGGTGTCTTTATCACTACTTTGATGGAACTTCGTTGAGTATGAAAGTCTGTGTGTCTAGAGCATATCCCATAGATATTTTGGAAGATCTGACTCATCATAGATCGTACCATATTTAATAGTACGATTTCTTCGGATACACCATTCCACCGTTGTGTCAGAGGAGTGAGTTGAGATAAAATCCCACACTCAAGTAGTCACGAAACTCATGGCTTAAGTATTCACCACCTCGATCTGATCAAGTACCTTAATACTCTTGCTGGTTCTGTATTTCATTCTTGAATTCTTTGAACTTTTCAAAGGATTTAGACTTATGTGTCATCAAGTACACATAACCGTGAATAATCATCAATAAATGTGATGAAGTACCTATAACCGCCTCTAGCAACATTGAAAGGGTCACATACATCACTATATATGAGTCCTAACAAATCGGTTGCTCTCTCGCTATGCCCATTAAAGGGCGTCTTGGTCATCTTGCCTCGTAGGCATGACTCGCATATCTCATATGATTCAAATCAAATGAGTCCAAAGAAACCATCCTTATGGAGTCGGGATAAGCGCTTGTCATTTATATGACCTAAGCGGCGAGTGCAGGTATGTTTGGTTCATGTCATTTGACTTGAACCTCTTGGTACTAATGTTATAGATAGGGCTCTCAAGGTCTAGGATATAGAGTCCGTTTATTAGTGGTGCACTACAATAGAACATATCTTTCAAATAAAGAGAACAACATTTGTCTTTTATTATAAAGAGTATCCTTTCTTGTCTAAACAAGAAACTGAAACTATGTTAGTAGGCACATAACAACAATCATCTAAATCTAGTACAAGCCAGAGGCGTAAGATAGCTGATAAGTTCCTCAGCAATGACTCCGGTGCTTCCATTGCCTACCCGTAGGTCCACCTCGCCCTTTGCCAATGCTCTCATCGCCTGCACATCAATACAAATGTGAGAAGCACATCCAATATCTAATACCCATGATGTAGAAATAGATAGATTGACTTCTATAACATATATACCGAGTGGAAGTCTCACGCTTCTTCTTAAGATCCTCAGTATACCTGCGGTTCCTCCTCTTTCCGATTGATTGACCGGGTGGGCAGTGTAGCATCCGCGACCCTCCTTTAGGCTGCCTTTGCCTTGCCTTGCCTTGGTTTGGGACTTTCCCTTTTTGGGCTTGCCTCCTCCCTGTGCGGACCATCGAATGGGCTTAACCTTCTTAAGGTTAATCTCAGTCAGTAACATACTAAGTAACTCTGGTGGTTGTCAATCTCGCTCATGTTATAGTTGAGAATGAATTGACTATAGCTATCTCGGCGGCTGCCAAGATCAAGTCGTGACCTGGCCAAGTGGGAACCTGGTCTTTGTAGGTTCTCTATGTACCCAATCATCTTGAGTACATAAGGACCTACAGGAGCTCTGACATATTGCCCTTCAGATCTCAAATCTCTCATGCCTCGCTTGTCACGATATAGTTGGCGATGCTCAACCATATCAAAAGCGCCCATCAACTCATGTTGCTTCGACTCCGAGTTCATGGTCGCGAGCATTAGACAGGACACATCTAATGCGTCCGCCTTGATGCTTCTTGTAAGCATCTTTCTCTGCTCGGAATGGGGTGCTCCAGAACGTACAGTTTACGCCCTCGGTGAGAACTATTCTCAAGTTCTCAGGTCGGAAATTCGCTCAGTGAGCTTGTCCTTCTCAGCGACGGATCGCGAGGAGAAGGAATTCGTGTTCGACGTCATGGTTATCTACAACAGAAAATTTGCAGAAATAAATATCATATTCTTTAAAAAATCATTTAATTAGGCCTTTTAATTAAATGATGCTCCCACTGAATTCTATAATTCTTGTGGGACAAGATCCACATCATACTAACCCTTGAGTTAGCTTTGGCTAATACGCCCAAGGCTTAGTATGATCGGTAGGTAACGATTACCAATTACATCTCTATGCAACTCTTGTTTATAGAATCAATATCCGTATTTATATTAAAACTCGAGTTAGCTTTGGCTAATACACCCGAGAGTTAATATAGATGTGATATTGACCTATCTTTCCAACTATTGGAAGAATGCCTATAGTTGACTCGATCCAACGAGTAACTATGAATACTCAATCTAATTAAGTTTGTATTCACCCATGCGTTGATAGACGGGACCAAGATTGTCCCTCCGTACCCTACCAAGATAATATGTATTGCTCTGCTTTGGCAGATTCAACAATACATGTGATCGAGGTAGTGATAGGTATCACGGCACGGTTAGGCATTAGAGTTGAGTCAATTGAGATCTAATCTAATCGAAATGGATGCATCTTGTGCACGACTTAGATCTAATCTAATCGCAAGGGTGCATCATGTGCACGACTTAGATCTAATCTAATCGTAAAGGCACTAATTAATTAATTAATTATTAAACATACTCTGATACCACTGTTGGGTTCTTCGCTCGATCGCGGAAACCGCTTGCCAACTGGTTGGTAACGAACTCAGCCACGTCAAAGACTTATGCGAGTTCGTTTGTATTTTATGAAAAATAAACCTTCTGTAATTTTCTGTAAAATTGAGTTTTAGAGTTTTATGAGTAATTTTTCAGAAGGCTGACAAGTGTCTCAGCACTTGTAGGCTTACTCGAAGTTTTCTTTTAAACGGCGTTTTGCCCCAAATCCATTTGGGACAGCGGGTCGGGTGCTATTAGATCGCAAAGGAGCAACTCACGATGGTTAGATCGTGGGTAGGGCATAGCCCTAACCCGCAAGGAATTTGCCATTGCACCGAATCGCTAAAACGAACCTCGGAAGATTTTCGAACGGCAATGTCTCGACCCAAATCTTTTGGGACAGCGGTTTAAGCGCGCTGTTGGATCGCAAGGAACCCTCGCGATGGTTAGATCGCTGGGGCGCTGCGCACGGCCCAGGGATCCGCTTCGCATGCGATAAAACCCTTAAACAGCGCAAACAGGACCGTCGGGAAATTTTATTCATAAAAATGGTAAAAAAAAATTTATTTTAAAATTATAGAAAATTATGAAAAATATATAATTTTGAATTATATATTAATTTGTGATAGTCATGACCCAAAGCCCAATATGATTGGTTGTGTTGTAATTCATAATACGGCCTGCGTGCCGTTATGTGTTTGCGAGTGTTGTATTATATTCGCGACCTGCGCGTCGTGCCTTCTCTTATTTTCTTGTTGTAAATTAGATTTAGACTCGAATGTAACTCGAGTTTCAAATTGTAATGTACAAATTGGAGCGGTGGAGGGTCCACACGAGACGGAGTTCCGAGGCGGGCACGAGCAACACAAGGTGGTCAAAGGGAGGAGCTTGAAGAAGCTGTTGACCCTAGGTTGACCAATCGATCTTCTCATTGGCTTGAGAAGATCGTAGTAGGGCCTTGACTAAATCACAAATAGATTAATTAATTAATTGTTATGTATGTTGGGTTTTTCGGGCCGCGAAAACCGCTTTTCGCGTCGCGGAAACCCCGAATCGCCCAAGCCACGGATCTCGTGCAAGGTAAAACTTTTGAAAAATACGAGTACGAGTTTAAAACAAAATCGACTCTTAGATCTACGAGGGAAAAACATTTACCCTTGATGCGTGCCCTTCGTAATCCCGCAACGTCCAAAGGTAGCCGGATCTCGAGACCGTCAAGCGAACGGTCCTCTAGCGGTATCCACACGAACAAGGAGTGGTCTTCTACCACTCAAAGATGGAGAGGAGAACCCACAAGTGTGCTAGCACTTTCTAGGGCTCTCGGATTGGATCTAAAAGGTGAGAAAGGAGAGAAGGGAAAAAGGAACTCACACACTCCTCTAGGTACTCTCCTTTTGTGACCTTCGCACCACCTAGTTGCTTGGAATCAACTCTCACTTCTTCTCCACCATGAAGCCACGACCATCAGCAAGCTAGAGAGAGGGAGAAGCACCCAAGGAAGAAGAAGCATTGAACACCATTCAATTGCCACCAAATGAAACCCTCTCCTCACTTAGTGTGGCCGGCCACCACATGTGTAACCCCCACATTAATGTGGCCGGCCACATTAAGAGGATTAATGGTGTGTAACCTCCATGAGGTGGCACACCATTATATAAGGGGATGATGTGGCATGCCATGTAGGATGAGTCATCCTCATGATGTGTCAATTCATCAAGTCAAAACTTGATGTGTCAACCTCTATTTGGTCAAGTCAAACTTGACCAATGCTCTTCCTTGTTGAGTTAAATCCAAGCTTTGATTCAAGTCAATTTTAATTTAATGAATCTCAATTCATTAATATAAATTGACTCATGAATCAAATTTAAATTAGACTCATTCAACAATTGAATCTAATTGAGTCTAACTCAATAAGTCTAATTTGAATCCAATCTTTGATTCATCATATGAATCTAATCTTATTGGTTCATCATATGAACCTAATCTCCATGCACATGTTCTTTGTGTGTGACCCAATAGGTTCTTGTAACGTTGGCAATGTTATAAACTCCTTTAAAAACATAAGCAATGAGCGGCATCTAGCAATACATCATTGCTACCCAAGTTACAAGAAATGTTGAGATCCAACATCACCTTGTGACTACTAATTGTGACTTCTCACAATATGTGACAAGTGTCCTTCTATCCTAGACATCTAGATTGATCAATGTGAGGCATAGACCGTGTCATCCTCTGACCAATCTAAATCTTGAACTCCGAGTAGACTCACTCAATCAAATGAGCTCAATATCTCATATTGACTCATTTGGGTATGGCCATACACTTTGTGGTCTCACTCTATCAAGAATATCGATGTCTCTCCCGTCATATAGGAGGGATAGATCCCATCTACATCACTCACATCCCTCTGCATAATTTGTTATATACCCAGTAATCGCCTTTATAGTCCACCCAGTTACGGGTGACGTTTGACGAAACTAAAGTACATAACTCCTTATGAAGGGATCCATGGTGACTTCAGGTCTAAGGACTAATAGTCATACTAATAGCCACATGAGAAAGTATATGACACTCATATAACGATCCATGATACTTTCTCATGGCGGGTCATTTAGTATACATTCTCTAATGCATACCCATGTGTCACCTTGATATCTCTATATCCATGACTTGTGAGATCAAGTCATCGAGTTGACCTACATGTTAGTCTTATTGTATTAACATTGTCCCCGAATGTTAATACTGACTAGGAATGATTTAGAGTAGTGTTCCCTATATCATCTCACTATCGATTCAACTAATCGATTGATATAGGTATGAACGTTCTACTCAAGAACGTTACTATACTTATTTTATCCGACACTAATAATAACCAAAACCAATGCCTTTATTAATTTAAATATGATATACATGATTCTATACAATCATCAAATGATTGGCTCTAGAGCTCTAACTAACAATCTCCCACTAGCACTAGTGCCAATCAAGTATAGGCTCTAAGGCCTAATGACCAGTGTTGTTTTCTTGCAGGTGCATGACCCCCGTAGTCAAAGGATGCAGATCCGGCATATACAGAATTGAAAAACTATTTCTTGTACGAAGTTCAAAACTGATCTACTACTTAGATCTACGAAAATGTTTACCCTCATGTAGCGATGCCCTTGCCGCTCGTCCAAATGATACTGGGATCTCAAGACCGTCCCGGCTAGTATCCACACGGACACACTAGATGGAGATGACCAAAACCAAGGTGTGCTAGCACCTATGTGGTTCGGCCAAGAGGGAGGAGGAGAGGGAGAGCTTGAGAGGAAGAACACAAGGAAGAAGAAGTTACACCACTTGAATGGGAAAATGAAATTACACCAAAAACCAAGTGGCCGCCACTTTCAAAAACTCACCAATTAATTATTGCATTAATTGCAATTAATATGAAACCATTACCAAATTAATTAATATGAAACCATTAAGAGAGTGGCATTATTCCATGAGGTGGCACCCATGATGATGATGTGGAACATCATTATTGGTCCACCTAATGACAACTCACCAATGAGGTGGCAAAAGGTCAAGTCAAAATTGACCTTTGGTCTTCCTTTCTCAAGTCAAGTCAAACTTGACTCAATCTCTACCATGGTGGATCTAATCCAACCATTTGATTCGAGCCAACTTAATATAATGAATCTAATTCATTAAATTGAATTGATTCAATGAGTCAAAATCTAAATTAGACTCATTTAACACATGAATCAACTTGAGTCGAACTCAAGTTAGCCCAATTAGGATTACTCTTAATCCAATTTGATTCATCAAATGAATCTAATCCTCTTGGTTCATCAAATGAACCTAATCTCCACCTAATTGTCCTAAGTGTGTGACCCTATAGGTTCTTGTAACGTTGGCAATGCCCTAAAAGAGCATAAGTAATGAGCGGTATCTAGCAACACATCATTACTACCCAAGTTACAAGAATGTCGAGATCCGACATCACCTTGTGACTACCAATTGTGACTACTCACAAAATAATGACAAGTGTCCTTCTATCCTAGACATCTAGATTGATCAATGTGAGGCATAGACCGTGTCATCCTCTAATCAATCTAAATCTTGAACTCCAAGTAGACTCACTCGATCAAATGAGCTCAACATCTAATGTTGACTCACTTGGGCATGGCCATGCACTTAGTGGTCTCACTCTATCAAGAATACCGATGTCGCTCCCATCATATGGGAGGGATAGATCCCATCTACATCACTCACATCCCTCTACATAATTCGTTATATACCCAGTAATCGCCTTTATAGTCCACCTAGTTACGGGTGACGTTTGACGAAACTAAAGTACATAACTCCTTATGTAGGGATCCATGGTGACTTCAGGTCCAAGGACTAATAGTCATACTAATAGCCACATGAGAAAGTATATGACACTCATATAACGATCCATGATACTTTCTCATGGCGGGTCATTCAGTATACATTCTCTAATGTATACCCATGTGTCAGCTTGATATCTCTATATCCATGACTTGTGAGATCAAGTCATCGAGCTGACCTACATCGAGGCATCAGTGCTATTGTTCGCGTCTTGAACCTCTTCAAGATCGAACGCGCTCCCACTAGTCTTTCTAGAAACAAAGTCCCTTTCTAGAAAGACCCCAGTCTTTGCCACAACTACCTTGTGCTGACTGGGAATGTAGAAGTAATATCCCTTAGTTTCCTTGGGATACCAATGAAATAGCACTTGTCAGATTTGGGTCCTAATTTGTTTGAGATTTGACGTCTTACGTAAGCCTCACAGCCCCAAATCCTCATGAAAGACACCTGGGCATCTCTCCCAATCCATATCCTATATGGTGTCTTTATCACGACCTTTGATGGAACTCGGTTGAGTATGAAAGCTGCCGTGTCTAGAGCATATCCCCATAGATATGTCGGAAGATCTGTGTGACTCATCATAGATCGTACCATATCTAATAAGGTACGATTCCTCCTTTCGGATACATCATTCCACTGTGGTGTTCCAGGAGGAGTGAGTTGAGATAAAATCCCACACTCAGCTAAGTAGTCACGAAACTCATGGCTTAAGTATTCACCACCTCAATCTGATCGAAGTACTTTAATACTCTTGCCAAGCTGGTTCTGTACTTCATTCTTGAATTCTTTGAACTTTTCAAAGGATTCAGACTTATGTGTCATCAAGTACACATAACCGTATCTACTGAAGTCATCAGTAAATGTGATGAAGTACCTATAACCGCCTCTAGCAGCAACATTGAAAGGGCCACATACATCACAATGTATGAGTCCTAACAAATCAGTTGCTCTCTCGCTATGTCCACTAAAGGGCGTCTTGGTCATCTTGCCTCGTAGGCATGACTCGCATATCTCATATGATTCAAAATCAAATGAGTCCAGCAAACCATCCTTATGGAGCTGGGATAAGCGCTTGTCATTTATATGACCTAAGCGACAGTGCCAGAGGTAGGTTTGGTTCATGTCATTTGACTTGAACCTCTTGGTACTAATGTTATAGATAGGGCTCTCAAGGTCTAGAATATAGAGTCCGTTTATTAGAGGTGCACTACAATAGAACATATCTTTTAAATATACAGAACAACATTTGTCTTTATTATAAAAGAGTATCCTTTCTTGTCTAAACAAGAAACTGAAACTATGTTCTTAGTAAGAGCAGGCACATAACAACAATCATCTAAATCTAGTACAAGCCCAGAGGGCAACTCGTAGGTCCACCTCGCCCTTCGCCAATGCTCTGCTATTTCTCAGCGCCTGCACATCAGTACAAATGTGAGAAGCACATCCAGTATCTAATACCCATGATGTAGAAATAGATAGATTGACTTCTATAACATATATACCTGAAGTGGAAGTCTCACTTCGCTTCTTCTTAAGATCCTCCAAGTATACCTTGCAGTTCCTCTTCCAGTGCCCGGTTTGACCGCAGTGGAAGCAGGTAGCATCCTTGGCGACCCCTCCTTTAGGCTTCAGTGTCTTGCCTTTGCCCTTGTTTTGGGACTTTCCCTTACCTTTGGGCTTGCCCTTGTGCTTCTGGACCATCAGAATGGGCTTAACCTTCTTAAGGTTAGTCTCAGTAACTCGGGCAGTGGCTTGTCAATCTCGTTCATGTTATAGTTGAGAACGAATTGACTATAGCTATCCGGCAAGGACTGCAAGATCAAGTCAGTGGCCAGCTCTTGGCCAAGTGGGAACCCCAGTCTTTGTAGGTTCTCTATGTACCCAATCATCTTGAGTACATAAGGACCTACAGGAGCCCCGTCTGACATCTTGCACTGAAACAGTGCCTTCGAGATCTCAAATCTCTCATGCCTCGCTTGTCCCTGATATAGTTGGCGAAGATGCTCAACCACTATCAACTCGTGTTGCTTCTGAAGCTCAGAGTTCATGGTCGCGAGCATTACACAGGACACATCTAATGCGTCATCTTGATGCTTCTTGTAATCATCTTTGTCAGCTCGCGGGGCATTGGCAGGAGGAGCCTCCGGAATGGGCTGCCCCAGAACGTACAGTTTACGTTCCTGGGTGAGAACTATTCTCAAGTTCCTGTACTAGTCCAGGAAATTCGCTCCGTTGAGCTTGTCCTTCTCAAGGACAGATCGCAGGGAGAAGGAATTTGTGTTCGACGTCATGATTATCTACAACAGAAAATTTGCAGAAATAAATATCATATTCTTTTAAAATCATTTAATTAGGCCTTTAATTAAATGATGCTCCCACTGAATTCTATAATTCTTGTGGGACAAGATCCACATCATACTAACCCTTGAGTTAGCTTTGACTAATACGCCCAAGGCTTAGTATGATCGGTAGGTAACGATTACCAATTACATCTCTATGCAACTCTTGTTTATAGAATCAATATCCGCATTTATATTAAAAACTCGAGTTAGCTTTGGCTAATACGCCCGAGAGTTAATATAAACGTGATTTTGTCCTTCCTTTCCAACTATTGGAAGAATGCCTATAGTTGACTCGATCCAACCGAGTAACTAGGAATACTCAATCTAATTGAGTTTGTATTCACCCATACGTTGATAGGCGGGACCAAGATTGTCCCTCCGTACCCTACCAAGTATTGCTCTGCTTTGGCAGATTCAACAATACATGTGATCGAGGTAGTGATAGGTATCACGGCACGGTTAGGCATTAGAGTGAGTCGATTGAGATATAATCTAATCGAAAAGGATGCATCTTGTGCACGACTTAGATCTAATCTAATCGCAAGGGTGCATCATGTGCACGACTTAGATCTAATCTAATTGTAAGACACTAATTAATTAACTACTTATTAAATATGCATCACATACACAAGCAATTAATTAATCTATTTGTGATTTAGTCATGGCCCTACTACGATCTTCTCAAGCCAATGAGAAGATCGATTGGTCAACCTAGGGCTTCTTCAAGCTCCTCCCTTTGACCACCTTGTGTTGCTCGTGCCCGCCTCGGAACTCCGTCTCGTGTGGACCCTCCACCGCTCCAATTTGTACATTACAATTTGAAACTCGAGTTACATTAGAGTCTAAATCTAATTTACAACAAGAAAATAAGAGAAGGCACGATGCGTAGGTCTCGAATATAATACAACACTCGCAAACACATAACGGCACGCAGGCCGTATTATGAATTACAACACAACCAATCATATTGGGTATTTTGGGCCATGACTATCACAAATTAATATATAATTCAAAATTATATATTTTTTTCATAATTTTCTATAATTTTAAAATAATTTTTACAATTTTTATGAATAAAATTTCCCGGCGGTCCCGTTTAGCGGTTTCGGGCGTAATCGCGGAACGGATCCCCTTGCGGGGCCCAGGGGCAGCGCCCCTACCCGCGATCTAACCATCACGAGGGTTCCTATGCGATCCAACAGCGCCTAAACCCGCTGTCCCAAAACGATTTGGGTCGAGACATTGCCGTTTCGGAAAAACCTTCCCGGGCGGGTTCGTTTTTAGTGCAAAGCAAATTCCCTTGCGGGGTTAGGGGCTATGTACCCACGATCTAACCATCGTGAGTTGCTCCTTTGCGATCTAATGGCACCCCCGCTGTCCCAAACGGATTTGGGGCAAACGAAGCCGTAAAAAATTTCCGGTGGTCGAAGCCTACAAGTGCCGAGACACTTGTGCTTCGGAAAAATTACTCATAAAAACTCTAAAAACTCAATTTTACAGAAAATTACAGAAGGCTTATTTTCATAAAATACAAACGAACTCGTACAAGTCTTTGCACGTGGCTCGATACCTTTTTCGCGTCGCGGAAACCCCGAGTCACCCAAAGCCGTAGATCCGTGCAAAGATTCGTAAACAAAAACTTTTCGAAAAACCTTTTCTTGTACGAGTTTGTAAAACCTTTAGATCTACACTAGATAAGGGTTATACCTTCGAAGCGTGCCTTTCGCTTATCCCGCTCGTCCAAGGAGTTGCCGGATCTCTAGACCGTCAAGCGCCGGTCCTCTAGAAGTATCCACACGGACACGTAGGTGGAGAAAAACCTCACACAAAGGTGTGCTAGCACCTTGGTGAGATTCGGCCAAACAAGGAGGAGAGGGAGAGGGAGAGCTTGAGAGGAAGAAGGAGGAAGATTCACCACACTTAGTCTATTTGGCACTAATATAAATAAGTATAATAACCAAACAAATGCCTTTATTAATATACAAGAATATGATATACATGAGTCCATACAATCATCAAATGATTGGCTCTAGGGCTCTAACTAAGGTTTCCAATATGGGACTATGTTTGCAACCTTGTAACCCCAACAATTGGTATCAGAGCCCGGACTGCCAGAAGGTTTAACCGCCGACTGTGCACAAGAGCTATGGTCTGATTGAACCACGTGAGTACAATATTGACCTCGAACAAAAAAAGTGGGGGCTCCTATGTTTGGATCAAGAGGACCAGACACCAGGCAGGAAGTCCTAGTAGGTCGGGTGGACCGAGGGGCAGGAAGTCCTAGTTGCGGCTAGGCAAGGAAGTCCTAGTAGGTCAGGTAGACCGAGGGGCAGGAAGTCCTAGTAGGTCGGGTAGACCGAGGGGCAGGAAGACCTGGTGGGTCGAGGATCGGATGTGGGAAGCCCATGGTCCTTTGTTTAAGGGGGGATTGTTGGGGTTGCAAGGTTGCAAACATAGTCCCATATTGGAAACACATGGAATAGATCATGGGTTTATAAGAGAAAAAGATATCTCCATTGGCATGAGGCCTTTTGGGGAGAGCCCAAGAGCAAAGCCATGAGGGCCTAGGCCCAAAGTGGACAATATCATGTCATTGTGGAGATATCTAAATTCTTTTCGATCCAACAGTGGTATCAGAGCCACGTGCAAAGACTTGTACGAGTTCGTTTGTATTTTTATGAAAAATAAACCTTCTGTAATTTTATGTAAAAATTGAGTTTTTAGAGTTTTTATGAGTAATTTTTCAGTAGAAGCGAAGCACAAGTGTCTCGGCACTTGTAGGCTTCGGCTACCGGAAAGTTTTCTTTTAAACGGCTTCGTTTTGCCCCAAATCCATTTGGGACAGCGGGGTCGGGTGCTATTATATCGCAAAGGAGCAACTCACGATGGTTAGATCGTGGGTAGGGGCATAGCCCCTAACCCCGCAAGGGAATTTGCTTCGCGGTTGCACCCGAAATCGCTAAAAACGAACCCGCCGGGAAGATTTTTCCGAAACGGCAATGTCTCGACCCAAATCTTTTTGGGACAGCGGGTTTAGGCGCTGTTGGATCGCAAAGGAACCCTCGCGATGGTTAGATCGCGGGTAGGGGCGCTGCCCCTGGGCCCCGCAAGGGGATCCGTTCCGCGATTGCGCCCAAACCCGCTAAACGGGACCGTCGGGAAATTTTATTCATAAAAATGGTAAAAAAAAATTATTTTAAAATTATATAAAATTATGAAAAATATATAATTTTGAATTATATATTAATTTGTGATAGTCATGGCCCAAAGCCCAATATGATTGGTTGTGTTGTAATTCATAATACGGCCTGCGTGCCGTTATGTGCGACCTGCGCGTCATGCCTTCTCTTATTTTCTTGTTGTAAATTAGATTTAGACTCGAATGTAACTCGAGTTTCAAATTGTAATGTACAAATTGGAGCGGTGGAGGGTCCACACGAGACGGGCACGAGCAACACAAGGTGGTCAAAGGGAGGAGCTTGAAGAAGCTGTTGACCTTAGGTTGACCAATCGATCTTCTCATTGGCTTGAGAAGATCGTAGTAAGGTCATGACTAAATCACAAATAGATTAATTAATTGCTTGTGTATGTGATGCATATTTAATAAGTAGTTAATTAATTAGTGCCTTACGATTAGATTTGATCTAAGTCGTGCACATGATGCACCCTTGCGATTAGATTAGATCTAAGTCGTGCACAAGATGCATCCATTTCGATTAGATTAGATCTCAATCGACTCAACTCTAATGCCTAACCGTGCCGTGATACCTATCACTACCTTGATCACATGTATTGTTGAATCTGCCAAAGCATAGCAATACATATTATCTTGGTAGGGTACGGAGGTACAATCTTGTCCCGTCTATCAACGCATGGGTGAATACAAACTCAATTAGATTGAGTATTCATAGTTACTCGGTTGGATCGAGTCAACTATAGGCATTCTTCCAATAGTTGGAAAGATAGGTCAATATCACATCTATATTAACTCTCGGGCGTATTAGCCAAAGCTAACTCGAGTTTTAATATAAATGCGGATATTGATTCTATAAACAAGAGTTGCATAGAGATGTAATTGGTAATCGTTACCTACCGATCATACTAAGCCTTGGGCGTATTAGTCAAAGCTAACTCAAGGGTTAGTATGATGTGGATCTTGTCCCACAAGAATTATAGTATTCAGTGGGAGCATCATTTAATTAAAGGCCTAATTAAATGATTTTATAGAATATGATATTTATTTCTGCAAATTTTCTGTTGTAGATAACCATGACGTCAAACACGAATTCCTTCTCCCTGCGATCTGTCCTTTCCTGGTCTGGTACAGGAACTTGAGAATAGTTCTCACCCAGGAACGTAAACTGTACGTTCTGGAGCAGCCCATTCCGGAGGCTCCTCCTGCCAATGCCCCGCGAGCAAACAAAGATGCTTACAAGAAGCATCAAGACGACGCATTAGATGTGTCTTGTCTAATGCTCGCGACCATGAACTCTGAGCTTCAGAAGCAACACGAGTTGATGGGCGCTTACGATATGGTTGAGCATCTTCGCCAACTATATCAGGGACAAGCGAGGCATGAGAGATTTGAGATCTCAGTGCAAGATGTCAGACGGGGCTCCTGTAGGTCCTTATGTACTCAAGATGATTGGGTACATAGAGAACCTACAAAGACTGGGGTTCCCACTTGGCCAAGAGCTGGCCACTGACTTGATCTTGCAGTCCTTGCCAGATAGCTATAGTCAATTCGTTCTCAACTATAACATGAACGAGATTGACAAGCCACTGCCCGAGTTACTTAGTATGTTACGAACTGCTGAGATTAACCTTAAGACGGTTAAGCCCATTCTGATGGTCCAGAAGCACAAGGGCAAGCCCAAAGGTAAGGGAAAGTCCCAAACCAAGGGCAAAGGCAAGGTACTAAAGCCTAAAGGAGGGGTCGCCAAGGATGCTACCTGCTTCCACTGCGGTGGTATTAGATACTGGATGTGCTTCTCACATTTGTACTGATGTGCAGGCGCTGAGAAATAGCAGAGCATTGGCAAAGGGCGAGGTGGACCTACGAGTAGGCAATGGAGCACGGGTTGCTGCTGTTGCTGTAGGAACTTATCAGTTATCTCTGCCCTCTGAACTTGTACAAGATTTAGATGATTGTTGTTATGTGCCTGCTCTTACTAAGAACATAGTTTCAGTTTCTTATTTAGACAAGAAAGGATACTCTTTTATAATAAAAGACAAATGTTGTTCTGCTTATTTGAAAGATATGTTCTATTGTAGTGCACCACTAATAAACGAACTCTATATTCTAGACCTTGAGAGCCCTATCTATAACATTAGTACCAAGAGGTTCAAGTCAAATGACATGAACCAAACATACCTCTGGCACTGTCGCTTAAATGACAAGCGCTTATCCCAGCTCCATAAGGATGGTTTGCTGGACTCATTTGATTTTGAATCATATGAGATATGCGAGTCATGCCTACGAGGCAAGATGACCAAGACGCCCTTTAATGGGCATAGCGAGAGAGCAACTGATTTGTTAGGACTCATACATAGTGATGTATGTGGCCCTTTCAATGTTGCTGCTAGAGGCGGTTATAGGTACTTCATCACATTTACTGATGATTTCAGTAGTTACGGTTATGTGTACTTGATGACACATAAGTCTGAATCCTTTGAAAAGTTCAAAGAATTCAAGAATGAAGTACAGAACCAGCTTGGCAAGATCAGATCGAGGTGGTGAATACATAAGCCATGAGTTTCGTGACTACTTAGCTGAGTGTGGGATTTTATCTCAACTCACTCCTCCTGGAACACCACAGTGGAATGGTGTATCCGAAAGGAGGAATCGTACCTTATTAGATATGGTACGATCTATGATGAGTCACACAGATCTTCCGACATATCTATGGGGATATGCTCTAGACACGACAGCTTTCATACTCAACCGAGTTCCATCAAAGGCCGTGATAAAGACACCATATAGGATATGGACTGGGAGAGATGCCCAGGTGTCTTTCATGAGGATTTGGGGCTGTGAGGCTTACGTACGACGTCAAGTCTCAGACAAATTAGGACCCAAATCCGACAAGTGCTATTTCATCGGATATCCCAAGGAAACTAAGGGATATTACTTCTACATTCCCAGTCAGCACAAGGTAGTTGTGGCAAAGACTGGGGTCTTTCTAGAAAGGGACTTTGTTTCTAGAAAGACTAGTGGGAGCGCGTTCGATCTTGAAGAAGTTCAAGATGCGAACAATAGCACTAATGCCACGATGGAAATTGAACTGGAACCACAAAGTGTTGTGGATGATGTTGTTCCACAAGGAGTTGAGGAACAACAACCGGTTCATGTAGACATACCTCTTCGCAGGTCTGATAGGGTACGTCGTCAGCCTGAGAGATACTCATTTCTCTTGTCTGACCATGATGACATTGTGCTCATAGAGGATGAGCCTACCACCTATCAGGAAGCTGTGATGAGACCAGATTTTGAGAAATGGCTAGAAGCCATGAGATCCGAGATAGAATCCATGTACACCAACCAAGTATGGACTTTGGTTGATCCACCTGAAGGGGTAAAACCCATTGGGTGCAAGTGGGTCTTTAAGAGAAAGACTGACATGGATGGACTTATCTATAAGGGTCGCTTGGTAGCTAAAGGTTTCAAGCAGATTCATGGTATTGACTATGATGAAACCTTTTCTCCAGTGGCGATGTTTAAGTCCATTCGGATCATGCTTGCTATTGCAGCCTACCATGACTATGAGATATGGCAGATGGATGTCAAAACCGCGTTTCTGAATGGAAACCTACTCGAGGATGTGTACATGACACAACCTGAGGGTTTTGTAGATCCACAGCATACTAGCAGAGTATGCAAGCTGCATAGGTCTATTTATGGATTAAAGCAAGCTTCTCGGAGCTGGAATCTTCGATTTCATGATGCGCTCAAACAGTTTGGTTTCATCAAGAACGAGATGAGCTTTGTGTCTACAAGAAGGTTGTAGGGGACATAGTTGTCTTCCTCATATTATATGTGGATGACATACTACTCATTGGGAAGGACATCCCTATGTTTCAGTCTGTCAAGACCTGGCTAGGGAGTTGCTTCTCAATGAAGGACTTAGGTGAGGCATCTCGCATTCTAGGGATACAGATCTATAGAGATAGATCTAAGAGATTGTTTGGCCTAAGTCAGAGTACATACATTGACAAGGTACTCCTTCGGTTTGCCATGCAGAACTCCAAGAAGGGATTTCTGCCGATGTCACATGGCGTGAGTCTTTCGAAGACTCAAGGTCCCTCTTCTAGAGAGGAGAGAGACCGCATGGATCAGATCCCTTATGCCTCGGCCATAGGATCGATCATGTACGCAATGCTATGTACTCGACCTGATGTCTCGTATGCTTTGAGCATGACGAGCAGATACCAGGCAGATCCAGGTGAAAGTCACTGGATAGCGGTCAAGAATATTCTTAAGTACTTAAGAAGGACTAAAGAATATTTCTTGATATATGGAGGCAATGATGAGCTAGTTATAAAGGGTTACTGCCAGCTTCCAGACCGATCGGGATGATTACCGATCGCAGATCGAGGTTCGTATTTTGCATTAATGGTGGTGTCACTTTGGAAGAGTTCAGCGGGATCGATGGTGATTCTGTGAGCAGTATATTCTTTGCATCGAGGCGTGAAAGGAGGCGATTGGATCCGCAAGTTCATTATCGAACTTGGGGTGGTTCCTAACATCGCTGACCAGTTGAGCTCTATTGTGACAACAATGGAGCTATAGCACAGGCGAAGGACTCACACCAGCGGACCAAGCATATACTACGGCGCTTCCATCTCATTCGAGAGATTATCGATAGAGGAGATGTGAAGATTTGCAGAGTACCTACAGAGGCTAACATCGCAGATTCCTTGACCAAGGCTTTGGCACAGAGGAAGCATGATGGTCACACTAGGTCTTTAGGCCTTAGAGCCTATACTGATTGGCGCTAGTGCTAGTGGGAGATTGTTAGTTAGAGCCCTAGATCCAATCATTTGATGATTGTATGGACTCATGTATATCATATTCTTGTATATTAATAAAGGCATTTGTTTGGTTATTATACTTATTTATATTAGTGCCAAATAGACTAAGTATAATAGCGTCCTTGAGTAGAAGGTTCATACCTATATCAATCGATTAGTTGAATCGATAGTGAGATGATATAGGGAACACTACTCTAAATCATTCCTAGTCGAGTATTAGCATTCAGGGAAAATGTTAATACAATAAGACTAGCATGTAGGTCAGCTCGATGACTTGATCTCACAAGTCATGGATATAGAGATATCAAGCTGACACATGGGTATGCATTAGAGAATGTATACTCAATGACCCGCTATGAGAAAGTATCATGGATCGTTATATGAGTGTCATATACTTTCTCATGTGGCTATTAGTATGACTATTAGTCCTTAGACCTGAAGTCACCATGGATCCCTACATAAGGAGTTATGTACTTTAGTTTCGTCAAACGTCACCCGTAACTGGGTGGACTATAAAGGCGATTACTGGGTATGTAACGAATTATGCAGAGGGATGTGAGTGATGTAGATGGGATCTATCCCTCCCATATGACGGGAGCGACATCACTATTCTTGATAGAGTGAGACCACTAAGCGCATGGCCATGCCCAAATGAGTCAACATTAGATGTTGAGCTCATTTGATCGAGTGAGTCTACTTGGAGTTCAAGATTTAGATTGATTGGAGGATGACACGGTCTATGCCTCACATTGATCAATCTAGATGTCTAGGATAGAAGGACAATGTCACATATTGTGAGGAGTCACAATTAGTGATGTCGGATCTCGACATTCTTGTAACTTGGGTAGTAATGATGTGTTGCTAGATACTGCTCATTACTTATGCTCCTAAATGGGTTTATGACATTGCCAACGTTACAAGAACCTATAGGGTCACACACTTAGGACAATTAGATGGAGATTAGGTTCATATGATGAACCAAGAGGATTAGATTCATTTGATGAATCAAATTGGATTAAGAGTAATCCTAATTGGGCTAACTTGAGTTCGACTCAAGTTGATTCATGTATTTAATGAGTCTAATTTAGATTATGACTTAATAAATCAATTTAATTTAATGAATTAGATTCATTATATTAAGTTGGCTCGAATCAAATGGTTGGATTAGATCAACCATGGTAGAGATTGGGTCAAGTTGGACTTGACTAGAGAAGGAAGACCAAAAGTCAATTTTGACTTGACCTTTTGCCACCTCATTGGTGAGTTGGCATTAGGTGGACCAATGATGATGTTCCACATCATCATGGTGTGCCACCTCATGGAAGTTACAAAGCCATTTTCTTATTAACTTCACATTAATTGCATTTAATGGGGAGTTACTCTTGATGAGAAGTGGCCGGCCACTTTTGAATGGGATTGATTTTCATTCATTTTCATTCAAGTGTGGTGCTTCTTCCTCCTTCTTCCTCTCAAGCTCTCCCTCTCCCTCTCCTCCTTGCTTGGCCGAATCTCACCAAGGTGCTAGCACACCTTCGTGTGAGGTTTTTCTCCACCTACGTGTCCGTGTGGATACTTCTAGAGGACCGGCGCTTGACGGTCTAGAGATCCGGCAACTCCTTGGACGAGCGGGATAAGCGAAAGGTACGCTTCGAAGGTATAACCCTTATCTAGTGTAGATCTAAAGGTTTTACAAACTCGTACAAGAAAAGGTTTTTCGAAAAAGTTTTGTTTACGAATCTTACACGGATCTACGGCTTTGGGTGACTCGGGGTTTCCGCGACGCGAAAAAGCGGTTTTCGCGGCCCGAAGAATAATATAGGTTTATTATTCTTGTATATTAATAAAGGCATTTGTTTGGTTATTATACTTATTTATATTAGTGCCAAATAGACTAAGTATAATAGCGTCCTTGAGTAGAAGGTTCATACCTATATCAATCGATTAGTTGAATCGATAGTGAGATGATATAGGGAACACTACTCTAAATCATTCCTAGTCGAGTATTAGCATTGAGGGACAATGTTAATACAATAAGACTAGCATGTAGGTCAGCTCGATGACTTGATCTCACAAGTCATGGATATAGAGATATTAAGCTGACACATGGGTATGCATTAGAGAATGTATACTGAATGACCCGCCATGAGAAAGTATCATGGATCGTTATATGAGTGTCATATACTTTCTCATGTGGCTATTAGTATGACTATTAGTCCTTGGACCTGAAGTCACCATGGATCCCTACATAAGGAGTTATGTACTTTAGTTTCGTCACCCGTAACTGGGTGGACTATAAAGGCGATTACTGGGTATGTAATGAATTATGCAGAGGGATGTGAGTGATGTAGATGGGATCTATCCCTCCCATATGACGGGAGCGACATCGCTATTCTTGATAGAGTGAGACCACTAAGTGCATGGCCATGCCCAAATGAGTCAACATTAGATGTTGAGCTCATTTGATCGAGTGAGTCTACTTGGAGTTCAAGATTTAGATTGATTAGAGGATGACACGGTCTATGCCTCACATTGATCAATCTAGATGTCTAGGATAGAAGGACAATGTCATATATTTTGTGAGGAGTCACAATTAGTAGTCACAAGGTGATGTCGGATCTCGACATTCTTGTAACTTGGGTAGTAATGATGTGTTGCTAGATACCGCTCATTACTTATGCTCCTAAATGGGTTTAGGGCATTGCCAACGTTACAAGAACCTATAGGGTCACACACTAAGGACAATTAGATGGAGATTTGGTTCATATGATGAACCAAGAGGATTAGATTCATTTGATGAATCATATTGGATTAAGAGTAATCCAAATTGGGCTAATTGAGTTGGACTCAAGTTGATTCATGTATTTAATGAGTCTAATTTAGATTATGACTCATTAAACTTAATTTAATGAATTAGATTCATTATATTAAGTTGGCTTGAATCATATGGTTGGATTAGATCAACCATGAGAGATTTGATCAAGTTTGACTTGATTTGAGAGGAAGAGAAAAGTCATGTTTGACTTGACTTTTTGCCACATCACTAGTGAGTTGGCAAGATGTGGACCAATAGGATTGCTCCACATCATCAATGTGTGCCACCTCATGGAGGTTACAAGCCTCCATAGCATTTAATGTGGCCGGCCCACATTAAATGAGGAGGTTACACTTGTTGCTATGTCATTTAGTGAGGTGGCAAGATGTGGACCAATAGTGTTGATCCACATCATCCTAGAGTGCCACCTCATGGGGGTTACAACTCTTAATGGTCTCCACATTAATTGGAATTAATGTGGGGAGTTACACCTCCAAGATGTGGCCAGCCACTCTAGTGGGGAATGAAAATATTCATTTTTCATTCAAGTGTGATTAAGTCATCTTCTTGCTCTAGAGCTCTCTCTTCTCCCTCTCCTCCTCTCTTGGCCAAACAAGACAAGGTGCTAGCACACCTTTGTTTGGTCTTCTCCATCAAGGATTGTTCGTGTGGATACTTCTAGAGGACCGTACACTTGACGGTCTAGAGATCCGGCACCTTGGACGAGCGGGAACGCGAAGGGCGAACTACAAGGGTAATGATCTTAACTTTAGTGTAGATCTAAAGTTTTTACAAACTCGTACAAGAAAAAGGTTTTTCGAAAAGTTTTGTTTACGAATCTTTGCACGAGATCCATGGCTTTGGGTGACTCGGGGTTTCCGCGACGCGAAAAAGCGGTTTTCGCGGCCCGATGAACCCAACACCACGTACCATCTCAACCAAAGAATCCTTGACCGAACCCCAGAAAGCTTGATAGAAGCCCGCATGAAAACCATCCACACCAGGCGCCTTCCATGGTCTCATTTGGAATAAAGCCATTCGAATCTCCTCCTCTGTAACTTCCTGACTTAGAGCAAGGCTATCCGTCGGAGAAATAAGAGGATGTGGTATCTCAGGTAGCACCAACCGCTCTGAAGAATCAACACTAAACAATTTATTATAAATAAAAGGCTCTGCAAGACCTTAAGCATATTTTGATCAATCACCCACTGCCCCTCATCATCTTTCAAGCTAGCAATTTTGTTACGATGTCGTCGGCAGATCGTCGATACATGAAAAAATCTTCTATTTCTTTCCCCAGATTTTTGAGCCCGTGTCTTCTTGTTCCAAAATCACGTTATATGAACAAATTAATTGTTCCTCCAACAATTCCAATTGGTGGGATCTTTGTTGAGCTAGAGCACGTTGAACTCCACTTATACGAGCTCTAAGTTTCTTTTCTTCCTAAAAATCTTTCCAAACGACTGATTATTCCATTCTTGAAGAGACACAGCCAAATTCTCCCCCTTTTTAGCTATATTCCCATGTGAATGAGCCCACACACTCTCTTCCACCCCTCTCAACTCGTTATTAGCAAGCCACATAGCTTGAAAACGGAAAGGGCGTAATGAGGGATCCCCTTTGCAAGGAAGTGAACATTGAAGTACAACCGGGCTATGATCGGAATTCAGTCGTGGCAGATGAGTGACAAGAGCTTCAGTTCAGGAAATAATAAGCGCCACTCTGAATTAGCCATTACCCTGTCCAACTGTTCCTGCACCTTTGCTAACCCTAAAATACTATAGCACCAAGTCAAGGCCGGACCCTGAGAACCCAAGTCAATAAGACCACAATTATGTTTCATGTCATTAAACCTCCTGCATCGACTAAGAGAGGGTTGCGACCCGCCAAACTTTTCCAAACTAGACGTAATATCATTGAAGTCACCCATAACTACCCATGGGACAGAAACATCAGTAGCAAACTCCTCCATATGCTTCCATAAATTCATACGGCACTAACGAACTGGACTGGCATAAACCACCGATAGAAGAAAAGATGCACTCCCACTTCGCCTAACGTAAGCATGCACTACCTGGGAAGATAAGTACAACATCTCAAGCTGCACAATCTGGTCATCCCAAAGGATCCAAATACCACCAGCGAAACCAATCGGATCTACAATACAAGACTTCGAAAATTTGAATCGTAGAGCAACGCGCTGCGCCCTTTCCCCCGAAATTCTTGGCTCTGCCAGAGGAGTAGTGCTTCTGGCTTCACAACTTCTAACAAGTCCTTCGTCGTTCTCAAAAACGCTTTTTTCCCCGCCCCTCTACAATTCCAGAATAACACAGCCATAAAGAAAGAGATGAAGCAAAGACACCAAACGGTGTTATACAGCTTGCATTCGGTCAGCAAGAGAAGCCAAACCATCCTGACTAGCATTGTCATCATTAACACAACCTGAATGAGAAAGCCCAGTGTCCAACTTCTCATTCGAAACGTGCGTCACAGCTAGTTCAACCTCCATCCCTGTGGCTTCAGGCGGGTTTTCTTGGGGAAGAACAGCAGGATTAGAAACATCAGAAGAAGGTGGGGGTGCACTGTTGGTGACAGGAGAAGGGTTGGGCGAAGAGGGTCTGAAAGATACTCGAGCGAAAGCGAAGAGGTTATGAAATAAAAGATACTCGAGCGAAGCGAAGAGGGTTCTTTAATAGAAATACCCTTGGATGGCAAAGGCCCAAGCCCAGATGGGAAATTAAGAGACCCTAAACTAGGCCCAGCAGAAAGGCCCGACGATGAGCCCGCGTGGAAAACAATTGGTGTTTGCTTGCCCACAGAAGAGTTATGCATGGCTCGACGTGGAGCCAAATCCTTCCCATGCACAAAAACCGCCTTGTCCTTCTCTTTCTTTCCAAAATTAAGAGGATTCTTCCCACTCTTACCTTGCTCAAGCTGACTACCAAAAATACCACCCTGCCTAGAATTGGCAACACCATGATGGCTTTAATTCCTCCATTAGCATTAAGAGAGCTATTATCAGACAAGGCAGCAAATCGATTCCCCGAATCAACCCGAGAATCACTCTTCGAATTTGACTTGCCTTTTTCAGAAGAGGTTGACTGAGACTTTCGGGATCGCCGCTGGGCAATCATCCAAGGACCGAAGGTTGAGTCATCCTCCTTATCGGCAGACTTCTTCGGTGGCGGCGCAGCATTTTGGTTAGGCTCTTCATTGACTATGACAGATGGACAACCCTCCCTTCGATGGCCAAAGCGACCACAATGGAAAGAAAGAATGTGTAACCCCTCATACTCCACTGTTTGGATATGCTTACCGACAACCAATTTCGGCAGGAGAGCTTTGGAAAGATCAACCTCCACACAGAGACGAGCAAATCGTCCCCTAACAGCATCTTCAGTATTTCTATCACTACAAAAATAATCAGGTTTACCGACGGAATATACCGACAGAATAATATTTCGTCGGTAATCTACGACGGAAGCTAATTTCCATCGGTAATCTCCGACGGAATCTAATTTCCGTCGGTAATCTCAAATATTACCGACGGAATATTAATTCCGTCGGTTAAATTATAATATTACCTACGGAATTAAAATTTCGTCGGTAATATTTTTCGACGAAATTAAATTTTCGTCGATACAATGATGGGAACTATTTATTAACGGGGAAAATCAGGATTACCGACGGAATATAATTTCCGTCGGTAATTACCGACGGAATCTAATTTCCGTCGGTAATCCTGAAATAAAAACAAAAATATCAGGATTACCGACGGAATTTATATTCCGTCGGTAATCCCGAAAATAAAATTAGGGCACCGACCCTTCTCCTCTTGTGCGCTCGATTTCCTCCTCTCCTGCGATTTCGGTGCAATCTCTCCTCTTCGGCGATTCCGGCACGATCTCTCCTTTTCGACGATTCCGGCGTGATCTCTCCTCTCCGATGATCTTCAGGTAAGTTCTCTCCTCTCCTCTCCATTTTTCTCCTCTCCGCCAGTCGCTACCACATGGCTGGCGGCTTTGCCGAGTGCAAGCCGGCCGCTGATGGTTGTGCCGGCCGCAAACAATCGACAACTGTGCCGGTCAGCTGCTAGCAAGCGATCGTCCAGCTACTAGCAAGTGGTCGGCGACTGTGCGGAGTGCTTGCAAGTGAACGGCAGCTGTGTCGAGCGCTTGCAAGCGGCCTGTGCAGGCCGATGGCTGTGTTGGCTGCCAGCAAGTGGTTTCTACTACAATTTTTTCCTCTATTGTGTAGGGACACAAAATATATGGGGAATGTTATATGAATATATGGAGTTATTGATGGAGGAGACAACATATGACTTGGTATTTTATATAACTTGCTAGCTAGCCAACCAATACAGAATGACTCAAGCTAGCTAGTTAAATTGATCCAATTGTTAGTATTGATCCTATCTTTTAAACTAATTAAATGGGGGTTCAAAAAATTCAAAATTTTAGTTTGTGTACCTTTGTTAATAATGATTATAAGGTTGTCCCTCATGACTAGAGATTTTAGCTAGGATGGGCAGGGTCTTCATATATATGAAAATTGTTTGAAGATGTCTTCAACACATTGGCTAGGAATGTACCATCTATATGATTGATATAAAATGATAATCTTGTCAGTGTTAAACCAAATTCTGATAAGATTTAATCCAACTTATGTACTTTTGGAAAATATAGTATGTATTAGGTATTCATGGGTGACTTTTAATTTCTTAGTGTCGCCTCTTTAACCCAAAAATTATTAATTAATTAATTAATCAGTTTAATTTCCTTATAGAAAATGAAAATTGTGGTTCAAATTAAGTTGGGTTAATTTGTGCAAACATTATATATATATGCGATCGAAGAGATGATCGACCACATAAATTATTAGTACTAATAGTTTGTTTTTGTGTTTTTTTACTTGTGAATGACATAGTTCACTCAAATGCTTTTGGTGCAGCATGATACACAAAATTCGCACTTCACACTTCATTAATTAAGATGTGTGAACCAACACATCTTCCCCTATACGGGGACTTACATGGTAGTTAGATGAGGCTATGCAGTTGATTGTGAATTCTAATTTTTGTTACACTTTGTTCAATTAATATGATGTTGTATTGACTCATGAACTAAGTATCAATCAGCTATTGAACCTCAACTTCAAAATCCTTTATGGCCTTGGTTATTTGATTTTATTTAATTCATTACCATATCTTCTAATGCAGCCAAAATCCAAACTAGGTACTATACCAATATAACATCCAATATAGTTAGCTATAAGCTGACACTATCCTCTAAAACAATTTTAGATTCAAAAGCTACGTGATTGTTCCGTTGGGAGAAGGATAAGATGAAGATATTCTTACAAAGAGATGAAGGTAGAACGAAGCGAAAGAGGTACAACATTGAATATGCAACAAATTTTGCAGCTGTGATAGCAAAGCGCTCACATTTGCAAAATTTATTGCATATTCAATGTTGTACCTCTTTTGCTTCGTTCCACCTTCATCTCTTTGTAAGAATATTTTCATCTTATCCTTCTCCCAACGGAACAATCTAGTAGCTTTTGAATCTAAAATTGTTCCAGAGGATAGTGTCAGTTTATAACTAACTAAATAGGTTCATCAATTTCCAAGACTTCTAAATCATATGAAGATCCAAGAGCCAGGGCTCGTCCTAGTTCTTCTTCTACTAGAGACTCAAGACCCACAGGACTCTGATTAGGTTTGTATAACTATAACTTACCTTTTTTTATTTATCACTTATAAAACATGCAAAATATATTTATTCTATTTTGATAATAATTATAATATGCTCACCTCTAAAATATGATATTAATTGTATTACATTTTCTCAGGAACAATTCATCAGCATCAGTAGATATCCAAAATATGATCTAGGTATCTTTTTTCGTTGACATGTAAAATTAGTTAAACATTATACTTTTTTAGTGCATTGCTCTCATTTCTTTTCTTGCATATTTAACGAGTGCCATTGTAATGATTTCTAGAGGAAGTCTTTACAGAGTTTTGGAGGGATCATCCTTTTGTAAGTAGTTTTTCCTACTTAGTTTTAATTATTAACCTTTTGTTTGTTTGTGTATTTTTGAAAGATCTAATCATGAATAGTTGAGGCATGCATCATTCTTTTTTAGGTTTCAACATTTCATTATAGTATTACAAAATTATATTTATTATGTTATGATATTTTAATCTGCACATTTCTAAATATTATATTATTGTATGTTTCAGGAGTTCCTATTGACATATTGATCATCATCGTCGTGGTCATCGTCATCGTCATCATCATATGCTCATTATATCCAGGTATCAAAATTAGCTATATATAAATCACTACAAAAATTTTATCTTATTCATAAATAATCATATTCTATTGCATTTTACTTTCTGTAGGATTTTCTATTGTATGCAGATGTATAATTTGGAGTATTTTCTATCATGATATGTATTTAAATATCTGATTCTATAAATTTGAATTTATATATGGAAATTTGGATAGTTTAGTTTGTTTCTATTATTGTGATTTGTTTAGATTTTATTTGTTTTAGATGATTGTGATTGTTTTTATTTGTATTACTTTGTGTTGTATGGATGTTATAGTTTATTTATGTTTGTATGAATTGTATGAATTATTAGGATATATGAAATGTGTTTGTAGGTGTGAAAGTAATTGTTTGTATGTGTTTGTATGGATGTGATTGTTTGTATGTGTTTGTATATATGAAATGTCATCGTCTGTGATGATTTAGTGTATATATGGATTGTAAATAAGGTACAAAAAGAAATATAAATTTTTTCTTGTAATTTTTTTTTATTTTACCGACGGAATACCGACGGAATAAGCATTCCATTGGCAATTATAGTAATGGTTTACCGACGGAAGCTCTATTTCCGTCGGTAA
Source organism: Zingiber officinale (assembly GCF_018446385.1). NCBI lineage: Eukaryota > Viridiplantae > Streptophyta > Magnoliopsida > Zingiberales > Zingiberaceae > Zingiber > Zingiber officinale. The sequence goes on along the minus strand of NC_056007.1, from coordinate 40,596,480 downwards.
TCACCGACGGAAACCTTGTTTCCGTCGGTAACCTTGTTTCTGTCGGTAACCACAACTATCGGAAGCACTGTTTCTGGCATGATTTACCGACGGAAATATAAATTCCGTCGGTAACTTTTACTACGGAAATCCTAATTCCGTCGGTAATTACCGACGAAATATAAATTCCGTCGGTATATCTGTTTCCGATAAATTATCTTCCGACAACTAATTTTTCGTCGTAATTCCGTCACTAAGCAACTATACCGACAGAATTACGACGGAAAATTCCGTCGGTAAGCCCAGTTTTTTTTGTAGTGTATCAATTTTGAGAACCTTACCCACAAGAGAACCCATCCTTGTAAGAGCAAGAGAATTGTAATATTCCGTGGGTAACCCAGGAAACCGAATCCAAGCTATAACCTTGTTAATAACATCCACACTGGGATCAAAGTTTGGCGCCCATTGTCGCACCGTGAGATAATGACCCCCTATAATCCAAGGACCCCCCGTAAGCACATGAAGATAATATGACTTTTTATCAAACTTGAAAAGGAAGTAGTCATGGCTAAGATCCACCACCAACTATCTCCCTTCCAACTGCCACATCTGTTTAACCCTAGCAGATAAGGCTTGAAAACCCAGAGTTTTCCCAAGAAGCTTGACAATTAAGGCTTTCTGCCAAGGCTTCCGCATCTCCATTTTATCCTCCCGAGAGAAAGTAACCCGAGGCTCCTTAGAATCCTCAATGGCTTCATCATCAGACACACAATTATCAAATTGCATTTCATCATCCATATCTGAAGCTGACCAATCCGACCAGTTCGACGGATCATCTTTATCACCAGTCAACATATCCTTATAAGAAAAGGATGAACCAGAACCATTTTGCACTAGTTGCTGCCCTTCAGGATGAGAATCCGAACTCTCCAAAATCTCATCATCATTCCCACTACCAGTTCTCAACAATTAATTTTTCGTACGTTTTTGAATATCACTTTCATTCTCCGGATTAAGAGAACCATCCGCCGCCACTGGTTGACTCATGCTTGAAAGAACCCCAATTTGCTTTTTTCTTAAGATGACGTTGCTTTAAGATATACTGCATTTATATTTAGAAAGATATATTTGATTATAATATAATACTCTCTCGTTCGTGTCTCTGTTACAACACGGTGAAACTCAATGGTTGGAATGAAATCCAATAAGAAAAAAGAATAAGAAAAATGAGGCTGTACACCTAATTTTCCTGGGATTGTAGTTCAATCGGTCAGAGCACTGCCCTGTCAAGGCGGAAGCTGCGGGTTCGAGCCCCATCAATCCCGAACTAGGATCCGATGAATCGATCAATTCATCTCAGAATTTTCTGTAAAAAGAAAAGAAGAGACAAAGAGTAGGATCTAATTCCCAGCAGGAGGATCCTTCTTTCCTCTCGCCATCATCAAGAGTAGGCACCTCTTAAACTATGTGAAGGTTAGCAGGTCACTCGATGAGTTGAGACGTATATAGAGTCGCTGGTCATCGTCCATTCCGGGTAGTGGCACAACCATGAATTAAAGAATCTAACTCGATCATCCACCCAGAAAAATCTGTATACAAAACCCCTACCGAAAGCAAGTGGGATAAAGTGTTTGTTTCAAAGGTTCTGAAAGAAACCTTGTGCTCCAACTCCACCGGTAGATGACAAGCTTTCCCATAAACATACCTATATGGGGGCATGCCTATTGGTGTTTTGTAGGCTGTCCTATAGTCCCAAAGAGCATCATCCAACTTGAGACTCCATTTCTTCTTGGATTCACCACCTTTTCAAGGATGGACTTCACTTCTTTTCTTTGTTGGAGGTCTCGGCTTGTCCACTAGTTTGTGGATGGTATGGAGTTGAGGTTCTATGATGAACATGGTATTTCCTCATTAATGCATCAAAGACCTTGTTGCAAAAGTGTGTGCCTTTGTCACTAATGATTGCCTTGGGGACACCCTTCCTAGCAAAAAGACCCTTCAATAAATTCACAACAGTGTTAGCATCATCATTTCGGGTGGCTTTAGCTTCCACCCATTTAGAAAGATAATCAACAGCCAAGATAATGTAAACATTGTTGCAAGATGAAGGAAAAGGGCCCATGAAATCAATACCCCAAACATCAAAGACTGAACACACAAGAATGGACACTTGAGGCATTTCATTTCTTTGAGAAAGATTGCCCACTCTTTGACATCTATCACATACTTTGCAAAACAAGAATGCATCTCTGGCCACATTCAAGGACTTTCCTAGCTGTCCTTTTTGGTCCAAAGTGACCACCACATTCTAAAGAATGGCAAAAAGATAGGATAGATTGAATTTCATGATCCGGAATGCATCTTCTTACCACTTGGTCACTACAATGCTTATACAAGTATGGTTCACCCCAAATGTAGTACCTAGCATCATTAATGATTTAGTTTTTCTTAGCATGGCATAGGTCACTAGGGAACTTTCCACTCACTAAGTAATTGACAATATCAACATACCAAGGGAAAGTGGGAACCAAACTTGCAACTTCCTTGCAAGCTAAAAGTGAATGAGGTTCTGCAAGAATTGGTGGAGCTAGTGTGATGCTCTCGGGTCCTAAGGAGTAAAGCCACTAACCTAGGGAGCATAGAAGGATTTGGCACCAAAAAAGAAACCCTCAACACATTCGGGTGCCATGTTTTGTTCCTTCATGGGTGCACCCACCAAGTGGGAAAGAGCAAACAAGTGCTCATCCGGAAAGGAGTCATTGATGGGGGAGGACTCACTTTCCACTTGGAGCCTACGTTGATGATCGGCCACCAAGTTTTGTGCACCACTTTTGTCTTTGATCTCAAGGTTGAATTCTTGCAATAAAAGCATCCACCTAATAAGTCTAGGTTTGGTCTCTTTCTTAGCAAGTAGGTACTTAATGGCTGCATGATCAGAATACACAATCACTTTGGTACCTAACAAGTTAGACCTAAACTCAAAAAGGGCAAAGACAAATAGCTAAAAGCTCCTTTTCTGTTGTGGTGTAATTCCTTTGGGCTTCATTAAGAGTTTTGGACTCATCTTTCCTCCTCTTCGAGGATGATGGATCCGGGGAGGGGGGAAAGATGAGGCTATCTGGTAGATAAAGACAGATCAACATGTCCTTGCTTCGAATATCAGATAAGAAGAGATTCTGACGTCTGAGATTGCGTGCCTTGCCCGGTCCGTGACTAGGGGAGCAAGAAGAAAGTAGTTAGACCGAAGCTTACCGAAAGGCTAGTTTCCATACATAAGCATTTGCAGGTACCTCGAGGGACAAAGCACGGACTGAAAGATCCTCATCTGCGGCAATGTGAATTTGCCGATGGATTCCGAGTGACTAACTTACTTGACAGAAGACTGATCAGCTGACTTTGAAAATGGCTTGAGAGAGACGGATAGAGGGTGACAATGAATCCGAGGAAAATTCCTCGAATTAATTTTTTCCTTCTTTTTCAGAGCCCCAGGGAAGGTAGTGTTTCAATAGTTCCGAGTCAGCGGTTCAACGCTGCTTTTGCGTAAATTCCTTCCCTCTTTCGCCCAGTTCCTCGAGAATCTCAAAAATTATTTGACTTTGAATGCCTCACCTGTTCGCCTTTGGCTCAGCTCTTCGCCCCTTCCCTTACGTTCAGCACTTCGCCCCTTCCCTTACGTTCCTCTCCATCATTTATTCAGTCTTCGCTCTCCACGCCCCTCACTTTCTTTCAATCTCTCTGGCCCAAGTGCCGAGAAAGCGGAACAAATAAAAGAAGTTTACGCTGAGTGGAGCCGGATCGGACTCCTGACCCTTTCTAGGATTGTAAGTGGTTTTTTCAAGTTAGCTCTTATAAAACTGTAGATTCAGCTGGGGCATCCGCCTGAACGCGAACTGAGAAATAAGATGAGTTAGCCCTTGCCGCTTTCCATTCACTCTTTTTAAAGGGGTCATCTTTATTGCTACTGAACAGAATTTAAAGGAATTAACTCTTTGAACTCAGACAGTGAACACCTAAGACACTCATACGGGAATCTTAGTTTACCTCGTTCGTACTTCCCTCTTTAACCGGACAGAATACTATAAGGAAGCAATTCACAACGGGAAACTCAAAAAGCGTAGGGGGAACATATTCCACTCACTAAGCAAGCAGACGACACTCGTACGGGAATGGAATCCACGTCGCCAGCACCAGTCGTGAATTATTGACTTTTTGCGTGAGACTCTTTCTACGTGAAGAATCTTTGAGCACTTAGCAAGAGGTCCTTCATTAATTACCATACATTGACAACTCAGGCTGGCACACTTATCTTATGGTGCGTCGTTCAGGCTCTTCAGGATATAAAGAAATTCTATGAACGGTAAGAATGCATCTTTTATTTATTATCTTTGGATCCTCCGGAAAACTCATGTTAAGGATCCGCCCAAAGAAAGAGCAAGGCCATGAGTGCACATGGGCCCCTAGAAGCCGGTCAACGGTAAGTCTTCTTTAATATTTCTTTAATTGAGTCCCAGGAAGGTGGCTTAAGACATGCAACTAGAACAATGAAACTCTAGGATAAGAACTGAAGACGGGAGAAGGGCACCGGGATCAAGTCCACAGGGAACACTCAGAAGGGAAGCGAGAAAAAGAAAGGAGAAAAGTGACGTGCTCGAGTGAGAACTCAGATAGGTAAGGAGAAGGCAAGGGATCAAATAGGATATCAAAGAGAGGCTCGAGCGTGGGCCGAGTAGGAGATATCTGATATCTAGAGTAGTTCTCAATTGCCATGTTAGACTTGGAAAGAGGTATAGTATCATATGTGAGACCCGGAGCTAGCTGGCTAGCAAGCGTCAGAGTGAATCGCAACAAGTCGTAAATGTAATTGACTCGTTCCAGGTCTATTATCACATTGCGTTGCGTGTCCATTCACTCTACGCCCGTCGAGTTAAATTCAAATAGTTATTCCCGGATGAATATTAATTCAAATCATAAACTGGGGTATTACATGTATATGTTATTTTATAACTTACGAGGGTGGCTATATTATTACAATTTGAACTGACGCACCAAGTCATGTATCCACGGCGCCAAGTCGTGAATAACTAGTTATGAACTCCTACCCCACTCGTTCGTCGTTTCTATCGTTCGGAAAATGAAATAAATATAGTACCCAACTTTGAAGGAGTTTCCCTAACTTTGTTTGAAGGCGGAGTTCAAATAGTTTACAATCTTCACGTGTGGCACGGCCCGGGACAGATGACAACCCGTCGGCAGAGGATGAAGAGGCAAATGAACCTAGAAAAAACAAAAGAACTCAACTTCTCTCCCGAACCCGTACTTAGATCTAGCTCTTTCCCGAACCCATACTTAGAACTCTTGCTTGGGGATGAAACTTGCGGGATTAGAACTCTGCTTATGCTTGGGGGAAGTCAATTAGGTGGAGCGACAATACAAAGAGATTATGAGCCCTTCCTATCCTCTCAGTCGAGTGAGAAAGCGAACTATTAAGTATGAATTCCTCGTATCGGGTCACTGAACGGATACTCGTGAGCTAGCGGCGGGCTTCCCTACCTTCTTTGCACCTTAAGGAATTAACTCCAGCACCAGGCATTACCATACATGACAACTCTACTGTTCGTGAATGGCATTACTATTTGAATTTGAACTCTCAGCAAGGCCGACTGAGGGGCTAAAGCGTAAGCTATAGAGCTATAGATAGTGGATCTTTCTCTACCCAAAAGAAGACTTGCATTCTTATGATACTGAATTCTGACTATTCTGATCTCTATATATACTGAATTCTGAACTTCTCTATATACTGAATAGAGCGAAATGCTATTTTCGGAAATGCATATGAGAACAAGTAAATGCTATTATTTAATATGAGAACAAGTAATAGAATGTTTGGGTTCGGGAAAAGGAACTCATTACCATACATTGACAGCTACTGCGTATATTTCTTTTCTTCTGCTCTACCCAAAATCTTCATTGAACTTTGACCACGAATATATTCCCCATGCATTGTCCTGGGACTGTCAGGGTATAATAATAGGCTCGACTATAAAGCAAAATATTTGAGGGATCATAAGAGAGGCTCGACCATACGGGGGGAGAGGGAAAGTGGAACTGAAAGATCTATATATGCGCTCTACTTGAAAGCGGATATTTTATTGAATGAATCTCTGGAGTCGTTCGTCTGTCTTAGCTGCCCCATAAGATTCACTTTATGCGTCGAGGTCTGGAAAGCGCTTCGGGACTCTTTGGACCCAGGTGAGCGCTCAGAGTCGGTAGGCTCAGGCTTCGGTCTACCTTCGTACTCATGCGGAACTACTATAGTGACTGGTGCTGGCTTAAAAATAGAATGAGTGCCGGTCGACCATGAACTATTCTATTAGAGCAGGGTTCACCTACAGGTGCTACGCGGTACACCAGTGAGGGTCTGGTACCTAATACCGAAGCAGCGGGAAGAAGTAGAGAGGACCATCATTTGATGGAGAGCTATAAAGAAAGTAGCTCCATTAATAACCATTAATCGCTTTCTCCTTTCCAATCACGTTTTGTGCTTTCGTGAAGCAATCCCAATCCTGGGGTCAGTGGCAGAACCTTGGCGACATGGAACTTCGTGAGACTCAGAACCGTTCGATATAAAGAAAGGATCCATCTATATTTATCTAAATATATATTTATAGAGTGAAGTTCATAAGTTTCTTTATGTTCGGAAATTCAATTCAAGTAAGAAACCCAAATCGAAGCATACAAAAGGAGGAAGTCAGAAACCCTTTTCGCTTGATCTATTCGTTTAAAATCTTTTCTGTCCTAACACCTAGCCCATAGCTAAGACCTGGCACCAAGACCTAGCTCCAGGTCGTTCTAGGAACTATCACAAGCACCAGTCTACAATGCATTTACTCTACTGGTCGTTCATTACAAGTAATTCACTCATTGGTCTACAATGGAACATTTACAAGCACCAAGTCGGCACATGAACTCCTTTTGCCCAGAAGACAAAGAGAAGTTAAAGAAGAACTTTGGAAAAAGATAAGTTATAAGTAAAACCATAACTTTGAGTAGTGAATTTGTGCCCTGTAAAGTCAAGTAGAGCAATGGGATCTAAGACCCTTCAAGTTATATGCCCAGACAGTTTTCAAGTAGAGCAGAACAAATATACGCAGTAGCGTTACTGAGTACGGGTCGCACCTAGTGAATTGCTATCCGCATGGTACTCTTAAGATATCTTTTATTTGAATGAACTTAGTTCATATTTTGGTTGTTGCCTTGGTCAGAGTGAGATTCTGTATCTATGCGTATCCATATTGAGTTATATATTTATAGAGTGAAGAAGATAAGTGTAGCTTATTTTGATTGATGTTCGTCTATATTGACCATTCGGAAATTGAGCCACGAAGTTTCTATCCAGCTACCCCTGTGGTTCTCCTACTGCTAATTAGAATATTCATACAAAGGGGAATATGAAGATTTTGGGTAGAGAGAACTTATGTTTGGTACAGAAAGTAGGTCAATTCATTATTGGGTATATGAATATTAATATTGCTCTTTTTTGGGTAGATATTAATATTGCAATTTTGGGGGTGGATCGAACTATTCTACTATATAATATATAGTGTAGTTGATCTTACTCTTTATATAGACTTAGACTATAGATAAGATAGTGGATCAGAAGAATAGATAAGATAGTGGATCAGAAGAGACTTGAACTTTCTCATTATATACTTCTTCTCTGAACTCCCAAATTCAAACATATTGAATGTTTGTTCTGTTCGTGTTCTAATCTATATAGGGTTCTGAGACATTGGTGCCTGAGTGAATGAACTTATTGGGATTCACTCTACTATTATTATTCTAAGCAGTAGTGATAAGCAACAATAAGAGTAGTGAATGGAACCGATGGCCGATAGCTATGAACTCGGACTGGTTCATGGCATGTGAGTTTTCAGTTAATTCCTCTTTAGTGGTTCATGGCATTTTCAGTTCATTCCTATTCAGTTCTAGCTTTTGAGTACGCACGGGACTAAGGAGCTTCCGGTTTAAGTGATCAGTATGCTGAAGCCTTTTTTATAGTGCTTGAAATGTTTGCCTTCTTTATCTAGATGCTCTCTTCTCTTAAGAGTCATAGTCATATGCCGCATTCACGACTCGTCTCTTCCGTCCCTTGTTCGCTTTATCGGGACATCTTATCTTACTATATATAAGATCTTATCTTACTATATATAATATATTAATTCTAATCCCAGGGTTCCTATCCTTGAATTCAGGTTTTTGTTTCCGGCTCAGTGGTTGAATCAGTGTAGGTTGCTTTAAGAGTTTCTTTGCCAGTTCTTGTTGGCTACTTCTGTGAATGAGAATACGCGCTCCAGTTTGAGGCGGACCCGTCGAACTACTTGTTAGCTAGAGCCCTAGAGCCAATCATTTGATGATTGTATTTTGGACTTATTGTATCATATTCTATATAAATAAAGGCATTTGGTTTTTGGTTATTATACTTACTTGTATTGGTGCCAAATAAACTAAGTATAGTAACGTCCTTGAGTAGAAGGTTCTTACCTATATCAATCGGTTAGTTGAACCGATAGTGAGATGATATAGGGAACACTACTCTAAATCATTCCTAATCGAGTATTAACATTCAGGGACAATGTTAATGAGACTAGCATGTAGGTCAACTCGATGACTTGATCTCACATGTCATGGATATAGAGATATCAAGTTGACACATGGGTATGCATTAGAGAATGTATACTGAATTACCCACCATGAGAAAGTATCATGGATCGTTATATGAGTGTCATATACTTTCTCATGTGGCTATTAGTATGACTACTAGTCCTTAGACCTGAAGTCACCATGGTTCCCTACATAAGGAGTTATGTACTTTAGTTTCGTCAAACGTCACCCATAACTGGGTGGACTATAAAGGCGATTACTGGGTATGTAACAAATTATGTAGAGGGATGTAGATGGGATCTATCCCTCCTATATGACGGGAGTGACATCGGTATTCTTGATAGAGTGAGACCACGAAGTGCATGGCCATGCCCAAATGAGTCAATATGGGATATTGAGCTCATTTGATTTAGTGAGTCTACTTGGAGTTCAAGATTTAGATTGGTCAAAGGATGACACGGTCTATGCCTCACATTGGCCAATCTAGATGTCTAGGATAGAAGGACACTTGTCATATATTGTAAGGAGTCACAACTAGTAGTCACAAGGTGATGTTGGATCTCAACATTCTTGTAACTTGGGTAGTAATGATGTGTTGCTAGATACCGCTCATTACTTATGCTCCTAAATGAGTTTAGGGGCATTGCCAACGTTACAAGAGCCTATAGGGTCACACACTAAGAACAATTAGATGGAGATTAGGTTCATATGATGAACCAAGAGGACTTGATTCATTTGATGGATCCAATTGGATTAAGAGTAATCCAAATTGGGCTAATTGAGTTAGACTCAAGTTGATTCATGTATACAATGAGTCTAATTTAGATTATGACTCATTAGATCAATTTAATTTAATGAATTAGATTCATTATATTAAGTTGGCTTGAATCAAATGGTTAGATTAGATCAACCATGGAAGAGATTTGGTCAAGTTTGACTTGACTTGAGAGGAAGATGAAAAGTCAAGTTAGACTTGACTTTATGCCACCTCATTGGTGAGTTGGCATTGATGTGGACTAATGATGTTACTCCACATCATCATTGGGTGCCACCTCATGGAAGTTACAAAGCCATTCTCTTTAATGACTTCACATTAATGACACTTAATGCATTAATGTGGAGAGTTACACACATGATGGTGGCCGGCCACTTGAATGAGAAGAATAACTTTTCATTTTGAAAATTATTCTCTCATTCATTTCTTCTTCTTCCTCCTTGAGTTCTTATTGCTCTCTCTCTCTCCTCTTCTTGCCGTGGCCTATCAAGGTGCTAGCACACCTTTGTTTAGGTCTTCTCCACCTAAGTTGTCCGTGTGGATACTTCTAGAGGACCGTACGCTTGACGGTCTAGAGATCCGGCATTTTGGACGAGCGGGATTCGCGTAGGGCGCGCATCAAGGGTATATACATCTTAACCTTTGTAGATTTAGTGTAAATCGAAGTTTTCTAACTCGTATTCGAAATTTTTCGAATTTTTCCTTTGCACGGATCCGGTGGCATGGGTGATTCGGGGTTTCCGCGACGCGAAAAGCAATTTTCGCGGCCCGAAAAACCCAACAGTGGTATCAGGGCCACGTGCAAAGCGAGTACGAGTTTCGTTTCATATTTTTATGAAAAATATAAATCTGTAAACTTTCTGTAAATTGATGTTTTTATAGTTTTAATGGGTTATTTTCTCGTAGTAACGAAGCACAAGTGTTTAGACACTTGTAGGCTTCGACTACCGAGAAGTTTTTCACGAAAAGGCGAAGTTTCAACCCCAAAACGTTTTGGGACAGCGGGCTTAGGCGCTATTGGATCGCTTAGGAGCTACTCGCGATGGTTAGATCGCGGGTAGGGGTACTTCCCTTAACCCCGCAAGGGGATTTGCTCCGCGATTGCACCCGAAATCGCTAATCGGGACCGCCGGAAAAAATTTACCCATAAAATTGTAAAATTATGAAAAATTACAGAAAATTATGAAAAATATATAATTTTGAATTATATATTAATTTTGTGATAGTCATGGCCCAAATGACCCAAACTAGATTTGGAAATTGTGTTGTAATTTATAATAACGCCTGCGCGCCGTCATTTGTGTTTGCGTGTGCTGTATATCATTCGCGACCTGCGCGTCGTGCCTCTCTTTTACATATTCTTGTTGTAAATTAGATTTAGACTCGAATGTAACTCGAGTTTCAAAAATTGTAATGTACAATGGAGCGGTGGAAGGTCCACTCGAGACGGAGTTACGAGGAGGGCGCGAACAACACAAGGTGGTCAAAAGGAAAGCGCTTAAGAAGCGTTGACCCTAGGTTGACCATCCGATCTTCTCATTGGCTTGAGAAGATCGTAGTAGGGCCATGACAAAATCACAAAAAATTATTTAATTAATTGATTTTGTCTATGCGATGCATAATTTAGTAATTAATTAGTGTCTTACGATTAGATTAGATCTAAATCGTGCACAAGATGCACCCTTACGATTAGATTAGATCTACATCGTGTACAAGATGCACTCTATCGAATAGATAAGATCTATCGTGTATTTGATACACATCGACGTTTAGATTAGATCTAAATTACGTCAACTCTAATGCCTACCATGCCGTGATACCTACCACTACCTCGATCGCATGCTGTTGTTGAATCTGCCAAAGCATAGCAACACATACTATCTTGGTAGGGTACGGAGGGACAATCTTGATCCCGCCTATCAACGCATGGGTGAATACAAACTCAATTAGATTGAGTATTCCTAGTTTACTCGGTTGGATCGAGTACAACTATAGGCATTCTTCCAATGGTTGGAAAGGTAGGACAAAATCACGTTTATATTGATTCTCGGGCGTATTAGCCAAAGCTAACTCGAGTTTTAATATAAATGTGGATTTTATCCTATAAACAAGAGTTGCATAGAGATGTAATTGGTAATCGTTACCTACCGATCATACTAAGTCTTGGGCGTATTAGCCAAAGCTAACTCAAGGGTTAGTATGATATGGATCTTGTCCCACATGAATTATAGAATTCAGTGGGAGCATCATTTACTTAAAGGCCTAATTAAATGATTTAGAATATGGTATTTATTTTGCAATCCTTGCCGGATAGCTACAGTCAATTCGTTCTAAACTACAATATAAACGAGATTGACAAGCCACTGCCCGAGCTGCTTAGCATGTTGAGAACTACTGAGCTAAACCTTAAGAAGGCTAAGCCCAACACTGTTCTGATGGTTCAGAAACATAAGGGCAAGGGCAAGCCCAAAGGCAAGGGAAAGTCCCAAGCCAAGGGCAAAGGCAAGGCACTGAAGCCTAAAGGAGGGGTCGCCAAGGATGCTACCTGCTTCCACTGCGGTCAGACCGGGCACTGGAAGAGGAACTGCAAGGTATACTTGGAGGATCTTAAGAAGAAGCGAAGTGAGACTTCCACTTTAGGAATATATGTTATAGAGTCAATCTATCTATTTCTACATCATGGGTATTAGATACTGGATGTGCTTCTCACATTTGTACTGATGTGCAGGCGCTGAGAAATAGCAGGGCATTGACAAAGGGCGAGGTGGACCTACGAGTAGGCAATGGAGCACGGGTTGCTGCTGTTGCTGTAGGGACTTACTTTCTATCTCTGCCCTCTGGGCTTGTACTAGAGTTAGTCGATTGTTGTTATGTGTCTGCATTAACTAAGAACATTATATCAGTTTCTTGTTTGGACAAGAAAGGTTTCTCGTTTACTATAAAGAACAAATGTTGTTCCGTCTATTTAAACGATATGTTCTATTGTAGTGCACCTCTGATAAACGGACTCTATATTCTAGACCTTGAGAGCCCTATCTATAACATAAATACCAAGAGGTTCAAGTCAAATGACATGAACCAAACCTACCTCTGGCACTGTCGCTTAGGTCATATAAATGACAAGCGCTTATCCCAGCTCCATAAGGATGGTATGCTGGACTCATTTGATTTTGAATCATATGAGCGAGTCATGCCTACGAGGCAAGATGACCAAGACTCCCTTTAGCGGGCATAGCGAGACTGATTTATTAGAACTCATACATAGTGATGTATGTGGCCCTTTCAATGTTGTTGCTTAGAGGCGGTTATAGGTACTTCATCACATTTATGATGACTTCAGAGATATGGTTATGTGTACTTGATGACACATAAATCTGAATCTTTGAAAAGTTCAAAGAATTCAAGAATGAAATACATAAGCAAGAGTATTAAGATACTTGATCCGATCGAGGTGGAGAATACCTTAGCCATGAGTTTCGTGACTATCTAGCCGAGTGTGGGATTCTATCCCAACTCACTCCTCTGGAACACCACGGTGGAATGGTGTATCCGAAAGGAGGAATCGTACCTATTAGATATGGTGCGATCTATGATGAGTCACAGATCTTCCGACATACCTTTGGGGTTATGCTCTGAACACTTTTATACTCAACCGAGTTCCATCCAAGGCAGTGATAAAGACACCATATAGGATATGGAGAGATGCTCAGGTGTCTTTCATGAGGATTTGGGGTTGTGAGGCTTACGTTCGACGTCAAGTCTCAGACCCAAATCGACAAGTGCTACTTTATTGGATATCCCAAGGAAACTAAGGATATTACTTCGGCAAAGACTCGGGTCTTTCTAGAAAGGGACTTTGTTTCTAGAAAGACTAGTGGAAGTACGATCTTGAAGAAGTTCAAGATGCGAACAATATCACTGAAGCCTCGATGGAAGTTGAACTGAAAGTGTTGTGGATAATGTTGTTCCACAAGGAGTTGAGGAACAACAACCGTTTCAGTCTGATAGGGTACGTCGTCAGCCTGAGAGATACTCATTTCTCTTGTCTGACCATGATGATGTTATGCTCATTGAGAATGAGCCTACCTCCTATCAGGAAGCTGTGATGAGCCCAGATTCTGAGAAATGGCTAGAGGCCATAAGATCCGAGATGGAATCCATGTACACCAATCAAGTATGGACTTTGGTTGATCCACCTGAAGGGGTCAAACCCATTGGGTGTAAATGGGTCTTTAAAAGAAAGACTGACGTGGATGGACTTATCTATAAGGGTCGTCTGGTAGCTAAAGGTTTCAAGCAAATTCATGGTATTGACTATGATGAAAATTTTTCTCCAGTAGCGATGTTTAAGTCCATTCGGATCATGCTTGCTATTACAGCATACCACGATTATGAGATCTGGCAGATGGATGTCAAAACCACATTTCTGAATGGAAATTTCCTCGAGGATGTGTACATGACACAACCTGAGTGTTTTGTAGATCCAAAGTATACTAGCAGAGTATGCAAGCTGCATAGGTCCCTTTATGGACTAAAGGAAGCTTCTCGGAGCTGGAATCTTCGATTCGATGATGCAATCAAACAGTTTGGTTTCATCAAGAACGAAGATGAGCCTTGTGTATACAAGAAGGTTGTAGGGGATATAGTTGTCTTCCTCATATTGTATGTGGATGACATACTACTCATTGGGAAGGACATCCCTTTGCTAAGGAGTTGCTTCTCAATGAAGGACTTAAGCGAGACATCCCGCATTCTAGGGATACAGATATATAGAGATAGATCTAAGAGATTGCTTGGCCTAAGTCGGAGTATATATTGACAAGGTACTCCTTGGGTTTGCCATGCAAGAAGGGATTTCATCGATGTCACATGGCGTGAGTCTTCAAGACTCAAGGTCCCGCTTATAGAGAGGAGAGAGACCGCATGGATCGGATCGCTTGCCTCAACCATAGGATCGATCATGTACGTCATGTACTCGACCGATGTCTCGTATGCTTTGAGCATAACGAGAAGATACCAGTCAGATTGAAAGTCACTGGATAGCGGTCAAGAATATTCTTAAGTACTTAAGAAGGACTAAAGAATATTTCTTGATATATGGAGGCGATGATGAGCTAGTCGTAAAGGGTTACACTGATGCAGGATGACTATAGATCGCAATTGGGGTTCGTATTTTGCATTAATGGTGGTGTCGTAATTTGAAGAGTTCGATCTGATGGTGATTCTACAACAAGTCGAGTACATTACCGCATCGAGGCGGCAAGGAGGCGGTTTGGATCCGCAAGTTCATCACTGAACTTGGGGTTCCTAGCATTGTTGACCCCATTGAGCTCTATTGTGACAACAATGGAGCTATAGCAAAGGAACCTCACTCACACCAGCGAACCACATACTACGGCACTTCCATCTCATTCGAGAGATCATCGAGAGAGGAGATGTGAAGATTTGCAGAGTACCTACAGAGGCTAACATCGCAGATCCCTTGACCAAGGCTTTGGCACAGAGGAAGCATGATGGTCACACTAGGTCATTGGGGCTTAGAGCCTACACTAATTGGCACTAGTGCTAGTGGGAGATTGTTAGCTAGAGCCCTAGAGCCAATCATTTGATGATTGTATTTTGGACTTATTGTATCATATTCTATATAAATAAAGGCATTTGGTTTTTGGTTATTATATTTACTTGTATTGGTGCCAAATAAACTAAGTATAGTAACGTCCTTGAGTAGAAGGTTCTTACCTATATCAATCGGTTAGTTGAACCGATAGTGAGATGATATAGGGAACACTACTCTAAATCATTCCTAGTCGAGTATTAACATTCAGGGACAATGTTAATGAGACTAGCATGTAGTTCAACTCGATGACTTGATCTCACAAGTCATGGATATAGAGATATCAAGTTGACACATGGGTATGCATTAGAGAATGTATACTGAATGACCCGCCATGAGAAAGTATCATGGATCGTTATATGAGTGTCATATACTTTCTCATGTGGCTATTAGTATGACTACTAGTCCTTAGACCTGAAGTCACCATGGTTCCCTACATAAGGAGTTTTGTACTTTAGTTTCGTCAAACGTCACCCGTAACTGGGTGGACTATTAAGGCGATTACTGGGTATGTAACAAATTATGCAGAGGGATGTGAGTGATGTAGATGGGATCTATCCCTCCTATATGACGGGAGTGACATCGGTATTCTTGATAGAGTGAGACCACGAAGTGCATGGCCATGCCCAAATGAGTCAATATGGGATATTGAGCTCATTTGATTTAGTGAGTCTACTTGGAGTTCAAGATTTAGATTGGTCAGAGGATGACACGGTCTATGCCTCACATTGGCCAATCTAGATGTCTAGGATAGAAGGACACTTGTCATATATTGTAAGGAGTCACAACTAGTAGTCACAAGGTGATGTTGGATCTCAACATTCTTGTAACTTGGGTAGTAATGATGCTCCTAAATGGGTTTAGGGGCATTGCCAATGTTACAAGAACCTATAGGGTCACACACTAAGGACAATTAGATGGAGATTAGGTTCATATGATGAACCAAGAGGACTTGATTCATTTGATGGATCCAATTGGATTAAGAGTAATCCAAATTGGGCTAATTGAGTTAGACTCAAGTTGATTCATGTATACAAGGAGTCTAATTTAGATTATAACTCATTAGATCAATTTAATTTAATGAATTAGATTCATTATATTAAGTTGGCTTGAATCAAATGGTTAGATTAGATCAACCATGGAAGAGATTTGGTCAAGTTTGACTTGACTTGAGAGGAAGATGAAAAGTCAAGTTAGACTTGACTTTATGCCACCTCATTGGTGAGTTGGCATTGATGTGGACTAATGATGTTACTCCACATCATCATTGGGTGCCACCTCATGGAAGTTACAAAGCCATTCTCTTTAATGGCTTCACATTAATGACACTTAATGCATTAATGTGGAGAGTTACACACATGATGGTGGCCGGCCACTTGAATGAGAAGAATAACTTTTCATTTTGAAAATTATTCTCTCATTCATTCCTTCTTCTTCCTCCTTGAGTTCTTCTTGCTCTCTCTCTCTCTCCTCTTCTTGCCGTGGCCTATCAATGTGCTAGCACACCTTTGTTTAGGTCTTCTCCACCTAAGTTGTCCGTGTGGATACTTCTAGAGGACCGTACGCTTGACGGTCTAGAGATCCGGCATTTTGACGTGCGATTTTCGCATCAAGGGTATATACATCTTAACCTTTGTAGATTTAGTGTAAATCGAAGTTTTCTAACTCGTATTCGAAATTTTTCGAATTTTTCCTTTGCACGGATCCGGTGGCATGGGTGATTCGGGGTTTCCACGAAGCGAAAAGCGGTTTTCGCGGCTCGAAAAACCCAACACTACTATTCCAAGAGTCAGAGTGAGGACCAAGAGTGGGTAAAGAGTGGTACGTAAATGTACACATTGTAGAAGTGAATATAAGAAAAATGTTCTGCACTGGTGCTAGCTGGCGACAGCTTATAGTGTGACTCAAGTTGAGGTAAGAGCGACAGCTACTAAGACGGGGCGACGTCGACGGAAACACTTAGGGAGTGATGCCTTGCAGTTGAATCGATTGCGAACTCCGGCTAAGATCGTTCGAGATACGCTCAAAAAAGTGAAGTCACTTCCGGACGGGTTCAGTGACCCAGTTCTTTTCTCCGAGGTACGAGACGACAAGAGTGGTTTGGAATTCACTATTCACTCTTTGGTCCTGGAAAAGCAGTCTTGTCGCTTAAGAATGGTCTTTAGGAGGTTCAATTGGGTTCGAGTTCAAAAGAAAGGGTATCAAAGTGCTTTATGAGCTGGTCCCCAGTAGAGGTTCAGATAGGTTAGACTGACTTGTGAGAGTAGAGTTCGCCGGCATACGCTGACCTTAGTCGAATAAAAGAATGGAGAATGAGAGTCATATACATATATATGGGGCACCCCGAGGAGTTATATATGGAGCCCCGAAGCGCTTCAACAGGTTATGAGCCTCTTGTTGGGTTTTTCGGGCCGCAAAAATCATTTTTTCGCGTCGCGGAAACCCCGAATCACCCTAGCCAACGGATCTCGTGCGAAGAATATAGAACAAAATTTACGAATACGAGTTTACAACTTAGATCTACTCCTAGATCTACATGAAGAAAGAATATACCCTTGATGCAAAGCCCTTCGCAATCCCGCTCGTCCTCGGTTCGCCGGATCTCGAAAGTGTCAAAGTAGACACTTCTCTATGTGTATCCACACAAGCAAGAGATGGAGAAAAACCTCTAAGGATGTGCTAGCAACCTTAGAGATCAGTAGTGGAGGAGGAGAGGGAGAGAAGAGAACCAAGGAAGAAGAAGATGGAGTTACACATGAAAAATGAAACTCCTTTTCATGAATAAAAGTGGTCGGCCACATTTTTGGCTTGTAACTCCCATGGAATATCAAGATTCACCACTCTTGGTAACTCCCATGAGGTGGCATTTGGTCAAGTCAAACTTGACCAAATGAAGAAGCCTTGATGATGTGGCATTGGTCAAGTCAAAGTCAAGTCAAAGCTTGACTCTTCATCTTCCTACTTATGTCAAGTCAAACTTGACCACTTCTCTCCCTTGGTTGATCTAATCTAACCATTGGTTCAAGTCAATTTTAATTTAATGAATCTCTATTCATTGAATTAAATTAATTAAATGATTCTAAGTCTAAATTAGACTCACTTAACACATGAACCAAATTGAGTCCAACTCAATTAGCCTACCTTGGATTACTCTTAATCCAATTTGGTTCATCAAATGAACCTAATCCTTTAGGTTCATCAAATGAACCTAATCTCCATCTAATTGCCCTTTGTGTGTGACCCTATAGGTTCTTGTAATGTTGACAATGCTCCTAAACCCATTTAGAAGCATAAGTAATGAGCGGTATCTAGCAACACATCATTACTACCCAAGTTACAAGAATGTTGAGATCCAACATCACCTTGTGACTACTAATTGTGACTCCTCACAATATATGACAAGTGTCCTTCTATCCTAGACATCTAGATTGATCAATGTGAGGCATAGACCGTGTCATCCTCTAATCAATCTAAATGTTGAACTCCAAGTAGACTCACTCAATCAAATGAGCTCAATATCCTATATTGACTCATTTGGGCATGACCATGCACTTCGTGGTCTCACTCTATCAAGAATATCGATGTCGCTCCCGTCATATAGGAGGGATAGATCCCATCTACATCACTTACATCCCTCTGCATAATTCGTTACATACCCAGTAATCGCCTTTATAGTCCACCCAGTTACGGGTGACGTTTGACGAAATCAAAGTACATAACTCCTTATGTAGGGATCCATGGTGACTTCAGGTCTAAGGACTAGTAGTCATACTAATAGCCACATGAGAAAGTTTATGACACTCATATAACGATCCATGATACTTTCTCATGGCGGGTCATTTAGTATACATTCTCCAATGCATACCCATGTGTCAACTTCATATCTCTATATCCATGACTTGTGAGATCAAGTCATCGAGTTGACCTACATGCTAGTCTTATTGCATTAACATTGTCCCTGAATGTTAATACTCGACTAGGAATGATTAAGAGTAGTGTTCCCTATATCATCTCACTATCGGTTCAACAAACCGATTGATATAGGTGAGAACCGTCTACTCAAGGACGTTATTATACTTAGTTTATTTGACACTAATACAAGTAAGTATAATAACCAAAAACCAAATGCCTTTATTTATATAGAATATGATACAACAAGTCTAAAATACAATCATCAAATGATTGGCTCTAGGGCTCTAGCTAACAATCTCCCACTAGCACTAGTGTCAATCAGTGTAGGCTCTAAGCCCCAATGACCTAGTGTGACCATCATGCTTCCTCTGTGCCAAAGCCTTGGTCAAGGGATCTGCGATGTTAGCCTCTGTAGGTACTCTGCAAATCTTCACATTTCCTCTCTCGATGATCTGGAAGCGCCGTAGTATGTGTTTGGTCCGCTGGTGTGAGCGAGGTTCCTTCGCCTGTGCTATAGCTCCATTGTTGTCACAATAGAGCTCAATGGGGTCAGCAATGCTAGGAACCACCCCAAGTTCAGTGATGAGCTTGCGGATCCAAGCCTTCGCGCCTCGATGCAAAGAATGTACTCGACTTCGTGTAGAATCGACCATCAGATCCCGCTCAACTCTTCCAGACAAGACTACCATTAATGCAAAATAGGAACCGATGATGCGATCTATAGTCATCTTAGTCGATCCGAAGCTAGCATCAGAAACCTTTACATAGCTCATCATCGCCTCCATATATCAAGAAATATTCTTTAGTCCTTCTTAAGTACTTAAGAATATTCTTGACCGCTATCCATGACTTTCACCGATCTGACTGGTATCCGCTCGTCATGCTCAAAGCATACGAAACATCGTCGAGTACACAAGGCATGGCGCATATGATCGATCCTATGGTGAGACATAAGGGATCTGATCCATGCGGTCTCTCTCCTCTCTAGAAGAGGGACATTGAGTCTTCGAAAGACTCACGCCATGTGACATCGGCAGAAATCCCTTCTTAGAGTTCTCCATGGCAAACCGTAGGAGTACCTTGTCAATGTATGTACTCTGACTTAGGCCAAGAAATCTCTTAGATCTATCTCTATAGATCTGTATCCCTAGAATGCGGGATGCCTCACCTAAATCCTTCATTGAGAAGCAACTCCCTAGCCAGGTCTTGACAGACTGAAGCATAGGGATGTCCTTCCCAATGAGTAGTATGTCATCCACATACAATATGAGGAAGACAACTATATCCCCTACAACCTTCTTGTAGACACAAGGCTCATCTTCGTTCTTGATGAAACCAAACTGTTTGATTGCATCATCAAATTGAAGATTCCAGCTCCGAGAAGCTTGCTTTAGTCCATAAATGGACCTATGCAGCTTGCATACTCTGCTAGTATGCTGTGGATCTACAAAACCCTCAGGTTGTGTCATGTACACATCCTCGAGCAGGTTTCCATTCAGAAATGCGGTTTTGACATCCATCTGCCATATCTCATAGTCATTGTAGGCTGCAATAGCAAGCATGATCCGAATGGACTTAAACATCGCTACTGGAGAAAATGTTTCATCATAGTCAATACAATGAATCTACTTGAAACCTTTAGCTACCAAGCGACCCTTATAGATAAGTCCATCCATGTCAATCTTTCTCTTAAAGACCCACTTACACCCAATGGGTTTTACCCGTTCAGGTGGATCAACCAAAGTCCATACTTGGTTGGTATACATGGATTCCATTTCGGATCTCATGGCTTCTAGCCATTTCTCGGAATCTGGTCTCATCACAGCTTCCTGATAGGTGGTAGGCTCATCCTCTATGAGCATAATGTCATCATGGTCAGACAAGAGAAATGAGTATCTCTCAGGCTGACGACGTACCCTATCAGGCTTGCGAAGAGGTATGTCTACTTGAACTGGTTGTTGTTCCTCAACTCCTTGTGGAACAACATCATCCACAACACTTTGTGGTTCCAGTTCAACTTCCATCGAGACATCAGTGCTATTGTTCGCAACTTGAACTTCTTTAAGATCGAACGTGCTCCCACTAGTCTTTCTAGAAACAAAGTCCCTTTCTAGAAATACCCCAGTCTTGCCACCTGACTGCGAATGTAGAAGTAATATCCTTAGTTTCCGGGATATCCAATAAAGTAGCACTTGTCGGATTTGGGTCCTAACTTATCGAGACTTGACGTCGAACGTAAGCCTCACAACCCCAAATCCTCATGAAAGACACCGGGCATCTCTCCCACCATATCCTATATGGTGTCTTTATCACGACCTGGATGGAACTCGGTTGAGAATGAAAGTTGCTGTGTCTAGCATAGATATATGGGAAGATCCGTGTGACTCATCATAGATTGTACCACATCTAATAAGGTACGATTCCTCCTTTCGGATATACCATTCCACCGTGGTGTTCCGGGAGGAGTGAGTTGGGATAGAATCTCACTCGACTAGGTAGTCACGGAACTCATGGCTAAGGTATTCGCCACCTCGATCCGATCAAGTATCTTAATACTCTTGCCAAGTTGGTTCTGAATTCTTTGAACTTTTCAAAGGATTCGACTTATGTGTCATCAAGTACACATAACCATATCTACTGAAGTATCTATAACCGCCTCTAGCAGCAACATTGAAAGGGCCACATACATCACTGTACAAGTCCTAACAAATCAGTCGCTCTCTGTGCCCACTAAAGGGAGTCTTGGTCATCTTGCCTTGTAGGCATGACTCATATCTCATATGATTCAAAATCAAATGAGTCCAAGAAACCATCCTTATGGAGCTGTTAAGCGATAGTGCCAGAGGTAGGTTTAGTTCATATCATTTGACTTGAACCTCTTGGTATTTACGTTATAGATAGGGCTCTCAAGGTCTAGAATATAGAGTCCATTTATCGAGGTGCACTACAATAGAACATATCGTTTAAATAGACGGACAACATTTGTTCTTTATTGTAACGAAAATCCTTTCTTGTCCAAACAAGAAACTGAAATTATGTTCTTAGTCAAGGCACATAACAACAATCATCTAATTCTAGTACAAGCCCGAGGGAAGAGATAGATGGTAAGTTCCTACAGCAATAGAAACCCGTGCTCCATTGGCTATTCGTAGGTCTATCTCACCTTCGTCAATGCCCTGCTCTGTACATTAGTACAAATGTGTGAAGCACATCCGGTATCTAATACTCACGATGAAGAAATAGAGAGGTTGACTTCTATAACATTTATACCTGAAGTAGAACTCTTATTTCTCTTCTTCTTAAGATCTTCCAGGAATTCTTTGGAGTTCCTCTTCCAGTGCCTTGCTTGTCCTTGATATAGGTGACAAAGATGTTCAACCATATCGTAAGCGCCCATCAACTCATGTTGCTTCTGAAGCTCAGAGTTCATGGTCGCGAGCATAAGACAGGACACATCTAATGTGTCATCTTGATGCTTCTTGTAAGCATCACGGTCTGTTCGCGTGGCAGTGTCAGGAGGAGCCAGTTTACGTTCCTGAGTGAGAACTATTCTCAGATTCCTGTACCAATCCAAGAAATTTGCTCCGTTGAGCTTGTCCTTCTTAAGGACAGAACGCAGAGAGAAGATGTTCGTGTTCGACGTCATGGCAATTCTACAACAGAAATAAATGCAGAAATAAATATCATATTCTTAATCATTTAATTAGGCCTTTAACTAAATGATGCTCCCACTGAATTCTATAATTCATGTGGGACAAGATCCACATCATACTAACCCTTGAGTTAGCTTTGGCTAATATGCCCAAGACTTAGTATGATCAGTAGGTAACGATTACCAATTACATCTCTATGCAACTCTTGTTTATAGGATCAAAATCCGCATTTATATTAAAACTCGAGTTAGCTTTGGCTAATACGCCCGAGAATTAATATAAACGTGATTTTGTCCTACCTTTCCAACCGTTGGAAGAATGCCTATAGTTGTACTCAATCCAACCGAGTTAACTAGTTACTCAATCTAATTGAGTTGTACTCACCCATGCGTTGATAGGCGGGACCAAGATTGTCCCTCCGTACCCTACCAAGATAGTATGTGTTGCTCTGCTTTGGCAGATTCAACAACAACACACGGTAGGCATTAGAGTTGACGTGATTTAGATCTAATCTAATCGATAGGGTGCATCTTGTACATGATGTAGATCTAATCTAATCGTAAGGGTGCATCTTGTACATGATGTAGATCTAATCTAATCGTAAGGGTGCATCTTGTGCACGATTTAGATCTAATTTAATCACTATGCACTAATTAACTACTTAATTAAACATGCATCACATACATATAAGCAATTAATTAAATAATTTTGTGATTATGTCATGGCCCTACTACGATCTTCTCAAGCCAATGAGAAGATCGGATGGTCAACCTAAGGTTAACAGCTTCTCAAGCTCCTTCCTTTGACCACCTCATGTTGCTCGCGCCCTCCTCGTAACTCCGTCTCGAGTGGACCTTCCACCGCCTCAAAATTTACATTACAATTTTGAAACTCGAGTTACATTCGAGTCTAAATCTAATTTACAACCAGAATATAAGAGAAAGACACGACGCACAGGCCGTGAAAATAAAATAAAAATAAAATAAATACAGCACGCACATCACATAACGGCACGCAGGCCGTATTATGAATTACAACACATTTCCAAATCCAATTTGGGTCGTTTGGGCCATGACTATCACAAAATTAATATATAATTCAAAATTATATATTTCTATAATTTTCTGTAATTCTTTTTATAATTTTACAGATTTTATGAGTAAAATTTTCCCGGCGGTCCCGATTAGCGATTTCGGGCGCAATCGCGGAGCAAATCCCCTTGTGGGGTTAGGGGCAATACCCCTACCCGCGATCTAACCATCGCGAGTTGCTCCTAAGCGATCCAAGAGCGCCTTAGCCCGATGTCCCAAAAATTTTGGGGCGAAACGTTGCCGTTTTGGAAAATTCTTCTCGGTAGTCGAAGCCTACAAGTGCCGAAACACTTGTGCTTCGCTTCTACGAGAAAAATACCCATAAAAACTCTAAAAACCATAAAATTACAGAATATCACAGAACTGAATTTTTGTCATAAAAACAAAAACTAAACTCATACAAGCTTCGCACGTGGCTCTGATACCATTGATTTTTCGCGTCGCGGAAACCCCGAATCACCCTAGCCAACGGATCTCGTGCGAAGAATATAGAACAAAATTTACGAATACGAGTTTACAACTTAGATCTACTCCTAGATCTACATGAAGAAAGAATATACCCTTGATGCGAAGCCCTTCGCAATCCCGCTCGTCCTCGGTTCGCCGGATCTCGAAAGTGTCAAAGTAGACACTTCTCTATGTGTATCCACACAAGCAAGAGATGGAGAAAAACCTCTAAGGATGTGCTAGCAACCTTAGAGATCAGTAGTGGAGGAGGAGAGGGAGAGAAGAGAACCAAGGAAGAAGAAGATGGAGTTACACATGAAAAATGAAACTCCTTTTCATGAATAAAAGTGGCCGGCCACTTTTTTGGCTTGTAACTCCCATGGAATATCAAGAGTCACCACTCTTGGTAACTCCCATGAGATGGCATTTGGTCAAGTCAAACTTGACCAAATGAAGAAGCCTTGATGATGTGGCATTGGTCAAGTCAAAGTCAAGTCAAAGCTTGACTCTTCATCTTCCTACTTATGTCAAGTCAAACTTGACCACTTCTCTCCCTTGGTTGATCTAATCTAACCATTGGTTCAAGTCAATTTTAATTTAATGAATCTCTATTCATTGAATTAAATTAATTAAATGATTCTAAGTCCAAATTAGACTCACTTAACACATGAACCAAATTGAGTCCAACTCAATTAGCCTACCTTGGATTACTCTTAATCTAATTTGGTTCATCAAATGAACCTAATCCTTTAGGTTCATCAAATGAACCTAATCTCCATCTAATTGCCCTTTGTGTGTGACCCTATAGGTTCTTGTAACGTTGGCAATGCTCCTAAACCCATTTAGAAGTATAAGTAATGAGCGGTATCTAGCAACACATCATTACTACCCAAGTTACAAGAATGTTGAGATCCAACATCACCTTGTGACTACTAATTGTGACTCCTCACAATATATGACAAGTGTCCTTCTATCCTAGACATCTAGATTGATCAATGTGAGGCATAGACCGTGTCATCCTCTAATCAATCTAAATCTTGAACTCCAAGTAGACTCAATCAAATGAGCTCAATATCCTATATTGACTCATTTGGGCATGGTCATGCACTTCGTGGTCTCACTCTATCAAGAATATCGATGTCGCTCCCGTCATATAGGAGGGATAGATCCCATCTACATCACTCACATCCCTCTGCATAATTCGTTACATACCCAGTAATTGCCTTTATAGGTGACGTTTGACGAAATCAAAGTACATAACTCCTTATGTAGGGATCCATGGTGACTTCAAGTCTAAGGACTAGTATTCATACTAATAGCCACATGAGAAAGTATATGACACTTATATAACGATCCATGATACTTTCTCATGGCGGGTCATTCAGTATACATTCTCCAAGGCATACCCATGTGTCAACTTCATATCTCTATATCCATGACTTGTGAGATCAAGTCATCGAGTTGACCTACATGCTAGTCTTATTGCATTAACATTGTCCCTGAATGTTAATACTCGACTAGGAATGATTAAGAGTAGTATTCCCTATATCATCTCACTATCGGTTCAACTAACCGATTGATATAGGTGAGAACCGTCTACTCAAGGACGTTATTATACTTAGTTTATTTGGCACCAATACAAGTAAGTATAATAATCAAAAACCAAATGCCTTTATTTATATAGAATATGATACAACAAGTCTAAAATACAATCATCAAATGATTGGATCTAGGGCTCTAGCTAACACCTCTTGGGCCAAGAAGAACGAGTGGGAGTGATAACGAAAGAGTGAATATTATGTTGGACCAAAGAGTGAATATTATGTTAGACCTCTTGGAGAAAGTGCTACGCCGAGTACCTTAAGGAAAGGAGCTAGACCATAAGCAACTAGAACTGACTCAGGAGCTGGACTAAAAGGAGTGAAAGGCAGCAGCAGCAGTTTATAAGCTCTTTTAGGGTTATAGTAGGGTTATAGTGAATGGGACGAGTGAAACGACGTATTCATAAGAGGAAGCGACGAACATAGTGACGTCTGACGTCAGGATGGGACGAGTGAAAGGAAGCAGTTTATAAGCTCTTTTAGGGTTCTAGGGTGAGTTCATTCCAGTTTCAATATCTGGTGTCAGTTCGCCGGCGTACCTGGGACCCCGACCGGAAGACAAAGGGTAGCCTACTCATATCTTTCTGCAGCAGTTCATGGAAAGAGACATAATTCATGGTTAGAGTTAATGCAAAGATAAGTGAGTGATGCCACGTCGCTCGTCCATATTCTTTATATTGAATTCATGTATAGTATACATTATTCATTATCAGCAAGAGTCTCTTATCTGAATGGACTTGCAAAAGAGAATAATAGTCGTGAATGGCTTTGGGCCATGAACTATAGTGATTCAAAACTACGAAAGAAAACACTTTTTTTATTGGCCCATTTACGACAAAATACAGCTGATGGGCCATTCACGACTGTAGCGGGAAGGAAGTTCACGACTTTTGGGCACTCATGACATGTTGAAGCTGGGGGCGGCGGCATAAACCCTTCCAACGTCGGCATATTAGTTAGAACTCCTTTCCCTTTAGAGCCCGAGAAAGTAGTTGCTTTGGTTGCCTCCCGAGTCCTTTAATAAAGAACGTCGAACCTAGAACTTCTCACTTAAGGTGTGGAGAATGAACTCATACCCAATACTACGAACTCTCTTTCAACAGGAATTAGTGCAGAACGAGTACTATTGACTTTCACCATTCACGATAAGCTATGAATATAACACGGCGTTGGGAAGGCTGAAAAGGGCATGATGCCATTCATCTTCTTTCGGCAGCAGCAGCAGCTTCATTTAATAAGGAGGTCTTCGTCCCGTACTTCTGTTCACCTCTTGGTGCTCCGCCTTATTTCATGTCCCGAACCCTACCTCGCCCTCTCCGGAACCGAAGGAATTCCTCTCACCCCACGGAGCGTACGCCTTATATTAGCTGCTGTTGAGTCCCGTGCCCTGTAGTCATGCAGAGGTATGGTTTAGATACCCGAGCCCGAGCTAACCTTCAATTGCATTAGAAAGAACGGATGTTCAACGGTTATTATACGTGATATGTTTTAGTTCGGGATTCCTTTCGTTCCCTCCCCAACAGTCGAATATCTGAATGGCATTGCAAAAGAGAATAATAGTCGTGAATGGCCCAAAGCCTAGAACTATTCAAAACTACTCGACAAAATACTGCTGATGGAAAGGTCTTTCGGTCGGGAATAAACATTCTAGCCTCTACTCTTCTAGGCGTTGCGCTCCGAACAGCAACATATGCTTATACAGCCGGGAATGACAATCAGTATGAATACGCTATAGGCACTTATGTAAGGTAAGGTTCGGATAGGTTTTCTTTACCCTAGGCTGGAGCGGGAAGAGGAGAAAGAGCAGTTAGGTCAGCTGAAGAACGTAACGGGTACCAGCTTTTGAATTAACCGTACTCAGACATTAGAGTGAATGTAAAGAAGTATGAATAGCTCGACTGAAAAGAGTAACTCCACCCGCGGGAAAGGGTCCTTCTTCCAAAGCATCTTCGGTCGGGACTTAATACAAACTTTTATAAGCGGGTGCCCTCTTCCTATAAGTACTCGTGAAAAGATAGAATTTGAATAAGCCATTCACGACGTAGGTATGCAAGTCCATATTAGACTGTTGCTGGGCTCTCCAGAACCGGAACCTTAACCTGAACTCGTAGGGGTGCCAGGAGAGTCCAGAGATAGGGATAGGGAATGAGTGATAAAGAAAGGCAAGGCACTTTGACAATCACTTAAATAAAGGCCGAGTGGTTGCAACGGACTTAAATAGATACCCAGACTAGGAAAGAAAGAGATGCCCAGCACTTCGGTGCTTTAAACCCGCCTGCCAGAGTGAACCTCTTCCTTGCCTTATGTTCCTATCTTCTTATTATCAATCAGTACTCTGCAGGGCACGAGCACAAGCTAATATGAGTTTCTAGTATTTCCCGGCACCGTGATTCGTGCACGCGTACTCCTCTTAATCAGAAAAAGTACTCTTATATAAGAAAGATCGGAGAGCTCACGCCCAAGACAGCTTTCAACAGGTACTACTAAAAAAGCGGAGGGAACTGAGTCCACTCTTAACGCAACCGCTTCGGGGCCTCATTAATATATGACTATTCGGGAGTTCGGAGCGGTATTATATGCTACTTTGATAAGAGATTTCAGCTACTATTTCAGCTACAAAGCAAAGATCAAGTTCTAGGAAAGCAGACGAGCATGCACTTATATTTAGAATATATTAAGAAGTTGGTGCCCGTGATCCAGTACCTTTGATCTTTTGTTCGCGAGAGGGACAAAAGTGCTCGACTGAAGCCGAACGAAGTGAGTTAGACGAACGGTAGAGTGAATATTAGTCTCATATGAACAACCTTGCGAAGCGACTACAGAGTCAGAGACCGTCAGGGGCAACTCTTCAAAGCAAGAAATTGATGCTCATATAGCTTCCATTTTGATGCTCACCATGGGCAAAAGTAGTTCCCCTACACGATGGTCTTCTTTTTTGCGAAAAGTTGATCTCACCATAGGCAAAAGTAGTGCATAAGGGAAAAGCACTCAAAAAAGCAAGAAAGTTGATCTCACCATAGGCAAAAGTAGTGCGCCTACACGATGGTGTGATTTTTTGCTATTTTTTGATCTCGTTATGCAAAATACTGCTGATGCGTTTTTAGGGGTAGTCAAAGTGGGGGCAAAACCACTCAAAATGAATGAATATAGCTAAAAAAGCAGTCAAAATAGGATAGGTACGAGTGAAACAACTTGGTGCTAGCTGGGGTTAGAGTTCATAATACTGCCCAACATGCCATGAACGACTTGGTGCTAAAGAGAGGGTTCCAGCTTCATATTGTGATAGGGAAAGTTCCAGCTTCATATTGTTAGAAAGCATTCCCATTCAGTTATCTTGGGCATTCAGTTACAGTTGCTTGGACATTCAGTTATAGTTGGAGTAGCGGGCCAACCCCTTACATTGACCTTCGTCCTCAAGTCCAGTTCCAACGTTTACGTTGACTGTAGTTCATATGTATAGTTTCCGTGTTTCAGTCCCTTAAGCAAGCAGATAAGCATAAGCTAATGAGGCCGATAGCGCTAAGCAGAACTTAAGTGAAGTTAGACTATGGTAATGGTAATTGCAGAGGCCGATAGGGGGGCTAAGCAGAATGACTATGGTAATTGCAACTTCCAGGCCAGCAAGTGTAGCAGTAGAAGCGCTTTGATTTCTTATTGAAGAAAGGTTCACGTTTCTGTCGAAGAAAGGTTCACGTCGCTGCACTAGGTCTAACATGGCTATCAGCCACGTCCCTACATATTTGAATACTTCTCGTCCCCCCATATTTGGATACTTCCCATAAGCAGTAGTAGCCTACCCAATCTATGTAGGAGTGCTTTTGTTTTCCTATCCAATTCAAGTCACAGTTGAAGGGGTTTGAGATTCAGTATCAGTTCGGATGAGATTCAGTATCAGTTAGGAATAGAAGGCCCGAGGTAACGACGGGTTTTTCCTTCTTTCGACACCTAATGATTGTGACTACCAAAGCAAAGGAATGGCATGGGAATTGCCTTCGATGCCGTAAGGAGCCAAGACAAGAATGAATTGGAAGTCATCTAGGGAAGTGGAACTCATCTAGAGTTAATTGGAAGTCAAATAGAGGTAGAGGCACAACAGATAGGCTTGTAGTCCTTTACTATGCCTGTCACAGGCCAGGGCTTTGGCTCTGAGTTGACCGCCGCTGCTCCTGTCTCGTTCTGCCTTGAGGCCTAGGCGTGCGCGTTTCGCTTACTCCTTGGAGTCGGACTTTCTCTCCACTAAAGTTCTTCCTATGCATGATCTTTGTTCGGGACGACTACTCGGTGAGTGGGCTAAGGAATGAGCAGTCTGTGGGGGAGGTTCGCCGATGTCATATTTGACCCGTCCGTCAGCAGGATCTAATAGGAGGCGCAGTTTACTGAAAGACCAAGACTTTAGAGGCCACTCATGATCACTGAAAGACCACCCAGAACGAAATGTGCCGTCAATGAAGTCGGTCAGTCAAGCCTGATCTTCGACCACCATTATTTCGAATCTAAAAGCATTGATACACGAAACCCGGAATTATGAGCTTCGGCAACAAGATCCAGACCCCTTCCTAGAAGCTAGAAAAGCATCTGATGGGAAAGTGGAAGCTAAAGATATAGGGCTACCACCCTCTAAGGATCTAGATAGAGAGTCGAAGAAAAGGGTCTTTCGTTTTGGAAATCAAGAACTCGGAAAGCTTGATCTGTGATGTCGCATAGCTCTTTAGGAAGGCAGTAAGAACAAGATTCCATAGAGAAGCGCCATCCAAAAAAGAAGCCAGTTCTAGCAGAGTCAAAGTCAAATAAGAAGGGCCTTGAGCTCGGTACTCTTTCAAATATCTTTCACTCCGCCTCTTTCAAGCCCTTTCAAGGTTATCTTTATTCTTATCTGCAGATCGGAGTTGTTCACTTCTCTGTCGAAAGAGCGTATTCTTTTATTGCAGCTAATTACGAATCTCAATCTGTCTGTACACCAATCCCAATGGCTAATTCGGCTCTTAAGCCTGGAACTCAATCAAAAACGAATTCTCTTTTGTCGAAATCACCTCTCCCCCGCCCAATCTTTACATTAGTGGGCGGACACCGCCCCAATCCTAAAAGAAAAAGGAACGAATCTTTCAATTGTAGTCGACCACAAGAGAAAGAAAGCGATTGAAGTGAAGCAAGCATTAGTAGTATCCCCCTTCCAACATTATTTAGAATATCTCTTTGGCTATCAACTCAAAGAGTAAAGCAGTGGTAAGATATGGAGGTTTTTATTCCTCTTCTCGCTTTGAACTGACCGGCCTATGATTAGGGAGAATTATTATATATAGCTGGTGCGCTTGTTTGTGTCCAATCCGGATGTGAAGTTCTGACTTGCAGCCCTAGGTAAGGCGCGGGTTTAGTCTTCCAAGTAAAGGTTACGAAATAAATGGACTGATTTTGATGGACTTGCTTTCTCGCCTTTCCCCAGTAACCTCTGTCTCACTTATTGACCTATAATCTGAGGTTAGCCCAGTCAGCTTACTCGAACCTATAGTGACAGCACCTTATGTAACTATGTATCCGTCTGTTTGTTTAAAGTTAAAGAAAGAAATATATTATATAATATAAAAGAGTCGATCTTTCTTCTCGTTTGTTTTTTCGAGTAGTTTGCTTGGATCGAAAAAGCTGCGCCCAATAGAGCGAGGCCCTGTGTAGGCCGAAATGGTCTCTAAAGCCGGTCACCGGTAGGCTAAGATACGTAGAAGGTGGGGATGACGTCAAGTCCGCATGGCCGGGCTGGGCCACACAGGTGTTACAATGGCAATTACAATGGGAAGCAGCAAGTCTTCGTCTAGGGACTGAGACCCATCCTCCCATGGAAACTTTCATTAACAAAGAACAATCAATGTCTGTACAAAAAGCCATGGCGGCGGAAGAAAACTCTCGCTCGACGGAGGAAACAGATGCCTTAGAAAGAAGTACTAGGAAAGTGAAAGATGGCGATTCAGGGATGGATACTGGCGATACACCAATCGTTTCGCATGGAGTTCTTGGGGGTATTGCAGAACGGGAACAGGGGAATATGAGCAGATCCTTTAGAGACATGTTGATTAGAAGACAGGATGGTGTGAAAATCGGCAACCCTGGGATTATTGACTAAATTGCTTTTGATGAGAATGAGATGTGGGAAGATGATGAAAAGGATGGAGAGGGATTCCCTGAGAGCGTTCCTCGTGTAGGAATTGACAAAGATATGAAGAAGGAATTGCGCAAGCCCTGGGTATCATGCCTCATCATTAAGATGCTGGGAAGGACTCAGAATTAGAAAGTTCTTAGTGATCGGCTGCTTAAGCTCTGGTTACCCGATGATGAAATAGAGTTCATTGACTTAGGGTTGGGATTCTATGTGGTAAAGTTTGTCAATAAAATGGACATGATTAAGGTCTTGACTGGAGGTCCATGGCGAATTCTTGGCCACTACATACTAGTTCAAAGATGGAAACCCAAAAAAAAGCCTGAATGTGCTACATTTGGAATGTTTGCAGTATGGGTAAGGCTGCCTGAACTCCCGATAGAGTATTTCAATGCTGATGTTCTAGTTAAAATTGGCAAGGCAATTGGGAATCCACTGCGTATTGATGCTAATACACATCTGGCTACTCGTGGAAAATTTCCCAGGATCTGTGTGGAGGTAGATCTCTCTAAGCCTCTTGTGCCTGTGGTTCTTGTGGATGGGCACTTACAGAGAGTTGAATATGAGTCTCTATTTACTATTTGTTTTCATTGTGGCTTGGGCATAGAGCAGAAGCTTGCCCTTTGAAAATGATGGAGACCTCACATTCTGAATCTCAGGGTCAGAAGGAACATCAACCGAACCCGGGCACACCTAATCAATCGGGTTTGGTGCACGATCCGAATGAGCCTTTTGGTCCATGGATGGTGGTTCAACGGCGTTCACGCAAGGCTCCGGCAACTGCTGTTGAACAAGGTTCTGAAAGAAAAGATCTCGACTGGGTCTGAAAGATACTCGAAGCGATAGCGAGAGGGAAGGACTGAAAGTGTTCCATCTCACGTGGAAAGAAAGGATGCTGCCAAACTAGAAAGTCGCAACTAAGAAAGAAAAAGGTTCTTTCTCTTATGAATATGAAAGATTTTTGATAGTTATCTGGGTAGATCACTTCTAAAATAAAAGCAACCTTTATCTTATATAAGATAATACCAGCCACCACGTCCTTTTCTATGCAATAACGATCTCACTCTTCAAGACAGCCTAACCAGAAAGAACAGACAAGAAAGACTCGCTAAGACTCGAACCCGATTGATTCGATTACCTTTCTTTTGCCGAGTGGAAGTTCCGTCGCTCCCTGGCTAGCATCCCGTTTTGGAAGGACGGTGGGGGAGAGGTTGGGAATAGGTATTTAGCTTGAGCCTTATTGCTTGAGGTGAGGCTCGTGGATTGAGAAATGGCTTTATCCGGAAGTCTCTTCATCGGCCCCGGCAGCAGAGTCAAGCCCCCTGCCGCTGGTCCAACGGAACCCAGAAGGGACCCCGGCGAGTGGTCCGAGATCGAAAGAGCCTTGGATTAACTTGAATTGGCCCATCACCAGAGGATTTCGCCTAGCAATTAGATTACCGACTCAAGTAACCGGAGAAGAAGCAGACTGACTTGAGAGCGGGACCCAGGGGGGAATATGGAAAAACATAGATTCGGACTTAGAGAAGCTCGACTTCTAGCTTTGCAAAACTACCCACGGCCTGATCCGCCCAAACACAGCTCTGTAATCAGAATCTATGGAAAGGGGTATTGGAACCCGAGGACAAGTTGCCACGATCGGGCCTTCCACTGAGCTTTGCCCCTATCGACTTAATTCGATGCGGAGGTGCAGCACTCAGAACATGAAGTGCGAAATAGGATTCGCCCCCGGCAGAGCTACTTTGTTCAAGGCAAGACTCAGAGGATTCCCGCCTGTAATGCTCAGATAGAGCCTGCAGATGTCTCCATCAGCTAACTCGAGACAACTTTCCGAAATTCCATCAGATCCTAAAAACTAAATCAAAGTGAGGTTACGAAGTCACTCGACAGGTTGACGTTCGAAAATCAAAATTTTGACGGCTGAGCGCAAGGAATCTCATTGTGTCCTCACGTTTTCCCCCCTTAATGAAATAAATAACACACTTATAAGTGCTTCAAAATTTCGCAATTTCTTGACTTTATCTTTATTTTATCCGACAATGCAATTTTTGGAATTTGTGTAGCGAAATCGGAGTTCAGATGCGGGAAAAAATTCAGGGTTGCCTCACGAGAATCAATGGGTGGGATAAGAATAGGATGGATAGATTTGTTGCCTGAATCACCCGGCCATTGGTGAAGCCGGGGGAGGGGGGTTATCAGGAATGGAGTCAATAGCTTGCCTGAACTAGAATAGCCTGATCTCAAATCGAGTTTTGTAAAGTACTTGGCTCGGCTTAATTGATCGAACAAGTCTGAGATGAGTGGTATTGGATACTTCTTTCTCACCGTGACTTTGTTGAGGGCTCGGTAATCTACACATAACCTTAAGCTCCCATCTTCTTTTCTTTGAAAGAAAACTGGGGCCGGGGCTTTAGATGGTCGAATGACCCCTGCTTCCAATAGCTCGTCTAATTGCTTTCGTAGTTCTGCAAGTTCGGGTGGAGCCATACGATATGGAGCCCTTGCTGGTGGCTTCACCCCTGGCAATCATTCTATTTCATGATCTATCCCCCTTCGAGGTGGTAAACCCTTTGGCTATTTATCAGGCATTACATCCTTGTATTCTTCCAAGACTTCTTGCAAGACTACCGGCAACTTGGACTCACTTCCAGATTTTGTGCAAACGGGAATGGCCACATATGTGGGTTCTCCTCGCTTCACTCCCTTCTTTCACTGTAAGGCTGAGATTACTTTCTTTTCTTCTCCGGTTAGTCTCTCCGATCTGCCCCTTGTCTATGGTTCAAGTCCGATATTGACTATACACTGGATCTTAAGCTTCATGAGTTCAAAGACATTCCTTATCACTCACTTCACACTGTCTAGACTTTCATGAGCAACTGGATGAGAGTTGATGATGTCCTTTCAGTCGTCCAAGTCTTGTCTTCAGGGATTAACCGGGTTGACTTCTTGTTCTTTCCTTAAGCCTGTTACTAGACCGGATGCCCTGCAAACATTCCATGTAGTACCTTAGCCTTCCGGCTTTTCGAAGTCAGCGGCAATGCCTTCTTCCGTTAGTAAGTTGTTTGACCTCTTCACCCGTAGCAATTCTAGAAAGAGTTTTTGCTTTTTAGTCATTTTTCTAGCCGCTCTAAGAGTCAAAGAAAGGAGAGGAGCCACTCGGATTGAGGAGCGCAACCGCTACCCTCTGGTCGAGAGAGGGAAAGCCCTTGTTCCCCATATGACTACGAGAAGCTCCTAGACTAGAAGGAATGGTATAAGGGGTGGTCAAACAGAGCGGCGGATAAGCTCAAGTAAAGGCTCTCGGCAGAGGAACGAGCCTTTACGCTATTTTCAGAAACTAGGATGTCTCCCATTCTATTATGCCTTTCTAGTGGAGTGGAATGCCCCCGAACTATCAACCCCATCCACGTGGAGTGTCCCCTGGATTGGGAGGTGGTTTAATCAAGGGGATAAGAACTAGAAAAAGACCACTCCCACTTTCTTAGCACCTTTAGTTAGACTAGAGAAGAAAGAGGTGAGAAAGAAAGAGAGGGCATTAGCGGCGAGCATCCCCATTCGAATCTGAATCCTAAGAAGGGTCTTGCTTTGGTTCTCTTCATAAAGAAATCCGTTCCGCTGCGCACCTTAGTTCGCTCGGTCCAGATGAGTTTGCTGTAAGGCATTCTATTCTTTTCTTTAGCCCCCCGTGTAATCCAGTGAACAAGACAAACGACTAAAAAGTACTTTTCTGTAATCACCTCACTCAAAAAAAAAGAAGTCATTTTGACAGAAGATCTAGTGATTCAAACTCTTTAGAATAGCCTATCAAAGCCACTTCGTCGGTTTGATTTGTTGGGTAGCAATCACCAATAGTGCATTGTTTGAGGCTTTGGAAGCGTAGCGAATCACATAGATAAGGGAATCGAGAGATGAGTAGTTCCTTTGATGAGGGGCGTATAACTATAAAATCTTGATAGCACAGCACATACATAACCTTTGATTACAGGTATCAATCCTTCGTTATACGGAGCCAATGATCATCTTCAGAACCGTAATAACGTACCATAGAATTGGACCACCAATCAAACTCGCTCAGCCGTAACCAACATCATGGTCGGCGGTGACATCTGATTGGCCTCATCCGGGTCTTACCATTGCCGCCTATATCTATAAGAAAATTATCTCGCTTGCAAACTATAGGTCTTTTCCAACTCCGTCGAATGGTTTCACTCCTTTTTCCCCTTCTGTCAGTTCTCTGTCCTAGCTTTCGGGGAAATGCACTTTTCCCTTTGAGTTGTTCCGGGCTAACTGATTCTCGGGTAAAATGCTTTAACTTCCCCATACTCTTGCTGCCCACATACTTAGCTTCTTTTGGGAGGTGCAGTTGCACCACCTTAACGCGATGTAAGGGTCATCAAGGACAGGTGAATGGATTAACGTTCCCGGAAAGGTCTGAAGGTGCTTTTTACCCCGCCATGTCCTGCCTTAACGGAGCTCCAATCAGTCGCTCCTCTCGCTTATCGCTCGAGTATCTTCGCTCCTCTCGCTGGAATGAGTTCTGTTCTGCCTTGCTTCTTCAGTCAGAGCTCAGGGCTTAGATCCTCCGAAATCCCGGCTTCGCGGGCCCGGGCCACACGGGAGAACGCATCTCTCGAGCTAGGCTCCTGGGGTGAGAATTGCCTGTCTCAATAATCTCAATAATGAAGATAGAAAGGCAAAAAAAAGGAAGAAGATATATATATATATATAAACATACGCAATTTGATGTACGAAATCTGGCTCAACATCCAAACCTCCCTCTCTGCTTGTGATGTCCCTTTTCGTTCGTTCTCTCCCCAACCTGCATTGCCTTTCTTTCGTTTGCTGCCTAACTGATAAAGGAAAGAAAGATCCCGCGGAAGAGCATACCCGATCGCTCCTCGCTCATCTCTTCCGGGTGGTGAGTGGGGTAGGTTAATTGTGTAATGTTTTCCCTCTCTCTGGCAAGGAGTTTCAATTTTCCAAAGATTGAATTCTTACCGGCATAGGCCTAGGAGCGAACAAGAAGAGTTTTCACAAGGAGTTCCTCTTTCAACACAAGAAGCAGTTTTGAGTAGTTAAGTTATTTGTCTTCGATTCACCGAGTCGGCAACGGGAGAATAGCTCTCACAAAGAGACTGAAAGGGGATAAGAGGACAAGCGGACTTGATGAAATACATCCTCACTTTTTTTTTCAAGAAAGAGTGTAGTCCTGCGCTTCGGCTTAGGCTTGGAGCCCTAAAATCAAAGAAGCAGTCAACGGTAAGCAGCTCAATCCACGGATCCGGTCTCGGCTAAGCGATTAACAGATTTAGGCTTGGTTACCAGTCTGAAAGAAAGTAGGACTAGAGAACGGGAAAGTCGAAGAAAAATCTACAATTGAAAATAGAAGCACACTAAGCAAGCGAAGAAAACTATCTTTAAACGCTAGCGAACGAAGAAAAGTACTACGCGCAGCACTAGCGCGCTACGGCTTTCTTTCCGGAGCTGGCTGCTCCGGCTTTCTTGCTCCTGCGCTTGCTGTAACAGAATAAGAGAAGGCGCTAAAGGAAGCACTCAGGCTAAGCCAGTTGCAGAAGCATAAGAAGAGGTAAAACAACTGAGAGGAAGGCAGATTACTCGACCTATCGCTTCGATAGAAGTCAAATTGAAACAAAAGTTGCCTGAGAACATCAATCACCATTCATCCAACATCAATAGCATGAAACAATAAAGAGCACAGAAACTACGGACGGTCTCTGGTATTCTATAATAGGAAGAATACCAGACCTAGTTCGACGTTTCGGCAGCAAGCAAATCGTATTGATTCTTAGAGAACCCTCCTACTAAATCTACTAGCTCTTGCTCCGTTGGGAATCACCTGCTACTTGTATTGTAAAAGCCTTCTCAACTTAGGTTTTGGAAATCCCACGATTTGCTGCATTAGAATTCTCATCAACATTCAAGTTGACACTTTTGGTAAAAATACCAAATCTCTTGCTTGAATCAAGCCTAGAATCTTGAATCTTTCTCAGTCACATTCTTGCCTTTACCAGCATCCTTGGAGGCAGCCTTGCGTGATCGACGCTGCACAATCATCCATGGGCCAAAAGACTGATCATCTAGTTTTTCCGAAACGGAGGAGGACGGTGTAGTAGCTGATTGGGTAGGCGGTACATTGACAGCTTGGGTAGGTTGGGAAGCCATAGAAGGAGCCGAAGAAGACTCAACCTCCTTGGTAGCGTCCGTAGTAGAAGGCTCAGACACAAAAAAATTCGGACATTCAACTTTCCGGTGACCAAAACGTCCACACTCTGGAAACAAATCATATGTAGCCCCTCATATTCAATCTTTTGACTGTACTTGCCAATAAGCAACCTAGGCAGTAAGGCTTTAGATAAGTCAAGCTGGACACAAATACGTGCAAAACGGCCCCTGAGAGCATCTTCTGTATGATTATCAATCCGAATAACCTTGCCAACAAGAGAACCCATACGGTGGAGAGCAAAAGTCTTATAAAACTCCATAGGTAAACCTGGCAAACGAATCCAAGCAAGAACCTTGTCAATCACATCTATGCTAGGATCAAAGTATGGTGTCCATTGGCGCACGGTAAGATAGTGCCCGCCAATCACGGTCCTCCTTCAAGCACATGACAGTAATCAGCTTTCTTCTCAAATCTTCAAAGAAAATAGTCATGGCTCAAATCTACAATCTTGAACCTGCCCTCAAGCTGCCATAAATGCTTGATACGAGCCGACAAGGTTTTGTAACCAAGAGTTTTTCCCTTTCACGATCAAGGCATTTCTCCAAGGCTTACGCATCTGGCCTTTCTCCTCTTTGGAGAAAAGAACCCTAGAATTAGCAGATTCCTCATCAAACTCATCTTCAGACACATCTTCATTAGTGTAGATTTGCCCATCCAGCATTTCACTACCCCAATCGTCATCAAAGGAGGATTGAGAATTCCCATTCCCAGTCAACATATCCTTGTATGAAGATTGACCCTCCAAAGGTGCAAACTCAGTTTTGCCTTCTTCTGAAATCTCTTCCATAGGAGAAAGTGATTCGTTACCATCATCCGAAGAGGATCTCACGCGTTTGTACTTCTTTTTCGTACGATGTCTCCCATCGCTATCAGAATTAGTAGCTGGAAAGGGCGAGGCCGTAGCATCACACTCCATCGAGGCTTTTTTCAAAAATTGCTATTATTCTCATTTTCTAAGTGCTCTAACTTCCACTCCTAAATAAAGATGCTAAACTTCTCACCTCTCTCTATGAATATTCATTCAACAGTTCTTGAAATGAGAACAGGAAAAGGTCTTCTTTAGTAAGGGTCGGAGATCTTAGCCTAACTCTCTATAGTTGGTGGATATTACCAGCTCTCAAAAGAAGTCAAGAGAGATCGAATTGAGTTCCGTTAAAGAGAATAAGAGAATCAATGCCCAGCCCTATGTGAGCTTTCGGAACCTTCTGTTCTTACGATTTCTTTCACCAGTAGGTTTCGTTCAAAAAGCACTTTAGTTGATGTGTCCCATGCTCGGCGATAATGTTGTCATCGCTGATGCGCAAGTTGCTGAAGTTTATTCTCAGTGTCTTCAGAGAGTTCAAATTGAAACTCAAAAAAAAAGAATATAGGGGCTCAGCTGAGTTTGCTAAGCGTTTTCGTATTCACGGTCTGGAGACGGATTTCTCACCTGTCTCTATTCGGTCTTTAATGAACGAGCACCTATCATCCATTTGGCCTTGCTGCTTTACAGCACATGTACCCTGTGAAGAGGTTCTCCACTCTTTGCAGAGTGGGTGGTGCGGGATACAGAGCGCTTACACGCTTAGATCACCACCGAAGTAAGCATAGCCCCATTGAGAATCCTATTCCATCCGCTCTCTCCCTCTCGCTACCATGTTGATAAAGAGAATTCGTATTTTACAAAAGATAAATGAAACAGAGGATCTTGTACAGCGTGGTGGCACCATCTATCCATGAGGAAGAGGTGTAACAGTAGACTACCCCCGCAGTATGGTCAGTCACTCATTCATTCCTTCTCGCTCGAATCACTACGTAACTAGAATCTTTCGTATAGAAAGAGAAACTTGAGGTTCTGTTCTCACTTTCACCTGCTTCATTGTGATGAGATGAGAGTTCATTTCACTTAGCATTTTAGTGGGGAAGCAATCTGCCCAGAATGAAAATTCAATCGTGCCATTCTTTCAAAGCTTATTGGCGAAGCCTCTTTCGAGAGCTTATCAGCCGTCGCCTCCTCGATCATCTACCTTGTCAAGGCAACTCATCAGTATGGACTCCTCGCAACTCAACTCTGTAAACTACTACTTGGCTTATCGGTTC
Source organism: Zingiber officinale (assembly GCF_018446385.1). NCBI lineage: Eukaryota > Viridiplantae > Streptophyta > Magnoliopsida > Zingiberales > Zingiberaceae > Zingiber > Zingiber officinale. Next base: position 40,556,279 of record NC_056007.1, on the reverse strand, counting down.
AGATCTTCGACTTACGTCTCACCTCGTCAGACCGGAAAGAAAATCTCAGGCAATTTAGTTACGCATGGCATGGGTATATATATCCTTTCTTAAGGGATGTTCCCGTTCGCGTTTGGGACATCTAGCATCTCAGTCCCCCGCTACCACAGCCGTCTTGGCAATTCAGCTCGCATTATATGAATGAATGTCCCATATCGAATACCGGGTTAAGAAGTATCCAGATATTATTTCGGTCTTTTTCCATAATTGATCAAGGGGCTTGATCACAGAACTCTCTGGCCCTCACTATATCAAACCCGAGTATTGTGACCCGTGAGGTATCACGACCCTTTCAAACTCCACTCTCTGATGAGGAATCATCGGCTATATGAGATCAGGCTATATAAAGGAAGAAAGTTCCTATTACCTTTCCGGGATTCCGCTCCCAAGCTCACTTCATTATTTGGCAAAGACTCTTTCCCATGGTCCCAAACGTCATTTCGAACACAGTAAAGTGAGACCATCGAACCTAGCATAATTCGAATATTTGATATTTGAGGAAAGGTCGAAGATCGCTCTTCTGTCATAAAGTCAGTTCAGCCCTTTCGGTAGTACGGCTTCGTTGACCGGATCAGCTACCTTTCTTTTGGAATGCCGTCGCGACTATGATGTTTCGATTGACCATTCCTTCCCGCTGATGAAGATACGAAGTAGACTAAGCAACTCACAAGCCAATAGCACACATTCTACAGTGTGAATAGGAGATCCTCTGGGGCACGGGTGATAGCATGCGTCGGTCTTTGTCTCGTCCCGTCCCATGTCCAATGGTAGGCTAAAGCGGAAAGAGAGAGGTCACCGGTCAATAAGTCAAGCAGCAAAGACCGCTACTAATAGAAAAGAGCTACCTTAACCCACGGTTCACATTCCTTTAAAGACAGAAAGAATCCGCAAGTGAGATTCCCTTCTACGAGGAACCGGAAGTCAGTCTTTTTTGGGCCCAAATCAATCGATGATTCGAAGGTTTGATCCGCAAATCCTTCTCCTAAAATGCCAATGCCAGGGGAGGGCAGGAAAACATATATGTGGATTACTTAAAAATGCACTTAACCTCAAAAGCACTTCTTGCGCGATGTAGCGGGGACGTGGTTGGTTAGTTAATTTAGGTTAGTGAGTAGGTCTTGAGTGATTCACTAGATTCAATTGTGCCACTAGGAAGAGTCTCGAACAATAGACTGATTTCGTGGGTATGATGTATGAATATCCATCTCCTTCTTCTTGGCTGTCCCAAACAAGAGTTTAATATAGAGAGACGACGACTCTTATCTTAAATGAAAGACCATGAAGCAGCTTTCTTTAAGAGTTCGCTTTCCTCCGCTCGGGAGGCACTCGCACGGTAGCTGGTCGGAGCTTCATTCACCCCTTCCCGCTAGTTCAAGAGATGAAAGTCTAATAAATAGACTAATCGTACGAGTTCTAATAAGAATCTTGATATACTGGATTTCAGGTCTCTTTTTCAAGTCTCTTCTTTGTTCTTTTTCAGTCTTTTTAGAAGTGGAAAAGCTTGAATATGAATTGAGTCCCACGTACACCATTCACAAAAGAAGAGGATAAAGAGAGGGGAAAAGCTTTCAAGTCTCAAGTGCCTACCTTCTGCTTTTAGAGTGGAATCCGCTCAGGGTGCGCCTTATTATGGTAATTCACTCACACTATTTTCACTATCGCTCGTAGGCTGCATAAACTACCTTTCCGAACTCCGAGTCTCAACCTGTATGGCGTTGTGCCTGTGCCAGGGCCTTCCAACAGACCCCATCACTCTACAGAGCACCCCCGCACCAAGCACCAGCGTATATTAGTAATGAGTGTCATACTCGTTCACGATCAGAATCACTCAAAGAATGAACTGCTGGAACGAGTCCAAACCGATCTTTCTTTCTCGTACCTCTCAGAGAGGGGAGTAGATTCTTCCAAGAACGGATCTAGAAGACTTCGAAAGCATCAAATATGCGCGTCGGGCGAAGAAGGGCCTTGACTTCCTTCCCCTGAGGCAGTCATTCCATTCCTTTCTCTGTAAGAGGTACTTCACTAGGGACGGTTTACTATCTCTTCCGATAATAATGCCGAGCCTCTCCTACAATAAGAAGGGAATCAAGCTCTAGACCTTCTCCTTACCGGTACACACAAATAGGTCACAAGTGGGAGAGGTAGTTGGAATTGTCCTTCCAAGGTCTCGATCCCTTTCCAATAAGCTAAGAGCCTGCCATGCGTGCACCCGCGCCAAGCAAGAAAGCTCTTCAATAGAATCCACAATCCCGACAGTGCGATGTTGTGCATGAATGTAAAGAATAAGCTTTTCAGTGCTCTTTTGAGTGCTAAAAGAGAATAAGAAATTAGAAGCTATTAAGTGTCTGTTTCACTTGATAATGAGATGATTGATCCAGTGATTATCTCACGAGACCCTCTTGATCTTCTCGAAAAGCAGTAGTTCATGGCCATCAGCAGTATTTTGTCGAGTAGTTTTGAATTCGTAGTTTTGAATAGGCCCCAAAGGGACGAACGATAGTGACGGACGAGCGATAGCGACGTGAAGCCATTCACGACTGCAGCTGAAATATGGATAGCCATTCACTCTAATCTTCTTCTCTTTTCTTCTTCTCTTTTCTCACTCTATCCGGTTATGGAACCTGGTTCCCCTCTTCATATGGTAATAGAGAGCTAGACAGCTTAGAGAGCTCAGTCTTCCCACCTTGCATTGCACCATGCTCTCCATATAGTCTATCAGTAAGCATTGGCTAAGCAGTGAACAAAATTTTCTAGTAAGACATAGCAGAAAAACCAGTGAAAATGGGTGGCGACCTTAGGGGCTTCGTTGAGTTCAGCTCAGTCGAATCACCATGAACCCCGGGCGTGGAAGACCTTTAGTGGGATTCAATTGGCCTAGACGTCAGAGGTCTTCATCCCAGGCACAGGTATGGAGGGCAGAAGCAGCTCCCAATCAGCCCTTCCCCCAAGGAAAGCGAGGTAAGGTGCGAAGCGACAAGGCAGTGATAGATAAAAGAGGTGACTCATCGGTTCAATCAGATCAGATAGGGGAAGTCCAACCAAGGCAGACGGCAGAGATGAAGATCAGCCTACAAGAAGCCTCATCATAGGGAAAGGAAAGGAGAGCCGACGGAAGGTCAGAATAGAGAAGAATTACATGAGCTAAGCTACCGTGACGAGAACCGGAGCTAGCGGTCATAAAAGAGAACAGGAGCTAGCGTTCAGAGAAGATGCCACGTACCCGGAAGAGAAGAGGAAGCATATATCAAAGCACCTCAGTCAGGTATGGGTGCGGATGGCTCAGTCGACTCATAATATCATATCATAGTTCGGTGTCTCAGTGGATTAGTCTAATCAGGTTGAGGATGTGACTCGGCCCACGGAGCGGTAAGACGAGCGGTGCGAGGCTAAGGGCAAGGTACGGAAGGCGGGGAGCAAGAAAAGAAGTTCTCGGCGAGACCAACGGAAGGAGGTGCGAAGCGGGGTAGGAGAGACAGGAGGTCGGGTATCGGATCTCGGGTTACGGAATGTGAGTAGAGTCAGGTGCCTTAGCCAGGCTACGGGGAGATGCTCCCACTGCCAGCTCGGCCTGTCCAACCGCAGTCGATCAGAGCTCCCCGAACTCAGATCATTTGAACAAAACGGAGTCTGGTAAGAACACTTTTTAGAGCTGGTAAGAGACCTGGACGCTGGCCTTCCATATATAGTTTCTAGTGAAAGCTACCAGAACAGAATAAAAGAGTGAAAGCTAGCTACCAGTTAAAGAAGAGGTTTAGGTATGCCTGATTCGCATTACTCTCACTGCTCTGCCCGGGGATGACTTTAAGCGGTGGGCCCTTCCTCACGAGCTAGGTGGGCTCTAACATTCCATATGAAAGTCGGCTTTCTGCTTCCGCATCTTCGCTTCTCTGAACTGAACGGGTTCTCTCTCCCGATAGCTATTCTTCGCACCTGCCCTGCTCTTTCGGTCTTCTATATGATTGATGTGATTTTGAGGCCGGGAAGTTCAACTTTTTGATCACTGAAAGCATTCCTATGTTGCTAGTAGAATTCTCTTCTCTTTCTCTTCGCTCGGTTCAAGGTTTGAGTCCGGCCCAGCTAAACGAAGTAGATTCAGATTCATATTTGATCTATAATATAAGAGTGAATAGTGAATTTCACCATCTAATCTCAGGTCGAATGAGGAAAGCGGAGTTCCAATTGGATGATCTTCTTAATAGAAAGGTTCGGCTCCCAGAGGTGCCCGGGCGGAGGGAAGATCAGTCATGCTCAGGCACGACTCTTTGACTCAACGAATTAAGATCGGGTCGGCGAAGCAACCAAATCATCAATGGTAGTCGGGGATTTGCTTTGATTTCGCTTTGTTGTGATTGCAAAGAGAAGATATAGCTGTGCTTGACTTTGCTTGCCAAGCTTCATTTGTTCTTATTTGATTTTCTCTTTTCAATTGGATTTGGACTTAGCTCTCTCAAGGTGATCCTCACTCCGGGCTATGGTTCTGGGAAAGCAATATAGGGAGTTAGAATGCAATGCAGTCGGAGATGTCTACGATGGGCCGGGTTGAGAGATGCGCAGCTATGCGTTCAATTGTCTCGTTCAGAACTCCTCCCCTTTCAGTCCCGTCACTATGATCAATCCTCTCAGTCCCTGGTCAGTGAAGTTGATGAATGAATGTTCGGTTCTACGTCTATTCTTATTGAATAAGAGAATGAAATGAGTGAGGCTAGTCTCCGTTCCAGGAGTCAGTCAGAGGAGCGACATGGCTAGGCTAGGCAACCAGCTTATACCATAAGAGAGGTCTTGGTACTCTGATTCCAAGGCAGACGTCAATAAGAAGATCTTTCGGCGTAGGAATCCCACGCAGCTACTTCTTTGCAATCCACTAAGTCCGCAATTGAAGCAATCATTAAGCAAAGCGAAGTCGAAGAATGATGGTGCGATGGCCGGTTCATTGCTTTGTTAGATCTCGGACTCTGCCTATTTATATTTGAGAGATCTCGGAATCAAAGCAAGCAAACCCTTCGTTGCAATCCGCTTAATCACAGTCAACTTCTCAGCACGATCTCTGCTGTCCCCAACTTAGCTTAGCCACTCAGAAAGTGAAGCGGAGTAAGCAGCTCGTGAGGAAGGGTATGCCGGGGGAGAAGAGGACGGTAGTAGCGCTAGCGGTTCACGGTGGGGAGGAGTAGACGCAAGAAGCACTCTGTGGGGAGCAGTACGAGATTTTTGGGTCGATCAAGTCATGCGCAGAAAGCAAGCACTTCTCTAAGAGCATATCCCAACTCCAGTAACTGTTGTCGGGTCCTTTCCTTTCTCTTGTCGGCATAACTATCTGTCAAGTCAATTATGATAGGTGAGACATGGCAGGGCTAGGTCAGAAAAATGCAGATTCTTTTTTTTTTTTTTTTCATTTTTTTAAGAAAGATAAATAATCATAGAATCATGGAATGGTTATAGAGATGAGAGAATTCCAAGTAATGAGGCACTTTGAACTTGAATGAATGTTGATCGAAAAAGCTTCCCCCAATAGGGCTTCGCCTTGAGTGAGTGGACTACGGTCCCTGCCTAGCCCGGGACACACGGAGCCGTAAGATCTTTCATTTCATTCAAGCTCATTTGTGAACTCAAAAAAGGCCAAATCTCTGAAGATGCTTTTTGCTTAACACATCACTTCTCCCGAGTTCACTTTTCACTTCCTTAAGATTGAGAAAAGCAACGACCCATGGGGCTTCACCTTTCTTTTCAAGAGTGGACTACAGTCCCTGCCTGGTAAAGGGCTGCCCTAAGATCAGGAATGTAAGTGCACTTTGAACTCAGATGAGTAACGAGAGGGTTACAACAGAGTTCAAACAGCAGTGGAAGAATATTTGTAATGTCCTTAGTTCAAGAGAAGATAGAGAGGCACTTTTAAGTGCTTGGAGAGGGACGAGCGACGTGGTCTTCCGTCAGTCTTGGTCAAAAGCCAAGTTAGTTTAGAATCTATGAATTCGTTCCGGTCGGAGGCAGCTGGAATGAAAGCTCAAAAGTGAACGAAAGTACGGTAAAAGAGAAGTATACTTGACGTTCTTAGACCATAGAAGAAAGGTATTCTAGTTCACTCCTTGTAGGTAAAAGAGAAGTATACTTTACGTTCTTAGACCTTAGATGCGTAACGAATGCTTAAACTGAGGGGCTCGACCGTTAGGACATCCGACAGGGTTCCTGCTTTTAAATGGTTTTTGTTTCGTTCACTTCTATTAACGTGGGTGCTGCTCTCCTTTGCTTCTTCGGGAGGGGCCGGGGTGGACAACCTCCTCGTACGCTGGTATAGCTACATAAGAAAACCTCCTCGTACTATTGGGGAACTCAAGATAACTACCAACAGAGATTCAAGCACAGCCTATAAAAGCTGATCTTATACGTATTGTTTACTCGTTGCTAGAGAAGTAGTTGCAGGCGGACGTTGCTAGCGAAGTAGTGTAGTTGCAGGCGGAGCCTTTTATTGAATTGAACCCGAGCCCGGCTACTAGCCATGAATAAGAACCATTCCATCAACATCAACTTACGTGGAACCTCAACCAGAGAGGGCACGCTCATAAATAGTAATGAATCCCGAACTCCGTTCCGTCAACAGACCAGACTCAATATCTTGAAAGAGAAGAGGAGCTATGCCTTAGACCCACCTATGAGAACTTAATGAATTCACGAGAAGGCCATGCCGACTAAAAGGGAGAAGCATTAGAAGGCGAGAGAGCGAACGAATACTACTTTTCATTCCCGGCAGCTTCATAATAGGTGAATCAAAGTGTATCTCCGTGCCCCTCACTCTAACAAAAAAGACACATTGTTACGCGGAACACAAATGCAAGGAAAGGCCAGGCCAAAGAAAGGGACGGCAAGCGCATTATCAAGTCTTCATGGAGCGCAAAGGGACAGGCAATGGATGCTTACCGAACAAGAAACTGGAAATGCGGGGAAGGAGAGTGATCGGGAGGGAGGACTTACCGAACCCTACGGAGGGAAGAGCATAGCGACGTGTTGCATCCATAGGGATAGGGCTCATGACCGGAAACGGACAAGCGAAGCGACGGAGAGAGTGGATTCCAAGAGTAGTCAAAGCCATGTAGACAAAATACTGCTGATGGTGAGTTCTTCATGGCTATCCGAAGAGTCAGTCTTCTTAGTAGAGACTGGAGCTTTAGCTTTCGAGATTGAGCCCGTCCTCAGCAACCAGTCGAGCACGTCACGTGAGTTCGTACCTCTCCTCGGTCAAGCAACTCACTCTTGAGCTCTGGCCACGTCACTGTCGTTCGTGCCTTTCCTTTCAGTGCCCCTTTGCTTTCCGGGCATTTGTTTTGCCTTGCATTTCTCTGTTCAATAGCAATGCCTTTCGCTCCGCACCTTGCAAGCCAAGCACTTTGCTATCTACGCTCCCTGTCTAACTCACTCGTTCCTTTTCGCCCATGTCGCTGTCGCGCTTCTATCCTTCCTTCCCGTTCCCTTCCTGGCAATCCCTTCCTTTATTTGCTTTGCTTTCCGGGCATAAGACCTATGCGTGCGCTTCCCTTTCTGGTTGCAACAAGCAAGCAAGTATAATCTAATCAGTTCAGTTCCGGTTGTCCACTCTCTCCTCTCCCGCATCAATCTTTTCTTTTGTCAAAGTGTCTCGAGCTCGAGCACTCGTTAAACACTGCTGCCTTCTTTCATTCACCTATCACTCTTAATCAACTGGAATGGAAGTCTCAAAAAGCCATCGGTCTTGGGCGTGGACCATGCCCGGCATGAGCGACAAAGCACGGAGGGGACGGAATATGTTCCGGAAAGCCAGTCTGAACTAGAAAACCGAAGCCCACCGGAGAGCGCGCACGTAGCCGGGCACTGACGACCCTGGGATCCGATGCGCAGGCAAGTGTCCTCCCTGTGCGAAGGGGGGGCGGGCCTCAATTTAGGCGCCGGTAGTACCGAGCGGCGGCGAGACGGGTTAATAGAGAAGGATGAAGGTCAAATGGGGCAATTCCAATCAAATGAATCGAAGTCGCTGTACGGAGAACCCGTGTGATGCCGCGAACCTCCAACGAGCGGACAAATGAACGGTGCCACGGAAAGTGGAGAAAACAACAAAGAGGTCGGTTAGCAGAAAGAACTATTCAACCAGTAAAGACAGACGTCAGCTCATACCTTGACCTTGGTTGCCGACGGGGATAAATCCTACACGTTCTAGGGATCGGAGGGAGACTGAACCTGAACCTGATGGAGCTCGTGATCGCTGCTGGAACTCAACTGACTACGCCTAGAGGGCATGTACGGGAGAGCCTTTTTGTGATGAGACCCATCATGTGATGCGAGAAGCACAAGCGGGCAGCAGCGCTAGCGCGTATACTGGGCAGAGTGGTGTGCGGCGGGTGCATACTCATTAAGTCAGGAGGTGTACCGAAGCTCCACCGGTAGCAGGTTTGCGATACGAGAAGGCAAGGATTGCTCCGGGTAGGCCACGGTGCGGAAGACAGAGCCTATAGATAATAGCGACGTGGGGCACCCCTTCAGTCTATAATGTAGCCCCGAACCGAACAGCAAGAGCTCGGCTTCACTCTATCCATTCCATCTCCTTCCCTATACTAGAGGGGCTTCCATATAAATCAAATTCAGTACCTAACCTTTCTGAAACAACATATAAATTACCTAACCTTTCTGAAACAACTATGAACTCTAATCACTCCCTTGCTTCCAAAGAGTTCATGCCATTCAGATAAGAGACTCAAGGAAAGCTCAGATAAAACACTATCATATCAATTCGGAAATGGGCGCCTATATTATATTTCTCAGCTGGAAAGGTATAATATGTCATGAACTCACTGGAACTCCTCTCCATGTAATGTTTCTTGTCCCGAATGCGCGTACTTCTAACCTAGAACAGGAGCGAATGAACTCAGTCTCTTTTCAAGAGGAATGACTTCTTCTGAACAAAAACCAGATGAGACCGGATAAACTGCTGCAGCTATAAGCACAAAGCTACAAAGATCTGTATCAGCCGGGGCAGTAGAGCTACAAAGATCTGTATCAGCCGGGGCAATTATAATACAGAATGTATATGAGGGAGTTCGGTATAAGTTGCAGCTAAGAATCTTTCTCAGTTCGGATTTGCTCTATAATAGAAGAAGTATGCCGGCAGTAGTCTTTCTCCTCTTTGTCCCGAACGTTCCCACGTCGCGATGCTCGTACCTCTCAGCTAGCAAGCACCAAGTCTAACATGGCTACAAAACCACTCTTGATCTTTCCAGTCTCACATTGCCTTTGGGGCTACTACTTTCCTTAGGGCCATTCACTCTACGGGGTAGATGTTGAATGAGTTTGAGGTTCGAGAGTGCTTAAGTGAGTTGAGTTCAGGGTCTTGGGCATGGTTCAAGGCTCCTTAACTTGCTCGTGCTGAAATAATCAGTATTATTATGCAAGAATCCGATGAAATAAGAAATTCAGTATATATAGATCAAGTGAAAGTCTCTTCAGAGAACAATGCATTATAGAATGCGCAAGTATAGTATTATAGTAATCATGCGCAATAGTCAGAATGCGATTCAATCTGAAATTCAGTATATATATATAATATAGATCAACTATGTAATATAATATAGAGTAGAATAGTTCTATCCACTATATATATTATATATAGAGTAGAATAGTTCGATCAACTATATCATAGTATATAATGATACGATTAGATTCTATATTTTTATGCAAGACCATTTAGCGTAATGCTGAAACTAGCTACTCGAACTTGAGTCTGCAGGAGTTAACTTAGTTATCTCATTGTTGATCGATTGACAGCACCAACCCACTGGGGCTAAGCTTAGCTTCGGGTTAAATGCGTGCACTAAGATCACGATGAGAGAACCAAGTTCACTCTGAGGGGTTCATTCGGAGATTGACTGCATTGAGCTAGTAGCTGCCGGAGCTGCGGTAAACTGAGTAGTGAAGACTCCTTCATTCTGTCTTTTGAGTCTGGGTCAGTTGCAGATTATGCATTTAGCGACACAATGCTTAAACTAGCTACTCGCACTTGAGTCTGCAGGAGTTGAATTGGAGATTTCGTGTTATGATCTAGAGTAGCTGCAGGGATCCACATAAGCAGAGTCAAGTGGTCCACGGACCCGCTCGGGAAGATAAACCGCTGTGGTTAAGGTGCTTTCGCAAAAGCTCTTTTTTCAACAGTAGATCAAGGTTAGTTGCAGATTATGCATTTAGCGACACAATGCATCTTCTCTTTTTGTCTAGGGCGGCTGGCATCTAACGTCCGGGGCAGAGAACTTCTTTATAGCCGGGGCAGAGAACTAGATTTTGGCTGGCATCTAACATGCATCTAACGTGATTTTGGCAGGGAGGAGAGGAGGACTCAATTGGGCCTAGAGGACTCCATTTCACGGGAGGAATCAATTTTTCACGGGAGGAAGTGAAGGTACCTCAGCACCAAGTCTCAGAATTTCCTCCTCCCGCATCTTATTTTGTGTGAGATCCCTCAGCTAGCTAATAGCAATTTATGGACTCTAGCTGGCACCCCACCTCTTCAGTTCTAGATTCACTCCTCTCACCTCTAACTTGAACTCACTTTCCGGGAAAGAGTGAATGGAGTAATGTGAGACCTGGTGCTAATATAGTTCAGGGCATATAACGGGAAAGCTAATGAAAGAAAATTAATCTTTCATGAACTCCTGACGGGCAGGATAGCTACTATTTCTTCAGCTCTACTTGCACTGTCACTTGCATTGCTCTAGGCATCTAACATTCAGTTTCTTATCCAATTTCACGGCATCTGGTTCGGGAAAGCGACTATATCATACGGGGCACCTTCAGGTGTCATAAGTGTAGTTTCCGTTCTCAGCCAGCTAGCTAGCAGTCGTTCATGGCATTAAAAAGAACTAAAGATCTTTCCAGTCGAGCATATTGCATAACCAGTCCAGGAGCTCCACCTCTTACAACATCTCTCTACAGGGGAGACGAGCAACCAGCTCTTCTTGATTTTGAAACTAACCTGAACGGTAACCGCACCTTCTTTGAAATATTCAATATCTTGTCTCTCCCAAGTGCTGTCCCGAACTCGAACTGATGAAGAAAAAAGAATGGCATTGCGCTCCGAATAGCAAGAGCTTGAGTCTGAATTGCATTGTGCCATGCCCAACCCCGAACTTCAGCTTTAAAGCGCTTCATTTCCTCAGCTTCAGTCTATTCTCTTTTAGGACATCTTTTAGGACTTGCAAAAGATCATAAGTTCATGTTTAGTTCATGGCAATACTCAGTATATGAATAACGGAGAAAGATCTAACCCTTCCCTTAGTTCAGCTCTTCGCCCCTGACTTTAAAGCGAGCTATTACATACCCTCTCTACGATTGGCAAAGTGCTCAGTCGGTACTCTCCGGAATTTCTTCCGCGTACACCTCAAATTCGAATCTCACTTATCCCGCGTACACTTCAAATTGAATCTCACGTATAACAGTCTCCCTTGAAATAAAGGGTACCAGCAACAGAGAGTAACGTATATAGAAACTACCTCACTGTTCTTGAGAAGCTACAACGAAGCTACAGAGTTGAGGAGCCTACTACTTTCCTATTGAAGCTAGACCAGCTACGGGAACATATGAACTATTGAAGCTAGACCAAGACCTGCTATGGGAACATACCCGATGAAAGGCCATCTCCTTCCCTTCACTCAAAGAGCAGCTACATACGACTCCTTGTACCGCTTAGGTTAGCTTAGGTTAGCTCAAATCCCTCCAGTCGGGGATTAGATAATAAGAATATGAGTTTGTTTCGGTTGTGAGGAGAAGCCCTTTGACTTTGAGTGCCCGGTTCTGTTCCCGGTTCGGAAATGGAACCAGTTAGAGTAGCCCGGCTCGGAAGCGCGTTCTCGGTTGTCTGGTCGCTTTCCTTGTCAGCGGTAGTGTATTTTTCCTCGGTTTGCCTTCGGTCCCTCCTATTGGATAATTGCCCATACCTTAGAGAGATTAAGACAGAGAGCTCACGCGCATAGGGCCCAAGACTCCTGACCCTCACTCTTGGTAGTTGTCTCAATTGGAGCTTGAGGTGAAGCGCAGTGGATTGAACTGAAGTGAAGGCCCGGTACCAAGCGCCTAAAGGTATAGTAATTTAGATTTACCTAATGCCGAAAGGTATTGGGATCATTTACCTCATGTAGGCGGATTGATTGGTTTTTTTAGATTGAACATTCAACGTAGGCGAAATCAACGTGTTTTCTTTCTGGGCTCTCTATTTTCAGTCTGAGTATTCAACGGATTCAAGGGTATTCAAAAGAATAAGACAATGGTCGCTAAATCCGCCCTTTCCCGAAGAGTACCCACTAGATAGGACTCAAAGTGGAATAGACACAATTAGATTAGATGAGGAGTCGAAACGTCTACAACATAGGACGAATGCCTAGAAAGAGAAAAAGAGAAGAACAATGACCCGGTTCTAGAAGTAGAAGTACTAGAAGTAGAAGAGGAAGCGGGAAAGGAACGAATCAAGCATTTGATTGGGCTTGTCACTGAATTAGCTGATGCTGCCGCATAAGAAAAGAAGTAATGGTAAGTCTATACTTTCTGTTCTGAGTGAGATTCAACCTCTTTTCCATTTCTTAGTGAGAAGTAATGGTAAGTCTATACTTTCTGTTCTGAGTGAGATTCAACCTCTTTTCCATTTCTTAGTGAGAAGTAATGGTAAGTCTATACTTTCTGTTCTGAGTGAGATTCAACCTCTTTTCCATTTCTTAGAGATTAGTCTGATTGAAAAGTAGTCTTTCTTTCTTGTGATTGGACCGGTGGAGCAGGAGACCCAAGTTCGCAGCCAGAGAGAATAATCAGTTTCTAATTTACCCAGATCAGAACACCCTTATGTACGATCAGAACACCTTTACTTATGTAAGATCAGAACGTGAACCCACCGTCAGAATGGTCAAAGCCAACTCAGGTTCTAAGCCGCATGAAAGGTAGGAAAATCAACATTTCAACTCGTCGGAATGAAAGAAAGAGCTTGACCCTACTCTACTCTATCTATAGGAATCAGATCAGTGGCACGGGCTGAGGCCCCTAACCAGAAGGGATTCTCGCTTCCAGTCCCCCGAGAGGAAAAAAGAGAATGAGGAGCTTGCTCACTCCCGGAAAAGAGCCAGAGGTACGTATAAGCTCCTTTTTCAGTAGGCTGCTCTTGCAATGAATTTCAAATGAGCTTCATTAACCCAAAAAAAGAAAGAATTTTCTAGCCGCGATAAAGGAACTATTATATATAAAACATACTACCGAGGAAAGAAAGAAAGGATCTGGGCGGAAATTCATTCCAAGAGCTTCATTCACTCTACCGCTTCGGGACCCGTATCCCCTTAAGTTGAATAGTTGGAGTTTAATGTGTTACGCGGATTCCCGGACAAAACACTTATATTCAATTTCATATAGTATGACTTCATGTATCTCTTTAAATTGAAGATAGTATGAATTCAAGCTAGCTCAAGCTGGCACCAGTTCGTTCATATTCCGAAGGCCTCCTTACTGTGCGGAAATTCGTCGATATTCCATTTCCCGAGCGATCGCACCAACGAGTTGCCTTTGGATTTGCTTCTACAACTGCTGCATTGTTAGAATTCAGTATTATGATACCTACCGTTGTTACGTTTGATACCTACTGTTGTTACGTTTGAGTTCTTTACAAGTACGTACAATGCTCTAATTACTTCAGATCTTTCTAGTGGCATATTTGTGCTTCTTATCTTTCTAGTGGCATATTTGTGCTTCTTATCTTTCTAGTGGCAGGCACAGCTTCTTTAATTACAGCAACAAGAACGTTACCAATATTTGCATATCTATAATTACCATCTGGTCTCCGGGTAGCTTCCATCATCGACTGGAAAAAACAAGAACCAGAAAAGAGCTAGAACCGGAAGCTTAAAATACCAGAAAAGAGCTAGAACCGGAAGCGGACTGGCACTTATTCAATGTTGAAGCTGGTGTCCTCTTTGTTTGCTTGGCATCGGATCGGCTAAGTACCTTGATGAGCGTAGGTCTTGTCGCAGTAACTAGCAGCGTCCGCCTATACGAACTCAATTTGTGAGCATGGGGAAGTAGCGAGGCCCCGGTTCCCAGGATTAGGGTCTTCCTATGAGCCAGAACTAAACGTATTGATTCTCTTTCGCCTATTGCTTTCCGTTCGGCTCTCCGGTCATGGATGAGAAATTACGTGAAGACGACGTACGAGTGATAACGACGTGTAGTTGCTTATCTTTCAACTGGTGCTCTACCTGCCTAAGCATATTCTGAGTTCCCGTCCAAACCATTCACTCTCCTTTCTGAAGGTGCCTAGCCTCTTGGAGAAGGTGCGTTGCCTCTGTTGTCTGCTTCCAAAGAGAGTGCTTAATCAATCGCCCGTCGCAGTCGTCGCTCGTGTGCTTCTTTTGTTCTTAAGTGAGGTTTCTCCTTATTACTATTACTCGTGGGCACCAGTTCTATTACTATTACTCGTGGGAGTTCCTATGCATTCATACAAGACTCTTGATTGAAGGTGCTTGCGCGCTTGCTTTTTCTTTGTTGCTTGTTGAAAAGTACTATACCTATTCCTATGCGGCTGCGGACTACTTACTGGTTGTCTCTATCAACTAACTTAACTCACTGGGTTGGGAAAGCAACTATTCTACGAATTCTTTTACCGCCAAGGTATTCCGCTTGCTCTAATTAAACTAATCTGACGCTTGCTCTAATGAATAAGACTAGGAAAATGACAAGGTTAATCAATCGCCCTATTGCTGGTGGACCAATCGGGGCACACCACGAAGGTGTGTTGTCATTTGGGGGGCGACAGAAGGGATAGGCTCAGAGAAAGAGTCAGTGTAACGCCCACCCTTCTTACCCTAGGGCGGCGCTACGTTCGTACATACTTCAACAATACTATGGCAGCGGAAGAACAAAATTTTTTTTCTTTTTAAACATTCATTTTATAAGCATGATATCACAGATTAAATGTGCATATGTTGATTCTATAACTAATCATATTAATTTGTCCGGATCGTTCTTTGCCGAGCCACCACCACACACATCACTATCTGCTCCTCCTGTTGCTCCTCTAGCTCATCCAGCTTCTTTATCTGCGGTACAAGGAAAGTAAGCTGTGAGCACTCATGGCTCAGTAAGTTCCTTTCCTACTCACTAAAACCGAAAATCATCGTATATTAATATCATGCGTAGTATCATAAGCATACGACATACAAGGGTATCATATTCATATCATGACATTATATCATCAGATAATTCAAGCACATATGTAGGCAATGCATCATGAATTTGAAAGCTTATACTTATAAGTACTTGAAATTCATATCATCATTAGAGGGGATCCCGGTTTGTACCACATACATAATGCGCGCGCTTCTTAAATAGGTCCAAGGTAGCAAGTCTTGAACCCTACCATACATACATACTAGGTCCGAGTCTTACTCCATTGACCTAGGGCATTCAGAAGCCCATTTCTGACGAGGCCCGAGTCTTATTCCATCGACCCCGGGGCGTTTACGGAGCCCACCCTTGGTACAAACCATACAAAAATAATTTATCATGCATAACTATCATATCATATCCCTAACAATCTTTCATGCATTTCATTTTTCATTTCTTTTCATTATGTATAGCATTTCCTATGCTATCACATATCATGGCATTTACATAACATAAATTTCATTCTTTTCTCATTATGTATAGCATTTCCTATGCTAACACATATCATGGCATATACATAACATAAATTTCATTCTTTTCTCATTATGTATAGCATTTCCTATGCTATCACATATCATGACATATACATAACATAAATTTCATTCTTTTCTCATTATGTATAGCATTTCCTATGCTATCACATATCATGGCATATACATAGCATAAATTTCATTCTTTCTCATTATGTATAACACTTCCTAGGTTCCTTTCCCCTTTTTTTCTTTCTTTTTTTTTTTTTTCTTTTATTTTCAATTATCTTCTAAACAAGAAAACAAATACATGATCCTTAACATTTCATAGGGAGAACCTCGTACTAGTTGGGTAAAACAATAATTTCCCTAGCCTCTTAAAACTATTTTTGGCCGAAATTCTAGGGTTAAGTACTCCTTTGATCAAGCATCATATAGGTGTAAAAACATGAAGAAGATCCCTTTTCCATGGCATAGAAAATCTATCATGTAGTGTAGACTTAGTTAAACCTCACTAGATTTCGAAAGCTCTTCTTAACCGAATTTTCTCAAACTTGTTTCTAGGTTTTAAAATCCTCATAAAATCTGAAAAATATATAAAAAGCCTTGTACCACAGGTGAGGGGAAGCTTACCTTCTTCGCTTAAGTTTCCTAGAGTTGAGAACTTGCTTGGACCTTTCTTCCTTGCTTGCTTTGCTCGGCACCAATGGAGGAGAGGAGTGGCTAGGTCTTTTGGTGGAGAGGAGGAGGAAGAAGAGGCTTCTCTTTCCTCTTGTGTTGCTCGGCAACAACAAAAGAGAAAGAGGGAGAGAGTGAAGAGGAAGAAGAGGTTCTTCCTCTTGTGTTGCTCGGCAACAAGAAGAAGAAGAGAGAGAGAGGGAGTCTCGGCACAAAAGGGAGGAGAGGAGGAGAATGAGTGGGGATGAAGTTGAAGTCACCCCTCCATGCCTATTTATACTAAAATGAGGGGAGGAAACTTGACTTGATTCATCCTCCCTATTCATTTCTCCCCTTAAATGACAAGAATATTCTAGAGAAATGCCTTTTGAGTTCTCTCTTTTCTTTCCCTTAATTTCTCTCTTTTCTCTTCTTTAATTAAAATTCCTATCTCTCCTCTTACAATATCCTCTCTTATCCCACTTGGTTAACACATGCATGCATCCACAAGAGAACCAAGGATCAAAACTTGTTTATGTATATTTTTATTTCTTTTTACTTTCTTTTCCTTTTAAGTAGAAAGAATCCTTTCTTATTCTTAACTACTTAATCCTTTCTCTCCTTATCAATAATTCTCCTATCCCCTTTGGTATCCTATACATGTTCCTTACAAGAGATCCAAGGTTCAATCTCTCTTCTAACATTTTATTTTCTTTTGTACATAATAATTCGTATATTACTATATTATGCATTATGCATAAATATTTCATACATATATATATTATCTCATATTTCTTCCTTTTGTCCATATTAATTCCATACATTTTAAATCATGCATAGATGATTTATATTCTCAACTTTATTTTTTCTTTCATAAAGTTTTAATCATCTAAATCCATCTTAATATTTAGCTTAGAATATTTACACCTTCTTTTCATTCGTACTCTCATTATCCTTACTTTCTTATCTAGGCTTTCTAGGGGTGTTACAGTCAGGTACATAAATATAATCGGCATATGCTGGTACCCGCAAATCCAAATAAGTGTTCTAAATAGCGCTTCCGAATCCCGTTAAATAGCTTTCCGAATCCTTTCCTTATCGTTTGTAGCATGTAAATAGCTTCCGAATCCTTTCCTTATCGTTCGTAGCATGTGGTTCGTAGCATGTAAATAGTTAAGGCGTCTAACATATGGCTACTAATAACTCTTTCTCCTCGGACCGCTCCGTGGGCTAGCAACTGAGAAACTCATATTCATTGCCAATCACTCTTTCTCCCACTGGTATATCTACAATTAAAGAATCTCTCCTCGGACTGCAACTCCCAAAGAGTGACTCTTGAAGTCGTTCCTTTTGATTGAACCACTCAAGCAAGAGTCGTGAATGAAGGGCATCGTTAGATGGCTCGACCAAGCCGTCAATATTTGTAGATCAGTAGTAGTTTTGAATGCCATTCACTCTACCCCGTAAAGCGATCCCCAAATATTATATTATATTTTGCACTCGACCCTTCTTTCTTTTACACGAATATTAGAGGGCAAAGAAAGAGGGCCTAGTTGCTAGAGCCCGACTACCGAGCAGAACTACCTATCCGAAATATGAGTAAGCATAGTCAGAAGAAGTTTGAGAGTGGTGCCGGCGACAGACCATTTAGGAATGCTTTTAAAGTTGGTATCGAAGTGACGACCTCGAATTTGCTTAACACATGGTCGCGGGGTCGCGGGCCACAGCGCTAAGCGGGTTTAAATACAAAGACCAGCTTCTTTCGCTCCAGCGAACAAGAGAGCAAGAAGGAAGGAACGAAGATAATCAAACTCTCATAAGGAAAGCCGACTTCAGTAAAGAACAGAGGAGGTGATGAGCACCAGGAAAGACTTCTCTTTCTGTAGGGATGGGCCTGCTTTTCATTAGGACTCTGCTCGGCCTTTCCCATCAGCAGTATTTTGTAGGGGATTTCTTTATTGTATTATAAGGAAGGAGTTGTAGAGCTCACATCCTCATCCGTAAGAGCGGTAATCTAGATGTAGGTGGGACAAGTTCTTCTGAATCTCATTCGGAACTCAGAAGTAGTCAGTTGGGACGAGGGGTCGAGTGAGGCAGAGTAGTCCGCCGCCCTCCGCTTCTGCAGGTCTAGTCTAAATAAAGCATATCATCCCGTCTCGGATGCTTTCTACTGATTGAAGCGGGATTTCACTATTTATTACCTCTTTGACTCCGCTGTGCATGCCTCCCCTGGAGATCATTCAAGTCATCCTCTGCTCCAGTTCTAGTCCAATTCAGTCTTCTTTCTAGTAGCTTCAGGGCTAGGCTAAGGAAGAGAAAGAAATGGGTGGGATTCTCAGACAGCTGATACTCTATCATACTCTAGAATTTCAACTGAGTCCAATTCCTCAAGATCCGTAGAGAGGTATGCAAATGCCCTGCTTTAATGCTCGATAGGACCCGGCACATCGATTCACCGCACACCGCTTAGATGCTCGACCCTGCTCTTGCCCATTCCTCCCTGGCCTGCCACTGATGTTGGTTCACTTGCTCTTGGGTGCAATTCCTCACTATCACTTGGAGCCCATAGGCAGATATTGGATCTCTAGTTCGAGGGCTTACCCCTTTAGGCCGAGTTAGGCTAGCCAGCAAATAGAGAGCAAATAGAATAGGCCCGCAACGAGTGAAGGGGCAGCGTCAAGAAAGGTGCTTGCGAACCATAGTTCTCTGCGGAAGTCAAAAGAATCCTCCTTTGACCGCACCCCAAAGGAAAGCTAGAGGCCGCTGCTTCAAGTGATGTAAGGCTATTCGCTATAGATTCGAGGCACTGAACCTACTGGTTCAAGGTCATACTACTTCTTATATAGGGTTGAACCGATACCGAACTGGCAGCATGGCTGCTTACAAGACCCTACCTCTGTTCCGGATAAATTTCTCTGCTATGCTCAGCTTCTGCCTCAATCTCTTCTTCTTTATCTGGGCTTCCCTCACCTACTAAAGAATTAGAATCAACCGTACCGTACCCTTCCTACCACGGATTCTCACCAGTGCGAGCGGCTGCCAATGAACTACTTCTCACATACTATGTGTCTGCATTAAGTGCTCAAATCTTTTGATTTATAATATAATATAGATGTGACAATCCTACAGCAAGAGGAGGAGCGAAGTGACGCGGATAACGATCTCTTCGACCTTAGTACTCTAGAGATGATGGGAGTGGAGCAGGAAGAGGTCGGGCCGGATGCTTGAACGTGAGAGGAACTCCTTCCATAGAATCTTCATAGAATGATCTCTAGTCTGATCGTTCTCCTTCTTTCGACACTAGGGCAGAATCAAGCTCCGAATGGGGCCCCGAAGAAGAGTCAGAGCTAGCCCACGGGGCGGAGTACGATGAAGATGAACTCCTCGCTCTCGTGTACGCAAGAGGCACGGTTCATAGCCCGAACTTCATATCTAGTCTAACATTGCCTTTGGGGCAATTTTGACTCCAAATAAATGATGTTCAGGCACGACTGTAAATAAAGAAAGGGGCTAAATTGCGATAGCGATGTGGATGAGGAATCACCAATATACGTACCTAAAGACGCAGTCTAACGCTATAGAAAGCCCTTACAGCTTTTTCCTGAGTTCCAGATCAGATTGAGAGTTCAGACCATGAGAAATCCACTCCTTTTGACCCACAAGGGAATGGCCAAGCTGAGTCTACAAATAGGGATCCGCTCGGGAAGAGGAAGGAATTAGAGTCAAGAGGTCATTAGGATCCTAGCCTAGCTCAACGCAACGGAAAGGAAAAGAGGTCAACGAAAAGCAAAGATCTCTCGGGCAAGTGCTATATCAACAAGGATTCCTTGGAGCAGGATTCGGGGTCAGCTCTCTCATCATAAAAAAAATTCAGACTCGGACTCGGCTACCGGCTGCCAATGGGATAGCACCGGAGCTACTGCCATCCTCTTTCTTTCTCTATTCTTTCGCCTTTCTTTTACGAATCCACAACCCAAGGACAGATTCACTCTGAAACTGAAATGTTAAAAAAACAAAGAAAACTGACTCCTAAGATTCCTTTTGTTTTTCCTATAGCAGGTATGCAACCAACCCGGCTTCCACCTCTTGGTTATTTGTGCCCTATTTTATGGGGGGCAAGAAAGAGAAAAGGTTTTTCTGACTTTGTCTCGGAAAAAAAGATATGGGATAGTGGGTTTCAAAGATATTGGAAATAGAAAGTCAGTCCTTTAGCAATTGAAATTGAAGTGTTTTTTGATTCGAGTTTCTTTTTATATTCAGTACCAGTGCCTTCTAGCAGTCCTTGTCTCAGTTTAAGCCTAAGGAGTATCAATGCTAGTTCGTAGGGATCTAAAGTACCAGTTTCATAAAACCTTCTCCCGAGAGTTCCCAGATAATCAAGGAAAGCAGGCCAATAGCAGGAAAGCCAGGGGAGGTATTGAGTAAAAGAAGAAAGTTGGGTATAGGCTAATGCGTCTTAGGTCGAAAGCTAGTGAAAGCCATTAGGGATCTTTTAGACTTAGACAAGGGTAAAGGCTTTCTAGCCACCAAGGGTTCATAGATGATAATATATCACAAGAAGAGTGTTGGACCGAAGAAGAAAAAAAAAGCAGAATGCGAAAACAAAAAGATGCTCCGGGAGGTAGACAAGCTAGACCAATATGAGAAGATATTTACCGAAAACGCGGTCGAGCTTGTACACTCAGAAGGGATCGAAGTAAAGGACCCCCAATTCGTCGGGCAGCGGCCGTGGTCTTGGTGGAAAAAAATGTTAACCAACTGTACGACCTTGCATCCCGAAGTAGTGTGAGCCCACGACTTCGTAAGGCGAAGGCGGAGCGTAGTGAGCAGTTTCAAAATTCTCGTAAATAAGTTCACGACACCAATGAATCGGATGATTGCGGTTTCAGACAGAATGGAAGCGCTCTCGGGGTCTCGAATGGATGTGTAGGCGGAATGCTGAGGAAGAGATTGAGCGGTCAAACGGCCGTCAAGCAAGATACTGGGACTGGTAAGAATCCCTTAGGATATACGTCTTCCTAATGAAGCTATGGTGTTAAGTAGCTCCTTTATTATACCTTCATTCTATCTAAATGGCACATTCTCTCTCTTCTTCCTCGTTGACTGAGAGGTACCAATCCCAAAGTGTTGCCGGAGACTCTTACTAATCTAAGTCGACTGTTATTAATCCTTCCCTTAGGTCTCCTCCCTGTCGTCCTTGTCTCCCCGCGAAAAGTTGACCGCGGTTGGTTTGACTTACCCGCATAACTTACTCGTCTGGTCAGTACATTTCGGGAAAGCCTGGGACGAAAGCCTGGAATGTCTGATTGACCCGGCTTAGCTTTTGTTCCCCTTTCAGGTGATAGGCGCTTTCGCTTTGGGGTTGGATTTTGATTTGGGTGAGGGAGATATCGCATACCCGAGAATGGGTCCAGCAGTACCTTCGGCTCTTCCTTTTTAGAATGGGTCCAGCAGTACCTGCCGCTCTTCCTTTCCGCTCTTCCTTTTGGGTGATTGTGATTGTGGTTGAATTCCTATCATTCGTATTTCTTTTTGTGATTCGTATGAATCTTTGTTTGGTTGTCTGTAGTGTGTCAGCCGCCTAGTGGGAAGGTGGAAAAGACGGTGGACTGGGCGTGTGCATTGTTGTACTATCCGGCTCTTTGTTTAGGAGTCAGAATCATACTATTCGGGGCAGCCTCCATTGGAATTTTATCGGTTGCTCCGACGTAGTGAAAATGTTTCGTCAATTATACAAGCGGATTTCCCCCTTGACATTATCATCGCCGTCTCTCCCTTAAACATGCAAGTCATATTTGGAACTCAGTCTTTTCTTGCACGTGGGACCCTTCCACGGAATTTGAGAAGCTATTGTTCTGCGTCACAGCTGGTCGAGGACTTGGACCGGGTCTCCTCGGAGTTGAAATGGCGTAACCGCTTTAGTATACCTACTATGGCACTTAATAAAATGAGGGAAGAAATATTAGCAAATTCATATTCTCTTTCTCCATTACGGTTGGAGTTCATCCGGCAGATGGATCTATATTATTATCTCAAGCGACACCAAAAGGCGTCACCTGACGATATCTTGGCTCACACCCCGTTTTGCTCTCGGGTTTCAAGAATAATCCATCCACTCAACAACGAAGATTCACTAGTCCTTTTGGCAGTCTCGGTCAGTCTACTTCGCATTTTAAAGGGTGAATTGCCCCGGGCTGGCGTTAGTTCACCAGCTTCAAAAGCCCTACCCCGCTTCAACAAAAGCCGTACCCCCGTGAGTAGCTCTTCTGTAATAACTCTCCCCTACCCGTTCATTAGATTAGTTGCTTTTCTTGTTGTCCCCTCTACTTTTTCTGCCACTACTAGATATAATAGCTCTAGCAGCTATAGCTCCTACCACCTAGGTTGTATGTCTGACCACCATAGTGCTTTCTTCTATTTTTTTCATTCTGATTTCAGTTGTGGCTCTTTTGGTTGCAGCTTCTTTATTTTTCGCTTCAGCTTCAGAAGCTTTAGCTTCCGCTTATGGTGGTGATTGTATACTTAGTAGTTGTTTAGTAACAGTCCAGAGGTATTTCCAATCGCCAACTTAAAAGTTCAAAGAATGAAACTTTTGCTCACCTATCGTAATAGCCTCGGGGTGTATGTGAGTTGTATTTCTTTCTTACCTTTCTATTGTCTCCAATCGACTATCGTCTCACCTTATATGATAATCCTCGGTACGAGTGGTAGTAGCTATTCTTGACTTGCCTGTGGCGTTTTGGTTTGATGGCCAGCGTAGATGCGGTCCAAGGTCGTCCTGGGCAAGGGCAACTAGGTCGAAGGCCACCCCTTGGTGTGTCAAAAGGGCAAGGCCAAGTAGTATCGTGGTAAGAGTCTCCTTCGTATAGTCTATAGTACAACCAAGGTGGGTAGCCACCTCAAGGGTAATTATGTCAGTTATTAATCCCCAAGGTGGTTAGCTCTAGTGATTTCTCCTGCTGTAGCTCTTTTTCCTGCTTTAGCTTCAGCTTCTGGGGTTGTATGCCTTGCTTTGTTTTATTTATTGCCGTTCCATAGGTCTTTCCAATCGCCAACTTAAAAGTTCAAAGAATGAAACTTTTGCTCACCTATCGTAATAGCCTCGGGGGTAGATAGTAGTTTACGTGTTTATTGCCTTTCCTCTGCTCTCCAATCGACTATCGTCTCACCTTATATGTGTTGGGTTTTTCGGGCCGCGAAAACCACTTTTTCGTGTCGCGAAAACCCTAAAACCCCCTAGCCATTGGATCCGTGCGAAGAAAACTTTCAAAAATACGAGTACGAGTTTCAAACTATGATCTACAGTAGATCTACAAAGGAAAAACATTTTATACCTTTGAAGCGTGCCCTCGCAAATCCCGCTCGTCCAACGGTACGCCGGATCTCGAAGTTGTCAACGTAGACAACTCTCTAGTGATATCCACACGAACAAGAAGTGTTCTCTAACACTCAAGGATGGAGAAGAGAGCACCACAAGTGTGCGAGCACTCTCTAGGGCTCTCGGGTAGGATTGGAAGAAGAAGAAAAGAAAAGAAGAGAACACACTCCTCTAAAATCTCTATGTGACTTTCACTAACCTTTATTCTTGGATTAGATTCACTCTCCTTTCTTCTCCCTTGCTTGAAACCCACGACCAAGAGAAGAGAAGGAGCAAGAAGAGAGCTTAGGAGGAGGAAGATCACTTGAATGAGAGTTACACTTACCAAAATGAAACTCTTTTTTCATCTAATTAAGTGGTTTGTAACCTCCATGGGATACCAAGAGTCACAACTCTTGGTAACTCCCATGAGGTGGCACTTCACTTAAGTAACCATGATGATGTGGAGCATCATCATTGGTCCACTTAATGCCAACTCACCAATGAGGTGGCATAAAGTCAAGTCAAACTTGACTCTTCATCTTCCTCTCAAGTCAAGTCAAACTTGACTTAATCTAATTCATTTAATTAAATTGATTCAATGAGTCATAATCTAAATTAGACTCATTGAACACATGAATCAAATTGAGTCCAACTCAATTAGCCCAATTAGGATTACTCTTAATCCAATTTGATTCATCAAATGAATCTAATCCTCTTGGTTCATCATATGAACCTAATCTCCATCCACTTGTTCTTTGTGTGTGACCCAATAGGTTCTTGTAACGTTGACAATGCCCCTAAACTCATTTAGAAACATAAGTAATGAGCGATATCTAGCAATACATCATTACTACCCAAGTTACAAGAATGTTGAGATCCAACATCACCTTGTGACTCCTCACAATATATGACAAGTGTCCTTCTATCCTAGACATCTAGATTGATCAATGTGAGGCATAGACCGTGTCATCCTCTAATCAATCTAAATCTTGAACTCCAAGTAGACTCACTCAATCAAATGAGCTCAATATCCTATATTGACTCATTTGGGCATGGCCATGCACTTCGTGGTCTCACTCTATCAAGAATACCGATGTCTCTCCCGTCATATAGGAGGGATAGATCCCATCTACATCACTCACATCCCTCCGCATAATTTGTTACATACCCAGTAATCGCCTTTATGGTCCACCCAGTTACGGGTGACGTTTGACGAAACCAAAGTACATAACTCCTTATGTAGGGAACCATGGTGACTTCAGGTCTAAGGACTAGTAGTCATACTAATAGCCACATGAGAAAGTATATGAAACTCATATAACGATCCATGATACTTTCTCATGGTGGGTCATTCAGTATACATTCTCTAATGCATACCCATGTGTCAACTTGATGTCTCTATATCCATGACTTGTGAGATCAAGTCATCGAGTTGACCTACATGCTAGTCTTATTGCATTAACATTGTCCCTGAATGTTAATACTCGACTAGGAATGATTAAGAGTAGTGTTGTAAAATACCGGGAAAAAATAGGCGAATACGAATAAGGGATTTTTTCGGAATTTTTGGAAATTTTTCGGAAATTTTTCGGAGCTCGTACGGACGAGTTGACGGGGATAAATACGGGGCCGGAAAAGCCTGTTTAGGCTACCCCATTTAAGTGAGGAAAAGTTGATTTTCCTTTTCCTTTTTAAATTCTTTTTCTTTATCTTCCTCGCCGAAAACCCGCGTGCCCTAAACTCCTTCCACCGATGTCGTTTCTCCCCAAAAATCGCACGAGCGGTTCCTTCCTCATGCCTATTTCCTTCGAAGCCACTTCATTTCCTACTCTTTCCCTTCCTGCGACGCCGGACCACCTTGCTACGCCGCCCCGCCCCGCCGACCTCGTCGACACTTGAGCGCTGGCCACCGCGAGCCCTAGCTATCTTCTTGGTCCCGCGTCTTCTCCACCCGACGGCGTCACCACCTGCAGTGCCGCTGGCAGGACCCTTCCTCCGATCATTGAGTAGAACCGCACCTCAGCCCTAGCGCCGGTCAGTCGAACCTTAGTTGTCCTCGACGCTGATCGCCACAGAGAAACCACCGGCAGCAACTTGTCTTTCCGGTCTGGCTCAGGTATCCTTTCTTTCTACCGTGCCCTAATTGTGGACTATGGGCATTTGAGTTCTGTGTGGTATTGATTTGGAAGCTTTTGTGTCCGAAGATAAAAGTTTAGCTAGATTACAGCCACCACGACACTGTGGGTTGGAGTTTTCCTTCGCTGGAGTCTTGGATCACCTCCGACCAGTGGAGAGGAAGAAGGTAAGGTGAGTTGGAAAATTTGGGTCATTTCTGGAAATTGTTATCTCTGTTTCTTGATTTCCAACAGCTACCTCTGTTCCGACAACAAGTTGTCTTTGCTATGGATTTGTTGGGCTGTGGATTAAGGTAAGAAGTAGGGAAATTGGTTTGTATTATTGATGAATTAGGTAAGTTATGATGGATTCATGTTTAATTTAACCTAATGTGATTATGGAAGGCTTAGTCTATTGTAGTTGTGATGAATTAAGTACAGTTGATTTATGTTGGATTAGATTTAATCCTTGGATTTATTAAAGATGATCACATTGCTAATCATAAGTTGATCAGCGATAGGAAATGATTGTGTTGATTGAGGATTATTGATTTAAGAGATTAATTCAAGTTAATCATTAATTAGGATTAATTAATGATGGATCGATTAGGGTTTTCCTAATTAAGTTGGGTTGGATTTAGCTAGTTGTTGTTTATAAAATTAGCTAAATTGTATATCACGTTGTCTGCAGGACTTTGATTCGAGGCAGTGTCTCGACGAGGGATCTATTTCGGATTGGATCTTCTTTTGGAGGCGGGTACTTTGACTTATGTCTTTTGATATGCATGATAATATGTTTAACATATAACAATAATTGTGTTATCTGTTTGTTTCGGTTGGTCGCTACATGATTAGGTACATGTTTGTTTGTTTATTTATGCTGCACTGCATGATATCTACCTGATCACATATGCTTTAGGTAGTGAACCAACCACATGCTATGATATGTTCTGGATCTAGGGTTTATTTGATACCCTATTTGATTGGTGTACCTTCTATTTGATACTTCTTCCAGTGGTACACACTTGTATCTAGTTATATGGACTATGCCATGTTTTTAGTGTCATGCATCATGATTGCATGCTGTGCGATTGTCGGCTTCACTATGGTTGAGCCCATCGCCAGTTACATGTACTGCACACACCACCCATGGATTAGTTGTATATCCGAGTGTGGCGGTTCACTGCTTGGCTCCGTGGTCGGTGACTCAGTAGTAGCCGGGCCCGCCCGCTCCGCCCTTGGCATTTAGTTTAGTAGCGTGGTAGCAGATGGTGGACTCTCGGCTCCGTTGGTCGAGACTCGGCGTAGCCGTGAGAGATTTTTCCTCCCGTCGTTGTACCGGATATGAGAGCATTGAGCCCCCATTTATGATTTGGGGCCGAGGACGAGTACTCACAAGATTCCTCCACTCGATCCGTCAGTGATGTCCGACTTGTCACCATATGCATTTATTGCATTTTATTGTTGTGATTGCTGCACTTATATGCTGCATTTGTATGGATGCATTTGATTGACATGCATACAGGATTATGATTTCTTTGATCCGACGACCTATTACCTTTGTACCTTGATCCCGGTTAGTACAGTTATCTCCTGATTTCGTTCCAGTTGCATTTATTCCTTCTCGTATTCAGGAGACTGTACGCATGATTAGTGTTGTCTGTTATTTGTTTTATTATGCATATCAGTTGTACCTGCTGAGTGTTGGACTCACCCTGCCTCCATGATTGATGCTGTCAGGAGGGAGTTCCAGTCGCTAGTCCTCACTGCACGTAGTGCTGGTCCTGCAGACCTCCAGGATATGTTTGGTTTTCTTTGGTTTCTTTCTGTTCTAGACTGTTTGAACTCGTTATATTCTGGATTTATTTGCTTATGGACATGATATAGATTTTATTATATCGATGGATTTGGATTTGGTTTTTATTCTACTACATGCCTGCCTGGATGGCAGAAGAGGTGAGTTCGTTGGATTTGAGCTTTACGAGTGTAGTGGAGTAGGGTGGATTTCGAGTCAGAGTCCTATTGTTATTAATTACTATTATTAACTGCGTGGTTGTGACAGCCAGAGGCTGAATATCTTTATAAACTGCGTGGTGTTTGTTTTTATTTTTGTTATCATTCCAGCCGCTTGTGGCTGATGTATATGTGATATGTAGAAAGTTTCATATTGTCCGCCGTACAGGGGAGATGCTGCCGAAATTTCTTCGGACAGAGACTCCTCTGGGGCGTGACAAGTGTTCCCTATATCATCTCACTATCCGTTCAACTAACCGATTGATATAGGTGAGAACCGTCTACTCAAGGACGTTATTGTACTTAGTTTATTTGGCACCAATACAAGTAAGTATAATAACCAAAAACCAAATGCCTTTATTTATATAGAATATGATACAATAAGTCCAAAATACAATCATCAAATGATTGGCTCTAGGGCTCTAGCTAACAATATGATAATCCTCGGTCCGCCCTCTATCTGTTCGTTTATTGAGAACCCGTGTAGGTTTGGAGTTTCTGGCCTTACTCTTTGCCATTTGGTGTTTACCTTATTTGCCGTAGCGTCCCTAGCTCCCGTAGTACCAGTAACACTACCAGCTAGAGTAACAACTGCCTGAGCAGCCAACATCTTGAACAGCTTCATAAGCCATATAAGTGTATGAATTGTTTGGTCTCCGTACTCCGGTCCCCCGTTACCTCTTCTCTCTAATGGTAGCTCTAGTACTAGCCACTATTTTTTTGTTGTTTGTAGTGCTCCGATGAAATGATTTGCTCCAGTTTCACTGAATAACTAAAGAAAATAGATAGACTTATTCCGAAGCACGGAGGCCTGTTCGTCCTATTCAGATATGAAGGACCAAGAGGTACTGGATTCTCTTTCGGATAGGCCCTGAAAGGAGAAGGAAGGCTGGAATGCCAACAGACGTCTGTCTATTCTCTAATTCACCCGCCCTTGGGAACGTCCAGTGCCTGGGTAAGTCGCCAATCCCTAAAAGGCACTATGGTTTCTACTTTATCTGCAGGGTTATACCTTATCATTATATATAAAGATCATTATCAAAAAGATGTACAATCAAACGTATTTCTCGATTCAATAGAAGCCCCGTGAATATGGTACAGAGTCTCTATTTAGATACGCTCGAATGACCCAAGAATGTAAATAACCCTATTCCGGTCTCGTCCGGTATGGAATGAACTTAGATCGAGTCGATTCCATGATTATAAGTTCTTCACACCAGCCGGGCGGAAGAGATCTACTAATTCGGTTAGTAAGAGGGAAGAAAGAGACCTAGAAGCTGTATCCTGAGCAATTGCAAGAATTGGGTTCATTGAGATTCCTGGTGTATAATAGTAGATGCTATCACACATAGGGAGTTATACTCAGAAGGGGATCTTTTCGAATTTAGCAGGGTTCTTTATTGATTTTGTCCAGTCATTAAGAACTTTATTACTTTTAGATAATATACGATGGAAAGAAGGCTCGTAAGGAGTGCTATTGAAAGCGGCCCGCCTGCCATCCACACCAAAATAGATGGAGTTTTCCTAAAAAACCTGCTAGTGGGGGAAGACCCCCTAGGGCTGAAGAGAGAGCCGGATCAAGAGTAGCCAGCCCCGGACCAATGGATCAAGAGTTGCCTACTTAAGAGTGGGCTAAGTTCTCGTTCCGGCTCGCTCCCCTTCTTCTCATAAGGTGCAAGGGCTCCATGAGAGGATAGCACAAAATGGTTGTAGGGCGTAGGCGTCGGAAGGGACTCAATCAGTGACGTAGGAAAGGACGGGACCAAGTAGATGAGTTCAAAGGATGAGGTCCGAGTGATAATGACGGGGGAGCAATGAGCGACCAAGGAGGGTGAATCAGAGGACAATCAGACAATCAGTGTGTGTGTGTGTAGGTGACGACATAAGACATGGGAATAATTATAGATAACGGTGAGGGGAATCACAATCATCACAACAATTATGATCTACGTGGGACTCTCTCAATCCCGGGGAACAATTATGATCTACGTGGGACTCTCTCAATCCCGGGGAACAATTATGATCTACGTGGGACTCTCTCAATCCCGACGACAAGAGAAAGGCGGAAGAACTCCTAATTTCCGGGCTCAGTGGATTCAGGAAGGTGCGTGAAGATTACAAGAGATCATGGAGGTATGTCATAGGTTCAATTCCTATAAGGTCTTGGTACTCCGGGCTTTCCCTGCCTTGGTTTATGTACTCTGGGCTAAGTAGATTCTTGAAGGTGAATGAGATCGACTAGCTCGTGCAAGGGCCAAATGAGCGACCAGACAAGAGTGAAGTGCAGCGGCAGAGGCTTCTGAGGAGCAGCCCGTGTGAGGTACGGCCCACCGCTCCGTGGGATTGATAGGAGTAGTAGTAGTCCTATATAAGCAGAAGCTCGTGCAAAGCAGCGAGCTCGTGAACAAAGTTCGTTGAGGAAAGCCGCAGTCGGTGACGGCAGTCGGATCTAATAGACGGCTGCGGTTCAGCATAGGGGGAAAGCCTGACTCGGTGAAGAAAGGCGTCGGACTGGAGCCGTCTTGATCTACCGATAGTACTGCATACTAGCATGGACGACTACTTTCTTGACCCTAAGAAATTAGCACTATTGTTATGTGAAAGATCTTATGAAAGATTAGCCAGTTCGAACTAGGGCATCTGCTTCCTGCTCTCTTTTCACGGAGGTCCCTTATTGGCATTGTCTCAGTAGAGCACGTCCGAGAAATGTTTCTTGCCGCCCATTAAACTTAAAGAAAAGGAGAGGGAGGCCGGAATTCCATCTGCTATGCTCGCCCGATACGAGTCAAAGTTAAGATAAGGAGGCACCTACTCGAGAGAAGAATTACCTATTATCGGGACAGGTACACAACCTATTATCGGGGCGGGTACACAACGGGTACAAAACCTATTATCGGGACGGGTACACAAAAAATCTAGGACCGACCCTTCTATCATTTCACGCTACTACTTCACGCTACTACTAAGGTCCTTCATACACTACTTGAACTGGAAATTGATCCAAGCATGCTGGGGCTGCGTCCCATAGGGCAGGGGCCCTTGCACTGAGATTGAGCAAATTCCGGGGAGAGGGAGAAAGATGACAAGCCCGTAGCTGAGTGAGTCTCTGAACAAGTGCTTGATAGCCTCTCTGAGGTCACCCCTCACCTACCGCGTCATTATCACTCGCGGATTTAATTCTGCTCATAGCCCGCCTCTGGAAGTAAGTAGTTCATAGCCCGCCTCTAGAAGTAAGTAAAGTCACAGAATGAATGCCCTTGCACTGGAAACATATATCTAATTACCTAGCCTCCAGGGGAAGCAGCTCACATAATTTAGCCCCCAGGGGACCCCAGGGGAAGCAGCTCACATAATTCGGAATAAAGAAAAGCGGTAGAAAGGCTAATCCATAGTCCCAGACCAGGAAGCCGCTCACCTCCTCGGCAGCTTTGAAGGGAAAGTGAGTCAAGTCCCACGGGCAGATGATGCGACGTTAACAGTTATTTAATTTGCAGGACGAATTGATCAAATATGAGACGTGAGGTGAGAGAGAGAGGGGAAAGAACTCGGCTCATACGGGATTGGAGTTCTAGGCGTATTCTCATTGACTCTTTTTGACTTCCGAGTAAAAGTAGTTTAAGGTTTGATCTCGCTTACGCTCCTGTTAGTCTGTCCTTTCTGTGTTTTCTTGCTTGATGGACCGATATGCCTATTTGAAATAGTCGCATGCTTTATTGCATGCAATGCTATTAAACTCTAGGGCGAAAGAAAGTGCCGGGAAGATCAAGAGTCATTTTTAATTGCCATGAACCACTCTTGCTACGTTATCGATCGCAATACTATAATCAGCTGGCACCAATCGCCTAAACTAGAAACTCCAATCGACTAGACCGATGGGGGGAGTGCCTAAATCAATCTAACTATCAAAGCTTCGGGATATAAATAGGAGTTAGGGGCGAGTGAGAACGACATTGCATGCAGTAAGTTGCTCGCATCTTTGGCCTAAAAAAATATCACTATAAAAGATTGAGGTCCAGTTCAATCGGAGTAGCAAAAGATTGAATGACTTCAAAGGGGGGCTAGACTCAAATCCAATCCCAAGTAACGATTATGCTGAGACTTTCTCTCCGGTAGCTAACTCGGTTCGATCTTCTATCTTACAGCCAACTGGAAGAGGCCCTTGCACCAATTGGATGCGAATAATGACTTCCTCCCTCAAACCTTCCTACCCATCAAACCTAACTGACGAGGGGTAGTCAGGGGCCTTTCTCCCAATTGCTTATTGCAAGCACAGTCAATCCAACTCATTTTATGCCATCGGTCTATGGCTGACTTTACTAGGTGGGCGACTTTACTAGTCTTTGCATCGAATACTAGTCTTTGCATCGAATAAAGGAAAGCACTAAAGGCACTTTCACTCTATCTTGCAAGTGCTAGGCTTCTTCACGCCTTTGCTCGAATGCCTTGTTCTGTAGGGATCATTAGCACAAGAGTCAGCTTCTTACGACGAATGAATAAAATAAACGCTCCTAGAACGGAGAGGAAGGAGGCTAACGAAAGCCCTCTGTAGGCATTAAAGAAGAGGATCCGAGCGGGAAGGAAAGGATGTCAGATATGGTTTAGATGGCACTAGGCTGAAGACATGGCTTAACACATGAGTGACGGGCGAAGAGCAGGGATCATTTTAGTAGAAAGGACAACTGCTCTCAAATTAGCCACATCTGACTCAAAAGGGTCTGACTCAAAAGGGATAGATAAGCCTTTGCACATGAGAATAAGATTAGACTGAAGGTAAAGAACCCCGGGAGGGAATGAGGATGGCATCGAAGAAGCTCATGACGTGAAATAGAATCTCTTTAAGAGAAGAGAGTGACCTTTGCTTTGTCGAGGTGATCTCGATTGCTTGGGGAAGCGGGCTCATCCCCGAAACTACCCCTTTGTTAAGGTGGGGTCCCTGAGTCAAGGAAAGGCCGCTAGTCTTGACTAAAAGAAGGAGCCGTCGCAAGGTGTTTAATGATTTGGCCTTCCTAATTAAGCAGGAATGTGGGGGAAAGCTACCATTCTTAAGCGTTCGTATCGTTCGTACCCCCAAAGCTACCATTCTTAAGCGTTCGTACCGTTCGTACCCCAGACCCCCCATAATAATGGTAGAAGTGACTCACCGCTTCAATAGATTCTTAATAAAGAAGGGACGAAATGAAATATAAGAGTAGTGTTCCACGTGTATTCAACTTGAGATTGATCTTCTCCCTCTCCCTTCGGGAGCAGCAAGATGCGAGAGCTTAGTGGCTGCTAAAACTCAAGGGTTCCCCCCGGAGGTACTGTAACACGCTCAAGAAGGGTGCACTACCCAGTACTACCTGAGCTACAGGTAGACCCCTTTTAGGATAAGGAAGTGAACCACGGGTAGAGTTCATGCAAACGGGTAGAGTTCATGCAAATAAAATACCAAGTTGGGCAGATCGAAAGAAAAGAAAGTCAGGGAGAGATAGCGAAAGCAGTTTTTCATACACTATTCCCATGTTAATAGCTCGAGCACAAGAGGAGAAGCTAACTTCTTACTTAAGTAACCTGCACTCTGATCAACTTGAAGTGATCAAAGAAGCTTTCCCGAATGATTATTCTAACAAAGAAGATAGTTGCGGAGGAGCGAATAACAAAGAAGAAAATAGTTGCGGAGGAGCGAATAACAAAGAAGAAGATAGTTGCGTAGGAGCGAATTGAGAATGAGGCCAGATCTAAAGTCGTTGCTAATTAAGCACTGAGGGAAGTTAGAGAATTACAGAATAGTTTGAGGAGGGTAGGTATGAGTGAAAGGGTAGGTACAAGTGAAATGGGTCAAAAGAGTGAGTTTTTCCTAGGGATTTTAGGTGCTTTCGATTGCCAAGTCTGAAACCTACCTAAACTCTCTTTTGATCGAGGAAGGCTAAGGTACTTATCTTCAATAAGAGTAGTTTGAGTTTTCGACCTTAATAAGCACGCGGTGAGGGACCTTGAAGCACTTTATGTACCATGAAGAAGGGACCTTGAAGCACTTTATGTACCATGAAGATAAGAAGACATAGGCCCGAGTTAGAACGACGGGGGAGATTCAGATGAGGATCGAGCTTATATAGCTGTAGTCAGATTAAGAGCCAAAATGGGCGAATTCATCTTTCTTATATGTGTCGTCCAAGTTCTTGTTCCAGAGAGTAATGGACGCGCTCTACTTCTTCTATTATGGATGCGCTCTACTTCTTCTATTATGGACGCGCTCTACTTCTAATGAGATAGAAGAGTGAGAACGACACGAATAGCAATTGAACCAATGAGTTGAACCTGATTTATAATGTAACTGGAATGCTAATGAGTTCATTTCCCAAGAGTGTTGTGATTCGCTTGCTTCCCTTTAAAGAGGGAAGGGAGTTCATCAGTATATGAGGATTCGACTTGATAGTTTTTTTATTCATAGACTTTGATTTTAGGTAGGTCCTTGGCAAGCTTCCTTCAAGGGTATAGGGCCGAGGGTAGAGCGAAAGTGCTTTTATCCATTCACTACTCTTGCTGAGTAATGATCAATGCTCGCAATACTGTAATTTAAGGAGAAGCATGAGAATGATAATGAAAAGCTTCTTTCCTATGGGGGACAATCATTCAGCACGATGCAGCCTATATTATATAAGGAGCGAAGCGCTGTTCACGTCACAGCGTATATGTTGGCTGTTACTATACAACTTGATTTTCATTGATCGTAGCGAATTAGCCTGAATCAGCCTTATGAATGAGTTCCGGTCGAGGTAGGTTCGCTTCGTCCCTCTCGCTCGAGCACTTTTCGTCAGCAGGTCGTGTGTTGGAAGAGTGAATTTCATTCCGACCTTTCGCGTTAGGAAATTTAAAGTGTCATGATTAACTTAAATGATTTAAATGATTAACGGAAATTTAAAGTGTCATGATTAACTTAAATGATTAACGAAAATTTAAAGTGTCATGATTCATGTATTTCTTTCCACAGCAACCACAGCAACACCCAACCCCCATCATAAGTATTTTATGGCTTTAGGCCATTTACTCTTACCATCATAAGTATTTTATGGCTCAACGGCCATTTACTCTTACCCTTATGGTCGAGCCCTATCCTTTCGTCTACCCTGACTTTAAAATGATCCTATCCTTACTTATAACAGTTGCCCTAATGGTCGAGCGCGAAAGAAAGACCATTCTCATTCGCAGCAGTAGTCGTGAATTAAGGAGTATAAATTGCTGCAATTTACGACTCAATATTCAGTTCGGGCCATGAAAAACTACGAAAGTGAAAGATCTTCTCTAGCAATACAAAATACAACACTCTCTCTCCCACAGCAACAGTCTAACATGGCTTTAGGCCTACAAATACTGCTAATGGGGGGGTACCAACGAACTTACTAAATTAAGGGTAGAGCGATAGCTTAGTGTGACGTCAGGAGGGGCGAGCCTATCGGGTCTACGTACTCCCTCATATTGACGGTCGATCCCATATACAGTCGTTCATGGATATTCAAAACTACTCGACAAAATACTGCTGATGGGCCATTTCGATCCCTCTTTTCTCACCCCGGTACTATGCCATCCGCAGCATTAGCTGTATCAGATCTTTTCGTTGAGTGCTTTCAGACTCTGACTTGAGTGTTGAGGCTTGGGCCATTCGGAAAGTATACAATTGAAGGATAAGGCTCAGGAAACTCAAGAAAGGAAAGAACAAAAACACTATCAAAAAAGACTCAACTCAAACTCCCGAAAGAGCAGTCGATTCAGTATGAGTGAGAGAAGCGAACTAAACTGATATCATTAGAAATTCTCTGCCCCGTCGAAGATGAAAAACAATATTACCCGAACTCATTCTGTCTTTTGTCTGCGTTTCAGCTTGAATTCTTTATTATGATGTTACAGCAAGAGTTTTCTGGCTTAGCGGGCCGGACCACTAAATGCGAAGAAAATACCGCTGATGGGTTAGGGTGGGCGGTCCCTTTGAGTCCTTAATCCAAAGATTATAACAAGCAAGACTGAATGGAATGATGCAGATACTGAACTGGAAAGATACTGAACTTTCAGTTTTCTATTATCTTACTTATCTGGTGTTTTCGATCACTTTATATAATCTATAGTACGTGCGTGGTCTAACACTTTCAGATTAAAGAAACATGAGTTTCATATGATTCTACTTATCTGGTCGGTTCCATTTTAATAAAGATCTTTATCGATTTCTGTTAGCTAGAGCCCTAGAGCCAATCATTTGATGATTGTATTTTTGGACTTATTGTATCATATTCTATATAAAAGCATTTGGATTTTGGTTATTATACTTACTTGTATTAGTGCCAAATAAACTAAGTATAATAATGTCCTTGAGTAGATGGTTCTCACCTATATCAATCGGTTAGTTGAACCGATAGTGAGATGATATAGGGAACACTACTCTTAATCATTCCTAGTCGAGTATTAACATTCAGGGACAATGTTAATGCAATAAGACTAGCATGTAGGTCAACTCGATGACTTGATCTCACAAGTCATGGATATAGAGATATCAAGTTGACACATAGGTATACATTAGAGAATGTATACTGAATGACCCGCCATGAGAAAGTATCATGGATCGTTATATGAATGTCATATACTTTCTCATGTGGCTATTAGTATGACTACTAGTCCTTAGACCTGAAGTCACCATAGATCCCTACATAAGGAGTTATGTACTTTGGTTTCACAAACAACTGGGTGGACTATAAAGGTGATTACTGGGTATATAACAAATTATGCAGAGGGATGTGAGTGATGTAGATGGGATCTATCTCTCCTATATGACGGGAGAGACATCGGTATTCTTGATAGAGTGAGACCACGAAGTGCATGGCCATGCCCAAATGAGTCAATATAGGATATTGAGCTCATTTGATTTAGTGAGTCTACTTGGAGTTCAAGATTTAGATTGGTCAGAGGATGACACGGTCTATGCCTCACATTGATCAATCTAGATGTCTAGGATAGAAGGACACTTGTCATATTTTGTGAGGAGTCACAATTAGTAGTCACAAGGTGATGTCGGATCTCGACATTCTTGTAACTTGGGTAGTAATGATGTGTTGCTAGATACCGCTCATTACTTATGCTCCTAAATGGGTTTAGGGCATTGCCAACGTTACAAGAACCTATAGAGTCACACACTAAGGACAATTAGATGGAGATTAGGTTCATATGATGAACCAAGAGGATTAGATTCATTTGATGAATCAAATTGGATTAAGAGTAATCCTAATTGGGCTAACTTGAGTTGGACTCAAGTGGATTCATGTATTCAATGAGTCTAATTTAGATTATGACTCATTAAATCAACTTAATTTAATGAATTAGATTCATTATATTAAGTTGCCTTGAATCAAATGGTTAGATTAGATCAACCATGGAAGAGATTTGGTCAAGTTTGACTTGACTTGAGAAAAAGATTAAAAGTCAAGTTTGACTTGACTTTATGCCACCTCATTGGTGAGTTGGCATTGATGTGGACCAATGATGTTACTCCACATCATCATGGGTGCCACCTCATGGAAGTTACAAAGCCATTCTCTTTAATGGCTTCACATTAATTGCAATTAATGCAATTAATTTGGGGTTACACATGGAGAAGTGGCCGGCCACATTTTTTGAATGAAATGGATTCATTTTTCATTCAAGTGGTATTATTGCATCTTCTTCCTCTCAAGCTCTCCCTCTCCTCCTTCCTTGGCCGAACCACATAGGTGCTAGAACACTTTGGTTTTTGGTCACCTCCACCTAGTGTGTTCGTGTGGATACGTGTAGAGAGTTGTCTACATTGACAACTTCGAGATCCGGCGTACCGAGGACGAGCGGGATACGCAAAAGGGCACGGAACAAGGGTAAAGATCTTCATCATGTAGATCTAGAAGTTTTGTAACTCGTACTCATATGTTTTCGAATTTTTCTTCGCACGAGATCCGTTGGCTAGGGTGATTCGGGGTTTCCGCGATGCGAAAATGCGGTTTTCGCGGCCCGAAAAACCCAACAGTTTCTTCAATAATCATTCGTTCTATTTTGCTTTCTATCGCCCCTTTGACGTTCGATTACTCTGCTATTAAGATCTTATAAGGTCACCTTTGAGATAGCAGTTCGAGCCTGTATGGTTGATTCACTTTTCTAGCTAATAAGACGAGTCGTTTTCGAGTGTTTTAGAGATGATGTGGGAGTTTGTGTATCAAGATCCAGTAATTCACTCGTTCCTTCTTTATTCTCACTCATTCAATGCTTTAATTAGTTATTGTCCGGGCTCGAGCGTATGCGAGCTAAAAAAGATCACTAATCTTTCGGTTCCGGGCGATAGCTAAGAGAGATCAAATCTTCGACGGGGAAGAAAAAGAAGGATCAAATTCTTCATGAACGACTGTTGCTGCTCTTTGTTCTTCTTATGTTTAGTTCGCTTCTCTCTCTCTTTAGTTTTTTGTCTGTTTGGATGCCTAGACTTAATAGAGTGAGTGAAACGATAGGATAGATACTAGGTTTAGGGATACGAACTGAGAGTGCAAGTGAAGAGCTAATCCAAACGTAGAATTATACCATATAGGAAGAAGTGCCTCCCTCTCCTTTTAAAGGCCCCCGCTCTTCCCTTCCAATACCTACTGGAGTGCCTGCAGGTATAGGTACAACGCATTGTGCATCACCTGCCCGATCCAGTCTTCTGCAGCTGTGATAGATCCTTAATAGAATAAAAGCTCGAATAAGTAAGGAGTGACATTTATCTTACCATAAAAGCGGATTGACATATGCTTTACACATGGTACTATAACTGAGATAGGCTTCGACGGATGGTCGTATAAGTGAATGCTAGAACATATACGTATATTCTATCTTCTAGCTGAATGCGAGGACATATACTTCTTATTGGATTCTTAGTGTTCAATGACTTTGAGGATGGATAGTTTGGACAGATCAAGTATGATAGGGGGCTCAACCTTCAAATACGTAAGGGGGCACAAGCGCTCTAATTAAGGTAATAATAATTGAATACCCTACTTTCTCCCAGTACTATCTTGCGTTACAACCTATGAATATATGGTACGAGCGATAGCAACCTCTAGGGTATCAAATCTATTTATTTTCATGTCATTTATTGTTCGCTTCAATTATTAGTCTGCGTACATCTTAGTGAGAGTCCCTAACAGTATTAGGATAAGCGGGGCCGCACGTGCACAATTTCTAGTAGAAACCTACCTTGGGTGGAACAGAAGCACGACCATGTGCGAGGGAAGACCGAGTGAAGTGCGAAGGAAGAGGACAGAGAGCGGTGGACTAGAGTTTGGTCTACTTCTCTCACTGATAGGTACCCCAACCTACTCTCCTAAGGCTATAGGGGGCCCCCGTCATGGGGTTACTATACCTACAATAGGATGATCCATGAAAGGGATTCTCTAAATAAGAGGAGTACCAGAGCGACCAAGCCAAGTGCCAACGATTTGGCTCTATTCATAAGTATCAAGTACACTAGAAAAGGGAGTGCCGAGTGAGAAAAGATAATAGATAGTCAAAACTAATTAGACTACCTGAAAAGAGAGAGGATAAAAAGAATCATATCAAATCTATCTCACTTAGTGAGAGCCGCTATTGCTACCCCAAGCCACCCTCCTTAGCCAATAGGGGACCCAGGTCAAGGGGATCCTATACCTACTGGAGAGCAACCCGCTATTGGTATATCACATACTCTATTCTGACTGTCTAGTTTATCTTATCCATTATCTTATCTCCCATCACAGCCTTAAGTATCAATCTATCTCATCTCTATATCTATCTAATCTTCCTGTATCCTTCCAATACTATCCTTTAATATACCCTCAATCTCTCTTTCACTCTTATCTATTTTAGTTAGAGCAGTCTATCAAGTGCTTTAGAACTCAATCTCATCCGAAGGTATTTCAGGTGCCCTTGGAAATGGTTGGCCCCCAGCTCTGCCCTTCCTATACCTAAGGGAGTGCCAGCCGGTATAGCTACTTCAAGCGACCCCAATTGGCGGCCCCCTCTAATGGGGTGCCTATACCAGCAAAAAGAGATGCTCGACAAAGAGCGAGGGAAGACAGAGTGATGTGCGATGGAAAAGGACTGAGAGCAGTTCGTGGGTGGACCGGGTCAACTTATCTAACAGATAGGGTGTGCAGGTGTTGGTACCCCTATGCGACCTACCTTAGGCAATAAGGCGCCTCTCAACTAATGGGCTTTTTATTCTGACCTCAGGAGGAAGAGAAGCACGACCAAGTTCGAGGGACGAGCGAAAGCGACGTGTGACAATAAAGGAACGGACGAGCGAATGCGACGTGTGACAATGACGAGCGACCATTATAGCTTAGTGTGACAATGACGAGCGATCATTATAGCGACGTGGAAAGGAGTACCAACTATGAAGATAGATGACTGAATACTTCAATACAATGATTCTTGAATCGGTCTCCCGCATCTCTACTTTCGCGCTTATAGTTCTCTTTCGTTCGGTTCTCCCACTATAGCGACTCATATTCCTCTGCCTCTCCTCCGTAAATCATCAGCCTTTGACTCAGCCTGGGAGGAACGTAGCCCTTCTCTCTTTCTTCCCGGGTCGCATAGCTTTGAATCTTCTCCCCCGGGTCGCATAGCTCCTTCTCTGCTTGCTTGAGTTGAGTGCTTCCTTAGAGTTCCTCTCCCCGCCGATCCAACTCACCGAACAAAAGACTGAACTATTATAGTATAGGCCTCTCCGACTCATTTCACTACCTATTATTCTATTCCTACCAAGATCAGAGATGACAAGCGAAGTCGAGAGATAGAAAGAATGGAACAAATGAAGCTTCTAGTGAGAAAGAAGCTCTACCCGGGATCCCATAAAGCAGCAAAGCGGGTCTGCTATCTGCCGGTAAGAAGAGCGGGAAGATTACCAAGATCAGGGGACCTGGAGAGTGACTTGGATAAGGAATCACTCCCACCTACATCCATCGCTGACTCCACGCTTGGGTCTATTCCATCTTGAATCGCCCGTACTACTGACACGAGGCCGGTCCTTCCTCGTCGATCGCATGCTTGCGCCTATTCTCCTACGCATGCCTTCGCCGATGAGATTAGTTGACAACAGTTACAACAAAGAGATAGAACTTTGAAAATAATGAGATGAGGGTCCCTTTGCTAGTTACATAGAATAGGGTCAGCTAACACTACTACTATATATCAAGATAGTCCGTACATGAAATAAATAAGAATAAGGAATATGCCTGGCGAACTGAGCCTCCTCATCTCTTTTCATCTTTCACTCTAATTGGCACGGAGAACTCAGATCATCTAATCTCTTTTGAACTCCCTGCCTTGTCGATTGAACTTCCGATCCCGAGCCAGACTATCTCCATGTCTGGGATGGGAAGAGAACCTCACCTGGCTGATCTAACGCAATGCCTGACCTATATCTCTCCATCACACCTTGCACGGCCTACCCCCACTCCACTGACTTCGCACAGCCTGAGACGATAGAGACTTGACTGCCTGACCTTCCCGATGAGATAAGATAGACTAATCAGTGCCAGACCAGGAGATTGGGCCCGTACTACCCGACTTCCTCCCCGCCTCTTTCTTTACCGCACCTCGGATTTAAGTACCGCACCTCTACGATCGCATGCCCACAAGTCCTACGCACGCACTGATTGATTCTTGCTTTCCTGCTTTGATTGATGATTTCCCTCCCGAGGTCTCACTCACATCCTCATTGAATACTTGAACGGGTTAGCCCACGCCCACCACTGCCGAAGCCATCAGATCACATGTCCTCACTACGAAGCCATCAGATGAGCATTGCTTCGCAACCTACCCTTCCCGGTCCCATTCCCCTTCGCTTGGCCGCGTCACAACTTAGCTCCGTCACCGACTGCTGAAGGTGGTAAAGCAGCGGATTGCAAAGATTGAGCTTCATTCACTCACCACAGAGTGGGATCAGTCGCCGCTCTACCTTCTCATAGGCCTTCTTGGCTTTGTAGCTCCTTGCTTGTTTGCTATCTTTCGCTCCTCAAGCCGGAAAGAGTCCTTAATAAATATTTATCAAATATTACTATTACTCGCCCCTCTCTCAGCAACAAGATCTTTCATAATCCGTATAAATTGCCCTAAAGGCGAGGAGAGAAATAGCCCCAAAGGCTATTTACGACTAATCCGATCGACTAATCCGATTGAATAGCCATGAACGAATTGCAATATTTGGGCTCGACCAATGATATTAGGGTCAGAGTTCATGGCCCAAAGCCATTCACGTAATTATACTGGTAATATTCGCTGACGTATACCCGATGGTAATAGGCTCGAAATACAGATAATCCGAGGGCATCACCGACTGCTGTCAATATGATAGATCTTTCTACGTTTTTCATAGCCATTCACTCGTACATTGCACTCGGCCCTTTCTTTTTCACTCTTCTTTTGAACAGAAGGAATGAACTCAGCAGCCGAATAAAAGTATTCGTATAAGCTATTCATTCGTATAAGCTAGTATTATATATTATAATGAACTTAAACCGATCTGAATAACTCAATTCCCGAACCGAACCCGAAAGTAGTTTATAGTGCCTAAAAAGTGAGATTCAACATGACCCCGGGCTAAAACTAAACTCAAGTATTCTCTCTCGAGTCCGAACCTCTAATATTGGAAATATTTGAAGTGCCTACCGATGACTCAAAGGACTGCTTTCAACAGGAATTCCATCTGTTAACTCATATTCCGATTACTCATACCAGATATTTATTAAGGATAGGAGCACTTACACCATCAAACATAGGATAAAGAGCTGCCGGGAATGGAACTTTGGGCAAATACGTTACAGGGACAGAAGAAAACCAGACATATGCCGAACCCTCTAATTTAGTAGAATAGCATTGCCTACCTCCCCATCAGCAGTATTTTGTCGTGAATGGTGGCATATTATAAATAGCAACCGGCGTTGGAAAGATTCTTCTATCTTTGGAGCTACAGGAACGAGAAAATACTGCTGATGGCGGGAAAGAGCCTATCTTCTGTTCCTTCTGTTCCTTCTGCTCTAGGTTGAAAGGTAGGGACTAAGACGCACAAGAAGGCTTACTAAGAAGCCCAACCTGCCCTGCCTTCCTATGCAAATAACAGAATGGCTTCTCTTCACGAGAAAGAGTAAGGTACATCACTATGAGATTAATTTGCAGGTGCTGGATAGGGTGAAGGAACGAACACAAAGAAATTCAAACCCTCCAGCTAGCACCAAGTCGTTCATGTATCCGTATATCTTTCTCTTTCCACCCAATCCCCATCATAAGTATTTTATGGCTATTCAAAACTACGAAAGATCGTCGGTGCCTGGAGTCTAAATGGTATTTCCTTTGGGGCAATTTACGACTCAATATGAAGTTCGCCATTCACGACTACTATAAGTTGCTTGGGGCGATTTATTGTATTGTGATAACGACGCGCTCCACTGACGGATAAAATAGCGGCGTACATAAATGCATGGACTAGTAATAAGACATTGTCGTATGCAGCAAGAGCGGAATTGATCCGGGCTCTTCTTCAAGGAGTGGAGTCTTTCTAGCTATCCATCTTTCCACTACCATCTTCAGTGGTGACCAAGATCATCAGGCTTTGCCGAGTCTTCCTCTGGGGCTACAAGAAACCACTAGTAGCCTGGCGTGATTTATGTTATCCAAAGGAAGAGGGAGGCTTGGGGTTTAGAGAGACCAAAGGAACCGAGCACTTCCCATGAGAATTTTGTGGAGCATACATACAAAGAAGGATTCCCTATGGATTCAATGGATCCATGCGCTCAGGAGGCAATCTATATGGGAGTGGGAGCCAAGGAAGGGGGACTCACCGTTACTAAATCAGCTGGCTAGAGTGCGGAATGTATTGGTGGATACGGCTGGGCAAAGGAGTAATGCAGCAAACCTGTTATCAAGTTGGAGAGAGGGGAATGTGCTTGATATCACAAAAGTGTATCATTCTATTCTCTCAGACCACGCAGCCACATACAGCCCTGAATGAGAGACATTTGGAATGTGCCTCCGAAGTACTCCGGTGTGGCTTGGTGCAAAGGGCAGATTGCTAACTAAGGATAGAATTAATTACCTCTAAATCGATGGAAGATGTGATCTGTGCAGAGTGAGAGAATCTGAATCGTCTTGGCTGCCGTTTTAGCAACTCTCTATGGGAACACATCAAGATCTGGATGGGCATCAAGCGATGTATGACTACTCTGAAGAGTGCTATCAAGTGGATACATAAAGACGCACGTGGAACTTCGTGGCGGAATCGGGCAAGGAGGATTGCTCTAGCGTGTACCGTATATCATCTATGGAAGGCGAGGAACCAAGCGTGAAGAGATTATGGTCTCAGACTCAGAGTCTTGTATCATTCATCAAATGGTGTATAAGATCATGTTTGTTCTGTACCCTGATGTACAGGGGTTGTATGAGAGGTGGATAGTGGGTGATCATGTCGAGTGACTAGTGGAATGCGTGGTTGGTCTTACCTCTTGTAGTTCGGTATGTGGATGCTGTTGTGGCTAGGCTATAAGCCAACAGCAATGTAGTTTGTTTCAGACTGGAATACATTTATTTACATTTCTGATCACAAAAATAATAAAGAGCTCTCAGTCACCTTGGAAGATACGGTACCGCACATTGCTGAATCCAGCAAGGGGCAGATGGAACAAGTCTCAAAGGTGGGCAGCAAAGGCTACAAAGGACCCCACGGAGCGGTAGAATTTAACGAACAACTCAGAGTCGTTTGGAGATGAGTACTCAAATACGGACGCTTGCTGTAGTTCAAATTAAGAGGGTGAAGTGGAAGTTGTAAAGCAGGGAGATGCACATAAGGTGACTGTTGAAATGCAGCAACAACAGAAGGAAAAAACCTGTGATGGGCTCTTGGGTGAATTTGTTTAAGGATAATCGTAAGCATGGGATATGGGCTGAAAGTAATACCA
This sequence comes from Zingiber officinale, assembly GCF_018446385.1. Lineage (NCBI taxonomy): Eukaryota > Viridiplantae > Streptophyta > Magnoliopsida > Zingiberales > Zingiberaceae > Zingiber > Zingiber officinale. The sequence goes on along the minus strand of NC_056007.1, from coordinate 40,511,473 downwards.
AACAGCGAAGAGGTTGTGGAAATGTATACCGAAGAGATGGACAATGTAGATGAAGTGTGGGGATATTGTCTAATAGGATATTTTGCCACAAGATATCCAGGAAATGTTGCTGTACTCCAATTATGTGAATCATGGAAGGTGCAATGTTCTTACACGATTCATAGCTGCGTTCAATTCGAGATAGCTACTGGGACTATAAAGGACCTTTCATAAGCTGGTTCCGCACCATTAGAGTGAATTCCAGTTGTTCTTGTGCTTGAGGTGCTCACCCTCTTTCATTAATAGGAGAGGCGGACGGCATATAGAATACACTTGTCATGGGAGGACCGACCTATAACTCCGGGAGAGGGCATCTTTAGATAGGCTCGACCCCCATCGGGCAGATCTTTCGTAGTTTTGAATAGCCCCACCCTAAGTAATCTCGCAACTATACTGGTAATTATCTGCTGCGGGAGAGGAAAGCTCATGGCACACACACGAACGATTGAGACAGATAAAGATCATGCATGCACAAAGGGCACGCATGCCCGGATTGACCTTAGGCATCCAGGGAAAAGAAAATAGGCAGAGCTCACCTTTTCTTATCCTTGGAAAAGAGCTAGAAGGCTCGGTAAGTCTTCAGTGTGATTGATCTGCCGGCCTAGGCTTTGAAGAGGGCCAGTCAAGGGAGATATGAAGCAGTCTCTTTCTTTTTCTTGTCAGCTGTCCGTGCCCGGATCGGATCAGTTGTCCGGTGCCTTTCCCACGTCACTGTCGCTCGTACCTTCACGTCACTATCGTTCGTCCGTCGCTTCGCTTGTCCCTGTAGTGTATTTCTCACTCTACACTTGCATTTGTTGCGAAAGGGGAGAAATTCTGTTCCCGTTGCCTTTGCGTTGCCTTTGCCCATTGAATCTGTTCAAAGCGACAGCCCTCTTTCGCAACTGAGTCGTGAATGGCTTAGCTTACTTATTGTTTCATGTTATATAAAGAGAAGATGCGGATCAAAATGAATTTCTTGTAAAATGTATTTTTCTCCTGTTCAACTGCCAGTATGGAATTCTTTCCAGTGAGCCGTGTGAGTCCTCTTCGTCTTGCGAAGAGTCTGATGTGTCTTCTTCATCAATCCAACCAAGTGTGTGCTCTTCCTATTGACTATTGAAAGGACAGCTCTCTACAGAGCTAGCTACTCGCAACTACAGCTCTACTGAGAAATCCAACCCCTGCCTTTCTTACGGGAAAAGCAGATCAGATCGTGGAGTTCTGGAGATGTCATTATGGAACCAGGCCACTCGCTCTAACCTCAGCAAATATTACCAGTATAATTACGTGAATGGAACAAAAGAAGCGCATGCATCAACTCCACTCTCTTACTGTTAAGCAGTAGTCCTTCATGGAAGGGTAGAGTGAATTCCAGCTTCTGATAGGGCCGAGAGAAGAACAAATCCACAAGAGCTGCAGTCTAACATGGTTGCTTTGCTTTTGAATTTGGTCACAGGAGCAGCAGTCGAATACTTGAATGGCATCCCGTAGTCGGTTCCTTGGGCCTGGGATTCTTCTTACATTTCGGGAGTGCCTTGGCGGGCATGAAAAGACATTCTTAGTCGTGAATGGCGTAACCGTTCCTTCGGGTGGAGCATGTTCGGGGCGAGAGTGCGCAAGTCCAGACTGCTGCTCGACTGCAGCCTTGGATAGACTGTTGCCCGACTGCTTTCTTGTTGTTCTGTTCTTTTGCCTTGAGAATGCATGTTCGGGGAATGCCAGCTATCCACGTCACTTCGTTCTAACCTTGATCTCGCCTGTTCGTGGCATAATTAGACACTCTTTTTTGCCTTGGCATGTTCTGGTCATTCACCTAGTTAGCAAGAGTCGTTCATGACCCTTGATCTGAACCATGTAGCGCTTATCTTTTCTCCCGAGTACACTTTTTGACTTGAATTCAATCTCTTAGGCAACCGTTGACCGGCGTCAGCCAAGGAAGGCAAGGGAAAGGCACCGATCTCACTCTTCGTGGAGTTCCCAGAAAAGGTTCGGACTGGAATTGAACCGGACTCAACAAGGTACGAGTGATAACGACGGCGACGTGGATTTAGGAAGTGACCTTTTTCTTGGGGATAGAGGGACTTGAACTAGAGACCTCGCCCGTGAAGTAAATCATCGCACATCCAACCAGAGAATCAATAGCGTCCACGATTCATCCTTCCCCAACTTAAGCAAATTAACCCCGTAATAATTGAACGCCGCAACATGTCCGATTTCGAGAGAAAAGGGATTAGAAAAAAAAAAAAAAAAAGGCTATGCGAGTCCGGTAATCCCCTAACTGGTTATGAACTCCTCCCTTCTACGCTCCGTGGGTCCGAGCTTCATTGCCTGCATCTTTATCCGAGATGATAACTAATTGGGGATTGAGAGTGTTTTTTTGAAGATAGAAAAGAAATGCTTTCGTATTATTATATTATATGCCACAAAGAGTGAAAAAAACTCAAAGGTGTAATAAACTCTCTATTGATAGACAGAAGGTATAGCGAAAAACACTTCATTGAATTGACCAGAGCAAGGCCCCCTACTCACCTTGTTCACGGTTGGTTGGCTGGGAACAAAAAGAGTAATAGGTCTTCTCTCTTTTCTCTTTCCCTTGGTGTGGGACTAGGAACTAGGAGTCGCTATTGCTATGTCATCCCCAACAGTGAGCTCTGTTGTTAGCGTAAAGGGAGTGAAAGCATTCCGTACCCTCCAGAAGTTCCGCAGTTAGCTCCGCTCGTGGCATAGCTCAGAGTCTGAGTCTTAGTAGTAGCGATCAGTCCTTTTGCCGTTCACGACTCCGATGTTTTCGGGTGCAGATGAACAAGCGGTGTGATCTTTTCCAATGAATAATACCAGACGACAAGGGGTGGTAATTTCTTTTAATGACATGGCACGGATCTGTTTAAGATGAAAAAGAATAAGCAAAGCGATTCACGGGAGGTTAGAGTGAATGGCTCTTCCTTCCTTTTTCCCTTGCTGCTCCACTCAGCCTTTATGAGAGTTATTGTCAAAGTCTCTCTCGCTGTCGCTCCTTCTTGTCTTCTTGGGATTCCCTCTCTAAGTAGGTCGGGTCTTCCAGGTTCCCATCCTACATGAAAGGCAAGGTACGAGCGATAGCGACGTCTCGGGAGGCAAAAGAAAAGAAACTCAGATGCAAGAATCTTTTCTTTCGGCTGCTGCTGCTTCATTTAAGGTCTCTTAGGGTTATTTTCACTCTCCTGCTATCGTCCCTTGCCTTTGATCGGAGCAACTCATACTTGATTGAATCTTCTCCCGCATAGTCACGTAAGGGGTGAAGGAACGAGTGTCAACGACGTGCAAGCCAGGAGTCTCTCTTTCAGCAAAGGCTGGAGAGCACCCTCTCCCTATTTGGACTGATTCAGATACTGGGTTGATAGAGACGCTCACCTAAGGTTAGGTGTCAAAGTCTTAGTTTTCGCAGGTTCTTTGTTTGCTCAAGCCCTTCTCCTTCCATTTCTGACGAGCCTGTGCCAGTCTCTTTTTTCGGGGTTCCCTGCTCTCGCTTCGCTCTCATGATTTCACCCTTGTGAGTTCCCTGCGAGTAGTTGACTTTCAAGGGTCCGGGCTAAGAAAGGCGCAAAGGAGGCAGGCATCAGTTTCATTTGTTTTGGACCAATCCATACCAGAAAGCTAGTAGGAGTCTTGCGGTGGGATAGACAAGGATAGAGCTAGGGAAAGACATTCAATCTAACAAGTGTCATAATGCCAGTCATCAAAGCTAGTCGCTACGCCCTGCCATTTCGAATCTCTTTCCAATGAGAAAGTGTAGCTGCGTTCTGGTGGAAGTCTCTATAGGAGATACGAGTGCTCGACTGAAAAGAAAGAGAGATTGGTAGTTCCTTTTGGGATTTTCTGGCTCGACTGTTCAGGATCAGAAAGCAGAATACCCAAAGCCAACCACTCTAGACACCTCCCAATGAAGAAGAAGCCCAGATATGAGACCATTCTTTCTATACTCAAAAGGGGGCTGTCCCACGGCTCTATGAAATAGAAGTGCTCGTATGATGACTCTCTTTCGAGAAAGAATAGAAATAGGGGACTCATCACTATGGCCAGAGACTACTACTACCCAAAAATGAACTTCTATATTTTGATACTTGATTGAATCAGATTCGAATCGATGCTTCGACGATCCTACATCAGGAATGAGGATGCAAGCTACCCAAGAAAGAATGAAAGCAAAACGCTTAGCGCTCACGAATAACTGCCCGGCCCCCGGAGGGTGAAAGCAGTGAGGGGAAAGAATGAAAGCAAAACGCAGCAATGGCTATTAAAAACTGAAACTACGAAAGAAAAGACTACTTTTTTGATTGGAAAGGCAAGAAAATTCTGCTGATGTTTTTTTGGTTTCAGGGGCCCTACCCTTATAGTCGGCCCTATCTGTATTTCGAGCTATCTTGACGATACCCTCTCCTGGGATTATCAGAGTGTAAAATGAGCCTTTTGATTCCTTCCGCCTTCAACTCTATATCCAATCTTTTTCCCTACCAGTCGCTCTCTTTTTCCGGCCTATTGATGGAGCGGGAGTAGGGCATGTGGAGTATTTGATTTCCAAGCTAAGCCTCTGGAGTGGCATTTCCAGTTGCTTCTCTCTTTCCTTACGATTTCCAGTTGGTGGGCAAGCTATTTTGAAAGCATTTATATGAGTGGAGTTTATGTTGCTTAAGCTAGGTTTAGAGCTTTCCTTGTGTAAGCGAATCCCCCATGTTGGATATAAGAGTGGTCAGGAGTGTGTGCAAGGCTGTTTTCTTTCTAATGTTTAGTGAGCCTCATCATAGAGTTCTAAGATCTTTCTCAGTATGGGTCGAACCTTGACCCGCTCACTGCCGCCACCGATTTTCTCGAAATAGAAGTTTCGAATTCGAGATCTGATCTCGCGTATGAAAGAAGTCATTCTGCTAGCCGTGCTCATTCCAATAGTTCTTATTCTGCCGCTTCAATTTCCAATGTACCATCGTTAGAGGAGACTGAACAATTGAACCAATATATCTAATCAGATGTCCCGGATAATGGAAAGTCAGGATAGAACCGCCCCAATGGTCTCTCCCAGAATGAACCCGGGAGGGGGAAGAGATGATGAACGACTTAGGTTATCTAAGTGACATCTTCTCTGATCTGTCTATCTATGGTGATACTAGTTGGTATGGGACATGTCGACCTTCTGACTCTAATTAACGGCTGCTCCGGACTTGGATAAAGCATCTTAGTTCAAATGGTTTGGTTTCTATATATTGATTTTGATTCTATGTCTGGGCCGCATAGCGTATCAAGCAAGCTATTGCATTGTTTGCCGCGTCATTATCACATAAGCAAAAAATCGTTCCTAACAATACAAAACTACAAATACAATACAACACTCTCTATCAGGTATTTTACAGCGTGAATGGATTCAAAACTACTCGACGATCTAACCCCGTATTCTGCACCTTCAGTGATGGTCTTTCCCAAAGCCATTAACGGATTAAGCTTACGTGAATGGACGTAGTGATTCAAAACGTAGAAAGGGAAAAGACTACTTTTTTTATTGGCCCTGCCCAACGCAGTAGTAGTCGACGCGGAGGTCTGCCCGTCTTCACTATCGATCCTACCTTCCTCTTGCGGAATATGAGCATTAAGTAGAATACGCCTCCTTTCCAGTTTGATACTAGATTCACTTGCTCTTTCCTAGTAGAGTTTAATCAGTTCCTTGCTCTAGTTCGGTGCAGCTCTTCTTGTCATTCAATAAGTTATGGTATGTCTCTTATTCATTAATTCACGTATTGTACTCCTCTACCTCCTCCTTATGCGGTTCCTTCTCAACCGCTCTTTCTTTCCCTAAAATGGAATCGCCCTTCTTACTAGCCAATTTCATTCTTTAATTCAGCTCAGAGACCAAGGAGGTCACGCCACGTGCGCTCTGGCCGGTGGTCTTCTCTTGTTTAGGAAGCCGAGTGGATGACCCTTCAGAATGGAATAAGAACTCAATGTATGGCACTCGCGTATAAGGCTGCTGCTTGAAATGGAAAGGCACTCTTAACCTCATACGTTCTGTAACGAAGGCTTGCTATTTATAGCTCCTTTGTTATAGATATCCAGGTACGAAAGATAGCTATTCTTCGCATCTCGAGTATCAAAGTCTCAATAGAATCAGACCATTGGTCTTGTGGCAATCTCATTCTCTCTTGGGATTCGACACCTTTCTCACATGCCAAATCCCCTTCACAAAGAGAAATTGCTACCTCCTACGCATCTCTCCGATCCTTTCTAAAGATAGATCTTCTTCATGGCGTACTTGAATCATTATTAAGAAACTATAAACTCTTCTCTTTATTCTATTTTCTGCAACCATCAACTATGAAGATTCTTCGGCTGAGGCATGCGGATAGACCGGAGGAGTGAATCAGATTCTCTATCCCCAGACCACTCGATCCAAAGCAGAAGGATAGGAGCACCTTCAAATAGATCTTGCATAGCCTTGTCCTAAACCAGAGGATTATCGGCACCCAAGATCACTAAACCTTGTTATCAATTGAACTAGTAGACAGACGGCACATTTGTCCTGAGATCAGCCCGCCCGTGGAAATGATCCTCATCCTCCGTGGAAAGGGTACCTTATCGCAAGAGCAGCGGATTCATCGATCGACAGGTATGATTCTCTTAAGGCTCTTCAGTATGTCAAGCTAGATTCTTGAAGAAGCCCCGGATTCCTGGGCAGAGGGAGAGAGGGCCGGTCTCAAATGTCCAAGGTCATTGACTCCTCTGATAGGTGAGATGAAAGAGAATGTGCTAATCGAATCACAAAGATTCTCTGCATGGTCTTGCTCTCTTTCCGCTTGCCTTGTGCGGATTGCTTTTCCTAGCCATGGGCATAGGTCGAATATGATTCCGAAATGGCCGTCCAATTGATTCAATCCTCTTTCCCCATGCCAGTCAATACTGCCTTCTTCCTTGTATAGTAGGGCGGAGAGTCCAATCCTCTGGGCAAGCAGTCTCTGCCCGTGGATCGGTGCCGCTAGAAAGAAATGGAACTAGAAAGCGGATCTTCGAATCAATTCAGATCTTATTATAAACCTTTTCGCATACCACTTTGACTACCCTCGAGACATTTCAAAATCGAGGTGCAGCATTTGCTTTCATTTGAGTCGCTTTGAGAGTTCTGGTTGTCCTGAGCAGCCCTCAATCTGTAGCGGAACCCTTGGCTCGACTAAATATGGAAAGGGCTCTCGTCTAAGATGGACTTCACAGAGGATTGAAGGACAGAGGATAGTCTAAGATGGACGTCGGATAGTCTCTTATCCGAATGGCATTGCAAAAGAGAATAATAGTCGTGAATGGCGTTCAGCTGCAGTCGTTCATGGTTATCCGCTGCATTTAGCTGCACAATAGTGAATAGCCATTCACTCTTTGGTGTTTAGCTGCAAAACAAAATAGTGAATGTCGTTTAGCTGCGCCTACGAAACTACGAAAGATCGTCGGAATGAACTCTTTGGCTATCGACTGCAGTTGAAATACAGATAGTCATTCACTCTAATCTTCTTCGAATGTGTTTGGGTGAGGACTGGCCTTATCTACGACGGCTAATCGAGTCGGGAAAGGCACAAGCAGTTATTCCATGGGGCTGCCTCTGCTGCTTTCCTCTGCGCTGCATATTGTGAGGAGTGAGGCCTTTCATGATCGAGAGGTATGGCAAGGGCACTTGAAAGTCACATTAGCGGTGATGCGAAATTCGACCATTCTTTGACCCTAGGTCAGGCCATCCCTCTCCACGATCCAAGGATAAGATGATTGAAAGAAGGAGAGTTTACGAGAGGGTAGAAGGTATGGAGTGAGTCCGAGGATTGCGTTATCCTGAGTGTCAAAGCGACCCTTCTGTCATATGAAAAAGCTTTATGCTGACATTATCATCAGTCATGTGTGGGATAGTCCATCGGTTGTAGGTGGTCTTCTACCTGATCTGCAATCACTTGCGCGTACGGTGTCTCCTTATCCGAATCGCATCACTGCACTCAGGAATCAGAGTCTGGAATGCCGACCCAGCTATCCAGGGTTTTCGAGAGCGATGCTCATGTGCCTTACGCTGCCGCTTTCTAAGTGGTCAAGCCGGGCATCTGACACATCCCCGTTCGAGAAGGGGGTCTGATAGTGAGGACAAGAGCCTTCCCACCAGAGCGGATCTTATCCGAATTAGTAGCCAATCTGGAATAGAGCACTTCTGCACAACTTTAGCAGATTCCACGGAATGAGACTTCTTCGCTACTACACAAGAAAGACCATGGGGAAAGGGAAGGATATGCTTTACAGTCACTAAAGCATGTGGGAAGCGAATAATTCGTTAGCGGCTTCGTCTACATCGGTCCCCGGCTCTATCGCATCTTTGGCAATGAGGCGTCCAACACGAGGAAGTGAGAGAAGGAGCCAAAGGAGAGAACTGATGGAGGTGTGATGGGTGGTCGAAGTTCCGGATCGATATCGAGCGCTTGCCATGTGGATTTTCCGACAGCACTACGACGATCACCTATCCACATCCCGAATCTGAACCAAGACGGTCAGGCGAGCCCAGGTCGTGTAACACCCCTAGAAAGCCTAGATAAGAAAGTAAGGGTAATGAGAGTACGAATGTAGTGAAAAGAAGGTGTAGATATTCTAAGTTAAATATTAAGATGGGAAGGATTTAGATGATTAAAACTTTATGAAAGAAAATAAAGTTGAGAATATAAATCATCTATGCATGATTTATAATGTATGGAATTAATGTAGACAAAAGGAAGAAATATGAGATAATATATTCATGTGTGAAATATTTATGCATAATGCATAATATGGTAATATATGAATTATTATGTACAAAAGAAAATAAAATGTTAGAAGAGAGATTGAACTTTGGATCTCTTGTAAGGAACATTTATAGGATATCAAAGGGGATAGGAGAATTATTGATAAGGAGAGAAAGGACTAAGTAGTTAAGAATAAGAAAGGATTCTTTTTAATTAAAAGGAAAAGGAAGTAAAAAGAAGTAAAAATATACATAACCAAGTTTTGATCCTTGGTTCTCTTGTGGATGCATGCATATGTTAACCAAGTGTGATAGGAGAGGATATTGTAAGAGGAGAGATATGAATTTTAATTAAAGGAAAGAAAAGAGAGAAATTAAAGGAAAGAAAAGAGAGAACTCAAGAAGCATTTCTCTAGAATATTCTTATCATTAAAGAGGAGAAATAAATAAGGAGGATGAATCAAGTCAAGTTTTCCTCCCCTCATTTTAGTATAAATAGGCATGGAGGGGTGACTTCAACTTCATCCTCAACTCATTCTCCTCCTCTCCTCCATTGGTGCCGAGAACTCACTCTCTCCCTCTTTTCTTCTTCTTGTTGCCGAGCAACACAAGAGGAAGAAACCTCTTCTTCCTCCTCACTCTCTCCCTCTTTTCTTTCTTGTTGTTGCCGAGCAACACAAGAGGAAGAAGTCTCTTCTTCCTCCCCCTCTCCACCAAAAGACCTAGCTTCCTCCATTGGTGCCGAGCAAAGCAAGCAAGAAGAAGAAAGGTCCACAAGCAAGTTCTCGAACCTAGGAAACTTAAGCAAAGAAGGTAAGCTTCCCCTCACCTGTGGTACAAGGCTTTTATGTGATTTTCGGATTTATAAGGATTGGAAAACCTAGGAAAGAATTTAAGAAAATTCGGCTAAAGAAAAGGTATTCAAATCTAGGATGATTTAAACAAGACCTCATTTCATGATAAGATTTTCTATGCTATGTAGAAGGATTCTTTTCCATGATTTTATACTGATATGATGTATGATCAGAGGAGTATCTAACCCTAGGATTCAACCAAAAATATTTTAAAGAGGTTAGGAAGATTATTGTCTAACCAAACTAGTGCAAGGTTCCTTCTATGAAATGCTAAGGACCTTTCTATGGTTTTCTTGCTTGGAAATTAATTGGAACCAAAAGAAAACTCACTTGTATGCTTCGGACCAGAAAGGTTAAGGGTTAGAAAGACCTTCAAAAATTTAAATAAACATGCTCCTATGATAGGATATAAAGTTTCTTAAAGGGTGTTCACATTGCTAGAAACTCATGAACTCTTTTTAGGGTTTTTCGGCTATGATAAAAGGGATAGCTTAGATTAGCCTAAACAAAAATATTAATATGCTCAAGACCTCTGTGATATTATGATATGAAAGTTGATTAATGCTCTCATGTTTAATTGGAATGTAGAAAATTAGTTACATGATACAAGACATGTAAGATCACAAGAGTCCTAGCTTGTTTATGATCCAATTTTGTGTATGATGTTCTTAGTAACTTATGCCATGATATGTTATAGCATAGGAAATGCTATACATAATGAGAAGAAATAAAATTATGTTACGTAATATGCCATGATATGTCATAGCATAGGAAATTCTATACATAATGAGAAGAAATGAAATTATGTTACGTAACATGCCATGATATGTTATAGCATAGGAAATGCTATACATAATGAGAAGAAATGAAATTATGTTACGTAATATGCCATGATATGTTATAGCATAGGAAATGCTATACATAATGAGAAGAAATGAAATTATGTTACGTAACATGCCATGATATGTTATAGCATAGGAAATGCTATACATAATGAGAAGAAATGAAATTATGCTACGTAACATGCCATGATATGTTATAGCATAGGAAATGCTATACATAATGAGAAGAAATGAAATTATGTTACGTAACATGCCATGATATGTTATAGCATAGGAAATGCTATACATAATGAGAAGAAATGAAATTATGTTACGTAACATGCCATGATATGTTATAGCATAGGAAATGCTATACATAATGAGAAGAAATGAAATTATATTATGTAATATGCCATGATATGTTATAGCATAGGAAATGCTATACATAATGAAAAGAAATGAAAAAGGGAATGCATGAAAGATTGTTAGGGACATGATATGATAGTTATGCATGATAAGTTATTTTTGTATGGTTTGTACCAAGGGTGGGCTCCGTAAACGCCCCGGGGTCGATGGAGTAAGACTCGGGCCTCGTATGTATGCAGGGTCGATGGAGTAAGACTCGGGCCTCGTCAGTAATGGGCCTCTGAATGCCCTAGGTCGATGGAGTAAGACTCGGGCCTAGTATGTATGCATGGTAGGGTTCAAGACTTGCTACCTTGGACCTACCTATGAAGCGCGCGCATTATGTATGTGGTACAAACCGGGATCCCCTCTAATGATGATATTAATTTCAAGTACTTATAAGTATAAGTTTTCAAATTCATGATGCATTGCCTACATATGTGCTTGAATTATCTGATGATTAGATATAATGTCATGTGATATTATGATATGAATATGATACCCTTGTATGTCATATGCTTATGATACCTCGCATGATATTGATATGCAATGATATGAATTCGGTTTTAGTGAGTAGGAAAGGAACTTACTGAGCCATGAGTGCTCATAGCTTACTTTCCTTGTACCGCAGATATGGGGGACGGATATTCGGAACGACGGAGCAGCAGGAGGAGCAGATAGTGATGTGTGTGGTGGTGGCTCGGCAAGAACGATTCGGGCAAATTAATATTTTTAATTATATGATCAATATATGCACATTCGAACTAATCAGAATATGTGATATCATGCTTATTTAAGAAAAAGGAATGATTTAAAATTTTCCGCTGTTATAGTATAACTAAAGCATGTACGTAAGTAGTATAAGATCATAGCGCCGCCCTTGGGTAAGAAGGGTGGGCGTTACAGGTCGTGCGTACAAGCCGGGACCTCTTCTGTGAGGACGTGAATGCCATCCATCCATATGTGATGAAAATGTTTCCAATGCCCGCTGCTGTCCCGGTCTGGAGGTTGGAAAGCCTTGCATACATCGAATGCCCGTCACGCATCACCCGCCCATTCATTCTTGCCCAGAGGGTTGACTACTCTTTCCTACCGAAAATTGGATTACGGTATACTATAGTGAGGAGTGAAAATAGGCCAGTGATCCGGGATACATCATTAAACCACTCAGGAGGTCTCAGTACGAGTTCGTGGGCATCATTTCCAAGAGCAGACAAGAGGCGAGGAATGAATTATGAATTCACAATATGGACGGTCACCCCGATCAATCTGCGAGGTATGCAATGAAGCTGATTTGATTGGTTTGATAGAGAAAGGATCACTATTATCTGGCGAACTACTTAAGCAAGAGACATAGAGTTAGTGACGGTTTGACTGCCGTTCAGATCTCAGCGGCGGCATGCGCTCGAATCCACATCCTTTCCTGTCTCGATTCGGACACCGACTCAGTAGCCTGCTTCCTGATGAGCTAGTGTCACCGACTGAGATTGGCAAGTGAAGTTCGCCGAGGAATGAGCGTCAAAAAGTTGCTAGTGATAAGCATATCGTCAAGTACAATGGAGGAGCGAAAAGGTTCGTTACATCATAGTCGTTCGAAAAGGTATGCGACCGTTCGTTAACCAAAGTGATCGTCAAGTCTCAACCGTAAGGAAGAGACTCGGGAAAAGACCTTTCATAAGCAGTTAATTATTTAAGTGAGCAGTCCGATCTTTCTTAATGAATCTCCGTAGCGGTAATTTAGTAGTTAAGCTAACCCCAATACTGCTGATGGGTTTTTAGGCTCACTCGAACCTCTATTCTCTCCTTATGAATCTATAGCAGTTGTAGGGCTCAGCCGGGCCCCATTGCCTCACATCATGTGAGCGAGAAAACCACCATAGCAAAACAGCACGGAAAGGGCCAAAGAGAAGAGCCTGGAACGAGAAGTTGTACATCAAGTGCCTTTGATCGCCGGCTTGAGCATGAAAAACAACACAATCAAAGCCTGCTTCTATATGGCTTTGAAGATACTTGAATGTTGTCGAAAAGGGCGAAAGGGGCCAATAGTCAATATATTTTAGGAGCTGACCAAGAGGGGCAGTAGTTGAAGGGGGCGGAGGCCCCGGGGAAAGGGGTAGATGGGAGGGCCACGAGAGCCAGGTAGGCCAGGATGGCTGGGATGACTATATTGTGGGGTCGTGAGAGCCAAGTGCCCGGTGAGGGCAAGGGAAGATGCACGTCCCAACGATTCAAACCAGCCAAGAGAAGATGCACGATTCAAACCGACCCACTACAGAGACATCCACCGAATCAAAGCAACCAACTTAGCGTAATAAGATGGAAGATCATTCACTGGATTGAAAGAAGAGAGAGGGGGCTCAGAAACCCGAATGATAGGTGAGAAGTGTAACACCCCTAGGGTACTTAGCAAGATTTTAGATATTTTTATCATGAATAAAAATAAGTCTTATGTGTAAATTTGCGAAAATAATAAAAATAGAACCAAAAAGAGATGACCAAGGTTTGAACCTTGGATCTCTTACTAGATACATGTATGTGTTAACCAATAGACCAAGAGAAGTTATTGTTAGAAAGAGAAGTGACAATATAGTTAAGAGTAAGAAAAGAGCTTCTTTCATTTAGAAGGAGAAGTCAGAGTAGCCTTCTTCCTCTCAAAAGAAAAGAGGATTCTTGCTTCCTCTTTTTCATTAAGAAGAAGTAAAAGAAAGGAGAAGGAAAAGTGCATTTTCCCTTCCTCCTCTCATGATGAATAAAAGGGGAAATTAAAGAAGAAAATTCACTTTCTTCTCTTCCTCCTCCCTCCTTCTCTTCACCGTGACCAAGCCTCCTCCTCACCTCTCTTTGCCGAAACCCAAAAACAAAGAGGACTCCTCTCTAGGAAGGCTCCACAAGCAAGACTTTCTCCTTAAGTAAATCAAACAAGGATGTAAGTATTCCCTCACCTGTGGTACAAGTCGCTTATGATATTTTCAAAAGGTTAGAACACTTAAAATTAACATAAAAGAGAAGAACCCATGCTCATGGATCTTATTATGTTATGATATGAACTTAGTTAAAGATTTATGTTAGATATTGTTTAAGCTTGATCTTCTTCATGTTTATATGTTGCTTAGAAGTTTATTTCTTGTTTCTTGATATGAGTTTTAGGGTTCATGAAGCTCAAAACCTAATTTAGTATGCTCATAGACTTCTTTATGATATGTTATGAAATTAGCTAGGTACTCATGTTTATATGTTGCTTAGAAGTTTATTTCTTGTTTGTATGAAATTTCGGCCATGATGGAGTTTTAGGGTTCATGAAGCTCAAAACCTAATTTAGTATGCTCATAGACTTCTTTATGATATGTTATGAAATTAGCTAGGTACTCATGTTTATATGTTGCTTAGAAGTTTATTTCTTGTTTGTATGAAGTTTCGGCCATGATGGAGTTTTAGGGTTCATGAAGCTCAAAACCTAATTTAGTATGCTCATAGACTTCTTTATGATATGTTATGAAATTAGCTAGGTACTCATGTTTATATGTTGCTTAGAAGTTTATTTCTTGTTTGTATGAAGTTTCGGCCATGATGGAGTTTTAGGGTTCATGAAGCTCAAAACCTAATTTAGTATGCTCATAGACTTCTTTATGATATGTTATGAAATTAGCTAGGTACTCATGTTTATATGTTGCTTAGAAGTTTATTTCTTGTTTGTATGAAGTTTCGGCCATGATGGAGTTTTAGGGTTCATGAAGCTCAAAACCTAATTTAGTATGCTCATAGACTTCTTTATGATATGTTATGAAATTGGCTAGGTATTCATGTTTGTATGTAGCTTAGAAGTTTATTTTCCTTTCCTTGTAGATTCGGCCAGGATGGATTTTTAGAGTTTCATGAAGTTGAAAACCTAATTTAGCATGCTCATAGACTTCTTTATGATATGATAGGAACTTGACTAAGTATTCATGTTGATATGTTACTTGGAATTTATTTTCTTCTCCTTGTCATGTTTCGGCCATGGTAGATTCTAGGGCTTCAAGAAGCTTAGAAACTAATCCAACATGTTTATAGACTCCCTTATGATATGATAAGCACTTGACTAAGTATTCATGTTGATATATTGCTTGGAATATATTTTTCCTCCCCTTGAAGTTTCGGCCATGATGAATTTAGGGTTTCAAGGAGCTCAAAACCTAATCTAACATGCTTATAGACTCCCTTATGATATGATATGAACTTGGCTAGATGTTTATTTTGTATGTTGCTGAAAAAGAATTTATTTCCTTTATGGTAAAGGTTCAGCTATGATTATGTTCTAGGGTTCAAGTGTAAAGCCTAGCATGCACATGAATTTTCTCATGATATGATATGAATATAACTCAATATTTATGCTTGTATGTTGTTAGAAGTCATTTCCCTTTTCATGAACTTTCGGCCATGACTATAATCTAGGGTTCAAGAAAGTTTAAATTTAAACTTAGCAAGCTCATGAATTTCCCTTATGATATGATATGAAGGTAGCTTGATATTTTTATGCTTATGTAGAACTTAGTTTCATGCTCTTAAAGATTCGGCCACAACTAAGTTAAAAGGCCTAGGAAGCTTAGTACCTACTACCTATGCTCATGATATTCTTTATAGTTTATTACATGAAATTGATTTAAGGTTCACATGCTTATATGTTGTTGTAACCTAAAACTAAGCATGGTGACTTTCGGCCACCATATGAAATTAGGGTTAGAAACCCAATTATGACTTTGCTAGGTGTCTCACATACTAGGATATGAATTAGGAGATGCTAATAAATGTTTTCCATGTATGATTATGGTTGCCTATGATGCTTTATATGCTTATTTAAGGATGCTCAGGAACTATGCATGATGATGACTCTTATGATGTGTTTTATGCTTAAGTATGCATTCTTTATGATAAGACAAGTAACATGTCTATTTATGTATGTTTATGAACTATGCATGAAATGAGTCTTATGATGACTATGTACCCAAGCATGTATGATTTCAAATATGTAGCATACTCATTTACGTAAGCTTATGAACCAAGCATGATAATGATTTTATATGATGGCTATGTGCCCAAGAATGTATGCCTTATGATATGATAAGAAAATGGCTGAGAGTTGCTTCCCTTAAGTTGGGATTAAGAGCACTCTTCATGTTAAGACAAGAGCTTGACATTTATGATGATATGATATGACAGTTATGATGATATGATATGCATGACATGTATTTTACTTTGTATGGCTTGTACCAAGGGTGGGCTCCATAAGCGCCCCTAGGCCGACGGACTATGAACGGGTCTAGTAAAAAGGGATGGGCTCCTTAGCACGCCCCTAGGCCGACGGATTATGAACGGGTCTAGATCCCTAGTAGGTTCGGGGCTAGCTACCCTATTCTAGGGATTGCGCGCATTTATGTATGTATGTGGTACAAGCCGGGCCCTCATGATGATGATATTATGTTTAAGTATTAAAAGATATGTTTAAAGACATCTTGCACTGGACATGACATATGTTTTAAAAAGACATTTTGCATAATGCACCCATTCATAGTATGACATGTTTTATGAATTTTATGACATGATGTTATGCCATACTCGTATGACTTATAGGATATGATGTTATGAGATGTTTTGTTTATGTTTCATATGACCTGATGATATGTTATGCTCCTTATGATTCACATCACATGATCCTTTATTTATGATATGTTAGAATCATGGTTTATAATGATATGATATGATAAGAAGCTATGTTCACATAACATGATATAATGATAGATGATTATGTCTTCATTGATTATATGTTTATATGAGTATGCTTTGAGATACGGTTTTTGTGAGTAGGAAAGGATCTTACTGAGCCTGTGTGCTCATAGCTTACTTTCCTTGTACCACAGATAAAGACAAGGGATGGATGACCTAGGGAGCTGCAGGAGAGGCAAGGAGGTGTGTGTGGCAGTGGCTCGACTAAAACAAATAAAGATATGTTATTTTTTTTGTTATGTCTGACATGAACCAATTGTATTTATGATACATTCCAGTATAACTTCATGACATTTCCGCTGCTTTATGTTATTAGAAAGAAATCTTAAATATGCATGTATCCTGGAATAGTTAAGTAAGTAAGTAGACCCGTCCCTTTTAGTAGCAGGGAGGGCGGGCATTACAGTTTGGTATCAGAGCCAGGTCAGTCTTTCCACTGCACACACATCGAGTCCCTTTCTGCCGCTCCAAGTAAAAATTTCTATGCTTAGTATATTTTTTTTATGATGCTTATGCTTAGTTTACTTTTTCTTTTATTTATAATGCTTTAGTAGTATGCATGCTTACTTTATTCTTTTAAGTCACAGTTTTAGTTTAGGTTGCATGATGGTAGGTTAGGGATGATAACACAACAAACTTACAAATAATTAGAAATGATGATACCCTTTCGTTAGTTTGGTTAGAAACAATAATAACTTACACTAGCTATATTGTCATTAATGAAGATAAGGATGGCTAGAAGACGTAATACCAGAGCAGAGGAGACAGCACCTCCACCTGATCTGATGCATGTTGTTACCGAGCTCCAGCGTCAGGTTACGGAACAGCAGCAGATGATCACTGCTCTGCTGAATCAACAGGGGAATCCTGCCACCCCGCCAGGACACCAGAACGTAGTACCAGTAATACCTACAGTTGTACCGGTACCACCGGCACCTGCACCACCGGTAGGGCCAGCTCCAATGGTTCGTCAGGAGGCTTATCTGATTCAGTGGCAGAGACTGAAACCGGAAGCTTTCTCCGGTAACTGTGAACCATGGGACGCACAGGCCTGGTTCAAGACTGTGGAGAGCATAGTGGAGTTACTGGATTGGCCTGAACAAGAAAAAGTCAAATGCGCATCATTCAAGCTGTTAAGAAATTCAACCGCCTAGCACGTATGTGCCAAGAGTTGGTCAGCACGGAGAGAGAAAGGGTCAGACTTATGCTGAAGATGCTCAGACCTGAGATAGCCCTGAACGTGGCCGGCGGAGTTAATAGACCGCAGACCGCCGAAGAATTAATCAGCAGTGCTCTAATCACGGAACACTACCAAAAGGCGATGAATGAGGGCAAGAATCAAACTCAGTCAGGAGGACAGAAATCACAAAGTACCTGAACCAGCTGGAAAGGAAATCACAGTGGCAAGAGGAAGCAAGGGAATGATTCCAAGAGTGGTCCAGCAAGCAAGCAACTCATGTTTCCTCAGTGTACCACTTGCGGGAAGAAGCACCCGGGGATATGCCGTATAGGTACAAACAGATGCTACAACTGTGGAATGGAAGGACATATGGCTCGGAACTGCCCTACTCAGATCCAGACACCTACCCCTCCGCAGGTTCAGAATAGAGGTGCACCCCCACAGCTACACCTGATGCAAGCTGCGATAGAAGGCCTGCAGATAAGCCAAGGGAGACTGGAAGCCCCGCCAGTAACGACGAATACCAGAATTTTCTCCGTCACCAAGGAGGATGCGGCCAATGCTTCTACGGTCGTCACAGGTCAGATAATCATTTTCAATCAGTATGCTACTGTACTATTCGACACTGGGGCAACACACTCGTTTATTTCTACACCTTTCACGGGAAAGATAGACGTACCACCCCAGACTTTGGATAGCAAATTTTTAACGACGTTACCTTCGGGAGATGTGATGTCATCCACCCATATACTGCGAGCCGCACCCGTCAGAATCGCAGACAGAGAAATCTACTGTAATCTGATAGTGCTTGACATGCGGGATTATGATATTATACTGGGCATGGACTTCCTGAGTAAATACGAAGCTTCAATAGAGTGCCGAAAAAGAAAAGTAATTTTCCGGCCTGAAGCAGAACCGACCTTCGAATTTATTGGGGGAAACCAAGGAAGAAGTTAAAAAGTTTTTATCAACTCTAAAGGCACAGAAGATGTTAGACAGTGGATGCACTGGGTTTCTAGCTCATGTGGTTGATACAAATCAGGCAGGGAAACTGAAGCCGGAAGATGTCAAAGTCGTACGCAACTACCCAGAGGTATTTCCTGATGAACTACCAGGGTTAGCACCTGACCGAGAAATCGAGTTTGAGATCGAATTGATTCCTGGTACAAAGCCAATCTCTAAAGCACCTTACCGTATGGCGCCGGCTGAATTGGAGGAACTTCAAAAATAGCTACGGGAGTTACTCGACAAGGGACTTATCCGCCCTAGTCACTCACCATGGGGAGCTCCGGTACTGTTTGTTAAAAAGAAAGATGGGTCTATGCGAATGTGCATAGATTATCGAGCGCTAAATAAAGTTACAATCAAGAACAGATATCCTTTACCACGGATTGACGATCTGTTCGACCAGTTGAAGGGGGTCACTGTTTTCTCTAAGATTGACTTGAGATCTGGCTATCATCAAGTAAAGGTGAAACAAGATGATATACCGAAAACGGCTTTCCGGACAAGATACGGACATTATGAGTTCGTAGTAATGCCCTTCGGAGTGACAAATGCTCCTGCTCTATTCATGGACCTGATGAACCGGGTGTTCTCAATATATCTTGACAAATTTGTGATTGTCTTTATCGATGATATTCTCATTTATTCGAGAACCCAGGAAGAGCATGCCAAACATCTGGAAATAGTATTACAAATTCTTCGGGAAAAGCAATTGTATGCAAAATTCTCCAAATGCGAATTTTGGCTTGACCAAGTATCGTTTCTGGGTCATGTTATCTCTAGGGATGGAGTAATGGTAAACCCAATCAAGATCGAAGCCGTCAGTAACTGGAATAGGCCAAGGAATGCCAGCGAAATCAGGAGTTTCCTCGGACTAGCAGGTCATTACCGGAAGTTTGTCGAGGGTTTCTCCAGAATCGCAGCACCGATGACAGCCCTCACTCGGAAGAATAAGAAGTACGAATGGACAGATGACTGCGAGAAGAGTTTCACAGAACTGAAAAGAAGACTGACCAGTGCTTCAATTCTTACTCTTCCGGAAGGCAACTAAGGATTTGATATGTATAGCGACGCTTCTAAATCAGGACTCGGAGCTGTACTTATGCTAAATGGCAAAGTCATTGCCTATGCCTCCAGGCAACTCAAGGAACACGAGAAAAATTATCCCACACACGATTTAGAACTAGCAGCCGTGGTCTTTGCTCTTAAGATATGGAGACATTATCTATATGGAGCACAGTGTAAGATTTATACAGATCACCAAAGTCTGAAATATTTCTTCACACAAAAGGACCTGAACATGAGACAAAGAAGTTGACTTGAGCTAGTCAAGGACTATGACTGCGAGATCTTTTATCATCCGGGAAAAGCAAACAAAGTGGCTGATGCACTCAGCCGGAAGTCGTAGACCACAGTAGCACCCGGAACTATTTTAAGTTCGAGGACGAACTTTTATGAGGTATGGGGGACTGTAACACCCCTAGCGTACTTAGCAAGATTTTAGATATTTTTATCATGAATAAAAATAAGTCTTATGTGTAAATTTGCCAAAATAATAAAAATAGAACCAAAAAGAGATGACCAAGGTTTGAACCTTGGATCTCTTACTAGATACATGTATGTGTTAACCAATAGACCAAGAGAAGTAATTATTAGAAAGAGAAGTGACAACATAGTTAAGAGTAAGAAAAGAGCTTCTTTCATTTAGAAGGAGAACTTAGAGGAGCCTTCTTCCTCACAAAAGAAAAGAGGATTCTTGCTTCCTCTTTTTCATTAAGAAGAAGTAAAAGAAAGGAGAAGGAAAAGTGCATTTTCCCTTCCTCCTCTCATGATGAATAAAAGGGGAAATTAAAGAAGAAAATTCACTTTCTTCTCTTCCTCCTCCCTCCTTCTCTTCACCGTGACCAAGCCTCCTCCTCACCTCTCTTTGCCGAAACCCAAAAACAAAGAGGACTCCTCTCTAGGAAGGCTCCACAAGCAAGATTTTCTCCTTAAGTAAATCAAACAAGGATGTAAGTATTCCCTCACCTGTGGTACAAGTCGCTTATGATATTTTCGAAAGGTTAGAACACTTAAAAATAAACATAAAAGAGAAGAACCCATGCTCATGGATCTTATTATGTTATGATATGAACTTAGTTAAAGATTTATGTTAGATATTGTTTAAGCTTGATCTTCTTCATGTTTATATGTTGCTTAGAAGTTTATTTCTTGTTTCTTGATATGTTTCGGCCATGATGGAGTTTTAGGGTTCATGAAGCTCAAAACCTAATTTAGTATGCTCATAGACTTCTTTATGATATGTTATGAAATTAGCTAGGTACTCATGTTTATATGTTGCTTAGAAGTTTATTTCTTGTTTGTATGAAGTTTCGGCCATGATGGAGTTTTAGGGTTCATGAAGCTCAAAACCTAATTTAGTATGCTCATAGACTTCTTTATGATATGTTATGAAATTAGCTAGGTACTCATGTTTATATGTTGCTTAGAAGTTTATTTCTTGTTTGTATGAAGTTTCGGCCATGATGGAGTTTTAGGGTTCATGAAGCTCAAAACCTAATTTAGTATGCTCATAGACTTCTTTATGATATGTTATGAAATTGGCTATATTCATGTTTGTATGTAGCTTAGAAGTTTATTTTCCTTTCCTTGTAGATTCGGCCAGGATGGATTTTTAGAGTTTCATGAAGTTGAAAACCTAATTTAGCATGCTCATAGACTTCTTTATGATATGATAGGAACTTGACTAAGTATTCATGTTGATATGTTACTTGGAATTTATTTTCTTCTCCTTGTCATGTTTCGGCCATGGTAGATTCTAGGGCTTCAAGAAGCTTAGAAACTAATCCAACATGTTTATAGACTCCCTTATGATATGATAAGCACTTGACTAAGTATTCATGTTGATATATTGCTTGGAATATATTTTTCCTCCCCTTGAAGTTTCGGCCATGATGAATTTAGGGTTTCAAGGAGCTCAAAACCTAATCTAACATGCTTATAAACTCCCTTATGATATGATATGAACTTGGCTAGATGTTTATGTTGTATGTTGCTGAAAAAGAATTTATTTCCTTTATGGTAAAGGTTCGGCTATGATTATGTTCTAGGGTTCAAGTGTAAAGCCTAGCATGCACATGAATTTTCTCATGATATGATATGAATGTAACTCAATATTTATGCTTGTATGTTGTTAGAAGTCATTTCCCTTTTCATGAACTTTCGGCCATGACTATAATCTAGGGTTCAAGAAAGTTTAAATTTAAACTTAGCAAGCTCATGAATTTCCCTTATGATATGATATGAAGGTAGCTTGGTATTTTTATGCCTATGTAGAACTTAATTTCATGCTCTTAAAGATTCGGCCACAACTAAGTTAAAAGGCCTAGGAAGCTTAGAACCTACTACCTATATTCTTTATAGTTTATTACATGAAATTGATTTAAGGTTCACATGCTTATATGTTGTTGTAACCTAAAACTAAGCATGGTGACTTTCGGCCACCATATGAAATTAGGGTTAGAAACCCAATTATGACTTTGCTAGGTGTCTCACATACTAGGATATGAATTTGGAGATGCTAGTAAATGTTTTCCATGTATGATTATGGTTGCCTATGATGCTTTATATGCTTATTTAAGGATGCTCAGGAACTATGCATGATGATGACTCTTATGATGTGTTTTATGCTTAAGTATGCATGCTTTATGATAAGACAAGTAACATGTCTATTTATGTATGTTTATGAACTATGCATGAAATGAGTCTTATGATGACTATGTACCCAAGTATGTATGATTTCAAATATGTAGCATGCTCATTTACGTAAGCTTATGAACCAAGCATGATAATGATTTTATATGATGGCTATGTGCCCAAGAATGTATGCCTTATGATATGATAAGAAAATGGCTGAGAGTTGCTTCCCTTAAGTTGGGATTAAGAGCACTCTTCATGCTAAGACAAGAGCATGACATTTATGATGATATGATATGACAGTTATGATGATATGATATGCATGACATGTATTTTACTTTGTATAGCTTGTACCAAGGGTGGGCTCCATAAGCGCCCCTAGGCCGACGGACTATGAACGGGTCTAGTAAAAAGGGATGGGCTCCTTAGTACGCCCCTAGGCCGACGGACTATGAACGGGTCTAGATCCCTAGTAGGTTCGGGGCTAGCTACCCTGTCCTAGGGATTGCGCGCATTTATGTATGTATGTGGTACAAGCCGGACCCTCATGATTATGATATTATGTTTAAGTATTAGAAGATATGTTTTGTCACGCCCAGAGGAGTCCCTGTCCGAAGAAATTTCGGCAGCACCTCCCCTGTACGGGTGACAATCTGCAGCATTTCTACAGGCATAATATACATCAGCCACAAGCGGCTGGAATATACACACAACCACACAGTTATATATATATCATCAGCCCACACGGCTGGAACAAAACCAAGTAAAATGGAAAACGACATAAACCCAATACGAATCAAAGCACAAATACTGCTAGCCGGCTAGGCTTACACAACCAACAACCAATACAAAATACCACATAACAACACCAACACTCCAAAAACAAAACCGGAGTACAGAGCTAAACAAAGTGATACATAAACAAACAAAACATACGTGAAACCGATAAGTCTTCTGATGTGACGTGGGGACCAGCAGACAGGATACTCCAAGCGACATCATAACAACCTGGTACCTGAAAAATACAGAGTCCACGGGGGTGAGTTCAACAACTCAGCAGATACCTAGTTGACATGTATAGTAAACTATATCAAATAGTAATAACTATGGAGTACAGTCTCCTGAACAAAAGAAGGTAATGCATAATAGAAAAGGCTGAAGAGTACTGTACTCACCAGGGCCACCTATTAGAATAATCAGGTCGTCAGATCGGAAGTGTCATAAATCCTGTATGCATGTCAAACATATGCATCCATCCAAATGCAGCATATAAGTGCAGCAAACACAAGCAGTAAATGCATAAATGCGTATGATGCCAATAATGCATCCTGGTCACCCCTAACGCCAGTCAGTCGTCTCACACACAATAGTGAGGCCGAGTAGGTAGGGCTGTGACAACCGTGCACTCTACCATCACTACACCTGATGAGTGAGTGAGTGGACGGGATGCTGTCGGAGTACTCCTGTCCTTTGACCCCAAATCATAAATGGGAGAGCTCAATGCTCTCATCTCCCGGTACACGATGACGGGGAGGTATCTCTGCCGGCTACCACGCTGAGTCAGACCACCAAGCGAGTCCGCGCTGCTACACTAAATACCAGCGGAGCCAAACAGAGCAGAACTGTCTGCCGGCTACCACGCTGAGTCCTCAGACCAACGGAGCCAAACAGCAGAACCGCCACACACCTGTCTGATATACCACTAATCCATGAGTGGTGGTGTGTGCAGTATATGTAACTGGCGATGTGCTCTACCATAGTAGAGCCGACAATCGCGCAGCATGCAATCATGATGCATGACACTAAGCATAGCAATAAATTGATCAGCATAACCATATCCATATGTATAACATGAGTATCGTAGTATCGATGGTCAAATACGAAGAACTAAAGTACACAGGTCAGATAGGATATCAAAAAACTTAAGTCCTGAACATAACAAGTGTAAAATACCGGAAAATAGGCGAATATTAATAAGGGATTTTTCTGGAATTTTTGGAAATTTTTCAGGAATTTTTCGGAGCTCGTACGAACGAGTTAACGGGGATGAAAACGGGGCCCGGAAAAAAAAAATTTGTTTAGGCTACCTTATTTAAGCGAGAAGAAGATTATATTTATATAATCTTTTTACTTTTATTTTCTTATTCCTTTTTATTTACATTTGTCGTCGTTTTTCTTCTTTGCCGAGCCGTGCCCGCGCGCCCTCTTTTCTCCCCGACGCCGCCGATCTCGTCCGAGCCCTAACCGCCGGGCCGGCGGTTTTCCTCCTCTCCTCGTACTTCATCCTCCCTTCCACTTCTTCTTCTTCTCCCTCCGGTGACGCCGCACGAGCACAATCGAACCGGACTATCTCCTTGCCCTAATCTGCCGCCGGCTGAGTTCCTGCTACCTTTTTCCTGGGTTCTTCTGTGCCCTAGCTTCTGCCGCCGACGACGAGAGCCACTGCCGAGTCCTTCCCTGTGCCCTAGCCGACACTTGCTCCCGAGCCACTTCGACCACCCCGACTGTTGACCGAGCAGCACCGCTGTAAATCCTTTCCGGCACCTCTATCCTTCCGAGCAGTGCAGAGCTTGGATGTTCTTCTCTGTTATTGATCAATCCTTCTTTGTGGTGGATCAACAAGCACAACTATGAGTTAGGTAAGGATTTTTGTTAAGGTCAACAGTGATATGGATTTAGGTATACTACTATAAGGTTTTCTACTAAGTTGGATTTGGAATTTGTTTTCCAATTGGCAGCGAACGGTCTGAAGTTGCTGGATTCCGGTCTTTCCGTTGTGAATCGGATCAGTTGCCATCACAGACGACTGAAGGAGAGTTAGAGGTAAGGATTATGGTTTTGATATTTGTGGTAGATTATTGCTAGTTGAGTTAGTAATAATTAATAATTTAGGTTCGGAAGTTATGTAATGGTGTAATTGGGGTTAATGAAACTAACCATAACTGGTCAGTGGGTTAGGAATTTGTTTAGCTATTTGTTTATAATTAAATTAGCTAAACTGTGTGATTTAACACAGGACTTTGATTCGAGACGAGCATCTCGGAGTCAGACTGGACCATTTCTTATTGGAGGCGGGTACTTTGACTTATGTCTTTTGATATACATAATAAAGTGTTTAACATATAGCAAGAATTGTGTTTTCCATTTTATTCGGTTGGTCACTACATGATCTGTTACATGTTGTTTGTTTATTTATTTTGCACTGCATGTTATTATTTATCTGACCATACATGCTTTCGGTAGTGACCCAACCATGTGATACATCATGTTCTGGACCTAGGGTTTTATATGATACCCTATCTGTTTGTGTACCTTCCATTTGATACATTGACTTGTGGTACACCTTGTATTTATGTATGGATCTTGCTATGCTATTCATGAGATTGCCATGCTTAGTGTCATGCATCATGTTTGCATGTTGTGCGATTGTCGGCTCCACTATGGTTGAGCCCATCGCCAGTTACATGTACTGCACACACCACCACCACCCATGGGTTAGTGGTATATCGACAGTGTGTGGATCCTCTCCGTTGGTCGAGGACTCGGTGGTAGCGGCGATCGGTTCGCTCTGTTTGGCTCGGCGGCATTTAGTGTAGCGTAGTGGCCGGAGATGGTGGACTTTGTTTGGCTCCGTTGGTCGGATGACTCAGCGTGGTAGCCGTCAGAGATATCCTCCCGTCATTGTGTCGGGAGATGAGAGCATTGAGCTCCCCATTTATGAGTTGGGGCGGGGGCGGAGTACTCAAGACATTCCGTCCACTCGATGTCGGGAAGCGATGATGTCCGAGTGCTGCAGTCACCATATGCATTTATTGCATTTTATTGTTTGTGATTGTTGCACTTATATGCTGCATTTGTATGGATGCATTTGATTGACATGCATACAGGATTATGATTTTCTCCGGTCTGACGACCTGTTACCTTTGTACCTTGATTACGGTTAGTAAAGTTATCTCCTGATTTCATTTCAGTTGCATTTATTCCTTCTCGTATTCAGGAGACTGTACGCATGATTAGTGTTATCTGTTATTTGTTTTATTATGTATATCAGTTGTACCTGCTGAGTGTTGGACTCACCCTGCCTCCATTGTTGATATTTTCAGGTTGAGGCTGTCCGGAGCAGTTCCAGTCGCTGGCCCCCCATCTGCACGTGGAGCTAGTTCTCTACTAGATCATTATTTGTTTTATTTTGGCCTTTTTCTTTATCAGACTTTGATTTAGTATTGTCTTTGGATTTTTCCTATGGATATTGTATGGAGTGATACCTTTTGATGGATTTTTGATATGATATTGGATTTCATTCTACTACGTGCCTGCCTGGACGGCAGAAGAGGTGAGTTCGTTGGATTTGAGCTTTACGAGTGTAGTGGAGTAGGGTGGATTTTGAGTCAGAGTCCTATTGTTATGGATATCTTTATTAACTGCGTGGTGTTTGTCTTTATTTTTTTGTTATCATTCCAGCCGCCTGTGGCTGATGTATATGTGATATGTAGAAAGTTTCATATTGTCCGCCGTACAGGGGAGATGCTGCCGAAATTTATTCGGACAGAGACTCCTCTGGGGCGTGACAATTTAGTGGTATCAGAGCAGGTATACGATACTTGTTATACGATCTTTGTTTTCGTATTATGAATACTTTGAATAATCTGATATCAGTTTATTGGGTATCAGCGCGCCAAAGTTTGGCGATATTTATTTGATTCCCGTGTGTTGGATTTTTGGGATTTATCTGATACCAATTTATTGGTATCAGAGCAGGGTGTGATACCTGTTTTTAGTATTTTGGACATTTTTATACTAGCCCTAGTTGCGAGACATATTGGTCTAGGCAGTTATTTTGGGTTGCACGGTTTTTTCCGTTTCGATTATGTTATGGACTTCCGTTTTGGATTTATATGGATTTTCGGTGTTTGTTCTTTCTCGTACGGAATTCCGAGGTCATTTTGGGGACTGGACAGCGACGGAACATCTCCAGACAGCAATTAGGTACTATGTCATTTTGGTAATTGTTTATACCTGTAGTAATATCTGTTATATAATTTAACAGATATGAGGCGATCTACACGTATTGCTGCGAGACGTGGTGCTGGACGACCACGTTCGAGGACCGCGGGATCTCTGGATACGCCAGAGATGCCTTCTGTTGATGAGCTTGTCAGTCAGGGACAGACACAGCCTACTGTGGGTGCGTCGGGCTCTCAGACCCCGATGGCTCCTTTAGGGGTACTTAGGAACTCCTATGCTCCTATGATTTAAGATCAAACCGCTGATTAAATATTTGTATTGTACTATCGTAGAAATGGTCCCAGCGTTACATTGATCTACATATTTTCTAACCATTTCACCACTTAAAAACTAGTATAAAGGTTTAGAAGCAAGGATGAGTAACCTTTCCTGAACTGATCGTGTTGCCGTAAACTGGGAATTTTCCCAGTAAGTTTTGGGGTAAGGTTTAGGCACTGAACTTGGATGCGGCACCAAACTATATGAAGCCTTTGGTAAATATTTGAAATGTTGTCTGATGTGGTCACAATTGCATACTTACTTGGAGGTTGAGGCCTTCCTCCAAGTTGTCTTCTGCTTGATATGAAGTCATTGCAGAGACCGCACTAGCAGATTCTTAGTGGCAATTCCTAGCTGGACGTTTAATTTTATAATCTTTGGACTGTAATTAATACTTGGATACCATTGATACCCTTATTGGTCATAAAGAGATATGTAGTCTATATTGGAATTAGCTACATTGTTAGTAAGATATGGTGTGATGCTTTATAGAAGTAAGAATGACCTCAATTAGACCATCGCAGTTATAATTACATATCATATGCATATTGTGTTAATACTATGTAGTTATAAAGATTTCCAGTAGTTATGCAAATGGATTTGGTGGGGTTCTTGTAGAGGTTGTTATATGATAGCTAAGTAGGAACACATGATAGATAATGGAGTCACTGTGAGGAAGTGAGTAAGAAACTTCTGAGCTATCCCGTGTATTAAATAGATATCTCTAAACTTCTGACACAATGAACATATAAGCTATACATCAAACCGCTTCCCATTTCCTTTGTGCAGATTAAATGAATGCAACATGAATGCATTTCCAACAACGTACAAAATCTTGGAATAGTAGACAAGTGTTACTTTGTTAGTCTAAAGGTTGCTGATCAAATATGTTCAGTAGCAAAAGAGTTAGGAAATCCTTCACTTGATGATACCTAATGTATCCGGACTTTGTTTGACAACTGGTTCCATGCTATTAAGGCGGTGTGGCCTAGTTAATATTTTCTGTATTTATTTTGATACAGAAGTCTCTTTCTCACTATGAAGACAATCAAGCCCTGCAATATTTCCATGAGAAATTTACATGGTCCTTTGCAAGGATACAAATGTCATGTTGGGAACTCATGCATTATCACAGTTGCAAGAGAAAAAAATTATATCGGATGGTTTATTATGCAATACTGCTCGCTTCATTGAAGGATGTACCTTTTGATATATATGCCAGTTAGATGTTGGTCTTTTTGTTTGGATACATCTGAATTGGAAACATTGTGTAGTGCAATTTAATTTGTGCTGTTTGAATTCCATGAAAATGTTTCTAATTAATATGTATTGGCACCAATATTTAATTCACTGAGCATGGTAGGCTAGAGAATAACCTATTAGCTCAATTGGTTGGAGCGTCGTGCATTTATGAGGGATATTGATAGATTACCCACTTTCGGACCCCAACGATTGACCGTCTCCCTACCGTCCGGTGATTCATTGGACGTCACCCAGGAGGTCAGAGGTTGCCCGTTAGATTTTGGCAACCTAATACTTACAGTGGATCTTTTAGTGTTAGAAATGGTCGATTTTGATATTATTCTTGGCATGGACTGTTTGTCAGCATATCATGCCACAGTTGATTGCCAGACGAGGGTGGTCACATTTCGGCCTCCGAACCAACCCTCGTGGGATTTCACTGGCATCAGAGACGACGGCTTATCGATCATTTCGGCGATACAGGCTCAGGGTTTTCTGTTATCTTTGATCAGTACTGAGGACAGCAGCAGTTCGCAGCTCTCCGACGTTCCTGTAGTCCGGGAGTACCCAGATGTATTTCCAGAGGAGCTGCCAGGTTTGCCTCCCAGAAGGCCAGTGGAGTTCGCTATTGAGTTGATTCCGGGAACCGCACCGGCATCGAAAGCTCCTTATCGTATGGCACCAAAGGAGTTGAACGAGCTGAAGGTTCAACTCCAGGAGCTTTTGGATAGGGGATTCATTCGCCCTAGTGTTTCTCCATGGGGTTCTCCTGTGTTATTTGTCAAGAAAAAGGACGGCACCATGAGGTTATGTATTGACTACAGACAGCTGAATGCAGTGACCGTTAGAAATAAATATCCCTTACCACGGATCGAGGATTTGTTTGATCAGCTCAGAGGTACATCAGTGTATTCTAAGATTGATCTGCGATCCGGATATCATCAGTCAGAGACTCAGATATTCAGAAGACAGCTTTCCGTACTCGATACGGTCATTATGAGTTTTTGGTAATGCCATTTGGGCTTACCAATGCTCCAGCGGTGTTTATGGACTTGATGAACCGCATATTTCTGGAGTATTTGGATCAGTTTGTTATCGTTTTCATTGATGACATATTGGTCTACTCTCATTCCGAGGAGGAGCACGTACAGCATCTTCGCATAGTCTTGGAGATTCTTAGACGACATCAGCTGTACGCAAAGTTCAGCAAGTGTGCATTCTAGTTATCCTCAGTCGGTTTTCTGGGACACGTGGTTTCTAGTAGAGGTATTTCAGTGGATTCTCAGAAGATCGAGGCTGTCACTAGTTGGGAGCAGCCGAAGTCAGTTCAGGAGATCCGCAGTTTTCTGGGATTGGCCGGATATTACCGACGTTTTGTCGAGGGTTTTTCGCGTATTGCTATGCTGCTGACACGCCTTACCAGGAAAGGCGTGAAGTTTACGTGGACCGAGGATTGCGAGACCAGCTTTCAGGAGCTGAAGCGGAGATTAGTGTCGGCTCCAGTTTTGGTTTTACCTTCTGGAGAGGATGGGTTTGTACTTTACACCGACGCATCTCTTCAGGGTTTGGGCGCTGTTCTGATGCAGCACGGCAGAGTAGTCTCTTATGCTTCTCGTCAGTTGAAGGAGCATGAGAAGAACTATCCAGTTCATGACCTAGAGTTAGCCGCCATCATTTTTGCTCTGAAGCTTTGGCGACATCATTTGTACGGTATTACATTTGAGATTCTTACTGATCATAAGAGTCTCAAATACATTTTCACTCAGAAGGAGCTTAATCTCCGACAGAGGAGATGGATGGAGTTCCTGAAGGACTACGATTGTACCATTAGCTACGACCCGGGGAAAGCTAATGTGGTTGCCGATGCACTCAGCAGGAAGTCCAGAGGGACTTTGGCTTGCCACCGAGTTTCAGATACAGACTTTCTTTGAGTTAGACCTTGAGGAGCAGGGATCGACAGAGCGGGGTATTCTTGTTACTATGATTGCTCGATCGTCGATCGGGGCGAAGATCCGAGAGGCTCAGTGGTGATCGGCATTGTCGGTTCATTGGCGATCGGATAGCTTAGGCGAGTTTACAGTGGAGGCGATTATCGTACCTCGGTCTCATCCGGTCTTACAGGGGCTACTTGGCACACCGCTTTCGATTTGCGATCCATCCAAAGGGACCCGTATGTATCGAGACTTGAGACGTTCCCTGGTGGAACGGTATGAAGAAAGACATCGCGATTTCGTAGCTAGATGTCTTGTCTGTCAGCAGGTGAAGGCTGAGCACTCAGATTCAGCGGATTCCTATTCCTGAGTGGAAGTGGGATCACATTACCATGGACTTTGTGGTAGGATTGCCGAGGACACGACGAGGCCATGACGCGATTTGGGTAATCGTTGATCGATTAACCAAATCCGCGCATTTCTTAGCGATCCGGAGGACTGATCCCTTGGATCGATTGGCAGATCTGTATTGCCGGGAGATCATCAGACTACATGGTGTTCCGTTGAGTATCATTTCAGATAGAGATCCATGGTTTACGTCTCGTTTCTGGCAGAGTCTGCAGCAGGCCTTGGGCACACAGCTCCGACTTAGTACAGCTTTCCATCCACAGACAGATGGATAGTCAGAGCGGACTATTCAGACTCTTGAGGACTTGCTGAGATCTTGTGTTATGGATTTTGGAGGCAGTTGGGAGGACCATCTGCCGTTAGTAGAGTTTGCTTACAACAACAGCTTTCATTCGGCTATCAAGATGGCACCGTTTGAGGCGTTGTATGGTAGGCCTTGTCGGACACCCGTCCTTTGGGATGAGGTTGGAGAGGCTCAGTTGTTGGGACCTCGGAGAGTTCAGCAGGATGCAGAGTTAGTCCGTACTATCAGACGGAGGATGTCAGAGGCGCAGGATCGTCAAAAGAGTTACGCTGATCGGAGACGCAGACCACTAGAGTTCTCTGTAGGTGACCATGTATTTCTGCGAGTTTCACCCACGAAAGGGGTGAAGAGATTTGGCATCAGAGGTAAGCTAGCTCCGCGGTATATTGGTCCTTTCGAGATCTTGGAGAGGATTGGAGCAGTAGCTTACCGACTGGCATTACCACCGTCCCTGGCAGGCGTCCACGATGTATTTACCTGACCCGATGCATGTGCTGGCAGATATTCCAGTTCCAGTTCAGCCTGATATTACATATGAGGAGATTCCGGTACGGATTCTGGACCGGAAAGAGCGTCAGTTGCGGAACAAGACTATCCGGCTGGTTAAAGTCGGATGGCAGCATCATTCAGACGAGGAGGCTACTTGGGAGCTTGAGGATACGATCCGAGCTCGATATCCCCATCTTTTCACTTGAGGTATGTGATTTGTTTACCGTTCAGCATTTATACTTTAAATCTGTTGTTAGTACTTGCTGATGGTAGATAACGAAATTTGGGGACCAAATTTTTATTAGTGGGGGAGAATGTAAAATATCGGAAAATAGGCGAATATTAATAAGGGATTTTTCTGGAATTTTTGGAAATTT
The DNA here is from genome assembly GCF_018446385.1 of Zingiber officinale. Classification (NCBI taxonomy): domain Eukaryota; kingdom Viridiplantae; phylum Streptophyta; class Magnoliopsida; order Zingiberales; family Zingiberaceae; genus Zingiber; species Zingiber officinale. The sequence continues at coordinate 40,478,942 of NC_056007.1, read as the reverse complement.
TTCAGGAATTTTTCGGAGCTCGTACGAACGAGTTAACGGGGAAAAAAAAATCTGTTTAGGCTACCCTATTTAAGCGAGGAGAAGATTATATTTATATAATCTTTTTCCTTTTATTTTCTTATTCCTTTTTATTTACATTTGTTGCCGTTTTTCTTCTTTGCCGAGCCGTGCCCGCGCGCCCTCTTTTCTCCCCGACGCCGCCGATCTCGTCCGAGCCCTAACCGCCGGGCCGGCGGTTTTCCTCCTCTCCTCCTACTTCATCCTCCCTTCCACTTCTTCTTCTTCTCCCTCCGGCGACGCCGCACGAGCACAATCGAACCGGACTATCTCCTTGCCCTAATCTGCCGCCGGCTGAGTTCCTGCTACCTTTTTCCTCTAGCCGACGCCAGCCACTTGAGTAGCGCCGGCCACCCCCGATCGCCGGCACTCGAGTACCACTGTTTGGGTTCTTCTGTGCCCTAGCTTCTGCGCCGACGACGAGAGCCACTGCCGAGTCCTTCCCTGTGCCCTAGCCGACACTTGCTCCCGAGCCACTTCGACCACCCCGACTGTTGACCGAGCAGCACCGCTGTAAATCCTTTCCGACACCTCTATCCTTCCGAGCAGTGCAGAGCTTGGATGTTCTTCTCTGTTATTGATCAATCCTTCTTTGTGGTGGATCAACAAGCACAACTATGAGTTAGGTAAGGATTTTTGTTAAGGTCAACAGTGATATGGATTTAGGTATACTACTATAAGGTTTTCTACTAAGTTGGATTTGGAATTTGTTTTCCAATTGGCAGCGAACGGTCTGAAGTTGCTGGATTCCGATCTTTCCGTTGTGAATCGGATCAGTTGCCATCACAGACGACTGAAGGAGAGTTAGAGGTAAGGATTATGGTTTTGATATTTGTGGTAGATTATTGCTAGTTGAGTTAGTAATAATTAATAATTTAGGTTCGGAAGTTATGTAATGGTGTAATTGGGGTTAATGAAACTAACCATAACTGGTCAGTGGGTTAGGAATTTGTTTAGCTATTTGTTTATAATTAAATTAGCTAAACTGTGTGATTTAACACAGGACTTTGATTCGAGACGAGCATCTCGGAGTCAGACTGGACCATTTCTTATTGGACGCGGGTACTTTGACTTATGTCTTTTGATATACATAATAAAGTGTTTAACATATAGCAAGAATTGTGTTTTCCATTTTATTCGGTTGGTCACTACATGATCTGTTACATGTTGTTTGTTTATTTATTTTGCACTGCATGTTATTATTTATCGACCATACATGCTTTCGGTAGTGACCCAACCATGTGATACATCATGTTCGGACCTAGGGTTTTATATGATACCCTATCTGTTTGTGTACCTTCCATTTGATACATTGACTTGTGGTACACCTTGTATTTATGTATGGATCTTGCTATGCTATTCATGAGATTGCCATGCTTAGTGTCATGCATCATGTTTGCATGTTGTGCGATTGTCGGCTCCACTATGGTTGAGCCCATCGACAGTTACTTCACACACCACCACCACCCATGGGTTAGTGGTATATCGACAGTGTGTGGCGGTTACTTCATTGCTCCGGGTCGAGGACTCGGTAGGTAGCCGTGATCGATTCCTTCTGTTTGGCTCGGCATTTAGTGTAGCACGTAGGCCGTAGATGGTGGACTTTGTTTGGCTCCGTTGGTCGGATGACTCAGCGTGGTAGCCGGCAGATATCCTCCCGTCATTGTGTACTGGAGATGAGAGCATTGAGCTCCCCATTTATGAGTTGGGGCCGAGCATTCCGTCCACTCAATCACTGTCGGGAGCGGTGATGTCCGAGTGCACGGTCACCATATGCATTTATTGCATTTTATTGTTTGTGATTGTTGCACTTATATGCATTTGTATGGATGCATTTGATTGACATGCATACAGGATTATGATTTTCTCGGTCTGACGACTGTTACCTTTGTACCTTGATTACGGTTAGTAAAGTTATCTCCTGATTTCATTTCAGTTGCATTTATTCCTTCTCGTATTCAGGAGACTGTACGCATGATTAGTGTTATCTGTTATTTGTTATTGTTGATATTTTCAGGTTGAGGCTGTCCGGAGCAGTTCCAGTCGCTGGCCCCCCATCTGCACGTGGAGCTAGTTCTCTACTAGATCATTATTTGTTTTATTTTGGCCTTTTTCTTTATCAGACTTTGATTTAGTATTGTCTTTGGATTTTTCCTATGGATATTGTATGGAGTGATACCTTTTGATGGATTTTTGATATGATATTGGATTTCATTCTACTACGTGCCTGCCTGGACGGCAGAAGAGGTGAGTTCGTTGGATTTGAGCTTTACGAGTGTAGTGGAGTAGGGTGGATTTTGAGTCAGAGTCCTATTGTTATGGATATCTTTATTAACTACGTGGTGTTTGTCTTTATTTTTTTGTTATCATTCCAGCCGCCTGTGGCTGATGTATATGTGATATGTAGAAAGTTTCATATTATCCGCCGTACAGGGGAGATGCTGCCGAAATTTCTTCGGACAGAGACTCCTCTGGGGCGTGACAACAAGCATGGTATGTCACTACCTCACTGAGCATATATATAATCATATGGATACTAGCATAAAATGTATAACAGGTGAGCAAACAAGCAGGTAACGAGTATCCGATAGTGACGTACCGAAATAAGGACGAACATAATTACTACTAAAGGCTATAACCTACTAGACATATCAACAAGACATATCAAAAAGATAAGTCAAGGTACCCGCCTCCAATGTAGATCGAGCTAATCAACATCTATGTCGAAGTGCTCGTCCCGAATCAACGTCCTGCAAATTACATGATTATAATTTAGCTAGTTATATATGCAACAATTAGCTAAATCTCCCCTTTAATCCTTTAATCTTTCCAAAACACTATACATCTTATAATCAATCTAATGATCCTTAATATCGATCATAACTCTTCTATTAATCACAATGTCAATTTGATTAACAATCCATCATAACAAATCATGATACTAACCCCATAATCCTATAAATGATCATGTGACCTACTACATCATGTATCAAAATTTACTATACCATACCTCAATCTCACAGCCCTTGTTAATGCTGGAACAAGGGAAGCTAGATGGGAGTGGTTGCAATGTTAGATTTGTTCGCTGTTGGAAGGTGGCTGTCGGCGGCTTGAATCTAGGGTAAACAGCTAGACAAGAACACCACAGCAAACCTCCCTCTGAATTCCTCTCCAATCTTGACCTAACTCAACCGCAAAGAAAAGAATCAAGAAGTGAAGATCACAGATCGGATTTAGGATTCAACCATAGCATAAAATCAAATCCCTAATACCCAAACATGCTTTACCTGCAACGATGTCAAGCTCTTCCTCTCTGCCAGAGATTTAACAGAGGATGAGACTAGGAATTGGAGGAGGCTCGGTCCCCTCTACACAGTGGCAAGCTCACTCGGCGGTGGCAGCAAGAAGAATAGAGGAATAAGGCTTCGTTGCCGATGCTAGAGCAGAAGATCAGTTCGGGAGAAGAAAAGGGTTGCGGCGGCTTTGGCGTTGGCACACAGAGATCAGAAGAGGTTGACACCTAGGGCACGACCAACACATGTGGGTGCTCGGCTGCGTCACCGACAGTAGGCGGCAGGCGCTGGCGACCGGCGATGGGCCAAGAGGAGGAGCCAGCAGTGCTCTCGTGGCGGTCGGCTAGCGACAGCAATCAGATGGCGACGCAGGAAGAGGTGAATTGTCGGCATAGGAAAAACAACCGGCTGTCAGCGCTAGGCTGAGGAGGAACGGCGTCGGCAGTGGAGGAGTCGAAGGGGTGATCGCGCTGAGAGGAAGGGAAGGAGAGGGAGAAACTTGGCTGGTGGTAAGAAGAGGGGAAGAAACGGTCTAGTGGCGGTTAGGGCACAGGTGGTTCGGCGGGGAAGAAGAGAAGGACGCGCGAGGGAGAAAGGTTTCGGCGAAAACAGGGAAAAGAAAAAAATAAATAAATAAATAAATTCAACTTTTCCTAGCTTAAATTGAGTAGCCTAAACAGGTTTTCCCCCGGCCCCGTTTTTATCCCCGTTAACTCGTCCATACGAGATCCGAAAAATTCCCGAAAAATTTTCAAAAATTCTTGAAAATTCCCTTATGGTGTTATGCTCATTTCCGATATTTTACATGTTTAAAGACATCTTGCACTTGACATGGCATATGTTTTAAAAAGACATTTTGCATAATGCACCCATTCATAGTATGACATGTTTTTATGAATTTTATGACATGATGTTATGCCATACTCATATGACTTATAGGACATGATGTTATGAGATGTTTTGTTTATGTTTCATATGACCTGATGATATGTTATGTTTCTTATGATTCACATCACATGATCCTTTATTTATGATATGTTAGAATCATGGTTTATAATGATATGATATGATAAGAAGCTATGTTCACATAACATGATATAATGATAGATGATTATGTCTGCATTGATTATATGCTTATATGATTATGCTTTGAGATACGGTTTTTGTGAGTAGGAAAGGATCTTACTGAGCCTGTGTGCTCATAGCTTACTTTCCTTGTACCACAGATAAAGGCAAGGGATGGATGACCTAGGGAGCTGCAGGAGAGGCAAGGAGGTGTGTGTGGCAGTGGCTCGGCTAAAACAAATAAAGACCTGCTATGTTATTTTTTTTGTTATGTCTGACATGAACCAATTGTATTTATGATACATTCCATTATAACTTCATGACATTTCCGCTGCTTTATGTTATTAGAAAGAAATCTTAAATATGCATGTATCCTGGAATAGTTAAGTAAGTAAGTAGCCTCGTCCCTTTTAGTAGCAGGGAGGGCGGGCGTTACAAGAAGGGGCCCCCTACCCCAGATGCTCTTCCCGCTTTGTCTAGTCCCACCATTCCGGAATCAATCTCACTGAGACCCGCTCGTTCAAGATTAACAACTACTTGAATTTCGGGGTTATTCAACCAGACGAGAGTAGGTGTCACTGCGTTCGCTCCTTCACAACAAGAGAATGAATTCCTGTACTAGACTGATTCAGACGCACGGATCTGATGATACCCGTCGTTTCCTTGAGTGGCCCATTATCAATCAGTTCATCATTGACCGCTCTGACCAGTTGATCGAATACCGAATACGATCTCAGACATAGCGAATGGGCTCGACGATAGCTGTCGAAGCGTACGATAGCAGCCTTCATCAGTTCTCTAACTGAATCTGAGACCGGTAATAGTAGGACTAGAACTGGGAAGATAAGAGGAATATCTTCACTCTGAATCTTTTTCAAAGCTCAGTCTTTTTATTCAAGTTCGGGTGACGAGGCTAAGGATTCGAGGAAGAAAAACCAGACTCTAATAAGTAGGATAGGCTGAGCTATGCGAAATCAAAGCAATCCATCTGAAGCAGTCCGCAACTGATTAGGTCGGGAACGGATCTCACTACCATGGAGAAGCAGTTCGAGAAGAACGAACGGGAGAAATTCCATGCCAGGTGCGGTCCGGGAAGAAGATCAGGAAGCCAAAGCTAGACTAGAGAGGTGTCAGAGATCAGCCAGGTAGCACACGAAGAATCTCCCCTCAATTGTCGGACTCCCTAAAAACCCATCAGTAGTATTTTGCTACCTCGGAGGGTTCAATTCGATTGGATACGTGATCGGTTTGGGTTCGATTCCTGCTATGCCCCTTCTACTATTGTAGTAGTGCCCACGGAGCGGTAGATGGTTTCAATTCACTGATCCGGGTCCGCTCTAGTTCGAGTTTGCAAAGAAGTCGCTTTGGCTCAAGCCCCAGGTCACTGGAACGCATGCCATGTCGAAGCGGAGACAGCGAGTAGAAGGAGCAGAACAGACCTAGCAAGTGTCAGGAGCGAGAGAAAGTAAGTGGAAGGAGCCCATTCAAGGAAGAGGGACTCTCCGCCTACTAAAAGAAGGAAAAGAGAAAGCAACCCATGATAAGCAAGAGAGGAAGAGAACTCAAAGCGAGGTAAGACGAGCCGGTTATAGGCTGCTAAGTTGGGGACAACGAAATCAAAGCAATCCCAACCCGAGCCAACCTACTCAATCTTCTTTTTTGCTTCAAATTGTCAAATTCACACACTTCTGCTTGAAAGTGTCACAGAGATGCTATAAATTGTCTCGTTTTAACACTAGCTCAGCACGGGCAAGTTTGAGTAGCTACCTGCATTCAAGTGTCAGACCAATTAGCCCAGTTTGTTTAAGAACTCGACCGGTTGCTATGTCGCAAGTTGCCAGATTCTGACAGTTTTCCCCAAGAAGCAAGATCATGAGTAGCTCAAAGCAAGAATCATGAATAACCCATACCCACACCACACCCAGCTTTGCTCTATGTCGCACGGCAGTAAGTAATTAGCCATCGGGAGCGTAGCTTAGTCAACTATTGAAAGCCTAGCTCGCCTGGACAGCGAACCATCTCTAGCCTAGCTCGCTTGGACAGCGAACCATCTCTAGCCTAGCTCGCCTGGACAGCGAACTATCTCAAGCCTAGCTGTGCCGGATCAGCATAGGAAAGCCCAGACGGAACGTGCCAGACTACTCACACTGTCCAGTCCAACTAGCTTAGCTACTCTGACTGAACCTGAACGATAGTGACTCCGATAAGTCTTGGTGGAAGTCTTGCTCGTTCAACTGCGTGCTCCGCGACTCTGCGTCCCATTGCTAATCTCCCGTCCCAGCGAGTCGAGTGAGAAGGGCAGAAGATTGGCCCAGAAGAGTGAAAGGGAGGAGTTGCTAGTCGGATAATAGTGAAAATAATAGAACAAGGTAAGCCGCAGTGGTACGGAGGAACGAGCAACAGCGACGTAAAGACGTAAAAGGATGTGACTCAGCGTTGTCTGGCTCGGTCGGTGACTCGGATCAGTTGCAATCAGAGCTCGTGCAAGGTACGAGCGATAGCGACGTGGAGGAGGGCTAAGTTGGGGATAGGAAGACATGCGTAGTAACGGCACTCAACTCAAGAGAGAAGGGGACGAGCTCCCGAACAAGGCGGAGAAAGAAAAGATGAGAGTCCCAGGTTGCTGAGTCCGTGTCCAAGGTGCGAAACCAATCAAAGAGTGAAAGGCCGACGAAGATGAAAAGGAAAGCAGCCGACGAGTCAACGAAGAAAAGGAAAGGTGGCTTGGTTCCGGGTTGCAAGTCTGGCTCGAGTAGGGTTAACGAGGCTAGTAGATCCAAGGCAGGCTGATCGAGATCACGGGCAGGAAAACGAGGTCGGTGACGGAGCTCAGATAGAGTATAAGGTTCCCTGACGTGAGGAGACCAGTGAGTTAGTTTCTTTCTTAGATAAGAGAAGACGTCTGACCAGCGAGAGCTCTTTTGCCCTCCCCCACGGAACGGAATTAATGGTAATGGTGGAGACACTCTAGTCAGCAAGTCCCTCGAAGCGCAATCCAATCTCTGCAATCCACCTACCGCGATTGAAACAACCACGGAGAGATCGTTTTCCCATTCTTGTAGTCCCATATGGGTGGGGAAGTAGTGAAAAGGAGTTCATTAAGGCAGGCATCAGAGCAAGAAGGATCAGATCATCGAGTAGTTTTAAATAGTTCATAGGTGCTATGCGATCACCGGCAATTTAGTAGTGCGATCAAAGCAACCAACGTAAAGAGCCCAACCCACCTTTGAAAAGAGCGAACCTCCGTTGAACAGAAATCCTTTCCGAGACGACTCATTCAATATCTTCTTCAGAAGAGCCCACTCATGAAAGGAAATCCGCGAGCCCACCAGAGTTCTATTAACTGAGTGGAAGGAGCCCACCTTTATTCTAATTAGAATTAGTAGATGCGAGGTCGAAAGAGATCGACAGCGAGTTAAAGGAAAGACTTGAACCGAGAAACCAATGAAGGAAAGTAGACCAGAAAGATCTTTCAATTCAGCAAGAAAGACAAGAACTGAAAGAAGATCTGAGGTGGGTCTCAGTCAATATGATCTGAGTCGGGAGTTGAGGTCGGGTGCTATAGATGGCGTCGCTCGGCTGAGTGAAAGGGTCTTCGTCAAACGGCAAGCAAAGAAGCCGCTTCTGTTGCAATCCGCTTCTTTTCCATTCCAATCTATAGCGCAATCTCTGCAAGCAAGCAACTCCTTCAAAGCATGTGAAACGAAATCTTTGCAAACACCCAATCAAAGAGAGAATGTTGCGCAGCCGAGAAGATCTTCGTTCAAGTTAACAAAAGATAGAGAAAGAAGACGGGCTGCAAGCCTATTTGAGAGCTCGGCTTCGAAACGAAAACTCATTCTTCAGCAAGCCTATTTGGCTCCGAAAGAATATGCTAGTGCCAGGCTGAGTCCTCTCTAATAGCAATATAGGGAGCAGTGCGACCAAGAGCTGGAAGTGATCTCATTTCGCAATCCATTTTGTCCAATATGACTGTCTTTGTAGTTCACAAAGGAGGGGAGCTCGTGAATGAGTGAGCGGTAGAAATCTGGTGGGGGGAGAGGCTCCCGAGGTGAGGATGGGATCAGTTGCAGGATATGATCAATCAAAGAAAGAAGAAGGGCGAGTGAAACGGCGCAGACCAGGCAGAGGCATACCTAACCCCGGTCTCAATGGCACCATAGTGAACTTTGCCAGAGAGAAGAGCTCTTTTATATTATCTAGTAGGTGTAGGAGCCAGCCGTCCTTGTGAATCAGTGATCCGAGACCCGATAAGAAAGAGCGCTCACAAAGAGAACGGGGAAAGAAAGATCATTCAGACGGGCTAATAGGGTTCGGTAGGAGCGAGCGACAGCGACGCCAAGGGAGGGAGATTCATTCAAGTTCAAGTACGATTCATTATGGTCAGCTCACTCGCATGCCATTCAGAGAGAAGGTGCGTAGCGAAGAGAGTTAAGCTTGAAGCTATAATATAAGAGCTTGTCTTTCTTCTCATCTCTCTTCTCACTCAGTTTCAGCAGTCAATGAGGAGATCCATTTTCTCTTGTCAATAATCTAATCATAAGGCAATCTCGAGACCAGAACGACAGTAGCATAAATATGAGCCCGGCATGAGAGAGCTTCTTTCGTGAGCTCGACCTTCACGGAAGTCGAAGAATCCCACGTAGCGCTATCCCCCGGGCAGTGATAGATGAGGGGGCATAGTTCCCTTCCAATCTGGCTAGTCTAGTTCTAGTCTGGCTCGGGAGTCAGAGTTCGGTTCAGCAAAGTCAAGCTATGTGCGATCTGTGCAATGCAAACCAAGATCTAATACTCGGATCAGTTGTCTTATATAAGAGAATAGTTGGGTGAAGCTTCGTTGAGCGCGCAAGTCACGGTCAGGGGAAAGATAGAAGGGCTAGGGCTGACTCGTCATATCAACTAAGCCCATGGTTTGCAAAGCTCTTAGAAGCCGCTATTATATACTAATTTTATATCTAGTCGTCGCTCCTGGAACTACGTTTCACGAGATCGTCAGTTCTTTTCTTGATTTTCTTTGATTTTTTCTTCTTTTCATGCATTGGAAGGGCGACCTGAGATGACTTGCGGAAGAGACCGGAGTTGCCGAGCTAAGGGGACTGAGCCGGCCGATCATGCTCTCGAAGACCGAGATCGAAACTATGCCAACTGTCCACCCAGTCCACTCAGACCTAGATCGAGGACCTTCCCCTATAGCAGTGAATCTCAAACTACCTCTCCTATAGCAGTGAATCTCAAACCGAAGAGTGGGCAGCCGACACTACAAGGCCTGAGCCCGAAGGAAGATCATGGCCGAGATCAGAGACCGACCCCTCATCCTTTCCTGTGCCGGGGCCGGGAGCTCTACGTCTCCTTGCCCTACCTACCCTGGGAACTCGGAGTCACTTTCTTCTTGCCCTTTCCCTCTGTCTGCCAGGCGTCACGGGTCCCTGTCAAGAGCGAACTGGCCCAAGAAAAGACTAGAATCAAAGGAGCTCGGTGAGGGGCTAGTTCTTTCTTTCTCTTCTCCTTCTCTGTGAGAACTGAAGCCTACATCCCACTACGTAAGGGTTCGGTTCCACGTCGCTAGAATGATCGCTCGTCCCAACCGCAACTTAAATACTCCGTGAATGGAAGGGCAAAAAGAATTGTTTTAGCACCATGATGTGATGAACAAGTATATAAAGATCAAAGTGCTCTTTCGATAGTAGCTACTGTTGTCCCACAACCCGGATATGAATATACTTTCATTCACGACTGCTGCTGTTAGCCATTCACACTGTAATCTGCTGCGAATGAGAATGAGGCGCCGGCTGCTGCGAGCATATGCCAATTTCTCACGTCACGATGAAATACTAATCCTCTCCTTTCCAAAACTCAAATGAAAGTGAGGGGTTCAAATACTACACATTAGTAGCTTCATAAGTCTGTTAATTTCTTGGCTCGTAAGGCATTCCGACCTATGGGTTCGCGGAAAAACCCTCTCTGCCGCCCACATCCTCTCTCACTTAATAAAGGGGAAGAGCTCGAGCGCCCTCGCTGCACTCAAGTCAAGACCTAGGAGAGAAGAACATGGAGCACTGAGGAGTCAGTCACGTCTCTGGAGGTAGCTCGGCCAAGAGTCTCGTACCCTTCGTCTATTCGGCCGGCCCCCACCTCTTCGGCGGTTCCTTTCTCCGGTCGTCCCCCTCTTCTTTATGAATTTACATAACCTCATCATCTTTGAGAAACTCTGTCCATCGTTCGGGGTCTCTAGGCACGGAGGCGAGCTCTCGCGAGTCGTACTCTCACTCTATCGTTGACTCGTCCACCAGGTTAGGCGAGTATAGATTCCAAGACAGAGTGTGCCTAGAGCCGGAAATCCCGTCCCCGCCAGCGAAGTCGAAATTCTATCCTAGAGCACTTTCTTCTGATCGTGGATAGAGACTGAAGTGCGGACCAAGGCAGTTCCACCATGCGCGGCGCGGGTTCAAGGTAAGGGTAAGGGCTGACTCGTCATGCGCCAGATGGATGATGAGGGCCGAGTGAGCCTAAAAACCCATCAGCAGTATTGGGGTTAGATAGCTCGACCAAGGGGTTAGATCAGTATACGTTTTGAATCCCCACCCTAAGTAATCTCTATAAAAAGACTGCTTCTGTCAACTATACTGATGGGGCCGAGTGAGAACGACGGGGCGACGTGGAGGGGTTTGAATCCGCGAGTGCTAATTCGGCAACTGCATACGAAAAGAAGTTCTGACTGCAAAGCTAATACAATAAAGGTCAAGGAAGGTGCGGGGAATGGTTCTGGTCTCTTGCCCAAGAAAGGGCTAAAGCGGACGGCAAATGTGCTGACGTCGTTCTCACTCGTACCTGCTCTTCCGCTTACTCATGGGTTGAAAATCGGATCTCAGATAGGCATGAATTCAGATGTCAATTGAGCTAATCAAGAAAACAGCTTCTTCAAATTCTTTTGATTTGGCTTATTCTTAGTTCCTAGCTTTGCCGGGTGCGCTTTCTCTGTCGAGCGAGTTAGAAAGGAAATGACCTTACCTTCACTCCGCTCTCGCTAAGTCGGATTGGTTGAATTGCTTTGGCTTGCCTTCCATAGTCTAAAAGGCTTGCTCCTTCCTAACCTAACAAGAGTGAAAAAGAAAGGAAAGAAGCGCGCATTCGCGCTACCAGAGAGCGCATAGAGGGTTTGGAGACGAGGCAGCAAGCGCTGCGGGCGGAGCAGGAAGGAATTATTCAAGCAAGATAGCATTCAGCAAGAATTTTTTTGCCTAGGAAATCCCATCGTTATATATTAGCAAATTAGAGGTGCAAAGCGAAAGGCAAAATCAAGTCTTTTACATTGACCCCTCGTACGTCTATTTCTTGAAATGCTCTGTGAGGGCGGGGGATTTTTTCTCGGTTTGGAGAAGGAGTTAGTTCGCTAGGGCGATCAGTGAGACTTGGTAGGTATGGAAGGCTTAGGGCTCTTTCTCAAGCGAGTTCTAGTTCCTATTGAAGAATCTTAGATGCCTGAGGCAAAGTCCGACATGAAATAGAGTCAATACCAGGTTAGTTCACTAAAATATGGATATCAATTCCTTCTAAGAAGAAAGAAAAGCCCCACTTTGACCGAAAAGAATCTTTATACATAGGGGACAATTACGACCTTTAAAAGAAAGAATGAATGGTTCTACCTCCTCTTTTTTATGATTCAAATCTATGGGTACAACATAAATGTATCTAATCGATTCTTTTTAATGAATAGATCCGATCACAACTTCGAATATGGAATTCAAAAAAAGGGATCAAATAGGAAATGAGACTCTGAATCATAACACAAACATGAAATATACGATCAACCAACATTTCTCATATTTGAAAAAGAGTCAGAAGAAATGGTTTGATCCTCTTATTTCTCGAACCGGGAGATCCTTATCTGGATCCTTATCTATATAGATAGAAATGGTCCAATGGGAGCAAGAATTTCCAGGAACATTTCCTTTCTGAACAGAAGAACCATTTTGAAGTAGTGTTCGATCAGTTACGTATTAATAAATATAATATTGATTGGTCCGAGGTTATAGACAAGAAAGATTTGTCTAAGTCACTTCGTTTCTTTTTGTCCAAGTCGCTTCCCCTTTTCTTTGTGAGTATCGGGAATACCCCCATTCATAGGTCCGAGATCCACATCTATGAATTGAAAGGTCCGAATGATCAACTCCGCAATCAGTTGTTAGAATCAATAGGTGAAATAAGAGTGAATTTGAATTGAAGAAATTTCAACCGGATGAGAATGAGACTTCCAAAATACCGAAATCCTTGATCAATGGAGGAAGAAGATTACCACTTAAAAAAGATACCAAAGTGGGTGATTGACTCATTCCATACTAGAAAGAATCGCTGGAAATCCTTTGAGAACACAGATGACTATTTTTCAATTATATTCCATGATCGAGACAATTGGCTGAATCCCGTGAAACCATTTCATAGAAGTTTCATTGAGATCTTCTTTTTATAAAGCAAATCAACTTCGATTCTTGAATGATCCAAATCGCTTATGGTTCTATTGTAACAAAAGATTCCCTATGTGGAAAAGACCCGTATCAATTATAATGATCCTACATATGGACAATTCCTCACTATCTTGTTCATTCGCAACTCAATCTTTTCTTCGTGCGTCGGTAAAAAAAAAAAACTTCTTTATGGGGAGAGAGAGACTGCCAATCGAGTCACTGGTATCTGACCCCGTCTAACTCACTCGGCCCTTGATGTGCCGAAAGAAACAATAGCTTAATCTCTCTCCTTACTTGATTCATAGGATCTTGCAGGGTAACAGTTTATTGACTTGACTCCTTTCCTGCTTGTACTCTGACTATAACTATGTGACTTCCGGTAAGAAAGAGCTCTCACTTTTTCTTTCCTCTGACGTCGCTATCGCTCGTACCTTCGCACCTTGGAATATAGAATAGACACTTTTGAATCTCCCCTCTTTCATTCATCTCAGATGCACAGTTAATCACGAGACAGGAGCGAAGACCTTTGATATTGATATTCTCGGATCGAGTTATGATCCTCATCGAGCAAGAAATAGGAATAGAAGAGGACAAAGAGCAGTTAGCAAGGCTTGTTCACGAGTAGGCTGCACATGAACTAGAAGAAGCCACAGACAGAACAGGGATAGTGTTCACGAATGCCCTGTTAGAAGGAATCATTGTATAAAAGGAGGAGACGAAGATCGGCTGGCGAGAGGGTTCTCTGCATCAATATCCCACAATAAAGGGAGTGAGTGCACCAATCCATAAATAGCCAGTGCCATTCTATCCATTCCCATTTCCTTGGAATCCGGGGATCAGTACTGCTTTACTAAAGCTTTCCCGAGTGAGCAGTGAGCGCGTCATTCTCATTCGCAGCAACAAGAGTTAATGGCTTTGGGCCATGAACTCTTAGGGATCGACCGATAGGTTTTAAGCCGACCAAAGGACATCCGTAAGGGCATCTTTATCTGCTTCTCACATTCCGTGAATAGCCGGGACATTGAGGAAGATCCAAAAAGGCATTTCGGGAATTGATCTGATTCTATCTCTGTTCATTCCGTTTGAAGAATGATTACTATACGTGAATTCAATATAAAGAAATTCAATAAGATGAAGGGGCGAAGAGCTGAACGTAAGGGAAGGGTATCCCCTGATAGAGCTCGACTGATAAGGAGAGGGTATCGACGGATAGAGCTCGAGCGTATGCGAGAGGGTATCCCCTGATAGAGCTCGAGCGTATGCGAGAGGGGCGACGGAAAGAATAGCAGTAGTTAATAGCAGTAGTTGAGCCAGCGACCGATAGGTCGATTGTAGACCTTGATAGAGCTCAACTGTAAAGGTAAGAGTAAATGGCCTAAAGCCTACAAATATTGCTGATGGAGAGAGGTTGCTGTGGGGCGAAGAGCTGAAAAGAAAGACGTAAGGGAAGGGGCGAAGAGCTGAACGTAAGGGAAGGGACGAGCGATAGCGACGTGGAGTGGCGGGATAAGAACGTATTGTTTGATGTAAGGTATGGATCTGCTATCGAATCCTCTCCTTAATCAGTCGAGGAACAGCCCCAATGCCATGTCGCTGCCGCTCATTCCTCTTCTTCGAAGGACTGCATCCTGGCTCTCTCTGCCGCAGATAAGGCTCCTCTCCGTTGGCCCTTTACTTATACTATTCTATTCAAAGCATGAATGTTTTGGCTGGCTATCACAGGGCCTTGAGCCATCAAAGATTTTGTGTTTTGGAGAGCTGTAAGAATGATATGTTTGGGAGTCCCATGAATGGATTCGGGGGAAAGACCCGTGCTGGCTTCGCTTCGCTTTGAGACTTGGCTCCTTGAAGAGTTTGATCAGCGAGGACAGCGAGAAGAAGGTTTTTGAAAGCAACCCACCCTGTGATGTGAAGGAGATTCTTTTTTAGCGGAAGGCGAAAGAGAAAGAATATGTTTATTGGAAAGCTACTCTCCCTGGGTCCATTCTTGGAAAGCGTGCCAAGCGAAGGAAGAGCCAGTACTTGATTCGACCAGACCAGATTCAGTAGATTAACCAGCCCCTGATGAACCAGGGTACCCAGACGAGATGCCAGATCCATATGATAATAGGTGCCGGGTTAGCTTAAATAGAAAGCGCAGGAAAGTCGATTGACGGTAGATTGGACACTGAATTCAGTATCGAGGCTTGAGGCCCCTCACCCTTACCTTGGCTGGCCTATGACCACTGATTGGGTGCAAGCTAATAACTTTGCTTTTCTCAGTCGAGCTGAACCCAAGCAACAGTCGAATATCTTCATGGACGGAGGGATCAACACTTATATGAGACTTTTAAAAAGTCGAGTTCAACTATCTTATATGAGACTTTCAAAAAGTCGAGTCAAAAAGTAGAAAAGTCGAGTCAAAAGGGGGGTCAGATCTTTCGTAAGGAGTATAAATTGCCCGGGCAGGCAATTTACGACTAATCCGATTGTAGAACGACTTGGAAAGATCTTTCTACGTTTTTCATAGCCATTCACGTAACTTATATGATTATATGAGACTTTATAAAAGTCGAGTCAAAAATGAGTCAAATAGCCAGCTAGCTGGGAGTATAAATTGCCCCAAAGGCAATGTGAGACTAGACTATTATATATTAAGTTCGGGCCTACGAAAGATTCACTCTAATCTCTCCCTAACTTTAAAACGAGCCATCTAACGATGCCCTTCCATTCACGACCTCTTGCTTGGCTCGACCTTTCTTATTAGGGTCAGATCAGTATACGTTTTTCATAGCCATTCACAAAATACTGCTGATGGGTCTGCTGAGAGAGAGAGAGTGTTTTGTTTTGCTTGAAGGAACGACTTTAGTTTATGTGATAATGACGCGTGTTAACTAAACATATAGTATACCATAGGTCTTAGAGAAGGCACTGATTAACCTAAGTAAGTGGGCAATGGCTAAGCCGGCATAGGGCAAGGTCTCTATTCCCCGCTCCTAACTAGGTAGAATAGAGAAGACAGGAATAGCTACGCGAATTCTATTCCCCCGAATTTCGGATAAAGAACGTGCAGAGCCTGAAGGCAAGGGACGAGCGAAGGTACGAGACGAGAGGCTCCCCAAGGGTGAGGGACGACAGCGACAATTCCAAGAGTGAGCAGTTTCACTTTCTCGGCTCCATTCCCATGAACTGCCTAAGCTGCCTAATATGGTTTCAACTCGACCGGGAACTTTGGTCTCAGTGATCAATTATCATGATCTTTATAAGCAACGTTGCTGGCTCTTTCGCGGGACGCATCCGCATCGTCCATTTGATTCTTTCTCTTTCTATGGCCAAGATTCGCGTATTAAGATCTTTCGGTCTTCTCCTAAAGGCGAGGGCGCATTGAATCATTGGTAGATGCTCATGGGCATGTCCAGTCATTTTGACCTAAAGCCCCGTCAATCCCAGGATGCCGTAAGCCTCTTGGAAAGTATGAAGAGGTATCGGAATCCACCGACTAACTAAAGGAAGAAAGCGTCTAGCAAAGCAATGCGATCAAAGACCCGGAAAAAAGAAGAGAGACAGAAGGCTATGGCTGGGAGGCGTGGTTGAGTCCCGACAAACTAAGTCAATGATCTTCCTGATATGGCAGTGGAAAAGGGTCTGCGGGCAATCGCTTCCTTCTAGTCCTCTTTATGTACTTCTCCAGGTGCGATTTGAGTGATCTTTCGGGGTTTGAGTTAGGGGGCTGGGCGAGCGAGCTTGACCCTCTTTCAAGGAGGTCGGCAAGCGGAGCGAAGCCTCTTAATAACCCCTGGGGAGAAAGGAAAGAGAAGAGCAAGCAGCTTAATATCTGATCTTCCCTTTTCTGAGTCTATACCGGTAGTGTGAGTATAATGAACTTAAACCAACTGCTGCCTTTTCTCTTCATTGCGCTGAGTAGGTAGTGAATGGTTCGGGGATGAGTACGGCTAAAATGACATATAGAAGAAGGTGCCCAAGAGAATGATAGGTTTAGGAAGCAATGCAATTCATATAAGAGAGATGAAGGCAAGGGCCGACTATAAGGGCATCTGACGATGGCTCGCTTTACCGGGTCAGATCTTTCTACGTTTTGAATTGCCATTCACGCTTTACTATGAAATTCAGTTGCGGTTGAGCAGATCTTTCGTAGTTTCGAATCCCGTCGGATAGTCTGGCCCATCAGCAGTATTTTGTCGTAAATTGCCCCAAAGGCCCAAGTCTGAGTCCAAGGCCCATGGAGCGGTATGCGTTCAAGTGGCTGGGTAGGAACTGAAAGTGGTAGTTTCGCACACAATAGTTATTGAGAAATGCGTTCAAGTGGCAGATTCATACAGTTGCATTAGGGAAGCCGACGGTCTTCGTAGATAAGAAAGAACTAGAAGGTCCTCGTAGATAAGAAAGAACTAGCCAAGGTCTTCGTATTACTCCAATCCGACGGTCTTCCACCATCACCATCGCATCGTGTGGAAGAGGCCGAAGCCATCTTTCAAGTTCAACCATCGGAGCCTTAGCCATAGCATCTCAGCCCTGGTAGGCGGACTCAGTGTAGCTCTGACTTGGATTCTCTAACTCTGCTCTAATTCTTCGGACTAATTCGGAGCCTGAAATAGGTGCCGAACTCCTTCTAGGCATAGAACTTTTCCGTCTAATATCAATCTTTCGATGCATAGTACCGCAGTCTAATTATTCCATGTGTAGTACCATCCGAGCAATCTTATTCCTCCATGTTCCGTACCTTCCAAAGCGGTCTTCTCAGTCCATTCTTTGCAAGGCACCTTTCTGACGTCGTTGTCGCTCCCGTCGTTGTCACGACAGACTATAATAAGTAAGGATAGGCTCGACCGATGGGGCATCTGACGATGGCTCGGTTTGAAAGTTCAAGTCAGAGCAGGGCCAATAAAAAAAGTAGTCTCTTCCCTTTCTACGTTTTGAATAGCCTAGAACGACTCTTGCTGATAAAAGATCTTCTCCGTACACCATTTAGATATTCGACTTGTAAGATTGACTCGTCTTTGACACAGCAGATTACAACGTGAATGGCATTCAAAACTACTACTGATCTCATGACTCTACTTTTTGAATAAAAAAAATAAGAAAGTCAAAGAGTCAATGGTACACCATTGGAGACCTCTTGCTTCTTTTCTTTCTACGTTTTCCCCAAAGGCAATGTTAGACGTCACTATATTATATGTTGTTCGGCCATGAACTCTACCCTCGTCCCTTCCTTTAGTCACACTAAGCTTTAAGCTTTGCTCGTCCCACAGCAACCACAGCAACAATCGTAAATGGCTTTAGGCCATTTACTCTTACCATCAACAGTATTTTATGGCTCAACGGCCATTTACTCTTACCTTTACAGTCGAGCATATCTAAAGATACCCTTCCTTTAGTCCACGTCGCTTCGCTCGTCCCTCTCCCCAAATATCAAGTTAGCTCGCACTTTAGAGTCCCTTCTTCCTTATTGTTGAGACATCAGTCAATCCTCTTTCTCTCTCGTTCCATGACCCCACTCTTAATAACTCAAAAATCACAGTAATAAGTGAGAGTCCCAAATCCGTATGAGAGAGATTCAGTCCCAGTAGCATCTTTTCCCTTCAAATGCCCGTACCCCGAAGCGATCTTCTTATAAGTGTAGTCGTACTGATCAATCATACCTAGAACGAGAACCATTCACGACAGCGGGCCTCAGGCCAGATTAGCGACGGAATCAACAGGTTCCCGGAAGAGACTCACTAAGCAAAAGCGGAAGATAGAATAGTCACTAAGCAAGCGGAAAGGGGCGTCAAACCGCTATTCGGGGCGATCTCTTTCTCAGCCGGCTCTTCACCAGCAACGAAGATTATCTTCACTTTTCAGTGAGTAGTTGAGTAGCTCGACCGGAAGTATGAGTAGCTGGGTTCAAAGCTATAGCTAGCTCAGGGTCTTATGAGTTCATGAGATGGAGATCAAACGGGGAAAAGAGCTTGAATAAGCGGCTACCGGTGGCTATGAGTGAAGATGGGGTTTTGCCAGAGGAAGGAGGTACTAGTGCCGAGAGAGTTGGAGGTAGAGGGCACCGACGTTGAGACGGGGCGACGTGTGAATTGCAAGAGAAAGCAGTTAGGGGTGAAGGGCTCGACCAGCTACCGAGGAAGCGATCCAACTACTATTTTGTTTAGTGGAATGGTGAGTAGAAAGCCGGCTGCCGCTGCTTCTCGTGAAGATCAAGAGTGGATCATTTCTAGCTCGACGAAGATATAGGAATGAAAAAAGGGAGTTGGACTCTGAACTGCAGCTGAATGGGGAGGCACTTTCGCGAATCCCTCCTGCTGCTTTGAAGTGGAGTCTTTTTCTGGTCTTTCCTAGGCAAGCTTCCATAGTTCCAGTCCTTGCATAAGTGTAATAACTTCCTCACCCTTCTGGGAATGACATATAAGAGGCACTAGCAAGCCATATAGAGTGAATATTCCCGTGATTCGTGCACGCGTACGGATTCTAATGCTTCAGGCCTCGTGAATGGCTACAACTAAGAAGGAGAAGGAGGGGATGAATTTCATTATTTTGTGCCCGGGCCGGTGAGGTTGCGTTCCATATTTCAATCAACTGGCTCACGATACCAGTGGAATAGGAAAGAGCCTCTTCTCGTCTGCTCAGTGGTCAAAAGAAGAAGGTAAGAACTACTCAGCTCGGGGGCTCCTATTTTGAAGAGGGCTCTAGCAAATTCTTATGCATTCTGCGAATCCGCTTCCTGCTCTTCTTACAACGCTTAGGCCCATCCTCCTGACCTTATTATGCTCTGCGGTACCCCCATCTCTCCATCCACTATCTTATTGACTATCCCGGCAGCTCAGTCTCAGTTCCGTGGTCTTTGGTCTTTCCGTCTGAGCCCGAGCGGGGAGAAGGTGCGTAGCCTCTTTTCACGAGTCCTTCTTTCACTTAAGGAATGTGAACAAGTCGCATTCACTCTTGGAATTCCCGAAGAGTACTGATTTGCTTTCATTTCACTAATGATTCGCATAGTCGTTCATTTGACGGGCAGATGCCGATGGCCCCTCACTTCACGACCCTCACGATCCCGAATTCTTCTCTTTCGGTCTTCTTAATCCTCTCTTCTGGTGATAAGTCAGGGAGGGGCGATGCTTCCGATTCCATTGCCGAAAAGCACAAGCTCATCTCATGCGCATTCTCGATACGAAAGATGAGTCACCAGTCTACCTCCCATTTGCCTGTCGGAATAGCGTCTGAAAGTGTCAAAGCCTCAATCTGCCCGAAACGCAAACTCATTGCCGCTCTTATCCTTCTCTTGCTCTTTCGTCGGCTTATTGATTATAAAAGATCAGCATCTTTAGTTGACCTAAGTCATAGTGATGAAGGGCTCCGCCAACGCGGGTGAAGGATCAATCTCAATGCCAGTACCTTACTATAACAATAGGAGCGGGTCCAAGACCACCTATTCTCATGCTATGAGTTCTTTGGCTGTGGGAGACTTCACTATTCTATTCTTCTTCAGACGTGCACCATCAATATCAATCAGTGCACCAAAGGAATCTAGATTGAAATGCCAGGTCCAAGCTCTGGTGCCAGAGTGCTGAAGGGGCAGTTAGGCTAACGCGTACGTGGTCCATTTCCAATCCTTCCTCTTTATGTAAGGAAGATCGCATTATCCCTTGGAGATTCCTTTGTTCGAGGCCGTCTCATTCTCATACTCTATAGAATAGAAGATCTGGTCGAATGATAGAAGAATCTATGGGTTCGTTAGGAATCGATAGTCGTTGTCTGGACATAGGAGTGAGAGCCGGCCGGGAAGAGGAGAGATCAAGGACGGAGCTACTAGCTACTAGTTGGAAAGGAATTCCCAAGAGGTCCAGACATTCGAATAGCGAACGAAAGACCAGGAGCGACGAGCCCCCAAATCCAAATCTGAGTTCCGCCCCACAGTGATAAAGGCATGAATCCGGCTACATAGTGAGTTCGGTCCTTGAGTTCAAGGGTAGAAGGCCCCATCCCGGGACGAAGAGAAAGAGAGGGCCGAGGTCACGACGGGTAGCTCGCCGCCTTTTATTGAACCAGGGAGTGGAAGTCATCAATCCTATCCATTACTGCTCTCCGCCAAAGTGAGGGCTTTTGCAGACTTGAATACACTAGAAAGCATCAAGCGGAACGGACTACCTTTTCACATTCATGTGCAAAAGAGCTAATAGCGCAGATGGGCAAGAATGCTAGCAAAGTACTCTTTAACCCGCCCCAACTGGGACCTGTGGACAAGTCACATATTCGTCGGTCTCTTCCAATTCCTACGAACACTTTCATTCCTTACTAAAAGGAAGCGGGAAAGAGCCAGAGAAGACGGTTGCTTGGTTTCATCGTCCCTACCGCTTTCAAGCGTATAGCAAGTGCGGACAATCCGTTGTCGGAAATCCTGAGATTCATCCTCTGGTGAGGACTAGACACCCTCTCTTTAGATGAACTGAGACGGACTCGCAGCTATTGACTCAGCTGTGGCACTAACTGAATCTAGTTCTTTTCAAGAACGATGTTTCAATCAAGCTATAAGGGACCAGATCCAGAACATTGAATCCAACCATCATTATCTAAAGAAAGAGAAAGAACCCCGCTTCCTGGTGGGATAGAAAGGAGTCTTCCGACCATGAAGAGCTTCTTACAAGCCCCCCCTGAAGATTGGAAAGAATCCCTCAGCGAGGACGTCCCAACCAAAAAGGCAGGAAGTCCCGATTACGTGCGAGAATGGCAACTCAAAGCTGACCAGTCCAACGGCAGAAGTGGAACATTCCCTTGACAGAAAGGGCAACTCACCTAAGTCAAAGTAAGGAGGTAGCTAAACTCTTCTTTCCGGGGGGATGTCAAATCTCTTTCGAAGGATGTCAAATGATTGAAAAGCACAAACAGAGAACTTCTTCCCAAAGGAAGGCGCATCGACAGACACTCCAAAAGACGTACGGGTACCAAAAGCAGGGAAATGACGGGGTAGCGAACTCGTTTGAGTTTGACAAGGGCTCTTTTCAAGCTAAATCGAAAAGGAATAGGATAAAGAACGCACGAAGGATCAGAGAGAAAGAGGATGAGAAAAGCAAAAAGCCATGAAGACAGAAGTAGCAGTTAGATCTCTCATTACGTTACGAAAGAGAAGAATGAGAGTCTTTGTTTGAGAGAGAGAAAGTGTGATAAGTCCAACTTCCTTCTATCAGAAAGCGATGACGTAAGCACAATGGATAATTCACTTCCGGATCGATCCTTTTGTTCTGTCCTCAGCTCTTCTGTAAGGACTTGAATCCTTCCTTGATTCTAAGTATGATTAGCGACGCGATGGACAGTTGAAATCAATATAGAGCTCGCTTTCTTCCTCTTTCCTTGCTTTCGTTAGCTCTGCTTTCTCTGTTAGCTCTGCTTCCCTCGCCCTTGCATTCTCCGTCTGCTTGCCTTGCATTCTCTGACGTCGTTATCACTCAACTTAATATCTAGTCTAACATTACAGGGCAGGGCCAATAAAAAAAGTAGTCTTTTCCCTAATAAAGATGATGTTTGTTTTGAATCTCTATAGCCATTCACGATTCACCACTATTCGCTAGAGCAGAAGACAGAAGCAGTATTTTCTTGCGAGATTACTTAGGGTGGGGCTATGAAAAACGTATACTGATCTACGGGGCCATGTTAGACAAAATACTACTGATGGGCCATTTACGACAAAATACTGCTGATGGGCAAAACTACGAAAGATCTACGGGTCAGTAGCGGGTACTATTTCAGACTTAGATTAGCTCGTTGCTCACGTCAGTTCAAAGTTGCTGTTATCGGAGCTGAGCCAGGAGTGGAGACGTCGCTATTGCTCAATAAAATATAATGACGTCCAGTCGTAACGTCACTTTCGATTAGGTATACAATTCCCTTTGGGAAAGAAAGAAAAGACTTGAATTTAATTTTTTCTTAAAATGAAATATGCTGATGTTTAGGTGATGTTTAGGCATAAAAATTTCGAGACTTTTAATGTTATCTGGCCCTGTCGAAGATGTTGGAACCCCAAGGTTGGTTTTGGTGTGATCAACAAGTTAAGTTAGGTTCTGTTGTGTTCTAACCTTGTGTCTAAGTGTGCAGGAGCTTAGGAGCACAGGTACTCGAGCGGAAGACGCAGCTAGCGAGAAGGACGGCACGCGGTGCGTCCGAGGGACGAGGCGCTGCGGAAGAGTACACCGGCGGATGAGAAGGAAGTGCGCGCGATGGTTCCGAGGTACGAAAGTCGGAGCGGAAGATTGCTCGGGGAGCAAGAGACGCAGCTAGCGCGAAGGTCGGCACGGGGTGCGATCAAGGGACGAAGTCTGCGGATGAGTACGCTGGTGGACGAGAAGGGACACGCGGCAATTCCGAGGGACGAGAAGCCGGAGGGAAGCACGCTCGAGAAGACCGGAAGATGGGTTCGGGTGAGCCCTATTCCGGATGTCAGAGATCACCCAATCAAGCGGATCCGGAGCAGAAGACCCGGACCGAAACGGGGACTTAACGGAGAAGTGGTCCCGGACAAAAAGTCAACCGCAGTTGACTTTTTGCTCCGGGGCGCCCGGAACCAATCCGGGGCGCCCGGAGGCGCCCGGACCCTGATTTTGACCAAGATCGCGATTTACGCTTCTTCCGAACGCTGGGGATAAAACTTTATCCCCAGTGCAACCCTTCCAGCGCCCCACCAAGGCTATAAATATAGCCTTGGTCCGTAAGCTCTTCATTCATAAATTGTAAACAACACTTGTGTGCTTCCTTGCTTAGTTTAGCTTCTGTTTGTACGAGGCTTCTCCGCCTAAAGGAGCTCTTAGTGCGATCTTCATCCTTGGATTAACAACCTCCCGGTTGTAACCAAGTCAAATTCGTGCCTCGTTTTATGCTTTATTTTCTGCTTAATCTATTTTTATGCTAGCTTAATCGGACGAGAAAGGGTTGTGTTTGATTTTTCAGGGCTATTCAACCCCTTCTAGCCGACCGCATCGGTCCAACAAGTGGTATCAGAGCCGAGGACTAACCGCGAACGAAGCAACAAGATGGCCGGATCCAACATCCACGCACCAAAATTCAAGGGGACTTCGCTAGCTGGAAAAAGCGAATGGAGGTATTTCTTGAAACAGATTATGATTTATTACTAACAATGGAATTTGGCTATGAAGCACCAGAGGGCAAAGCAAGAAATCAATGGTCAAAGAAGGAGCAGGCTGACCACGTGGCAAACAAGAAAGTAGAATTTCATCTGCTAAGTGTACTTCCAACACAAGAAGTCAATCGAGTCGGTACCTACAACTCGGCAAAGGAGCTTTGGGAGAAATTCCTTGAGTTACACGAAGGAACATCCGAAGCCAAACTTGCAAGACGGGATTTACTTCGTAACCAGCTTACAAACCTCCGATTTGAAGAAGGTGAAACAATTGCACATCTACACTCGAGGATTCAAGAACTCATCACCAGACTTACGAATCTCGGAGAAGAGGTAAGTAACCGAGATTCGCTAAGGTATGCCCTAAATTCCTTTCCTTGAAACTCAAAATGGGCATCACTAGTAGATGCTTTTTACATTTCAAAAGATCTAGAAAAAATTTCATTAGACGAATTCTTTTCAACTTTTGAAGTGCATGAGTCAAGATGTGCAGGTCCGAAGGAGCCCAAGAATAATGTCGCCCTTAAAGCTTCGAGAGACGAACCTGAGTCAGAATCTTCTCTCGACGACGAGGAAATGGTAATGATGGTAAGACGATTTAAAAATATTTGTAAATCTAGGAAATCTAACCATCCGCAGGGAAGAAAGAAAAGAACCATCCGCTGCTACCATTGCGATGAAGAAGGGCACGTCAAGGACAATTGCCCTAAACTGAAGAACAACGGGAAGGACAAGGGTAAGAAGCCTATCCAAAAGCGCAAGGCCCTAAAAGCGACGTGGGACGACTGCGAATCAAGCTCTTCCGAAATGAGCATCGAAAGCATCAATGAAGGGGGAGCCACGTCCGAAGAGAACAGCAGTTCAGGGGGAGAAACCGACAACGAGATCGACAAGGTAAGTGAGGTACGATCTCTTCCTCCTAATAAAATGTTTAAATTCATTAAAATTTTAACAAAAGATTGCTGCAAATTAGAAAATGAAAATAAAGATTTAAAAGCAATATTAGCTACATCTTGTCCGTTAGAAATGCTAGATAAATCAAATTTAGAAAATGAAAAATTAAAATTAGAAATTCAAAATTTAAAAATTCAAGTAGAAAACTTGAAAAACTCTGCTTGCTCATCTAAATCCAATTTTAGAAGGTTCAATAATTTGAATTGGTATTATAGATATCACCAGGGACAAATTAAAAATATCTCTAGAAAATATGTCCCTAAGAAATTTTTAGTTAATCCAGTAGGTTGGAACCTTTATTGGGTTCCTAAATCTTGCTTAGTGTAAATTTTAAAATCAAAGTTAGCGCTTTAAGTGAGAAAATTAAACAAAAATTTCTTTATGGGCTTTGACTAGAAAGTGGTTGTTGCTCCAATAACCAAGAAGGCCTAGTGCCTCGCCACTGTCTGGAAGCCAAATATTGAAATAAATGTTTAATTAATAAAGCATTAATACTAGAATTATTTAATGCCTTAAAAAGTTATTCAAACATGGTTCAAAATTTTGACTTAAATTTTTTTTAAATAATTAGTTTTTTTTTAAATTCTATTTTCAAAAATAACTTTTACTTAGAGTGTTTAGAAAAATTTTCAAAAACTATTTTTTCCTAAGTTAAAATCTTAAAAATAATAATAATAATAAATAAATAAAATTAATCTCAAAATTCTTTTACTTAAAATTTTACTTAGAATTTATTCTGCTTTTATTGATTCAAAAATATTTTTCAAAATATTTAATTAAGTTTTATTGATTGCAAAATTCTTTTTCTAACTTAGAATCTTTTGACTTAGAAATTTTTTTTAAGGTAGCTTTTCAAAATTTTCTACGTCTTTAACCCTTAGATTTTTTCTTGGAACCCCATTTTTTTTGTGATCAAAGGGGGAGAAGGATAAGTATAGGTCTAGGGGGAGGTAGCCTAAAACTATTTTTTTCTATCTTTGTGTACTAAATTATAAATTTAGTTAGTTTATTTTTTATCTAGTTAACCCTAGCTTAACTTGGGTTGATCACACCAAAAAGGGGGAGATTGTTGGAACCCCAAGGTTGGTTTTGGTGTGATCAACAAGTTAAGTTAGGTTCTGTTGTTTTCTAACCTTGTGTCTAAGTGTGCAGGAGCTTAGGAGCACAGGTACTCGAGCGGAAGACGCAGCTAGCGAGAAGGACGGCACGCGGTGCGTCCGAGGGACGAGGCGCTGCGGAAGAGTACACCGGCGGACGAGAAGGAAGTGCGCGCGATGGTTCCGAGGTACGAAAGCCGGAGCGGAAGATTGCTCGGGGAGCAAGAGACGCAGCTAGCGCGAAGGTCGGCACGGGGTGCGATCAAGGGACGAAGTCTGCGGATGAGTACGCTGGTGGACGAGAAGGGACACGCGGCAATTCCGAGGGACGAGAAGCCGGAGGGAAGCACGCTCGAGAAGACCGGAAGATGGGTTCGGGTGAGCCCTATTCCGGATGTCAGAGATCACCCAATCAAGCGGATCCGGAGCAGAAGACCCGGACCGAAACGGGGACTTAACGGAGAAGTGGTCCCGGACAAAAAGTCAACCGCAGTTGACTTTTTGCTCCGGGGCGCCCGGAACCAATCCGGGCGCCCGGACCCTGATTTTGACCAAGATCGCGATTTACGCGATCTGAACGTTGGGGGATAAAACTTTATCCCCCCCAGGGCGCCCGAAACCCTTCCAGAAGCTCTTCATCAGTTCAGAAATTGTAAACAACACTTGTGTGCTTCCACTGTTTAGTTTAGCTTCTGTCTTTCTGTGCTTACACTGCTGTAAACGAGGCTTCTCCGCCTGAAGGAACTCTTAGTGCGGTCTTCATCCTTGGATTAACAACCTCCCCGGTTGTAACCAAGTCAAATTCGGTGCCTCGTTTTATGTTTTATTTTCTGTTTAATCTATTTTTTATGTGTTAGCTTAATCGTACGAGAAAGGGTTGTGTTTGATTTTTCAGGGCTATTCAACCCCCCCTTCTAGCCGGCCGCATCGGTCCAACAGAAGATTCATCACTCTCTTCCCTGAACGTACTCGACTCCAGTCTTCGTTTCAGCTTGAATTCAGGATTCAGATCTTACAGCAACCGTTATCCGGCTTCGCGGGCCCATTCCGGTCCACTCTAGGCTAAGCTCTTGGGCGGTCCCTTTTCGATCAACTTGAATTCCAGCAAGCAAGACAGAATGCAATTTAGAACAGTTCTAGAACATACTAGACAGGAAAGAGCACTTTTGTATCACAATATTCACCACTTCCAATTGAGGCTCTTCATTTTGACTTTTGATTCAGGACCCATCCTTTCTTCTTTTCTTGTGCACACTCTCACCCTTTTTCTTTTTCTATCTGGACCTGGATGCTATGCCCATTTCTCTCTCTATAGCTTATCATGCCTTTTCGAGCCTTACCTTAAAGGTAGCAAAGAATAATAAAGGGATTCGCCATTGGATCAGAAAAATCAAGTCCGAAGGTGACCTCCTTTGCCGAAAAGAGAGGGTGTGAGAGCAGGTCCATATCAAAGACTACACAGAGCAGGTGGCTTTCTAAAGCCAGTGAGGAAATTCGAGATTCAAATGTAAGAAAGGAAAAGGCAACCAATCCTCGTACCAAAGAAGGTCTTAGAAATCGGTTCAAGCACTTACATCGATCTTCCCGCAAGGGTTGGAAGTGTCTCTTCAATCAACGGAATAGATCGAGAAAGCCCCAATTCGATTTCATTCCTGCTGGCTTGGAAAAAAAGTATCCCGGACCCGGAGATCTCTTATCTTATTTAGTAGGTAGGTCAATATCGGTTCGATAGTAAATGGCTAAACCAAGATCCCCCCTTCCGCTTTGGAATTGGTGATTGTGAAAAAGAAACCTTCTTTCATGAAAGTCTGGAAACG
Source organism: Zingiber officinale (assembly GCF_018446385.1). Classification (NCBI taxonomy): domain Eukaryota; kingdom Viridiplantae; phylum Streptophyta; class Magnoliopsida; order Zingiberales; family Zingiberaceae; genus Zingiber; species Zingiber officinale. The sequence goes on along the minus strand of NC_056007.1, from coordinate 40,451,084 downwards.
ACTCTAAAGAGAGAGTGACCCAACGAACGAATCAGGAGCAGGACGGGCTTTTTTAGACTTTGATCTTGATTTTAGAACAAGAAGAGGCTAATCTATATCCTAACTCTAAGTAATAAGTAAGAGGGGATTAAAGAAAGGAAAAGGCAACCAATCCTCGTACCAAAGAAGGTCTTAGAAATCGGTTCAAGCACTTACATCGATCTTCCCACAAGGGTTGGAAGTGTCTCTTCAATCAACGGAATAGATCGAGAAAGCCCCAATTCGATTTCATTCCTGCTGGCTTGGAAAAAAAGTATCCCGAACCCGGAGATCTCTTATCTTATTTAGTAGGTAGGTCAATATCGGTTCGATAGTAAATGGCTAAACCAAGATCCCCCCTTCCGCTTTGGAATTGGTGACTGTGAAAAAGAAACCTTCTTTCATGAAAGTCTGGAAACGACTCTAAAGAGAGAGTGACCCAACGAACGAATCAGGAGCAGGACGGGCTTTTTTAGACTTTGATCTTGATTTTAGAACAAGAAGAGGCTAATCTATATCCTAACTCTAAGTAATAAGTAAGAGGGGATTAATGAGAAGGCCTCCTTGCTCTCACCTGAGGCTCTTGTGGCTGCTAGTGAAGTGGCAACTGGATTGCCTAGTTGCTATCTCGATTTAAGCTAGATAGGTCAAGCTTAATACTAGGAGTTTCCATTGGGGTGGGAAAGATCTCGTTCACTCTTGAGTTGATTCCTTGACCTTCCTATCCTACGCAGGAAGGACAGATTACTTGATAGCAGCCTTAGCCTAACCTAAACGGATAAGAATGGGGTAGCCGTCAAAAAGAATGAATTCCCGAAGGGGTCCAATAAGACTTGACTTCCTTTCGAGTAATAAAGGGACGGACGGACTGAGACTCCTAACTCCCAATGCAAGAGCAGGAATCTAAATGAGGGGGAGGGTTTCGAAACGCATTGAACCTCCCAATCGAATGAATCGTAACATTCGTAATGATCAACTTTACGGAGCCCTATCGCTCGGTTAGATAAGATAGGTCCATCCCAGAACTCAAACAACCTATATATATATATATATATATATATATATATATATATATATATATATATATATATATATATCTTACTATAGAAGCACGCATTTCTTCGTCCACAATAGAAGGCTCTTTCGGTCCTGGCTAGCCGGTCCTGTTCTCCAGTCAATACCCTGCCAAAGAATGTCAAATTTGTTGTATCAATGATATTACCAATCAACGAACTGCTAGTTGGAGAGGGGGGTCCATTACGTGTTAGCTACCTCTAGAATAGCCAGACATTCTTGGCAAGGTTTCAGAACGGTGGGCGGGAAATGAAAAGTATGGCAGTAAGCAAAGCAAAGAAAGCTATAGCGCGCCCCTCAACAAGCGCTAGCGCATAGCACAACCAAATGGAGGTGTGGGTGGGCTCGGAAAGGAAGAGTTTCGATTCCAAGAGCTGTAGGAGAGAAAGATTAGGATATTTCGTAGGTAAAGGGAAAGATCATTCCTCAAAGCAGCCTTTCTCTTTTCTACGATACCACTAGACGCGCCCCTGCCTTACCTTAAGCCCGTGGCGAATCGGTATTTTCTGTGATCACTTTACGGCATTCTTTTAGCTTTCTTGCTTGGTTTGGTTTTGTCACCAGACAGAGTCAGAACTGCTCAGCTTGCTTGCTTTCTGGAGAGTTATGCCGATCTGTGCTTTGTCTGAAAAAGCCCGGCAGCCCTTCTTCTTAAATTGCACAAGAAAGGGCTATTCGAAGCCAGAAAACTGCCTTCGTGGACACAATAGGCCTCTGGTAGTAGCGGCAAGGGGGTTTGAGTTTGACCCACCAAGTCCAGCTTTCTTGTGAAAGTCTTGGCTTGCTCTTTTTCCATGTCTGTTGATGTCGTAGGAATTCTCTCTGGAACAACCCCTGGCTGGGAGAAATAGACTGATATGAGTTAGATTCGGAAATTTCTTTGTGGCAGTTCCATCGATTTAGCGCGTAACCGCTCTTTATTTAATCGCATTTTCAAAGCATCAGTCCAACAGAGGCAAGGTAATAGAATACCCACACTCAGCTCAAATGATTGGATCCCAAGTGTCATTACAAAACATGGGCCCCGGAGGAGACTTTCCTCGTGTTAGCCGAACTGGGATCGGTAGAAGGAAAAAGTGCTTTTAGCCCAAAACCCGGGTGGATAAAAAAAGTAGTTTTTGTCGACCAAGTAATCCGACTTGAGGCCAAAATCGCAAGGTTGGGTGTGATTGCTCAATGTTGGGGGGCTACTAGAAGCCTATAAGGAAGCAGTCCTTCCGCTGCACGAGCATCGACAAAGAGAGAGTTTAGAGCAATTAGCCAATCCAATCACCAGAAAGAGCAAAAGGGAGATGAGAAGCAAAATCAAATAAAAAAGAACTCAGAATCCCAATCCCAACTGACCCAGATAGCATACAGTGAAGCAGATACTGAATTATTTCCATTATATCCCAGCCCAGAGGGAAAGATCTGATGTGAACAAAAGAAAGAATCTCATGGTTGAATGCTCACAAGACATGTGACATTGGTTTAAGTTGAATCGACTGTGAACGAATGGGCAGCTGGGAAAGAAGCGATTGTTGAATCAATTTAAAGTGGGAAGGAAGGTGGTATCGTATTTAATAGAAATGGCTGCTTTACACGTCCCTGGATCTGGATAGGAAAAGCAATTGAAGAGGAAATAATTGTCCTCGGGAAACCTTTGGGAGCTAAGTCGAAGACGAGCTGACGAGCGTAATTAGGGTTGGAGTCTCGGGGGGAACCTTTCGGGACATTGGTTAACTTTCACCGAAGGCAATGAGTCAATCCGATCGATCTAGCCCGATGCAGGGAAAAACTTCAGCCCTATCAGAGCGAGGGAAGGTACCTCTACCGTTGAAGAGTCAAACTAAGCTTGCTTTCTTGCCTTGATCGGCCTTCGCAGCACCGAAGCCCAAAAACGATTTTGATCATTCATCAACGATCTCTGTCTATCGCCGAAAGGTGGATGACGATACCCATCGCTTCGACTGTTGTGTCCTTGAAGCGTCGTTGATTGGGGGAACCTGCCCCCCATCCTCTTTGAAAGCATGGCATGAGCGACGACGGCGACTTCATCGGCTCTAGGCAACCCTATCGCTATCAGGCCATCGCTCCTACTGCCTTGACCGCGCAGTAGCATCGCTCAGTCCGATACTGAGTAGTATACGCCGATAGACCTTTGTGGTGGGGCTCAGTTCCTACGTACAGGAAAGACGTCCTTTTTTTTACACAAGCTAATTAAAGTGCCACAGCGACTTCTCTAAGACTAGCAGCATTTGTCCACTTCTCTGACTCTGAAGACGTCAAGTTGGCTCCCCCATTTGATCCATTACATTGCCTTCTGTAAGAGCTATTGATCATGTCTGCTAGTATGATGTTTACAGGCAAGAAACTTTCAACAGGCATGGTACGAACCAGGCTCTAAGAAGGAAATTGGCATTAGCCAATCCCAGGAAAGGTAGAAAACTAGGGCTTGGGGTCGAAGATAAAGGCATCAAATTGAAAGGCATAGCCCTAAGGGTAAGGTATTGTCCTTCCTCCAAGCCTTTCAATGGCATCGCTTTTTCCTTCAACTGCAAGAACAGCTAAGACCGGCAATTTGTTCACATTCAACCATGAGTGACCCACGTTCGAGCTAGTCGAATCCGTACTGATTGTTATACCGCGAGTGCCCCAATTCAATTCAAACTCGGAGAAGGAGGCAAGTGGATTCCCCCCTTGGGGCTACGAAACTAGGCTATTCAAACCAATCCACCCAATCTAGTCTAGCCAAGCCTTTGAAACCAAGGAAAGCAGTCAAGTCAAGCAAGGTAGCTTTAGTTTATAAAGGGAAAGAGCCTAGTCGTAGAAGGTCAAAGGGGAGATGTCGATAAGCAAGGTAGAACTGAAAAGTTATGGTTTTCAGATAGGGGACGACTCTTACACCGGTTGAGGGGACCAACCTAAGCTCGTATGATAACGAAAGATCGTTTAGCCAGATAGAAAGGAAAGGGGAAAGCAAGGCTTTTAGGATAGACAGTTACAAGGGGGGATCGAGTCTAAGTCCTAGGTGGGGAGTTTCTCAACCAATAGCGATAGGGAACGACTTATATACAAGGAGCTTTGACAGTCAAGTTGAGGGTCCCGTAAGGTGCTCTACTAAGAAGGAAGGATCGATGAAATTGAGCGAAAGCAATAGGGCACCGAGCTGCATACTTTGTGTGAGAGGGAATGAGTTGGGGAGATGGGTGAGAAGAAAGGCCTACGCTATGAAAAGCGGAGAGAGACCCTATTAGTAAATATAGAAGCTCAGGAAAGCAAGGGCATGACGCATCATTCGACTCAACCAAGAAGAAAGGCTCTAATGTAAGTACTTGCGGCTACGTGGAGAGAGGATCGGGCTAATTGAAAGAAGCACTTTTTCAATGGGGACAGGAAGAAGGTTAGGGCATAGAAGGACAGACAGCTAGAAGCACGAAAGCAAGTCAGTCTATGTTCTATTGTCAGAGAGGGGTAGTCCTGGGAAATAAGCAAGCACGAAAGAAGAAAGGGGAGCTTAAAGCCGCTTTTCCTCAGGGTTAAGGGACGAAGACAGAAAGAAAGGAAAAAGCGAGATCTCTATCAAAAAAATCACCTAAGGAAAGATTCAGTCTATGCACACTAACCGAATCCTTGGAAAAAGAAGAGAAGTTGCACGCACTAGAAAAAGACTTACGATGACTCGATTACCTAAAGGACCATCTTGTAAGTATCGAGGTCTTTCTTGTCTCACACAAGAAGACAGAATTTGTCTTTATATACAAAAAAAGATGTACGAAATATGACTGCTAATCCCTCCCTATTTTGACTCTTTTCAGGGCGTATATATAGAATAACCTAAATCAAAGGAGACAAGCCCAACCCTATTGAGTCTGTCATGTCTGCAAATATGATAGAATGACTTGGGTCACCACACCAAGGCCCCGCTTTCAAGAGAATGACTTTCCCAATGGCTAGAAATGGGGCTGGAAAAGGTCTTCTTCTGGTTGTGCTTACAAGGGGGGCCTTATGATAGGATAAAAGGCAAGCGAATACTAATCCCCTTTTTCCATCAATGGAAGCAGCCGAAGCAAGTTGCCCACTGCATACCGTAGTCGTAAATGGTATTTCCTTTGGACCTAATCATATTTTCTCACAATTAGGTCGTCCCACCAAACAAAAAAAACACACTCTCTCTCTCCCTATCGGTCGATCTCCCGTCGTTCCTCGTCCCTCTCGCTATCGCTCGAGTATGTCGCTTCGCTCGTTCCTTAAGGTCGAGCCCTACGTCCCTAAATTACGGTAAAGCGAGCCCTACGTCCCTCTCCCGCTCCCGTTGGTTGGGTGAGTTATAAGTGTTTCATATCCCCCACGGTCCGAGTTCATGGCCGGTGGATAGTCTAACATTGCTCCGCAATCGCAATTTATACTCCTGTAATTCACGACTCTGACTCTTGCTGCGGTAATAGAAGATCATTTAGAAGCGGGCCCCCAAACCAAACCCTTTCTCCGGTTCAAGAGGGCACGCACCTGCTCCAGTATTTCTTTATACTACTACGTCCCGAATGCGTACTAAAGGATAAAGAGAACTGGAATGGAGTACTCGACTTATAAGTATAAGTAGAGGAAAGTCTATCTTTTGATAATGCTCTTAAGCAATAGGGTTAGAAAGACCACTATCACCACAAGAGTCGGAGAATCTTTCTCCCGATTCACCTTTCCTCCCATGTGACAAAGACGGGGGTACCGTCCCAAGAGTCCATCCATCCCCTAGATCCCAACAGCGCCATAAGAAGCTTGAATTCTGATCTTTTGTATTTCTCTTCCATGTGTGAGAGATCATAGGAGGATCAAAGAGCTCTTCAAGACGAGGATCAGGCGCAAGTGCTACCAAACAGTACCACTTAAGCCACTTTAACCACTCGTTCATCCACTCGCGGTGAAGGGTGCGCTCAAGTGTAAGTATCTCTCACCTGCATACCATAAGTGATTATCTGGGATCAAGACCAATTGTTTAGGCTTATAACCAGACCTCACCCTATCAATTATAATTCCCTTCAGATAAGGATTGATAGGTTTTCCCCTCCCCAACCACAACTCCAAAGGTTCCAAAGGTAAGGTAACCGATACATAGAAAGGGACGCAACTATGCGCAATCTCTTCCAGCGTCGTGAGACGTCCTTGGAGAGCATTCGCGAGCGAACTCGGAATCCCGCGCCAGCTAACCTAATAAGACATCGTCTACTGATTGAGTACTTTTCAGACATCGTCTACTGATTGAGTACTTTTCAGCTAACTGACAGAGTCCGATAAGTGACGAAGATGCTAAAACCGCCTTGGCAGAAACCGGGGAAAGGTTAACTTGAACCCACCCTTTCATTTTAACCCAGAATTGCTTAGCAAACTCCAGAGAACCATTCTTAGAATCTAATGACTTTGATTTAGATATGGATCAGAATATCTAGCAGAGCTTTGTATTTTTCAGCCACAGCCCTGTCGGCGATCACTATGTCGTCGCCGCGAGAAGGGCATACTTTCTCTAAAAGGCGCCTTTCTCCTTGGGTAAAGAAACCACGCAGCCAACCACACCATAAAAGAAAATGATGTGAGAGACTGAAGAGGGCCCAAGAGCCGTAATATCCTAAGGGTTGACCAGTAGCGAAATTCAAATACCTCGCTTTTCTTAATATTAATAGAGGGCGATGAGTAAGGAACACGTTCCACCAGAGACTTCCGTAGACAACGCATAATGACGTGGCTCGTCCAAAAGAGTCAATATCGCATTAATAACTACCACCGGCCACCTATCTGTTGCGGATGCAAAATCGAAAGAGAAAACATCCGTAGGGTGAAATCCGCTAAGACGGTGGAAGGGACCTTCTTGTCTGACCGGGTATACGAGATAAGACCCGCATAGCCCAATCATGCACAGGATGTAAAAGGCGCTGCCGCACATAGTTACCTATAGCAAAGAACCCTCTTTTACCAGCTCCCGTAAGGGTACATGTAAATCGACCTGGAAGAGGTCCTAGGAGACCAATATGACTAAAGATCCCCATCAGAATGGGCTCCACCTTTTCATGGTAGAAGCTTAGGTCCTCCCAAACAGCCCTAGTATTGTATTATAACTAATATTAGAATCTAGCAGATATATATAAAGTCCGCTTTGACCACAACATCCCAGGGTGCCAGTCAACTGCCTTCTGATTAAATAACCTAGCCGTCATGGCAAAAGCCGCGAGCTCATGTTTTAAAGATTAACTTACGTTGGGCTCGGGTTTTGGCATGTACCTACGGTCATCATTGGGAAGTGATTTCCAAGTCGGCGCTTCCAAGATATACCTTTGTGAAGAAGTGACTTCAAAGTCGGCTTCCAAGACAAGATATGCCTTTGTGAAGAGGTATATAAGAAAGCCAGTTGTGAAGAGGTATCTCGCCAGGGCATATATTTCTCTTGAAGGGGTTTAAATTTCGTTTTTATAATTACCAACAGATATTTTATACGAGGCATATTTTGCTGCGGCCGTGTTATAGTCTCAAACGTCGCCTTGCTAACACGCTTAGCGAGAGGAATGATTCTACACACACTAAACCATGACAGATACAACTTTACCAAATAGTCTCCTCTATCATCTCGCTTCACCAAATAGTCTCCTCTATCATCTCGCTTCATAATAAGAAAACAATGATGTTTTGGAATGATTACTGGTACCCCTGCTCGACTAAGACACACTTTGACTGCTGATTCGTCAACTATTATAATAGGTGATCCAGCATAGTTGCAAATGCACAGCACACTGTTTCAAATATAAGGAAGTCAATAACAAACCATACTTACGAAATTCAAAACTACGAAAGACCTTCGCGCGATAACAAGAGAAAGTCTATCTTTGACTCTATGGAGGAAAGAGATAGAGTTTCAAGTAAGAGGCACAAGAAACTCATTAAAAGGTGAAGAAGCTGCTGCTGCTCTTCCTGTTCTAGGTCTCACTTTCTCGGCACCACTATTTCGAATGGTTGAAGGCGTAGCTCCCGGACTGGATTTGCTTAAACCGGACTCTTACGTCAAACATTTAGTAGCAGGGGTAGCTGGCATCGGGAAGCACTGGAAATAGGATCGGAATATTCAAGACCCTCTTTAACCTATTATGAAGCAGCTGCTGCCGGCTTATAGCTTATAAGAAATAGCTGCCGAAGGAGAGTCCGTATAAGTAATAGCTGCCGAAGGAGAGTCCGTATAAGTTGCTGCTCTTTCAGTTAATTTCTCGGAGAAGTCAGTAGGTTTTCTTTTCTTTGAAGGTCGAGCTTCTCCTCTTTCTGAACCGGATTGGCTCCCCTTGAACCCCCGACCATAGGCTATTCATACTAGCTGCTGTTCTACTAATAGGATAAGGGTGGCTGTTCTACTAATGAAGGGTGAGTTGGCAAAGGCTATTGAAATCATTCCTTCCCTTGATCTGACAGTGCTAAGTAAGAAGAGCCTAAATAAAAAAGAACCTGTCTTACGAGGCAAGCGGATAAGAGAGCTTTATTATAAGAGGACGAGGAAGAATAAAGGGCCGTAGGGCTCAGGCTATCGGCCTTTCAGGAAGAAATCCTTGGCAATAAAGGTAGCACTACGTCCCCTACCGATATGGTGACACAGGTCTGATCCTCTACTCTTAAGGGAAGGGGCGAGGAACGACGTGGTAGTTTTGAATAGTTCACTAAGCTATGCTAGCAACAGGAACGAGCGAAGCGACGTGTGAATAAGAGGAAGGCCCGAACAAAGTGACGGGAAGAAGCGACGTGTGAATAAGAGGAAGGAACGAGCGAAGCGACATACTCGACCTTAGGGCCGTAGGGCTCGACCATAGGGCCGAATGCAATGTACGATCTTTCGTAGTTTTGAATGCCATGAACTACTATACTGTAATCTGGTGGGATCGACCTAAAGTACGATATTACTGTTAGACGACAGCGACGTGGGAGGCGACGTGGCCCCAAAGGCACGAACGAGAGTGACGTGGCTATCCGACGCCATTCACGTAATACTATAATTAGCTGAAACGCCATTCACTCTAACCATGAACGACTGCGCCACTTACCACTTACGAGTCCTCTAAAGACAAGACCATTGAAAGAGTGCGAAAAGCATTCTAGAAGCAGGCACAATCAGTCCCAGTTTCAGTCTCTCGCGCATTCCAGTCCTCTCTCTCGTGTCGACCAGATTGCACTCCCGGGGATGGGCCTCTTTCCACGTCGCTCTCGCTCGACCTGCTGAGTTCGCATTGTACTCTATCTCCTTCCCGTACTCCGGATAAAGAACCATTGAAGCTAGAACTGCTGCCAATAGAAAGTCAGAGAAAGCAGCGTAGGAGAAGAAAAGGTACTCAATTTCCACATTGAAGCCTGGCCACCGGAAGGTGACCTACTGGCTAAGAGAAAAGAAAGATCATTCCACTTGCACATGAAAGATATATAATAGTTGCTGGTGCTCGTACAGGTTATAATGAGTATCTCAAATAGACGGTAGCTTCAGTCTCTACAGCAAATGAACAGTTAAGGAGCGAATGATAATGACGCCACGAGAAAAGAGAATCTTTCACTGAATATACGCTTCATATTCTATGAAGCGGACATAGGTAGTTACGTTAAGGAAAAGATCATCTTTCCCTTGATCCTCGGAGAGTGTGTGAAATGGCGGCTCACGTCAATCCCCTCCCGTCTGGCCCTCTTTGAGGCCGCGCTTGTGCGCTTCGCTTGGCTTGTCGTGGACCGTCTTTTGTATGGTGTGGCTTTGTGGGTTCGATCCAAAGGTCCGGGGCGGCTCGGGACCTTCTCCCTTGGCGCTATCGCTCGCGCGAGGGGTGCGTTCAGGTTTGAATCGATTGGGCTCGGGAGACGGTCTGCCTGGTGTGCCCATTCTTTGATTGCCATATTACGCACACCTCGAGAGCCCTCGACGGGTTCAGCTAAACACGAAATTGGTCTCGCGGTTCCGCTCCAAACTCGGTGAAAACCCTTTGGTCTTCTTGCGGTTTTGAATGAGCTAAAGCAAGCGCGGGCAAGCCATAAATGGAGAGGGAAAAGATAAAGAACTAATCCCTATCACTCAGTCTGAAGCACCTACTCATCTTAGTTAATAGTGAAGAAGGAGCGAACGCATACTTCAAACTCTGTCTCTAACCATTCACTTAAGGATAGGAGCCTCTGAGGTTAGATGGAACGGGATGATATAGTTGTGGAGTTAGGGCTAGAGTCCAGTTCACTCTTTCTCTTTCCTTTGAGTAAGTCTTCCTCTCTCTCCTTCCATAGTTGTGGAGTTAGGGCTAGAGTCCCATTCACTCTTTCTCTTTCCTTTGAGTAAGTCTTCCTCTCTCTCCTTCCAAGTATTGAACTCGCAGACTATCGTGAGAGCAGTCCATCCGCAAACCACACATTGAATACCTCCAAATCCTTCACCCTTACGCTGAAATCCTTCTATTCTATATGTCAAGCAAGCGAGCTATACAATAAGGCAGATGCGGCACAGCAAGAGCCAGCGGAAAGCAGGGTCTTCAATCGTTAACTTGAGTCTCATGCCAGCTCATATCCCCCACCATAGCTCAGTGCTCCCTGCTGACCGGGAAGGTACCTTCCTATTGTAGTTCTCCTTGAGAAAGTGCTTCTCCTGGGTCCAACATCGGAAAGAAATGCCCGCCAGACTTAGGATAATGATTCGCTCCATCATCAATCAGTAAAGCGCGGAACCGGTAATCAAGTAGATCTTACCTTTTGCTCTGGATTGCACATACAGAGTAGAGATATCTGCTCCTCAGCTTCTGATAAAGGAGAACAGACTACACTTGATTCACAAAGCCAGGAATCAATAAGTGATCAAGGAAGGCGTACCCAAAGCTACGCCCCTTCCAATTCCAATACCGCTCCGTGGGCGAAGTAGACTCCAATTTCACTCTTACCATATTATTTCCCTACCGGCGCTTTTCACCTTCGCTACCGCTTGACCTTTGGGGAAGGAGCTTCAATCTGGCCCTTCGGGTACAACCGAAGTCATATCATAAGACTTAGTGAACTACTCCGCCGCAACCCGCATTCACCAATTGGACCGGTGGTAATGCGGCCGGAGAGCCAAAGATAAGAGAGGATAGAGGGACGAGCCTATTCAGAGAGACTGGAGCTCTAGCTCTCTACTTTCGAGCCTTAGAGTGAATGGCTCATGCCATTCACGACTGCAGCTGAAGTGAGGTCTTGGAATGAACTCTTTTCTTCCGCAACAGACAACAATCAGACTGAAAAGAGAATAATAAAAAGAAAGATTAGCCCGTCGACGTCGCTAGCGCTCGTACCTTGAATAAAGCTGGCATATATCCGATTAAGAAGAAATTCAATGAGTTCCAACCCCGGGTACTTAAGATGGAGATATTCCCTTCTCCTTCAGTTCATTCGAAAGGTGAAAGATTCAGAGTTGTGGGGACGACTAAAAGGAGTGGGAGTGAAAGGCAGCTGCATATGTTTATCCGGTCTCTGAGGGCCGAGGACACCGACGGGCTCGACCTAAAGTACGAGAGTTAGAGTGAATGGCAAAAAGAGTAGAATATCTTCATGGCATTGCCTATCGCTAGGTAGTTTGAGGCGTAAACATTTGAACAGAAGGGCAGGGCCATCAGCAGTATTTTGTCGAGTAGTTTTGAATCACTATTAAAAAAAAAAAGATCAAAGAGAAATTATATAATATTTACGACTCAAGATTGCTGACGTTTTTTAGAGGGAGCCATTCACGACTACTATAAGTTGCTTGAGGGGCGAAATTCTTTGTAGTGAGAACGACGGGTCTTTGGGAAACGACTAAGAGGAGAGGAGAGTGAATTCGGAATCCTATAAGTACGCTACACCTGTAACCCCAGACCCACGGGAAAAGAGTTCATTCCTAGAAGCTGCAGCCTAAGCCGGGTAAGGGACGAACACAAATGACTCTCATTATTAAGAGGGCTCTCCCGTTCCATCTCCGATCCTTTCTGTCGCTCGTCAAAGACGCTCCTTTTCTCTCTTTGCTTTGGATAGATATGTCCTTTCGACTTCCGCACCCTTTCCCAACCCTTTGAGTCTTCTTTCCTCTCGCGTTCGAGACTAATATCATATATAAGCAGGTGCACTTACTATTACGGATTTCGTAGTTTCATCAAGGTGCAGTGAAAGAGTACGGGATGAGAGACTGAATGTTGCTGGTGCCCGTGCCTTAGTGAGTTCCGGCTCCGCACCGCTCCGTGGGTGTATTTGTTGCTCTCGACCATAGGGAAGGCAAATCCGAGTTAATTATAAAAGTGAGTTGAGGGGATTCCATATGAGTTCCCAGAGAAAGAGTTCGAGTGAAAAACAAAATGCACGGCAGCATCAATCGTTCAAACTACCATTCACGACTCAGTTGCGGGAAAGAAAAGAAGTGATTAGAAGTAGTATATTTGAGTTTGATTATGCCGGGTTTACAACTTTTTATAAATTCAGTTAAAATTCTGCTGATGTTTTTTTGGGGTTACCAAAAAATATATAATAAATCAAGAAGAATTAGGCGACCATAAAACCATCAGCAGTATCGGGTTTTTCAACTTTAAAATACTGCTGATGGGTTTTTTAGGATTGTTTTGTGCATTTCCCAAAAAAAATATAATAAATCAAGAAGAATTAGGCGAAAAACACGGGTTTTTCAACTTTTTCTAAATTCAGTTGTGCGTTCACCTGCGAAAAGTCCGTTTAGGCCAAAAAGACGGGTTTTTCAACTTGCTGATGGCTTATCGACCTGGAATTTGCCTACATCAGCAGTATTTTAGAAGAATTAGACGAACCCTAAAAACCCATCGGCAGTATTGTTTCCTTTATAATAAAAGTAGAAAGTGGTGGGCCCCTACCCTCAAAAAGTCGCACCTGCTATTGGAAAAGAACCTTTCTTGCCACGGCTGTGGGAATGGAAAGAAGAACCGAACCGTCCAACCCCTTGTATATCGATCGGAAAAAAGCAGCTGCAAATGCTCTCAGTGGTTCTTCCTTCCTATCCTATCCCATCCATCTATAAGAGTTGCTTGATTCGCCTCCATCTCTAATAGGACTGGACTAAGTTCGGGCAGATCGGAGTCTCATTTCAATGAGTTTTGGCCCACACACCTCTAAGAGGAGGGAGAAGTTCCCAGCTATATGTTAGTTAGAGCCCTAGAGCCAATCATTTGATGATTGTATGGACTCATTGTATCATATTCTTGTATATTAATAAAAGGCATTTGTTTGGTTATTATACTTATTTGTATTAGTGCCAAATAGACTAAGTATAATAGCGTCCTTGAGTAGAAGGTTCATACCTATATCAATCGATTAGTTGAATCGATAGTGAGATGATATAGGGAACACTACTCTAAATCATTCCTAGTCGAGTATTAACATTCAGGGACAATGTTAATACAATAAGACTAGCATGTAGGTCAGCTCGATGACTTGATCTCACAAGTCATGGATATAGAGATATCAAGCTGACACATGGGTATGCATTAGAGAATGTATACTGAATGACCCGCCATGAGAAAGTATCATGGATCGTTATATGAGTGTCATATATTTTCTCATGTGGCTATTAGTATGACTATTAGTCCTTTGACCTGAAGTCACCATGGATCCCTACATAAGGAGTTATGTACTTTGGTTTCGTCAAACGTCACCCATAACAGGGTGGACTATAAAGGCGATTACTGGGTATATGCAGAGGGATGTGAGTGATGTAGATGGAATCTATCCCTCCCATATGACGAGAGCGACATCGCTATTCTTGATAGAGTGAGAACACTAAGTGCATGGCCATGCCCAAATGAGTCAACATTAGATGTTGAGCTCATTTGATCGAGTGAGTCTACTTGGAGTTCAAGATTTAGATTGATTAGAGGATGACACGGTCTATGCCTCATATTGATCAGTCTAGATGTCTAGGATAGAAGGACAATGTCACATGTTGTGAGGAGTCACAATTAGTAGTCACAAGGTGATGTCGGATCTCGACATTCTTGTAACTTGGGTAGTAATGATGTGTTGCTAGATACCGCTCATTACTTATGCTCCTAAATGGGTTTAGGGGCATTGCCAACGTTACAAGAACCTATAGGGTCACACACTAAGGGCAAATAGATGGAGACTAGGTTCATTTGATGAACCTAAATGATTAGGTTCATATGATGAACCAAATTGGATTAAGAGTAATCCAAAGTAGGATAATTGAGTTGGACTCAAGTTGGTTCATGTGTTAAGTGAGTCTAATTTGGACTTAGACTCATTTAATTAATTTAATTCAATGAATAGAGATTCATTAAATTAAAATTGGCTTGAACCAATGGTTAGATTAGATCAACCAAGGGATAGAAGTGGTCAAGTTTGACTTGACTTAAGTAGGAAGATGAAGAGTCATGTTTTTGTCTTGACTTTGACTTGACCAATGCCACATCATCAAGGCCTCTTCATTTGGTCAAGTTTGACTTGACCAAATGCCACCTCATGGGAGTTACCAAGAGTTGTGACTCTTGATATTCCATGGGGGTTACAATGTTTAATGTGGCCGGCCACTTTGAGTGTAAAAATGCATGTTTATTTTTCATTCAAGGCTAATTGATTTCATCTTCTTCCTCTTGCTCACAATTCTTCTCTCCCTCTTCTCCTTCTTGCCGAGACCTTACTTGAGTGCTAGCACACTCTAAGGTTTCTTCTCCATCTCTTGCTTGTGTGGATACAAATAGAGAAGTGTCTACTTTGACACTTTTGAGATCCGGCGAACCAAGGACAAGCGGGATTGCGAAGGGCTTCGCTACAAAGGTATAAATGGTTTATCCTTATGTAGATCTACTGTAGATTAAAGTTTTTCAAACTCGTACTCGTATTTTCGTTCGGTTTTACCTTGCACGAGATCCGTGGCTTGGGCGATTCGGGGTTTCCGCAACGCGGACCGAAAAACCCAACAGTGGTATCAGAGCCACGTGCAAGGCTTGTACGAGTTTGTTTTTATTTTTATGAAAAATAAAACCTTCTGTGATTTTCTGTAAAAATTAGTTTTTTTTTTTGATTTTATGGGTAATTTTTCCGTAGAAGCGAAGTTGTAGGCTTCGGCTACCGGAAAGATCTTTCAAAACCGGCTTCGTTTTGTCCCAAATCCATTTGGGACAGCGGGCTTGGGTGCCATTAGATCGCAAAGGAGCAACTCACGATGGTTAGATCGTGGGTAGGGGTACTGCCCCTAACCCCGCAAGGGGATTTGCTCCGCGAAATCGCTAAAAACGAACCCGCCGGGAAGATTTTTCCGAAACGACAATGTCTCGACCCAAATCGTTTTGGGACAGCGGGTTTAGGCGCTGTTGGATCGCAAAGGAACCCTCGCGATGGTTAGATCGCGGGTAGGGGTGATGCCCCTAACCCCGCAAGGGGATTTGCTCCGCGATTGCACCCGAAATCGCTAAAAACGAACCCGCCGGGAAGATTTTTCCGAAACGGCAATGTCTCGACCCAAATCGTTTTGGGACAGCGGGTTTAGGCGCTGTTGGATCGCAAAGGAACCCTCGCGATGGTTAGATCGCGGGTAGGGGTGATGCCCCTGGGCCCCGCAAGGGGATCCGTTCCGCGATTGCGCCCGAAACCGCTAAACGGGACCGCCGGGAAATTTTATTCGTAAAATTGTAAAAATTAATTTTAAAATTATAGAAAATTATGAAAAAGATATAATTTTGAATTATATATATTAATTTGTGATAGTCATGGCCCAAAGCCTAATATGATTGGTTGTGTTGTAATTCTTAATACGGCCTGCGTGCCGTTATGTGTTTGCGAGTGTTGTATTATATTCGCGACCTGCGCGTCGTGCCTTCTCTTATTTTCTTGTTGTAAATTAGATTTAGACTCGAATGTAACTCGAGTTTCAAATTGTAATGTACAAATTGGAGCGGTGGAGGGTCCACACGAGACGGAGTTCCGAGGCGGGCACGAGCAACACAAGGTGGTTAAAGGGAGTAGCTTGAAGAAGCTGTTGACCCTAGGTTGACCAATCGATCTTCTCATTGGCTTGAGAAGATTGTAGTAGGGCCATGACTAAATCACAAATAGATTAATTAATTGCTTGTGTATGTGATGCATATTTAATAAGTAGTTAATTAATTAGTGCCTAACGATTAGATTAGATCTAAGTCGTGCACATGATGCACCCTTGTGATTAGATTAGATCTAAGTCGTGCACAAGATGCATCCCTTCTCGATTAGATTAGATCTCAATCGACTCAACTCTAATGCCTAACCGTGCCGTGATACCTATCACTACCTCGATCACATGTATTGTTGAATCTGCCAAAGCAGAGCAATACATATTATCTTGGTAGGGTACGGAGGGACAATCTTGGTCCCGTCTATCAACGCATGGGTGAATACAAACTCAATTAGATTGAGTATTCATAGTTACTCGGTTGGATCGAGTCAACTATAGGCATTCTTCCAATAGTTGGAAAGATAGGTCAATATCACATCTATATTAACTCTCGGGCGTATTAGCCAAAGCTAACTCGAGTTTTAATATAAATGTGGATATTGATTCTATAAACAAGAGTTGCATAGAGATGTAATTGGTAATCGTTACCTACCAATCATACTAAGCCTTGGGCGTATTAGCCAAAGCTAACTCAAGGGTTAATATGATGTGGATCTTGTCCCACGAGAATTATAGAATTCAGTGGGAGCATCATTTAATTAAAAGGCCTAATTAAATGATTTTTAAAAAGGAATATGATATTTATTTCTGCAAATTTTCTCTTGTAGATAACCATGACGTCGAACACGAATTCCTTCTCCTGCGATCCGTCCTTGAGAAGGACAAGCTCAGGAGCGAATTTCGGACTGCACAGAACCCGAGAATAGTTCTCACCCGGAGGCGTAAGTCAGACGTGGAGCAGCCCATTCCGGAGGCTCCTCCTGTCAATGCCCCGCGAGCAGACAAAGATGCTTACAAGAAGCATCAAGACGACGCATTAGATGTGTCCTGTCTAATGCTCGCAACTATGAACTCTGAGCTTCAGAAGAAACATGAGTTGATGGGTGCTTATGACATGGTTGCACATCTTCGTCAACTATATCAAGGACAAGCGGGGCCGGAAGAGGAACTTCACAGGATACCGGAAGATCTTAAGAAGAGAAATAAGATTTCTACTTGGTATAAATGTTATAGAAGTCAACCTCTCTATTTCTTCGTCGTGGTATTAGATACCGGATGTGCTTCGGACATTTGTACTAATGTACAAGCACCGAATAGCGAGCATTGACAAAGGCGAGATAGACCAGCGAGTAGGCAATGGAGCACGGGTTGCTCCTATTGTTGTAGGGACTTATTTTCTATCTCCGCCCGCTTATACTAGAGTTAGACGATTGTTGTTATGTGCCTGCATTGACTAAGAACATTATATCAGTTTCTTGTTTGGACAAGAAAGGATTCTCGTTTATAATAAAGAACAAATGTTGTTCTGTCTATTTAAACGATATGTTCTATTGTAGTGCACCTCTGATGAACGGACTCTATATTCTAGACCTTGAGAGCTCTATCTATAATGTTAATACCAAGAGGTTCAAATCGAACGATATGAACCACACCTATCTCTGGCACTGTCGCTTAGGTCATATAAATGACAAGCGCTTATCCCAGCTCCATAAGGATGGTTTGCTGGACTCATTTGATTTTGAATCATATGAGATATGCGAGTCATGCCTACGAGGCAAGATGACCAAGACTCCCTTTAGTGGGCACAGCGAAAGAGCAACTGATCTGTTAGGACTCATCCATAGTGATGTATGTGGCCCTTTCAATGTTGCAGCTAGAGGCGGTTATAGGTACTTCATCACATTTACTGATGACTTCAGTAGATATGGTAATGTGTACTTGATGACACATAAGGCAGAATCCTTTGAAAAGTTCAAAGAATTCAAGAATGAAGTACAGAACCAGCTTGGCAAGAGTATTAAAATACTTCGATCAGATTGAGGTGGTGAATACTTAAGCCATGAGTTTCGTGACAATTTAGCTGAGTGTGGCATTCTATCCCAACTCACTCCTCCTGGAACACCACAGTGGAATGGTGTGTCAGAAAGGAGAAATCGTACCTTATTAGATATGGTACGGTCTATGATGAGTCTCACAGATCTTCCGACATACCTTTGGGGTTATGCTCTAGACACGGCAGCTTTTATACTCAACCGAGTTCCATCCAAGGCCGTGATAAAGACACCATATAGGATATGGTGTCTTTCATGAGGATTTGGGGTTGTGAGGCTTACGTTCGACGTCAAGTCTCAGACAAGTTATGATCCAAATCCGACAAGTGCTATTTTATTTGATATCCCAAGGAAACTAAGGGATATTACTTCTACATTCCCAGTCAACACAAGGTAATTTGGCAAAGACTGGGGTCTTTCTAGAAAGGGACTTTGTTTCTAGAAAGACTAGTGGGAGCACGTTCGATCTTAAAGAAGTTCAAGATGCGAACAATAGCACTGATGCCTCGATGGAAATTGAACTGGAACCACAAAGTGTTGTGGATGATGTTGTTCCACAAGGAGTTGAGGAACAACAACCGGTTCAAGTAGACATACCTCTTCGCAGGTCTGATAGGGTACGCCGTCAGCCTGAGAGATACTCATTTCTCTTGTCTGACCATGATGACGTTATGCTCATAGAGGATGAGCCTACCACCTATCAGGAAGCTGTGATGAGACTAGATTCCGAGAAATGGCTGGAAGCCATGAGATCCGAAATGGAATCCATGTACACCAACCAAGTATGGACTTTGGTTGATCCACCTGAAGGGGTAAAACTCATTGGGTGTAAGTGGGTCTTTAAGAGAAAGACTGACATGGATGGACTTATCTATAAGGGTCGCTTGGTAGCTAAAGGTTTCAAGCAGAATCATGGTATTGACTATGATGAAACCTTTTCTCCAGTAGCGATGTTTAAGTCCATTCGGATCATGCTTGCTATTGCAGCCTACCATGACTATGAGATATGGCAGATGGATGTCAAAACCGCGTTTCTGAATGGAAACCTACTCGAGGATGTGTACATGACACAACCTGAGGGTTTTGTAGATCCACAGCATACTAGCAGAGTATGCAAGCTGCATAGGTCCATTTATGGACTAAAGCAAGCTTCTCGGAGCTGGAATCTTCGATTCGATGATGCAATCAAACAGTTTGGTTTCATCAAGAACGAAGATGAACCTTGTGTCTACAAGAAGGTTGTAGGGGATATAGTTGTCTTCCTCATATTGTATGTGGATGACATACTACTCATTGGGAAGGACATCCTTTTGCTTCAGTTTGTCAAGACCTGGCTAGGGAGTTGCTTCTCAATGAAGGACTTAGGTGAGGCATTCCGCATTCTAGGGATACAGATCTATAGAGATAGATCTAAGAGGTTGCTTGGCCTAAGTCAGAGTACATATATTAACAAGGTCGGTTTGCCATGCAGAACTCCAAGAAGGGATTTCTGCCGATGTCACATGGCGTGAGTCTTTCGAAGACTCAAGGTCCCTCTTCTAGAGAGGAGAGAGACCGCATGGATCAGATCCCTTATGCCTCAGCTATAGGATCTGTCATGTACGCCATGCTATGTACTCGTCCGGATGTCTCGTATGCTTTGAGCATGACGAGCAGATACCAGTCAGATCCAGGTGAAAGTCACTGGATAGCGGTCAAGAATATTCTTAAGTACTTAAGAATGACTAAAGAATATTTCTTGATATATGGAGGCGATGACGAGCTAGCTGTAAAGGGTTATAGTGATGTCAGCTTCCAGACCGACCAGGATGATTATCGATCGCAGTCAGGGTTCGTGTTTTACATAAATGGTGGTGCTGTGAGCTGGAAGAGTTTGAAGCAGGACATAATCGCTGATTCTACTACAGGGGCCGAGTATATTGTTGTATCAGAAGCAGCAAAGGAGGCAGTTTGGATCCGCAAGTTCATCACTGAACTTGGGGTGGTTCCTAGCATCACTGGCCCCATTGAGCTCTAATGTGACAACAATGGAGCAATAGCACAGGCTAAGGAACCTTGCTCACACCAGCGGACCAAATACATACTACGGTGCTTCCATCTCATTCAAGAGATTATCGATAGAGGAGATGTGAAGATTTGTAGAGTACCCACAGAGGCTAACATCACAGATCCCTTGACCAAAGCTTTGGCACAGAGAAAGGATGGTGGTCACACTAGGTCATTAGGCCTTAGAGCATACACTGATTGACACAAGTGCTAGTGGGAGATTGTTAGTTAGAGCCCTAGAGCCAATCATTTGATGATTGTTGTATGGACTCATTGTATCATATTCTTGTATATTAATAAAGGCATTTGTTTGGTTATTATACTTATTTGTATTAGTGCCAAATAGACTAAGTATAATAGCGTCCTTGAGTAGAAGGTTCATACCTATATCAATCGATTAGTTGAATCGATAGTGAGATGATATAGGGAACACTACTCTAAATCATTCCTAGTCGAGTATTAACATTCAGGGACAATGTTAATACCATAAAACTAGCATGTAGGTCAGCTCGATGACATGATCTCACAAGTCATGGATATAGAGATATTAAGCTGACACATGGGTATGCATTAGAGAATGTATACTGAATGACCCGCCATGAGAAAGTATCATGGATCGTTATGTATAACTATTAGTATGACTATTAGTCCTTTGACCTGAAGTCATCATGGATCCCTACATAAGGAGTTATGTACTTTGGTTTCGTCAAACGTCACCCGTAACAGGGTGGACTATAAAGGCGATTACTGGGTATGTAACAAATTATGCAGAGGGATGTGAGTGATGTAGATGGGATCTATCCCTCCCATATGACGGGAGCGACATCAATATTCTTGATAGAGTTAGACCACGAAGTGCATGGCCATGCCCAAATTAGTCAACATTAGATGTTGAGCTCATTTGATCGAGTGAGTCTACTTGGAGTTCAAGATTTAGATTGATTAGAGGATGACACGGTCTATGCCTCACATTGATCAATCTAGATGTCTAGGATAGAAGGACAATGTCACATATTGTGAGGAGTCACAATTAGTAGTCACAAGGTGATGTTGGATCTCAACATTCTTGTAACTTGGGTAGTAATGATGTGTTGCTAGACACCGCTCATTACTTATGCTCCTAAATGAGTTTAGGGGCATTGCCAACGTTACAAGAACCTATAGGGTCACACACTTAGGACATTTAGATGGAGATTTGGTTCATATGATGAACCAAGAGGATTAGATTCATTTGATGAATCAAATTGGATTAAGAGTAATCCAAATTGGGCTAATTGAGTTAGACTCAAGTTGATTCATGTATTTAATGAGTCTAATTTAGATTATGTCTCATTAGATCAATTTAATTTAATGAATTAGATTCATTATATTAAGTTGGCTTGAATCAAATGGTTAGATTAGATCAACCATGAGAGAGATTGAGTCAAGTTTGACTTGACTAGAGAGGAAGAGGAAGAGTCAAGTTTGCTTGACTCTTTGCCACATCATGAGTGAGGTGGCAAGATGTGGACCAATAGTGTTGTTCCACATCATCTTGCTTTGCCACCTCATGGAGGTTACAAGCCTCCATTGCATTTAATGTGGGTTGGCCACATTAAATGAGTGGAGATTACTCATTTGCCACATCATTGTGAGGTGGCAAGATGTGGACCAATGGTAATGATCCACATCTTCATGATGTGCCACATCATAGGAGTTACACAACACCTCTTAATGGCCTCCACTTAATTATAATTAAGTGGAAATGGGGTTACACAACAAAAAATGTAGCCGGCCACTTTAGTGAGGGGAATGAAATGAATTTTTGATTCAAGCCTCATTTACTCCTTTCTTCTTCCTCAAGCTCTCCCTCTCCCTCTCCCTCTCCCTCTCCCTCTCCTCCTTGCTTGGCCGAATCTTACCAAGGTGCTAGCACACCTTTGTGTGAGGTTTTTCTCTACCTACGTGTTCGTGTGGATACTTCTAGAGGACCGACGCTTGACGGTCTAGAGATCCGACAACTCCTTGGACGAGCGGGAACGTGAAAGGGCACGCAACAAGGGTAAAGCTCTTAATATGTAGATCTAGGAGTAGATCTAAAAGGTTTTTCAAACTCGTACTCGTATTTATCGTTCGGTTTTCCTTGCACGGATCCGTTGGCCTTGGGTGATTCGGGGTTTCCGCGACGCGAAAAGCGGTTTTCGCGGCCCGAAGAATCCAACAGTGTCAGTGGTAGAATCTGGTTCAAGAGATCAAAAGGACTATCCATGCTAAGAAAAAAACTGATATTCCAAGACAGACGAATAAGATGGTATAAATTAACAGAAAGAGAAAGAGTGGATTAGGAGGAGGCTTCTTAGGACAGGATGTTGTATACAAAAGAACTAAGCGCTTGTGATTCCTGCCGGCATCCTTCATATTCTACCTCGACGGCACCCTTCATATTCTTTCTACCTCAATTCTTTATAACCCAGCCCTCCCTATAGAACAGAGTTTTTCGCTAGTCTTAAAGTAGTGAGTTTTCCTAAACCCAGATCAAAGGGTTGAGGAGGGGTCAAACCAAACAACTAACTCATAAAGAAGTGGTCTTGATTCACTTTAGATTGTTCTTCGTAATATGCCTATTGGTGAATCAGATGTTCGTCCATTCCCGATACCAAGCCAAGACAAGGAAGAGCATTAGGCAAGTGAAGTGACCCCCCTAGTCTAGTGCCAGAGAGTCAGAATAAGTAAGGAAAGTGACTAGGGAAGTGGCAGTATGGCCAGGAAGTCTTCCGCTTCTCCCTGTCCAATCCAACAATCAAATTGGCATACGGTAATCTAGTCCTGGATTGGGCCATAGGACCACTACTGTGGCAGGAAGACTGTGACTCTGGTCTGGAGATGTTCTAGGAGCTGCAAGAGCAAGTCCATGATGTTGATCTTCTCATCTCGAAAGAAAAAACAAAATAAATTAAGTAAGAGAGATATCCAATTTCGGTTATCGATTTAGACCTTAGTACCACTGGCGTCATACTTCTTGCCTAATCTTCTAAAAGACCAATTGAGGATCTACAAGAAGGCACCGCAGAAACTCTGACTTAAAGACTTGAAAGCGGGAAGACGGAGAAGGGAACGGACTATCTTTTGTAATACAATCCACCAATGCGGAATCCAACAAGAAGGAGGAAACGACTGTGGAATCTACTTCTGCTTCAACTTCTCGGGAGAAAAGGGAGGGTATTTCCGATAGGCTCGACTGATAAGGTAAGAGTAAATGGCCGTTGAGCCATTTACGACTGTTGCTGTGGGCCGAACTACAAGAATAGGAGTATTGAGGTAGCGACCGATAGGTCGATTGTAGAACCGATAGGCTCGATTGATAATGTAACGCCCCGCCCCTCCTGCTAAGGCGACGGGGGGTTACCTTGTCACACATACATACTTAACACAACGGAAGTCTTACTTAGAGAATTTAAAAACCTTTTCTTACTTAAAAATCACAATAGACATAAAAGATCCACATAGCATACCTATCATAAATTTTTGGGCCTTAATACCCAAACACATACTTAAGGTCATGGAGTCATAAAGTAAAAACATCAACAAGGCAAATTTCTTATTAACAAAAGCAGGTCATTTCTTTTAGCCAGTCCACTACCGCACACATCCTTCTAGCCCCTCCTGCTGCTCCCCTAGTACATCCATTCCTTGCCTTTATCTGTGGTACAAGAAAGTAAGCTGTGAGCAATCATGGCTCAGTAAATTCCTTTCCTACTCACAAAAAAAACCGACAAGCAAATTAAAATCACAAGTCATATGGCATAAAGATAATTGTATCATGTCAAGAGCATATCATGGCATATCTTAACATAACATAAAGTATCATGGATTAACATAACAAGATCATCAAACGTATCCTGTCATAGCATAACTGTAAAATACCGAAAATAGGCGAATATGATTAAGGGAATTTTTCGGAATTTTTGGAAATTTTTCGGGAATTTTTCGGAGCTTGTACGGACGAGTTCACGGGGATAAAAACGGGGCCCCGAGAAAGCCTATTTGGGCTACCCATTTAAGAGAGGAAAAGATTTATTTATTTATCTCTTTTCCTTTTCTTATTTATTATCTGATTTTTCCTTTATTTCCTCTCATCCTCGCCGATTACTCTCATCCTCACCGAAAGCCTTTCTTCTTCTCTCGCGCCCGACGCCGGCCCTAACCGCCGGCTGGCGGTTGCTTCTTCTCGAACGCCGGCAGCCTTAATCCCTCTGCTGCCGAAGCCCTAGCCGCCGGCGACTCTGCCCAGCATAGACCTCCACAGCGTCGGTAAACGCTGTTGTGCAACGCCGCCTACACCGTTGCTCTCGGCCTCCCTCTGCCCTAGCGCCGTGCCCTAGAGCGAACGCCGACCACTGTGCGGTGGATCTGAGCCACACTGCCGACGCCTCTTCCTTTGCAGAGTGTCGTCGCCGCACCGGACAGAGCCGACGCCACTGCCGGCCACCCCGTGCCCTAGCTCCGACCAATCCTTCCTCGGTGCCCTAACTACGATCTAGAAGGTAAGGGGTTGCTTAGTAGAAAATTTGGGATTTTGGGTTGGATTCTTGATTTCATCCTATTTCGTTCAGTGAAGGATCCCAGGAAGTGTTGCTTCGGTAGTTTTTCTTGGATTCCAGCAGCAATCAATCTGTGTTGGCAGTACTGTCCCTAGTTGTGGATCAACATCGGTTGCGAGTTTAGGTAAGGTGTGTGTTTATTTCATTGTAGCTTACTCCTGTTATGGAAACTAGGGAATGTTAGTCATGAATTGTTCTTAATTTGATTTAAGGATAAGTTTAGATTTTTTTTAATCTAATCGATTAATGGGATAATTAGGGTTAAGGTAAATTAACCCTAGTTAATTGTTGGATTTATGTTAGCTTCTCGTGGATTTGATTTAGCTATTTATCTATATGAAATTAGCTAAACCTGTAAACTATAAATATTACAGGACTTTGACGCGAGACGAGTATCTCGGAGTCAGGATTTGGACCATTTTATCGGAGGCGGGTACTTTTGACTTATGTCATTTGATATGCTTAGTAATTAAATTAACATGCTGCATTAATTGTGTTTCTTATCTGTTTTCGGTTAATCACTACCCAAATCTTACATGCTTGATTGATTGATTGGTTTTGCATCTCAGGTATATTTTACCTGTTTATATATGCTTATAGGGGTAGTGATATGCCATGCTTGACCATGTTCAGGACCTAGGTTTTTATACCTTCTGTGTACCTTGATTTGATATGAATCTTTGACCTAGGGTGCACATTTCTATATATATGGATTAGGTCAGGATGTTTATATGGTTATTGCCATGCATCATTTGCATGATTGCATCTTGTGCGATAGTCCGCTCCATTATTCTTGAGCACATCGCCACATGGATCTGCACACCACCACTCATGGGTTAGTGGTCGATTCAGCCAGAGTGGCAGGGACTCTGTTAGGCACCGTTGGTCCGCTCATGGGTAGTGTGACACAGTGTGGTAGCAGATTCCTCCCGTCTTTGAGTACCGGGAGTTGAGAGCATTGCGCTCCCCATCTATGATTTGGGGTAGGAGGATAGGTGTACTCGACAAGCATCCGTCCCTCGGTCACTCATCGTGAGTAGTGACGGCAGTGCAGGTTGTCATGCCCTACCCACTCGGCCTCACGTTTGTATGAGATGATCGACTGGGGGTGACCAGGAGGCATCATTGGCATCATATGCATGATGCATTTATTGTTTGTGTTTGTGGTTCTTGCATTTATATGCTGCATATTGTTTGATACCTATGTTTGACATGCATCGATTTCCTTATCCTCGATTTGACCTTATACTCGGGACTGGTTAGTACACATTCTCCTGTTTACTTGGATGCATATTTATATCTTTCTTATATCGGAGTACGCATGATTAGTGTTAGGTGTTATTTCTTTACTTTGCATATCAACTGTACTGCTGAGTGTTGGACTCACCCGCCTCCATTGTTGTTATTTTCAGGTTGATGCTGTCAGGAGGGAGTTCCAGTCGCTAGT
The DNA here is from genome assembly GCF_018446385.1 of Zingiber officinale. Taxonomy (NCBI): domain Eukaryota; kingdom Viridiplantae; phylum Streptophyta; class Magnoliopsida; order Zingiberales; family Zingiberaceae; genus Zingiber; species Zingiber officinale. The sequence goes on along the minus strand of NC_056007.1, from coordinate 40,424,936 downwards.
CCCCACTGCACGTAGTGCTACTCCGCTGCTGGTTTTTGAGTTGTTTCATTTTAGCTTTTCGCTATCAGACTTTATTTTAGTTTTGTTTTGGACTTACATATGGATATTGTATGGAATCTTTCCGTTGGATGAACTTTTCGTATGATTTAGATTTACTCCACTACATGCCTGCCTGAACGGCAGAAGAGGTAAGAAAAAAATCGGATTTGGGCTTTACGAGTGTAGTTGAGTAGGGTTGATTTCGAGTCAGAGTATTATTACTGCGTGGTTGTGTCAGCCAGAGGCTGAATATATATATAAACTGCGTGGTGATTGATTTTTATTACTGTTATTATTCCAGCCGCCTGTGGCTGAGTATTTAGTGCTTGTAGAAAATTTTGATTGTCCGCCGTACAGGGGAGATGCTGCCGAAATTTTCTCGGACAGGGACTCTTCTGGGGGCGTGACAATTTAGTGGTATCAGAGCACAGTTTTACGATCTTTTGTTTCGTATTTTGGATTTTCGGGATTTAGCTGATACCAATTTATTATTTGGTATCAGAGCCAGGTTATGATACCTGCTTTTGGTGTTCTGGAGATTTATCGGATACCTGTTGTTGGTATTCAGGATATTTGGGTTAGCCAGGTTTGCGAGTCAAACTGGGCATTATCGGATTTTCGATATGGTTATGTTTCGGATTTCCGTTTCGGATTTATTTGGATTTCCGGCGATATGTACGTTCGGAATTTTGAGGTCAAATTGGGGACTGGACAGCGACGGAACATCTCCAGACGGCAAATAGGTATGTTGTTATTTTATGTTGGTTATATTGGTATTGATATCTGTAATTTAATTTAACAGATATGAGACGATCTACTCGTATTGCTGCGAGACGTGGTGCTGGACGACCACGTGGGAGGACCACGGGATCTCTGGATATGCCAGAGATGCCCATTGTTAGTGAGCCTGTCAGTCAGGGACAGACTCAGGATGCAGCGGGAGCATCGGGCTCTCAAATCCCGATAGCTCCTGTAGAGATACCTACTTTGGCCACACCGACGGTGTCCACGCCTATCCTGTTTACAGTACCATCAGGGGTACCATTGGTGTACCCGACATCTGCTCCAGCGCAGCCTACGGCGTATTCAGGACCACCGCCACTTGGACCTACAGTGTACCCGACACCAGTGGCACCTGTGCCCCCAGTGCCTACAGTAGCAGCAGCTGCACCATATCCGGTACCTTATTCTACCGTACCTCCAGTTGCCACCACTTTTGTTCCCCAGGCAGTATTACCGACGGCTTATGCTCCGGTATATACAGCAGCATCGGGAGTTCCTCCTCCGGTTTATTCCGCGGTACCACCTGTAGTATCAGCTCCAGTGTTTCCACCAGTTCCTGCAGCCGTCCCGACACAGATCACTGATATGGTCGCTGCACGAGCTAGGATTCCAGCACTGGCTGAGTCGATGAAGACTCGTTTCACTCTTTTCCGCGGAGATCTCGATCCGAGTATGGCTTGTCGTGGATAGAGACTATGGAGCAGACTTTCTTCTATATGGCTTGCTCCGAGTGGGAGAAAGCAGAGCTGGCTGCTTATCATTTACGGGATGAAGCAAATGCCTGGTGGGTTACTCAGCGTTCTATCATTGGTGAGCGCAACGTCACATGGACCAGGTTCAGAGAGGCTTTTGAGAGCCGTTTCTTTCCACTGTCCTATCAGATGGCTCGCCGACAGGATTTTATGAGTCTGAGGCAGAATAATCGCTCAGTGACCGAGTATAATACTGAATTCCTCCGGTTGGCTCAGTTTTGTCCAGAGTTAGTTGCGGAGGACAGAACTCGCATGATGCAGTTTATACAGGGATTGGATGGTTATCTGCATGTACAGCTTGCCGGATTAGGGATTACATCTTACTCTGATGCATTGAATCGAGCTTTGATGATAGAGTTAGCTCGGCAGACAGCATATCCGGACAGGAAAAAGCATTGGTCGATGCAGCAGGCAGGTCCAGCGAACATGTAAACAGCCTCAGGCGATCCAGAGCGGTCAGTCGAGTACTTGGGCGTCTCGTGAGCCTCGTAAATCGTAGCGGTCTTCTTGAGGCGTTCCGGTTTTCTCGCGAGATCGGCAACCACCTTCGGTGATACTCATTGTTTGAGATGTGGATCCGAGATCACCTCACCCGGCTTGCTCTGGGGGCGGTCGGTTTGCTTTTATTGCAAGCCCAGGGCACCAGAGCCGAGATTGTCGGTGGCTCGACACTGGCTCCGGAGGTCAGTCAGAGGACAGTCTAGTCGATCGAGGCATATCGTGGAGGCGGCCCAATCTTCTGGCAGGCGAGGCCCCTCCGCAGCAGCATTTGGCATGCTTGGACAGGAGTACTCCAGTGCTTCTGTAGCACCCCAGAGTTTTGCTCCAGGACCTTATTATCCGACTCAGGGGCAGTATCAGACTCAGTTCCAGCCAGCTGCACAGTATCAGTCACCATCCTCTCAGTCTTATCTGGCACATAGTCCAGCAGCGCCTCAGTGGCAGGCTTCTGCCCAGCCGTTACCTCCTCCTCCTCCGCCAGAGACTGGTCGTGTTCATGCTATTACCAGAGAGGATGCTCAGCGGGCCGACGGATCCGTTTTCCGCGGTACGATTTCCATTTATGCATTTACTGCTGATATTTTGATTGATACTGGTAGTTCGCACTCTTTTATATCCCGTACTTTTATGCGGGAGATTGGTAGATTACCTACTGTTAGGTTGCGGCGATTGACTGTCTCCCTACCGTCCGGTGATACTTTAGAAGTCACCCAGGAGATCAGAGGTTGCCCGTTAGACTTTGGCAACATGATACTTACAGTAGATCTTCTAGTATTGGAGATGGTCGAGTTTGATATCATTCTTGGCATGGATTGGCTGTCAATATATCATGCTACCGTTGATTGCCAGACGAGGGTGGTCACCTTCCGGCCTCCGAACCAACCCTCGTGGAGCATCGACGGCATCTCGATTATTTCGGCGATTCAGCGCAGGCTGCTGTCTCATGGCTGTTATGGTTTTCTGTTATTGTTGATCAAGACCGAGGATAGTAGTAGTTCGCAGCTCTCGATGTTCTGTTGTCCGGAATACCGGATGTATTTCGGAGGAGTCGCCAGTTTGCCTCGTAGGCGGTGGAGTTCGCTATTGAGTGATTCCGAACCGGCCGACATCAGCTCCGTATCGTATGGCACCAAAAGAGTTGAACGAGTGAAGGTTCAACTCCGGGAGCTTTTAGACAGGGATTCATTCGCCTAGTGTTTCACCATGGGGTTCTCGATTCTATTTGTCAAGAAGAAAGACGGCACCATGAGGTTATGTATTGACTACGAGTGAATGCAGTGACCGTCGAAATAAATATCCATTACCACGGATTGAGGATTTGTTTGATCAGCTCGGAGGTACTTGATGTATTCTAAGATTGATCTGCGATCCGGATATCATCAGTGAGAGTCGAGATTACGATATCCGAGATGACTTTCCGCACGGATACGGTCATTATGAGTTTTGGTAATGCCATTTGGGCTTACCAATGCTCCATGTGTTTATGGACTTGATGAACCGCATTTTTCCGGAGTATCTGGATCAGTTTGTTATCGTTTTCATTGATGACATATTGGTCTACTCTCGTTCAGGAGGAGCATGCACAGATCTTCGCCGCCTTGGAGATTCTTAGACGGCATCAGTGACGCGAAGTTGCAAGTGTGCATTCGCTATCTTGATTGGTTTTCTTGGACACGTGGTTTCTAGCGGTATTTCATTGATCCTCGAAGATCGAGGTCATCACCGGTTGGGAGCAAAGTCGATTCGAGAGATACGCAGCTCGATTTTAAGGATTGGCGGATATTACCGACGCTTTGTCGAGGGCTTCTCGCGTATTGCTATGCCACCGACACGTCTTACCGGAAAGGCGTGAAGTTCATATGGTCCGAGGATTGCGAGACCGGCTTCGAGCTGAGGCGGAGATTAGTGTCGGCTCCAGTTTTGGTTTTACCTTCGGAGAGGATGGATTTGTACTTTATACCGACGCATCTCTTCAGGTGCGCTGTTCGATGCAGCACGGCAGAGTAGTCTCTTATGCTTCTCGTCACTTGAAGGAGCATGAGAAGAACTATCCATTCATGACTTGGAGTTAGCTGCCATCATCTTTGCTCTGAAGCTTTGGCGTCATCATTTATACGGTATCACATTTGAGATTCTCACCGATCATAAGAGTCTCAAATACATTTTCACTCGAAGGAGCTTAATCTCCGGAGGAGATGGATGAAGTTCCTGAAGGACTACGATTGTACCATTAGCTACCACCGGAAAGCTAATGTGGTTGCAGATGCACTCGAGGGAAGTCCGGGGACTTTGGCTTGCCACCGGACTTGATCACGACTTGATTGAGTTTCTCGAGTTAGATCTTGAGGAGCGGGACCAAGCAGAGCGGTATTCGGTTACCATGGTTGCTCACCGTCGATCGTGACGAGGATCAGAGGCAGCTAGTGATCGGCATTTGCGCTTATTAGCGATCGATAGCTTCCGGCAAGGCAGACCGAGTTTACACGAGGCGAGGAGGGTATTATATTCTTCCGAGGCGGATTATGCGTACCTCGGTCTCATCCGGTCTTACAGGAGCTATTACAGGAGGCACATCGTTCTCGATTTGCGATCCATCAAGAGGGACCCGCATGTATCGAGACTTGAGGCGTTTCTTGGTGGAACGGCATGAAGAAAGACATCGCGGATTTTGTAGCTAGATGTCTTGTCCGTCAGCAGGTGAAGGCCGAGCACCAGAGACCTGCAGGTTACTTCAGCGGATTCCTATTCACGAGTGGAAGTGGGATCACATTACTATGGACTTTGTGGTAGGGTTGCTGAGGACACGACGAGGCCATGACGCGATTTGGGTAATCGTTGATCGATTAACCAAATCGCACTTTAGCGATTCGGAGGACCGATTCCACGGATCGATTGGATCCAGTCATTGAGAGATTATCGAGACTACATGGTGTTCCATTGAGTATCATTTGGATAGAGATCCACGGTTCACGTCTCGTTTGCGAGTCTGCGGCGCCTTGGGCACACATCCCGCTTTGATCTGACTTTCCATCCGCAGGATGATGGACGATCGAGCGGACCATTCGACTTTAGAGGACTCACGAGGTCATGTGTTTTGGATTTCGGAGGCAGTTGGGAAGACCGTTGGTAGAGTTTGCCTACAACAACAGCTTCCATTCGGCTATTCGGATGGCACCGTTTGAAGCGTTGTATGGTAGACCTTGCCGGACACCATCCTTTGGGATGAGGTTGGAGAGGCTCAATTGTTGGGACCTCATAGAGTTCAGCAGGATGCAGAGTTGGTCCGTATTATCGGACGGAGGATGTCGAGGCGCAGGATCGTCAAGAGTTATGTTGATCGGAGGCGACCACTAGAGTTCTCTGTGGGCGACCATGTATTTCTGCGAGTTTCACCCACGAAAGGGGTGAAGAGATTTGGCCTCAGAGGTAAGCTAGCTCCGCGGTACATTGGTCCCTTCGAGATACTGGAGAGGATCGGAGCAGTAGCTTACCGACTGGCACTACCACCGTCCCTGTCAGGCGTGCACGATGTATTTCATGTATCCATGCTGAGGAGATATGTACCCGACCCGACGCATGTACTGGCTGATATTCCAGTTCCAGTTCAGCCTGACATTACCTATGAGGAGGTTCCGGTACGGATTCTCGACCGGAAGGAGCGTCAGTTGCGGAACAAGACTATCCGGCTGGTTAAAGTCGGATGGCAGCATCATTCAGACGAGGAGGCTACTTGGGAGCTTGAGGATACGATCCGAGCTAGATATCCCCATCTTTTCACTTGAGGTATGTGAGTTTATTTACCGTTCAGCATTTATTATTATTGTCTGTTATTAGTACTTGCTGATGGTAGATACTGAAATTTGGGGACCAAATTTTTTTTTTGTGGGGGAGAATGTAAAATACCGAAAATAGGCGAATATGATTAAGGGAATTTTTCGGAATTTTTGGAAATTTTTCGGGAATTTTTCGGAGCTTGTACGGACGAGTTCACGGGGATAAAAACGGGGCCCCGAGAAAGCCTATTTGGGCTACCCATTTAAGAGAGGAAAAGATTTATTTATTTATCTCTTTTCCTTTTCTTATTTATTATCTGATTTTTCCTTTATTTCCTCTCATCCTCGCCGATTACTCTCATCCTCACCGAAAGCCTTTCTTCTTCTCTCGCGCCCGACGCCGGCCCTAACCGCCGGCTGGCGGTTGCTTCTTCTCGAACGCCGGCAGCCTTAATCCCTCTGCTGCCGAAGCCCTAGCCGCCGGCGACTCTGCCCAGCATCGACCTCCACAGCGTCGGTAAACGCTGTTGTGCAACGCCGCCTACACCGTTGCTCTCGGCCTCCCTCTGCCCTAGCGCCGTGCCCTAGAGCGAACGCCGACCACTGTGCGGTGGATCTGAGCCACACTGCCGACGCCTCTTCCTTTGCAGAGTGTCGTCGCCGCACCGGACAGAGCCGACGCCACTGCCGGCCACCCCGTGCCCTAGCTCCGACCAATCCTTCCTCGGTGCCCTAACTACGATCTAGAAGGTAAGGGGTTGCTTAGTAGAAAATTTGGGATTTTGGGTTGGATTCTTGATTTCATCCTATTTCGTTCAGTGAAGGATCCCAGGAAGTGTTGCTTCGGTAGTTTTTCTTGGATTCCAGCAGCAATCAATCTGTGTTGGCAGTACTGTCCCTAGTTGTGGATCAACATCGGTTGCGAGTTTAGGTAAGGTGTGTGTTTATTTCATTGTAGCTTACTCCTGTTATGGAAACTAGGGAATGTTAGTCATGAATTGTTCTTAATTTGATTTAAGGATAAGTTTAGATTTTTTTTAATCTAATCGATTAATGGGATAATTAGGGTTAAGGTAAATTAACCCTAGTTAATTGTTGGATTTATGTTAGCTTCTCGTGGATTTGATTTAGCTATTTATCTATATGAAATTAGCTAAACCTGTAAACTATAAATATTACAGGACTTTGACGCGAGACGAGTATCTCGGAGTCAGGATTTGGACCATTTTATCGGAGGCGGGTACTTTTGACTTATGTCATTTGATATGCTTAGTAATTAAATTAACATGCTGCATTAATTGTGTTTCTTATCTGTTTTCGGTTAATCACTACCCAAATCTTACATGCTTGATTGATTGATTGGTTTTGCATCTCAGGTATATTTTACCTGTTTATATATGCTTATAGGGGTAGTGATATGCCATGCTTGACCATGTTCAGGACCTAGGTTTTATACCTTCTGTGATATGAATCTTTGACCTAGGGTGCACATTTCTATATATATGGATTAGGTCAGGATGTTTATATGGTTATTGCCATGCATCATTTGCATGATTGCATGCTGTGCGATAGTCCGCTCCATTATTGCTGAGCACATCGCCAGTTACATGGATCTGCACACACCACCACTCATGGGTTAGTGGTCGATTCAGGCTGAGTGTGTTGCAGCAGGGACTCTGTTAGGCACCGTTGGTCCGCTCATGGGTAGTGTGACACAACGTGTTATCCGGCAGGGATTCCTCCCCGTCTTTGAGTACCGGGAGTTGAGAGCATTGCGCTCCCCCATCTATGATTTGGGGTAGGAGGATAGGTGTACTCCGACAGCATCCCGTCCACTCGGTCACTCATCAGGAGTAGTGACGACAGAGTGCACGGTTGTCACAGCCCTACCCACTCGGCCTCACGTTTGTATGAGATGATCGACTGGCGTCAGGGGTGACCAGGACGCATCATTGGCATCATATGCATGATGCATTTATTGTTTGTGTTTGTGGTTGCTGCATTTATATGCTGCATATTGTTTGGATACCTATGTTTGACATGCATACAGGATTTCCTTATCCCTCGGACTGTTTGACCTTATACTCAGGACCTGGTTAGTACAGCATTCTCCTGTTTACTTCAGATGCATATTTATATCTTTCTTATATCAGGAGACTGTACGCATGATTAGTGTTAGGTGTTATTTCTTTACTTTGCATATCAACTGTACCTGCTGAGTGTTGGACTCACCCCGCCTCCATTGTTGTTATTTTCAGGTTGATGCTGTCAGGAGGGAGTTCCAGTCGCTAGTCCCCACTGCACGTAGTGCTACTCCGCTGCTGGTTTTTGAGTTGTTTCATTTTAGCTTTTCGCTATCAGACTTTATTTTAGTTTTGTTTTGGACTTACATATGGATATTGTATGGAATCTTTCCGTTGGATGAACTTTTCGTATGATTTGGATTTACTCTACTACATGCCTGCCTGAACGGCAGAAGAGGTAAGAAAAAAATCGGATTTGGGCTTTACGAGTGTAGTTGAGTAGGGTTGATTTCGAGTCAGAGTATTATTATGTGGTTTATTATATAGGCTGAATATATATATATAAACTGCGTGGTGATTGATTTTCATTACTGTTATTATTCCAGCCGCCTGTGGCTGAGTATTTAGTGCTTGTAGAAAATTTTGATTGTCCGCCGTACAGGGGAGATGCTGCCGAAATTTTCTCGGACAGGGACTCTTCTGGGGGCGTGACAATAACATCATCATAACTAGCATGACATAATCATAAAGTATAAGCATGGTAATCCCTAAACATATATCATGCAACATATGCAACATGTCTTTTGAAAACTTATGCAATACATACTTAAACATAATATCAACATGATTAGGGCCCCGGCTTGTACCACATACATAAATGCGCGCATCCTATGTAGGTCCAAGGTAGCAAATCTTGAACCCTACAAGGCATACATACTAGGCCCGTTTCTTAGTCCATCGACCTAGGGGCACTTAGGAGCTCATCCCTAACGAGGCCCGTTTCTTAGTCCATCGACCCCGGGGCGCTTATGGAGCTCACCCTTGGTACAAGCCATACATAAAGTAAAGTAGCATGACTTACATATCATAGTTCTTATCATTTCATGCATATCATATTTATTAACATATCATAAAACATGCATATTTGGGCACACAGCACATGCATGAATCATAACATACATCATGAACATATCACTTATCATAAAGCATGCATATTTGGGCACACAGCACATGCATGAATCATAGGCTTGCATAACGAACGTATCATTTTATCATGTCATAAAGTAAGCATGTTTGAGCACATAGCACATACATGGGTCATAAGCATACATGAAAGAACATAACACATATCATAAAAAGACATAACCATTCATGGAATCATTTAATATCATCTCTTCATAGCATGTGAGGTATATCTAGTCACTAAACCCATATGGCCGAAAGTCATGAAAGGTCCACATGATCTCTAGACAACATACAAACATAAAAATCTCATGGTATCTTCACATACTAACATAAGAAAGGTCATAAGCATGCTAACCTAAATTTTAAGCCCTCCTAGGTTTCCAATTATTTCATGGCCGAAACCTTTCATGAAGGGAAATCAAGTTCTAAGCAACATGCAAACATGTAAACCCTAAACTCATATCATATCATATTTCATAGGGAACTACTTAAGCATATTTAGTTTGGGTTCTAAGTTTCTTAAGCTCCTAATCTTATCATGGCCGAACCCTAGCTTGTCTCATTCTAGGTTACAAGTAGCATGGAAGTGTTGAACCTTAAGCCAACATGTTATACATTTTCATGAGGAACAACATAAGCATGCTTGTTTAAAATTTCAAACTTCCTAGACCCCTTAACTCAAGGTGGCCGAAACCTATAACTCATGGAACTAGGTTTTTAGTGGCATAAGAGCATGGTAACCACACTACATTTCATAGTACTTATCACAAGAAACATCATGAACATATGTAAGTTGGTTTCAAAATTTCTCTAGGCCTTACTCTAGTCTTGGCCGAAACCTATCAAGTATGAACTAAATTTCTAGTGGCATAAAAGCATGGAAAACACAACTACCTTTCATAGTGTTTACCACAAGAAACATCATGAACATATATAAGTTGGTTTCTAAGTTTTCCTAGGCCTTTAATCCAAAGGTGGCCGAAACATATGAGCTTGGTCTTGTTTTTCATATGGCCTAAAAGCATGGAAACCCTACACAATTTTTCATGGCATCATAACAAGGAACAACATGAGTAAACTTAGTTAAAAATCTACACATCCTAGCCTTAAAACTTGGTGTGGCCGAAAGTTTTATATAACCAAAATTCTATGTAACAAGCAACCATAAAATCATCAACTAGTTTCATATTGTTTAATCAAGAAGTCATGAGCCTCCTAGCCTTGGTTTAAACTTTCCTAGACTTCAAATCTCATCATAACCGAACCTTCAAAAGCATGGAACAAGATTCATAACTAACATAAAAATCATGTCATAACATTTTAGCTTCATATCTTGTCTTAGGAAAAATCTTAGCATGCTTAGTCTTAGGTTTAAAACTCTTCTAGGCCTTTACTTCTTATATGGTCGAGTATTCATGAGCTTGGAAATGGAGTTTCAAACAACATACAAGTAAGAGAAAAATTTAACAACCTCATCATCATAGGTACATAACAAAAGAATAAGGAAACATGCTTAGTTTGAGTCGTAACTTACCTAGTCTTCTTGTTCATGCTTGGCCGAGAGTCTAGGGCTTATGGATCTAATTTTTTCATTATTTATTCTAGCATGGAAACCTTAGATTTACCTCTTACATAAAATACATGTCACAAGAAAAATAGTAAGCATAACCAATTACAACTTTCTTAGACTCTTCTTCTTGTTTTTGGCCGAATTTTCTCAAAGCAAGTCCTAGGTTTTTAAGCGATCTATCTCCATGGAAAAACCGTATAAACTATTGTACCACAGGTGAGGGGAAGCTTACCTAGTGTTCACTTGTTAATCTTTAAAGAATTGGTACCCTTGGTGAAGAGGAAGTAGAGAGCTTCTTCCCCTAGCACTCCTTTTGTTTTCTCTTGCTTGGAAGGGTACACCTTGAAGGCTCCTTCTTGTAGTTTAGTTTTCTCTTAGAGAGAAACCTAAACTTGGCTGGTGGAGATGAGGAAAGGAGGCTTCTAGTCTCGGCAAGGGTGAGGGAGAAGGAAAAAAAATGAAATCCTTTAGTTCCTTTCCTTTTTATGCTAAGTGGGTGGAAGTTACAAAGGTGAACTTTGCTTCCTTTCCTCCTTAATGCATGCATGTATTTTTCTAATGAGAATATGTCTTCATTCCTTCCCCTTAACTCTTCTCTTCATTATCCCCTTAAACCCCACGAAAATAGAGAAGAAAAAGGGAGAAAGACAACTTGTCTTTTGTTACTCCTTTTCTTAACCAAGAGGTAAACAAGAGGAAGAAAAACTACTTGATCTTCTCTTGTTTCCTTACTAAATTGTATCTTTTACTTTTAACTACCATTCCCATCATTTCCCATTCACATATTATTCATTATCCTAGTGGTTATCATACATAGTTTTATTTCTATCCTTTGTGAGAGGTTCAAGGTTCAAACATTCACCTCTTCTTTTTATTTTTTCATTTGATTCTTTTTACCTTTATGTTCTAAAGCAACTAACACCCATATAATTATCTTATAATTTTGTGGGTGTTACAGATAAGGAGAGGGAGCTAAGCGACGTGTTTCTTTGGCAACTTAATTCGAGCCTGAATCGGACCGAACCAAATGTCAGGCTATTGTTCTCTTGTTCCCTCGAACCTATGGAATGGAGTAAGACATCAATTTTTCAATACGATCAATTATGTTCATTGCATAATTGGCTCCTTTGAAAAGCATTGGCGCACGTGTAAATGAGGTGCCCTACCAACCTTGCTATAGCCCTTGTTATAGACATCTGAACATATAGACAATATGTTGTCAAGATAGAGATTGAATAATCCCACACGTCTCTTCTTTCTTGATTTTATTTAAGCTTAACAGAAAGAAATGAGTATTACTTGGAAATCCTATTCTATCTATAATTCCCGAAGTGATGGGTTCCTTTTTGTAGTGAGAACTACTTAACTCAGTGGTTAGAGTATGAAATAGGCGGTAGTCATTGGTTCAAATCCAATAGTAGGTAGAACTTATTAGATACTGGAGTCGATCAAATTCTATCTAATTTTCTACCCGATTAGACTTTCTTGTTAAAAATTAGCTAAATCAACATGTGGTGTATATATAAAGAACTTTTCAATTATTCTTTGGTCTAATCACTTATCTTTAGTATTTGGAAAGAGGGAGCCTCCACTCCTGTCCTAGCTCATCTAAGAGCTAGATGAGCTTCATAAGTCTCCTCAGCTCCACTCAAATTAGCTGAAGCTATTGAAAGAGCTTGTTGAGCTTCTTGCGGATCAATGTCAGTACTTATTTCTGCATCATTTCCTAAAATGGTTCTTTCATTATTATAACTTATAGCAAAACCACCCATCAGAGCCACGCCACCGTTAACCATTGGTCCTTGTTAAGGTGTTTGCGACTTCTCAAAAGACCTATATCTACAGCCGTGGCAATGGGGGTTGGTAATACGCCAATTTGCCCACTATTAGTAGATCTCTTTCTTTCACTTCTTCATCCAAAATCAAGAGATTAGGAGTCAGTACACATTGATTGAAGGTCATTTCTTTCCCTCCTCTTATAAGTTTAGAGCTTTCGCGGTAGCTTCATCGATCTTACCAGAAAAGGCCTGCTCGGGAAGACTGTCTAATTCTCCGGAAAGGATCAGTTGAAACAAAATATTTCTGCAAGACCAACATAATTTCCTAGAGAACCACTAATTATGCCACGAAGAAGTTGTGATAAGAAAGGCTCCATTTTTCGTGCTCTGGCTACAGTTAAACGATCTTCTTCGGATAATTCGTCCAACCGCTATAATGTACAGAAGTTCTTTGTAACGTTGTGAAGTTTGCTTCACTCTTAAGCAGAAATTTAATGTTATAGAAATTTCATAAGAAAGCAATCCCTTGCCTCCTCTTCCTTACTACCAACGAGGACCAACACTTCAATCAAGTCAATCAAGGACAGAAAAGAGTGACTTATTAAGTAACACACCCTCTTTCCTATGTTTCGAATACCAATGCGAGGAAAGAGTTGAATGCCATTCCTGGATAGGAGCCTTCATGAAGGATATTGAATGCAAGGAGTGCGAGGAGTGCAAGGAAAGGTACGGATTGCCATTCCTACTTTATGCGAGGACAGTGACAAGTGCTTTCTCTCTGCTTGAACACCAGGAAGAAAAATACACTTTCTTGTACGTCCCCTCTTTCCTGATGGTTTACTCCTTGCCCTTATAAGAAGCATCTTCGTGCTTTGATTCTCATTTCTATAGATAGATAAGAATGTATCAGATCATTGTTTGTCACGGTCGCTTTGCACCTCTCTGCACTCCTTCTTTGATAACCGAGGGCCGGAGGGATCGCTTTAAGTTAGTATGGCAGGGATATTGTAAGAGCATAGCTACGTCGACGGGTCAAAAGGTTTTGAATGTCATTTGTTCGGTTCTATTAATAGTCAGCGTACTTCTTAGTCTGAGTCCCGAACGATATAAGGATAAGCCGGGCCGTGCCGCACGTGAACGATTGATACAGAAGTTGTGCATTTGCGTAACTGATGCTACTTTGACTTCTCAATTCTTTGTCCCGAACGATAGAAGAGAGGGTCAGATAATTCTGAAGCTCATTCTTTTTTGTCCCGAACTATAGAGACTATAGATCAAATCTTCGACGGGTCAGTTTGAATGCCAGATAGATTGTTTTCTGAGTTCATGCGTTCTTAATATATAAATGGACGGGGAGCGTTCTTAATATATAAATGGACGGGGCAGATAACGTTAACAGTCTTTATATTTGAATTCCATTTGTAAAGACAAAGTAGAGAGTTCAAGGACTAACCTGAGATCAAATCTAAAGACATAAAATCGATATAGATCAAATTCTTCGTGATAGCTTTCGGGAGATCGGTCATTCTGATTCTGTTCTTTTTCATTCTTTTTTTTCCCGAACGATAGATGGGGCAGAAGCGCTCAAGGGTTCAATCTTAGGTACGAGCATTGCAACGTCTACGGTCAGACGTCTACAGGTTTTTCAGTCATCTTTGCCGGGCCGTTCCGCACGTGCACTATTGATATCTAAGTTTTGAATTTTCGTAACACTTTCTCATATCAATTCTTTTTATCATCACATGAGTTTTTTAGTGAGATTCTTCCCTCGTACTTATGTTCTATCCCTCTGACTTCTTAAGTGAACTCGTTCCTTTAGGTGTGAGATTCCAGTCTATAGATATAGATCCCGTTGATTGCCATTCTTTTCCACACAGGAATCAAGTTGCAACTCGCCAGACTCGAACTGACACAGGCTCATAGTTCTAATACTTCGCCTATCTTCCCTCTACAGGAGTTGCTTTGGTTACGCAGTTCGGTTGGCGTAAGCTTCCCTATATCTGCGGGTCTTTAGACCAAAACCAGCTTTTTTGAATACTTCCTTAATTCATATCTATAATCATAGTAGTACAAGAATAAATGGTAGGCGTTCTTTGCCTCTTTCCCATTACCAAGGGATTAGTAATCCCAGTCTTTCACTCCAGCAGCTCCTTACATTCTATACGATGCTTTATAGCGGTCATAATCCACTCGCCATACTCATCAACATCAGCATTTTCGATCGCATCACGCCTATAAGTGAGTCAATATAGTCGCTTTTTTTTCGCAGTTGAAAGACCATCAATACCCAGATCAACTCAATGAAAGCAATAAAACAAGTCTTTCACAAGGGTCGCCCCTCTACACCCCATCTGCCCATCAGCCCATCAGTACACCCAAGCTGTTTGTAGCCTAATACAATTCATCTTCCCATCAGCCAAGCTTCCCATCAGTACCTCCAAACCCCTCTCTAAGTCAATTCAATACCCTATCTTTCGTCTCAATTGAAGCAATACCTTCAGTATTAGATTTCTGACTCTAAGAGAGGAATACCTAAATACAGTACTCAAATCAATTGGGAACAACCCAAACCCTCTTTACTAGAAGAGAGGAATACCTACTGAACACGTCCGGGCATACTGTTTGATGTTGTAACCAAATAATGCTATCCACAATCGAGGAAAAGAGCCCATCTGATTGCTGCTAATCACATACTCAAGAGCGGACTCAACCACTGCAATCGACTGCTAATCCCATATAGATTTCTTTATATACAATACTCAATTCAATACCCTATCGTATCCTTCGTCTACCTTATTATAATACCTATCCCAACCCAAACCCTTAAAGGTGCCATTCCCCAAACCATCCATAAGGGAATCGAATCGGGAAATCAAGCAAAGCGAGGCTAAAGGGGCTTAATGCCTATCAATGAAAGAAATACTCAATTGAAGTGTCACCCCTTCTCTCTCCAACTCAATTGAAGGGTTACCCCTCTATACTTGCATTCCGCTCCATACGATACGAAAGGTGCAGATGAAGGTTTTCTATTTCTTACTATAAGATGTTCTAGAATATAGACTTACTCCTCCTAAGGGTCACCCCTTCTATTCTAGTGTCACCCCTCTTCCCCTCTTCAATCCCATCAGTACCTGCAAGTCAACTCCAACCCTGTTCTGCTGTCAAACCCCTCTTCCCCTCTTCAATCACTTCCGAGATCAAAGGTCAAACATCTACTCTCTACTCAATTCAATACCCTATCAACTCAAATGCCTAAAACCCAATACTCTATGACAGCACCACTCTCTTGTCTTGTCTTCTCTGTTGTCCCACCCTCTCCTCTATAGGAAAATCAATTCAATCACTTCCCAGATGAAAGGTCAATACTCAATTGAACCCCATCGACTATCGTATCTCTATCTGAAAGGGTGACCCCTCTCCTGGCCTCTCAAGTCAAATCCCTGAAATCACTTCCGAGATCACAGGAAAATACAATCATACACTCAATCTAAAGGATGAAATTAGGAACAAGGGGCCCAAACCCAAGGGTTCAAGGGGACCAAAAGCACTCATCCAGTACACTCATCCTGTACATCCTGTACATCCAGTAAAGCCAAGCTGTTCTGTTGGGCCCTACGTCAATTTAAGATCCACCAGTCCGACCATCCAGGAAAAAGATAACTCAAACCACCCTCAGCGCAACGCTCACAGCTCGACTAAAATTGATGGACCCCCTACGTCCATTTTGAGCCATAAGTACGACCAAAAGACAAGCTTCCCATCAGTACCTAAAAGGTGTTTGGAGCCTAATTCAATCGAGGCTAATTCAATCAAGCAAATCGAGGCTAAAAAGGCATCAGCAACCTGAAAGGGCCAAGAAAACGCTAAAAACCCAACCCCTAGTCGATGGGCACAATGACTCAAGAGCCCACCCAAGGGTGAAAGGTATAGTATTCGGCTAACGCGGCCCACAAAGCCCGTCTTTTTCAACGTACCCCCCTACGTCAAATACGAAAGAACACTACCCCCACTCCATCTGTTCCGCCAAGCCTTTTGTTTGGTACAGATCCCCCTCCAACAGCCTTTTCTTTTTCAACCCAAGTCGAAGTCCCATTCTTTCTTTCCTGCCATCATTCAACTCTCTACCTGTCATTTCTCTATTTCTATACTTAATTTTTCGATCGATTTCTGTACTCGATTTCCGGTTGTTTGAGGGATACCTGGCATCTGTATTTCCTGCTGGCATTTCGTTCGATTTCTCTACCCGCGCATATGTCCTTTATTTCTGTTTGTTTGAACGAGGGGCGAAGAGCTGAGCCAAAAGGCGAAGGGGCGAAGAGCTGAACGTAAGGGAAGGGGCAAAGAGCTGAACGTAAGGGAAGGGGCAGGATAGAAAGGTATTCCTTCAATTCAGTTTACGAGGAGAGGGGTGAACATAGATGGCTGTAACTTAGATTGAAGAGGGGGTTGTCACTTAGATTTCATTCACTATTCCTGCAATTGAGTTGATAGCAGTGGCAGCTTCAATTCAGTTGATAGCAGTGGCAACAGTTGCGCTATGCGACCGACCAACAAAGAAAAGAATAGGGCATCATGGAAAACTAGATAGAAGAACGAGGGGTCAACCTTTCTCTTACAATGAGGAAAGACCATAGAATAGAAGATGACAGGGCGACTATGAGAACATAAAGTCATGAGTGACCCTTCAATTCAGTTGCAGAGGGGTTTGGAAGTCATAATACGTATTGATGGAATTTCTCTTACAACGAGGAAAGACCATAGATAGCAGTAATACCGATTGAATTGACTTGTTGAATTGACTTGTAGAGGGGTTGGAGTTAGCCCTATTTTGGTATTACTGTAAGTAGTAGACACAGATAGGTTAGTCTTAGGATTGGAGGTCGGTATGCCCATTGAATTGAAAAGAGTATTCCTTGAATTGAATCGCAAAAGAAGCAGAAGCAGAAGAAGGAGCCACGTGAATTGAGTTGGAGAGGGATATAACCCTTTCATTTCCTTAAGTATTGGGTGTTAGGAGGGGTGACAAAGGAATTGAGTTGTACAGGGGTTCAAAAGAGTTGAAAAGAGGATAGAGGAGAGGGGTAACCCTTCAATTGAGTTGAGTACCCGGATCGGAAGGCAATCCCTTTTAGCTTGAATTGAATTCAGTATGGCTTCAATTCAGTTGATTTGAGTTGAGTCGGAGAGTTGAGCTTCAAGTCAGTTGTAGAGTAGTGACCCTTCAATAGAATAGAATACAATAGGGCATCAGGATAGTGAAGCAGAATAGCAGTCACTTAGATTCAATTCAGTTGATTTGAGCAGAATGGCAGTCACTTATAGCAGATAGAGAGAGGGTCTTAGGAGGAGTGACCATTGAATTGATTTGTAGAGTGAACCGGAATGGAAGTCACTTATAGAAGATAGGGGAGACCAAGCATAGGAGAGACACCATAGGGTATTTCAGGGATTTGAGTTCAGTTGAGAGGCATTAAGAGGGGTTTGAGTTCAGTATTTAAGGAAGTATAGAGGGGTGCACTATGAGTTGTAGAGGGGTTGGAGTTGACTTGAAGTACCCTCTTTACCTTGAATTCAGTTGAGTTGAGTTTAGGATTTATAGAACCACCTGACATGTGTAGATTGATAGTGCTTTCCTCGATTGTTAATGTTTTGAATTTCCTTCTCTTGCATTTCGTATTGTATTTCTATTTCACTGCTGGGGATGTAGCTTGTATTGACCTTTGATCAGTGTTTGTCGATTGTTATGGGCTTCGGCCTTTTGGCATGTGTTTGTCGATTTCTAGATTTCATTGAGTAACCTCGTCAGTGGGCTTCATAGAGGGTATTCAAAGATTCCAGGATTGTCGATTAGAGAGTTGACCCTTGAAGAGAGTAGAGTAACCTCGTGAGTTAAGCTTCAAACTCGTCCTTGATTCTCGATTGATAGCTTTCATTGAGTACCCTTCTTTAGCTTTCGTATTCACCGTTGATCTGGGAAGTTATTGCATTTATTGGCAATACCAGTCTATGGCATACCCTGAGGGGTTCGCTTTTTCTATTCCTGTATTGAAGGATTCATAGATTGGGGATTGTAGGATGTAGTGAGTGTAAGTATTCGGGATTGCAGGATTCCGGGTTGTCGATTGGGGGATAGCGGGATGTCGTTGAGTATAGGTGTATATCCTTTCCCTTCTCTTCTATTGATGTAGGGTTGTCGATGTGAGTGCATTGTATTTCCCTTTCAGTAGGGGTGTCATGTGTCGATTTAGAGTATGTTTTGAGTTGATGGCCTTTGAGTTTAGGGTTTGGGTATTCCTCTAGAGGGGATTGCAGGACGTCGATTGCAGGATTGACCTTTGATCAGTGTTTGTCGATTGATAGCTTGAATTTGGGTTGTCGATTGCAGGATGTCGATTTAGAGATTGAATTTCGTATAGTATAGGTATTGCCTTTGGGTTGTCGATGTGAGGAAGAAGAGAAAGAACGAATTCAGCTTCTTAGGGTATTCCTAGTAGTCGATTGTTCATGTTTTGAGTTTCCGGGGTTGGCAGTTACTTAATTCCGCTGCTTTGGGTTTGAGTAGAGAGATTCAATTCATCTAGGGATGTAGATTTATAGATTGAATGCAGTATAGAGAAAAGAGTCTTTGCCAGTTACTTCTAGATCACTGGGGTTGAGTTGAGTATTGAATTCCATAGCTTTGGGGTTTGAGTTAAGCTTCAAAGAGGGTATTCCCGTATTCCTGGATTGTCGATTGGGTGACCCTTCAATTGAGTGGAGTAGAGAAGATATGCATGTTGATCCGCTTTTGATGAGTAGAGAGATTATATTGCAGTCGATGTGACTGATTGTATTTAGATTTCACTGGCAGTAAGAACTTATATTGATAAGAATATAGAGATTATATTCATCTGGGATTGGACAAACCTATTGAATCGGAATTCAGTCTTAGATGGAATGGGGTACAACAGAGAAGAGAGCTTTATATGAGCTGATTCAGTTGAGTAACCTATTTGGAAGTAACTTAAATTGAATTGGGTTGTCGTATATTTCATATACTCTATTGTATGGTGAATTCAGTCTTAGAACGAGGGGTAAACATAAGATAAGAATATGTAGCCCAAATCAAGATGAAGAGTAAGCATTGGAAGAAGGCACAGAAGAGGAGGGAATTTCTCAGTCGTAACAATGCAGAAGACACAGAAGAGTAGGACATTTATCAGTCGTCAAAATATAGTATATAAGGATCTAAAACAGAATTCAGCTTCTTTGATCAGGGTTTGAGTTCAGTTGAGTTGAGTAGAGAGATTTGCTTTCATTCGATGTGAGTGATTGGCTTTCATTCGATGTGACGGAACCAGTAACTTATCCGGGTTGTGTACGAAATTCATTGGCTTTCATTCGATGTGAGTGATTGATTTGCTTTCATTCGATGTTAGTGCATTGTATTTGATCTGGGGTTGAGTAACCTATAACGGATAGGAATTGAGATTGGATTTGATGTTTTGCATTAATCCCTTGAACACTGACGGGTATACCAATGAAAGCAAGACCAAACCAATGAAAGGAAGACCAAAAGAGAGCGGACTCAACCTTAAATCCAGGAATACCTAAATAGAGCGGACTCAACACAACCTTAAATCCCCAATCAATTCAAGCAATCAAGTCTTGAACAAGGGTCACCAGAGGTTACTCAACCAGAGAAATTGAACACTGACGGGTATACCAATTCAAGCTAAACTCTCTCCCAAATACTGCCTTCCCCAATCAATTCAAGCAATCAAACAAGTCTTGAACAAGGGTTACCCCTCTATACTCGCATAACACCTTCAAGAGAAATTGAACACGAGACTCGCCTAACACCAACAATTGAGCACTACAGGGTATACCATTTAGACTCTCTCAACTACCCCAACCCCAACTCAACTCAATTCAAGTTAAACTCTCTGCCAAAGACTGCAATCCCCCATCTCTATACTCAAATCAACTCAATTAAAGGGTTCGATCTGACCTTCAAGAACCATTGAGCACGTCCGGGTATACTAAATCTAGGAATACGGGAATCCCACAATACGGTAAAAAAGGATACGGCACAGCCAGGAATCCCCAATGCAGGAATCCCCAATCCAGGACGGATACCTAAATGCAGATACCGTTTTATATAAGATATTGATTCTAATGTGATTATACAACCCAAGTCTAAACCCGAACCCAAGGCTCAGTGGCCCCATGTCATCATCAGTTGTCAAGCCTCTTATCTAACTCTACATAAATTAGGTTATCAACAATCCATATTCAGTCTTCCAGTCATAAATTATGTGGTGCCGACGGTGATGGTACAGCTACAAAAGTGCCCTTTCAATCTCTCCCAATGGCTGCTGGGCTTACTGTATTATAGCTATGACGCCTGAGGCGGGTGTACCCTTCCTTTACGTCCTTTACGTCCTTTACGTCCTTTACGTCTGAATGACTTGTTGTCTACCCTCCCTAGTACTCCCTTCGGTCGTGACTCTGGTTCCCTCTCTTCTCTTCTATTCTCTTCTCTTCGTCCTTTCGCATGGGTCCCTAGCTCTGGATGTACCCCTACGCGTGTTCGTTGACTGAAGAATGTATGAATAGTTCAAAGGAGCCCCGGCGGACCTGTCCTAATACGAAGCGCCTTCCCTTTACGGTATGAATGAAGAGCTTTATGAGCAGTAGCTTTCTGAGCAGGAGCTTTAGGTGACCTTTCTCTTTCAGTGTAGCGGGGAATAAAGGCTGTAGGCTATCTTCTTTTCCATTGAGAAATGCCATCCTCTTCTCTTCTATTCTGTGCCTTCTTCCAAGGCATCCAACGGGTCTTTTCAAATGCGGGCTGGCCGAGACACTTCTCAGTTGTGGTATGGCCTCCGATCCCTATCGTCTCCCTGCCTACGCCTCCGATCGCTATCCTTTCCCTGCCTACGCCTCCGATCCCTGCCTACGCCTCCGATCCCTCCCGAGAAGTCATCTCCTAAGACTGAAATTGCATAATGTGTTGCTGTGGTCTAGGTCTTCTATCTACTCTTCCCTAAGCTTTTGACTCCCCATCCTTTCTCTGTTGCGCTATACCTGTCTTATTTTCACGAGTGACTTCTACTGTGCCTCCTGTGCTCTGCACCTTCCTGGGTCTCTCCTCTCGATTTTCCTATGCTCTGGTCTCCTGTGCTTAGCATGACCTGGGTCTAATCTTTGGATTGTCGATTGCCTTGCCTTCCGAAGCTCGTTTAAGCTTCTACCGGCTACGGTTGATTCCCATCTCAAACTCTACATCTGATACTGGTTTGCCCTCCTCCCTCGCACCTTTGACTTGTAGAACCTGAGTTGACTTCCTGAATTCGTTAAACTCAACAATTTACCGATCTAACGTGTCTTTCATGAAGTCGGAGAAGGCGTTTTAGCCCTTGTATTCTCTCTTGCTTCCTTCGCCCCTCTCTCTCGTCGGCTATCCAAGCACCTACTTGGTTCACTAACTCTGGCATCTCTACGCCAGTGGACAGCTCTAGTTTGAACTCTCCCGCTCTACGGTACTGGGCTGGCTATATCGCAATAGTGTTTAACCCCGAAGTTAGTGCTCGAGCTAAAGTAGTTTTGTTTTAGCGAGTGGTTGGCTAGTCGCCAGCCACGAAGCGAGGATTAAGAGGAAAGAAAACTAGAAATTGATATACCTGACTTTCCTCTTAAATACAATACCTATACCAAATTGGTACTCAACTCCACCCCAGATCAATATAAATACGATACTGAATTGCAACCCTTTGAAGCTTCATTCCGCTCTCTAATGGAAGGTGGTTGTCCATAAACCCATCACTCAAATACATCAATCCCGGGCCATCAACTCAAATACATCAATCCCCAATGCAGCAATCCCAAATACGTGAAATAAAGAATTAACGAAAGCTACCCATCACATCCTCCAAAGCTACCCCTCACATCCTCGAAGCTGTTGTTAGCTAGAGCCCTAGAGCCAATCATTTGATGATTATATTTTTGGACTTATTGTATCATATTCTATATAAATAAAGGCATTTGGTTTTTGGTTATTATACTTACTTGTATTGGTGCCAAATAAACTAAGTATAATAACGTCCTTGAGTAGACGGTTCTCGCCTATATCAATCGGTTAGTTGAACCGATAGTGAGATGATATAGGGAACACTACTCTTAATCATTCCTAGTCGTGTATTAACATTCAGGGACAATGTTAATGCAATAAGACTAGCATGTAGGTCAACTCGATGACTTGATCTCACAAGTCATGGATATAGAGATATCAATTTGACACATGGGTATGCATTGGAGAATGTATACTGAATGACCCGCTATGAGAAAGTATCATGGATCGTTATATGAGTGTCATATACTTTCTCATGTGGCTATTAGTATGACTACTAGTCCTTAGACCTGAAGTCACCATGGATCCCTACATAAGGAGTTATGTACTTTGGTTTCGTCAAACGTAACCCGTAACTGGGTGGACTATAAAGACAATTACTGGGTATGTAACGAATTATGCAGAGGGATGTGAGTGATGTAGATGGGATCTATCCCTCCTATATGACGGGAGCGACATCGATATTCTTGATAGAGTGAGACCACGAAGTGCATGGCCATGCCCAAATGAGTCAATATAGGATATTGAGCTCATTTGATTGAGTGAGTCTAGTTGGAGTTCAAGATTTAGATTGATTAGAGGATGACACGGTCTATGCCTCACATTGATCAATCTAGATGTCTAGGATAGAAGGACACTTGTCATATTTTGTGAGGAGTCACAATTAGTAGTCACAAGGTGATGTTGGATCTCAACATTCTTGTAACTTGGGTAGTAATGATGTGTTGCTAGATACCGCTCATTACTTATGCTCCTAAATGGGTTTAGGGGCATTGCCAACGTTACAAGAACCTATAGGGTCACACACTAAGGGCAATTAGATGGAGATTAGGTTCATTAGATGAACCTAAATGATTACGTTCATATGATGAACCAAATCGGATTAAGAGTAATCCAAAGTAGGCTAATTGAGTTGGACTCAATTTAGTTCATGTGTTAAGTGAGTCTAATTTGGACTTAGACTCATTTAATTAATTTAATTCAATGAATAGAGATTCATTAAATTAAAATTGACTTGAACCAATGGTTAGATTAGATCAACCAAGGGAGAGAAGTGGTCAAGTTTGACTTGACTTAAGTAGGAAGATGAAGAGTCAAGTTTTGACTTGACTATTGACAATGCCACATCATCAAGGCTTCTTCATTTGGTCAAGTTTGACTTGACCAAATGCCACCTCATGGAGGAGATCAAGAGACTTGACTCTTGATATTCCATGGGGGTTACATGCCTTGAAGTGGCCGGCCACTTTTAGGTGGAATGAAAAATTGATTTTTCATTCAAGTGGTTGTAACTCCATCTTCTTCTTCCTCTTGAGTTTTTCTTCTTGCTCTCCCTCTCCTCCCTACTGATCTCTAAGGTTTCTAGCACATCCTTAGAGATTTTTCTCCATCTCTTGTTTGTGTGGATACACATAGAGAAGTGTCTACTTTGACACTTTCGAGATCCGGCGAACCGAGGACAAGCGGGATTGCGAAGGGCTTCGCATCAAGGGTATATTCTTTCTTCATGTAGATCTAGGAGTAGATCTAAGTTGTAAACTCGTACTCATAAATTTTGTTCTATACTCTTCGCACGAGATCCGTTGGCTAGGGTGATTCGGGGTTTCCGCGACGTGAAAAAGCAGTTTTCGCGGCCCGAAAAACCCAACAGCTGTTTGGTGCATCTGAAGGCTTTAGAGTGGAGTAACTATAACTGTTTGGTGCATATGAATGCTTTAGAGTAACTATAACTGTTTGGTGCATATGAATGCTTTAGAGTAACTATAACTGTTTGGTGCATATGAATGCTTTAGAGTAACTCAAATACCTCTTAAAAGGGGCCCCCACCTGAACTATCAATCCTGTAATAAGAAACGAACCCCAAAGCATATTACAGTAATTGCGTGAATGGCGCTGCAGCAAGCCATGAACTCTACGGGTGTACTACAAACACAAAAGGCTAAACCCCAACCCTAACCATGAATCCTTTAATCCTAATTGAACCCATCTATCAGGTGATCCCAAACCATAAACGACAGACCCAATGGCATGAATCCTGGACTCCCCAATCGCATCAATCCTGGAATCTCTAACCCGTTCTGGTATACGCATCCCCAATCGCATCAATCCTGGAATCTCTAACCCTTTCGGGTATACTACATCCTGGCATCCCCAATCGCATCAATCCTTTAATCTAAAACTAACCCGTTCAGGTATCCCAACTACAGGTATAAGCAAATAATGCAATCCCCAATCCAGGACTCAACCCCAACCGAAACCTAAGAAGGTTCACCAACTCAAGGCGAAAGCCCAACCCCAACGCATACATTACTCCTCTGCCATTCAATTCGATAGATGGATCTTCTTTTCTTCAGTTGAACTTGACCCCTAATTCTACCAGTGACCCTACTCTAGAATCCCCAGTAGAATCTGTCTTTCAGACTCTACTTCCAATCCCTAGGATTAGGTGGCGAGATAGTTATTCCCATCACCTTCGCTACTGCATTCAGGGTGTCTGATGTGTGTCGTTTTCAGTACCTCTTCCCTTTCTATTATTTGTAAGGCTAAAACCCTAGTGGATCATTGCCACCATAAACTGGATCTGCCCAATCACAAGGCTGAGCCATCACCGGAAGTGGAAGTCCCATTGTGTCAAGTCCCCAAACCAGTAAAGTGGCCCCAACCCCAACCCTAAAGGCCGAAGCGCCATGCCATCATTCAACTCTTGAGCATTGCCCATTGTATCTTCTACTGAATTTGAAATAATGATTGACTCTTTCTTTTCTGTGATTGACTCTTTTGATTCTGCAGTTGAGTTGAATCTTTCTTTTGTCTCCACGTGCCATTGACCTGTAGACTTACGTTCCGAAGTACCCCAATCGACAGTAATTCGCTGATCACGATACCTGTCATTTTGCTCTATTTCCGTGCCCCATGCCATCATTGAACTCTCTACCTGTCATTTTGCTCGATACCTGGCATTTAGCTCTATTTCTGTACCCGGGCATATGTGTTTCTTTCCTGCTGGCATTGCGTTCGATTTCCGGACTAAGGGGATACGTGTTTATCGTAAGGGTGTTTGAACGAGGGGCGAAGAGCTGAGCCGCAAGGCGAAGGGGCGAAGAGCTGAACGTAAGGGAAGGGAAGAAGAGTCTGGCTCATCGCGTGCACGCACTCATCGGATGGGCTAGCTGGGACAGATTTCTATTTCATTATATATAATGTCTCGCTACTCATTCATGTCTGTCTCGCTTGGGAAAGCCGAACCTTTCAAATGAGCTAGGATCGCATGCCGTACCGTCCCATACTTTGACGCGTAGCACCTTGTCTGCTTAGTTACTAAGCTGGGCTCCTTCTATTATCATAGGCTTTCCTCCTCCTGGCACTATTGCCACTCCACTAGCACAAGCCCTCTCTCTCCATCCCTTGTACTACGAGTTTGATTTTTGACTGTCCTACTTGCTTTCCCGAGTCCTCCCTTCCACCCACACCCGAGCGAAGAGAAAGAGAATTCACCCAACTCTAGAGCGGAACTTTTAATGGCAAAATGATATTGAGCAATAGAATTTATGCTCACTTTTTTGCTTAAATTCACCAACTTGTAGAGCGGGACTGGTTCAGCACCAATGATCCTTGTCGGCTTTGTAACCACAAAGACCCCAACCTCAATGAATAGGATCTCGATCTGCCTGGCACCTACGATGCCGTCTGTCACCAACTGAGCTTCTCACCCTCTGAGTTCTTTCTGTCGCTCCTCTAATCTAACTGCTCCGCCTCCTCTGACCAGTGCAGAGGTCTTATACGAAGCACTTGAGGCTGGAGTGGGTCTTGCATTGCTATTACCGGATAACATTTCTTCGCTCTGATTTGAGTTTCTTCGCTCCTCATTCATGACTTGAGAACTTGATCCCGTGCTAATAATTCCCGCCATTGAGCCGCATGACTTTCACTCTTAGTGAGCTATTATAACACCCATAGAGTACTTCGCCAGATTTTAGATATTTTTATCATGAATAAAAATAGGCCTTATGTGGAAATTGCAAAAATAATAAAAATAAAAATAGAACCAAAAAGAGAGATGACCAAGGCTTGAACCTTGGATCTCTTACTAGATATATGCATGTGTTAACCAATAGACCAAGAGAAATTATTGTTAAAGAAAGAAGTGACAATATAGTTAAGGATAAGAAAAGAGATTTTTCATTGAGAAGGAAAAGTTAGAGTTGCCTTCTCCCTCTCAAAAGAAAAGAGGACTCTTGCTTCCTCTTCTCATTAAGGAGAAGTAAAAGAAAAGAGAAGGAAAGGTACATTTTCCCTTCCTCCTCTCATGATGAATAAAAGGGAAAATTAAAGAGGGAAACTCATTTGTTCCTCTTCCTCCTTCCTCCTCTTCCTCACCGTGACCAAGAAATCTCCCCCACCTCTCCTTGCCGAAACCCAAAAACAAAGAAGACCCCTCTCTAGGAAGGCTCCACAAGCAAGATCTCTTTCCCTTAAGCAAATAAGGATGTAAGTATTCCCTCACCTGTGGTACAAGTTGCTTACGGTGTTTTCGAAAGATTAGAACTCTTGGAAATAAAAATAAAAAGAAGAGAAGAAACCATGCTCATGAATCTTAGTAGGAATTTAGTTAGAAAAGAAATTATGTGTGTGATGTTAAGCTTGATCTTCTTATTAAGATGTTTATTGACCTTTTCTCTTTTTTTTTATAAGTTTCGGCCATGATGAAAATATAGGGTTCATGAGGCTTAAAACCTAACCTAACTTGCTCATAGATTTATTTATGATGTGTTATGAAATTTACTAGAGATTCATGTACATATGTTATCTAGAATTTATGTTCTTACTTGAAGAAAGTTTCGGCCATGATGAAAATATAGGGTTCATGAGGCTTAAAACCTAACCTAACTTGCTCATAGATTTATTTATGATGTGTTATGAAATTTACTAGAGATTCATGTTCATATGTTATCTAGAATTTATGTTCTTACTTGAAGAAAGTTTCGGCCATGATAAAGAATATAAGGTTCATGAGGCTTAAAACCTAATCTAACTTGCTCATAGATTTATTTATGATATGTTATGAAATTTGTTAGAGATTCATGTTCATATGTTGTTTAGAAGCTATGTTTTTGGCTTGAGGAAGTTTCGGCCATGATGGAAATATTAGGGTTCATGAAACTCAAAACCTAATTTAGTATGATCATAGACTTCCATGTGATATGTTATGAAATTAACTAAGAAGATTTATGTTTACATGTTGTTCATAAGTTTGTTTCTTAGTTGTGAAGTTTCGGTCATGATAATGATTTAGGGTTTCATAAAGCTCTAAACCTAATTAGGCATGTTCATAGGCTCCCTTGTGATATGTTATTAAATTGGCTAGGTATTCATGTTAAGAGATTTATTAGAAGTCTACTTCTTGTTGCATGATGTTTCGGCTATGATAATTTTTAGGGTTCATGAAGCTCAAAACCTAAGTTAGTATGCTCCTAGGTTTCTTGATGATATGTTATAAAATGGGATAGAAACTTGTACTTATATGTTGCTTAGAAGTTCATTTCCTACATGATGGAGTTTCGGCCATGATGAAACCTTAGGGTTCATGAAGCTCCAAACCTAATTTAGTATGCTTATAGACTTCTTTATGATATATGATGGAATTAACTAGGCGTTCATGTTACATGTTGTTTAGGAGTGTATATTCTTGGCTTATGAAGTTTCGGCCATGATAAGAATTTAGAGTTTCATAAAGCTAAAAACCTAATCTAGTAGGCTCATAGACTTCCTTATGATATGTTAGTAATTTGGCTAAGTAATTATGTTCATGTGTTGCTTAGAAGTTTACTTCTTGTTATATGATGTTTCGGCCATGATAAGATGTTAGGGTTCATGAAGCTCAAAACCTAATTTAGTATGTTCAAAGACTTCTTATGATATGTTATGAGATTTGCTAAGTATTCATGTTGTATGTGGCTTAGGAGTATTCTTTTGTTATGAACTTTCGGCCATGACTATAACTTAGAATACAAGAAAGTTTTAAACTTAAACTTAGCAAGCCATGAATTTGTTTATGATATGTTTTATGTTTAAGTGTGCATGCTTTATGACAAGATCAGTAATATGTTGGTTATGTATGTTATGAATTATGCATGAGATGATCCTTATGATGATTATGTTCTCAAACATGTATGATTTCAATATGTTGCATGCTCATCCATGTAAGCTTATGAACCAAACATGATAATGTTTTTATATGATGGTCATGTGCCAAGATGCATGCCTTATGACATGATAAGAAATGGCAAGGAGTTGCTTCCCTTAAGTTGGGATTAAGAGCACTCTTTATATTAAGACAAGAGCATGACATTTATGATGATATGATATGATACTTATGATGATATGATATGCATGACATGTACTTTACTTTGTATGGCTTGTACCAAGGATGGGCTCCATAAGCGCCCCTAGACCGACGGACTATGAACGGGTCTAGTAAAAAGGGATGGGCTCCTTAGTACGCCCCTAGGCCGACGGACTATGAACGGGTCTAGATCCCTAATAGGTTCAGGGCTAGCTACCCTGTCCTAGGGACTGCGCGCATTTATGTATGTATGTGGTACAAGCCGGGCCCTCATGATGATGATATTATGTTCAAGTATTAAAAGATATGTATAAAGACATCTTGCACTCAACATGGCATATGTTTTGAAAAGACATTTTTCATAATGCATCCATTCATATTTGATATGTTTCTGTCTATGTTCCATGATATGTTATGCTTCTCATGATCTACCTCATATGATTTCTTTGTTTATGATATGTTAGAAACATGTTTCATAAGGATATGTCATGATAAGAAACTATGCTCACCTATTGATGATTATGTTTATTTTTCATTGATGATATGCTTGTATGATTATGCTTGAGATACGGATTTTTGTGAGTAGGAAAGAATCTTACTGAGCTCGTGTGCTCATAGCTTACTTCCTTGTATCACAGATAAAGGCAAGGGATGGATGACCTAAGGGAGCTGCAGGAGAGGCAAGGAGGTATGTGCGGCAGTGGCTCGGCTGAGACCAATAAGACCTGCTATAATCTTTTGTTATGTTGACATGAACCATTGTATTTATGTTACATTCCAGTATAACTCTATGACATTTCCGCTGCTCTATGTTATAAGAAAGAATTTTTTTTAAATATGTATGTATCCTGGAATAGTTAAGTAAGTCAGTAACCCCGTCCTTTTGAGTAGCAGGGAGGGCGGGCGTTACAGTTTGGTATCAGAGCCAGGTTAGCCTTTCCACTGCACACACACCGAGTCTCTTTCTGCCGCTCCAAGTAAGAAATTATTTTTATGCTTAGTAAGATTTCTTTATGATGCTCATGTTCAGTTTATTTATTTATTTCTTTATGATGCTTATGCTCAGTTTATTTAGTTATTTCTTTTATGCTTATGCTCAGTTATTTATTTATTTTACTCATAATGTTTATGCTCAGTTTATTTATTTATGTATGATGCTTATGCATAGTTCATTTATTTATTTCTTTATGATGCTTATGCTCAGTTTATTTAGTTATTTCTTTTATGCTTATGCTCAGTTAATTATTTATTTTATTCATAATATTTATGCTCAGTTTATTTATTTATTTTACTTATGGTACACTAATAGTATGCATGCTTACTTTATTCTTTTAAGCCACAGTTTTAGTTTAGATTGCATGATGGTAGGTTAGGGATGATAACACAACAACCTCACAATTGATTAGAAATGACATTAACCTTTCGTTAGTCCGGTTAAGAATGGTAATAATTTACGCTACCTTTCGTTGTCATTAATGAAGATAAGGATGGCTAAAAGACGTAATACCAGAGCAGAGGAAACAGCACCTCCACCTGATTTGATGCATGTAGTTATCGAGCTCCAACGCCAAGTTATGGAACAGCAGCAAATGATCACTGCTCTGCTAAATCAACAAGGAAATCCTGTTAGCCCGTCAGGACACCAGAATGTAGTACCAGTAATACCTACAGCTGTTCCAGTACCACCGGCACCTGCACCACCGGTAGGCCCAGCTCCAGTGGTTCGTCAGGAGGCTTATCTGATACAGTGACAGAGACTGAAGCCAGAAACTTTCTCCGGAAACTGTGAACCATGGGACGCACAGGCCTGGTTCAAGACGGTGGAAAGCATAGTAGAGTTACTGGATTTGCCTGAACACGAGAAGGTTAAATGTGCATCATTCTGCCTTACTGGGGATGCCAGAATGTGGTGGGACAGAGTAAAGGCGAAAAGACAAGTAAATCAGATGATGTGGACAGACTTCGAAACAGAATTTTTCGAAGAATTTTTCCATATGCGAGTCACAAATAAACACTATGATGAATTCACCGAGTTCCGGCAAGGTGATCTATCCGTCAATGAAGCCATTAAGAAATTCAACAGCCTAACACGCCTGTGCCCAGAATTGGTCAGTACAGAGAGAGAAAGGGTCAAACTTATGCTGAAGATGCTCAGACCTGAGATAGCCCTGAACTTGTCCGGCGGAGTTAATAGACCATAGACCGCCGAAGAATTAATCAGCAGCGCTCTGATCACGGAATATTATCAGAAAGCAATGAATGAGGGCAAGAATCAGACTCAGTCAAGGGGACAGAAATCACAAAGTAACCGAACCAGCTGGAAAGGAAATCACAGTGGCAAGAGGAAGCAATGGGGTG
This sequence comes from Zingiber officinale, assembly GCF_018446385.1. Taxonomy (NCBI): domain Eukaryota; kingdom Viridiplantae; phylum Streptophyta; class Magnoliopsida; order Zingiberales; family Zingiberaceae; genus Zingiber; species Zingiber officinale. The sequence continues at coordinate 40,393,719 of NC_056007.1, read as the reverse complement.
ATTCCAAGAATGGTCCAGCCAGCAAGCAACTCATGTTCCCTCAATGTACTACTTGCGGAAAGAAGCACCCGGGGGTATGCGGTATAGGTACAAACAGATGCTACAACTGTGGGATGGAAGGACACATGGCTCGGAACTGCCCTACTCAGATCCAGGCACCTATCCCTCCGCAGATTCAGAACAGAGGTGTGCTTCCATAGCTACACATGATACAAGCTGCGATAGAAGGCCCGCAGATAAGCCAAGGGAGATTGGAAGCTCTGCCAGTAGTGACGGATGCCAGAATTTTCTCCATCACCAAGGAGGATGCGACCAAAGCATCTACCGTCGTCATAGGTCAGCTGCCTAACTTTAGTCAGTATACTAAAGTCCTATTTAATACTGAAGACGAATCGATAGTCAAAATTTGTGAGAAGCCGGGAAACATTACGCGTCGTTGGGTCGAAAACATGTCTGGGCAACTCTCCACTTTGACCTTAGCACCGACCTTGTTCGACAATATATTAGAAAAGCAAACTGGTGACCAAAGTCTCCAAAGAATTAAGCAAGAAACCTTAGAGGGAAAGAATGACGAATTCCGTATCACAGATAGTGGAATATTATACCTCAAGGACATTATGTATCCCTGAGGATCCAGAGCTGCGAAAGAAAATACTGGAAGAAGCCCATACAACACCCTATGTGATGCATCCGGGTTCCACTAAGATGTACCAAGATCTGAAAAAGAAATTCTGGTGGTCCGGTATGAAAAGAGATGTGGCTCAGTATGTTAGTACCTGTTTGACCTGCCAGCAGGTTAAAGCAGAACACTAGAGACCTGGAGGATTACTGCAACCAATCCGAATTCCAGAATGGAAATGGGAAGATATATCTATGGATTTCATCTCGGGTTTACCCAAGACAACAAATGGTTACGACGCTATATGGGTAATCATGGACAGATTGACAAAATCTAGCCACTTTTTGGCAATTAAGATGACCTATTCTGTTGAGCAATTAGCCCAATTATACGTCAAAGAAATTGTCAAATTACATGGGATTCCTAAGACCATTATTTCTGACCGAGATGGTCGTTTTGTTTCACATTTCTGGGAATGTGTTCAAAAAGCCCATGGCACCAAGCTATTGTTCAACACTGCCTTCCACCCCCAGACGGACGGACAAACAGAAAGGGTAAATCAAGTACTAGAAGATATGCTACGGGCTTGCGCCTTAGATTTCAAAGGGAGTTGGTGTCGATATTTAAGTTTAGCGGAATTCGCCTACAACAATAGTTATCAGGCTACTATTGGGATGGCACCCTACGAGGCTCTGTACGGAAGGAAATGTAGGTCCCCTATATGCTGGTACGAAGGTGGTGAAAAGAAGGAGATGGGAGTTCAAACAGAATTCATTGATAACACCACCCGTGCTATACAGAACATCCGCCAAAGAATAGAAACAGCTCAGAGCCGACAAAAGAGTTATGCAGAAAAGAGACGAAGGCCCTTAGAATTCAGTGTCTGAGATGCAGTGTTCCTTAAGGTAGCTCCTATGAAAGGAGTGATGAGGTTCGGAAAGAAAGGAAAACTAAGCCCGCGTTATGTAGGCCCATATCAAGTTCTGAAAAGGGTGGGCAAGGTGGCCTACGAACTAGCGCTACCTCAGGAGATGTCAACTATTCACAATGTGTTCCATGTTTCGATGTTAAAGAAATGTATTCCGAGCATGGACCAGGTGATCGAACCGAAAACCGTACAAGTGCAAGAGGATCTAAGTTACGTAAGTCGACCGGTACAGATATTGGATCGAAGTATTAAAAGACTAAGGAACAAAGAAGTACCATTAGTAAAGGTCCTGTGGCAAAATCAACGGTTCGAAGAAGCCACATGAGAGCGAGAAGACGATATGAAGCAGAAGTATCCGGAACTATTTTAAGTTCGAGGACGAACTTTTATGAGGTATGGGAGACTGTAACACCCATAGAGTACTTAGCCAGATTTTAGATATTTTTATCATGAATAAAAATAGGCCTTATGTGGAAATTGCAAAAATAATAGAAATAAAAATAGAACCAAAAAGAGAGATGACCAAGGCTTGAACCTTGGATCTCTTACTAGATATATGCATGTGTTAACCAATAGACCAAGAGAAATTATTGTTAAAGAAAGAAGTGACAATATAGTTAAGGATAGGAAAAGAGATTTTTCATTGAGAAGGAGAAGTTAGAGTTGCCTTCTCCCTCTCAAAAGAAAAGAGGACTCTTGCTTCCTCTTCTCATTAAGGAGAAGTAAAAGAAAAGAGAAGGAAAGGTACATTTTCCCTTCCTCCTCTCATGATGAATAAAAGGGAAAATTAAAGAGGGAAACTCATTTGCTCCTCTTCCTCCTTCCTCCTCTTCCTCACCGTGACCAAGAAATCTCCCCCACCTCTCCTTGCCGAAACCCAAAAACAAAGAAGACCCCTCTCTAGGAAGGCTCCACAAGCAAGATCTCTTTCCCTTAAGCAAATAAGGATGTAAGTATTCCCTCACCTGTGGTACAAGTTGCTTACGGTGTTTTCGAAAGATTAGAACTCTTGGAAATAAAAATAAAAAGAAGAGAAGAAACCATGCTCATGAATCTTAGTAGGAATTTAGTTAGAAAAGAAATTATGTGTGTGATGTTAAGCTTGATCTTCTTATTAAGATGTTTATTGACCTTTTCTCTTTTTTTTATAAGTTTCGGCCATGATGAAAATATAGGGTTCATGAGGCTTAAAACCTAACCTAACTTGCTCATAGATTTATTTATGATGTGTTATGAAATTTACTAGAGATTCATGTTCATATGTTATCTAGAATTTATGTTCTTACTTGAAGAAAGTTTCGGCCATGATGAAAATATAGGGTTCATGAGGCTTAAAACCTAACCTAACTTGCTCATAGATTTATTTATGATGTGTTATGAAATTTAATAGAGATTCATGTTCATATCACTACTACAAAATGAGACTAAGGTATCACTTTGGGAGCAACACTTTAGTAAATTGTTGTCATATATCAAGTTTTGGAAAAAACACGCAACACTTTCAAATAAGTGTTGCATTATAACTAAAATGCAACACATTTTTTAGAAGTGTTGCAGTTGATATTAGAAAAGGTAACACTTTTGTAAAAGTGTTGTAATAGTGTAGGAATATGTGACACTTTTTAAATGTGTTGCGGTAGTAGTAATATTTGTTGTAATCGGAAGAAATGACATGTTTATTTTTCGTAAATTGCCCACAACACTTTTGCCAACACTATATAATAATTAAATAATAAGTGTTATTAAAGAAATAAACTTATAGAATTTTTTAAAATTTTTTAGAAATTTTTAGAGATTTAAATAAAGTTCATAAGATATGTTTCAATTACAAGGAGAGAAATTTTGTTTGGATAATAATTATGTAAGATACAGTGCTCAAATAATAATTAAATAATAAAGTTGTTTGAGAAATAGTGAATTTTTAAGAATTTTTAGAAATTTTTTAAGATTTAAACAAAGTTGGTATATGATGTAGATTAAGGAGATTAATTATTGGGATATGGAAAAATTTATTTAAACTATCATATTTAAACGTGAAAATGATTAATTTCCCTTGCCCTAACCAGACGCCGCTCGTATGTTTTATTTCTTTTCTTTTTTTCTTTTCCTTCGTTTCTCCCTTGCCCTAACCCGACGCCGCTCCTCCCCTCTCCTCTTCGCGCGGCCACCGACCTCTATCTCCCCACCCGATCGTCGCCGGTGAAGTCCTCAGCCGGCAATGTTCTTGTGACCTCGGAGCTGTAGCACCGTCTCCTCCCACGCGATGCCAACTGACGAGCTCTCCCAATCTCTTCATCGCCGACCCTCTTCCTCTGTGGTCTCCGCCGTCGCCGAGTACAGTCGTCGCCCAGTGCAGCCGTCGCCGGAAGGAAGGAGCAACACCAGCCTCCGCGTGCCTCTACCCTAGTGCGATCGCCACCTTCTCATCGCCGCCCCGATCTCCTCTTCCCTCCCAAGCCGCGCACCACCACCTGACGCCGCCACCCTCTCCGACCACCGTCCAGTGTCGAGCCCTTCCTCTCCCCTTGCTGCCGTCATGAAGCTCCCGGCCAAGATCCCCCAACTGCCCTATAATGGCCGAACAGCATGGTTCCGACCACAAGAAGGTAGGTGGTAACGTTTAAGGGTGTTTCTTTACTTGTCCGATCACTGGCATATTGTAACCAGAGCTATGTGTTCTGGATAGCAGATCAATAATCGCGATGAATTCCCATTCTGTATTGGGTCCTGTCCACTCTTTGCTGGCCAACGATTCCCTATGATGGTGAGGGCAGCTGGGCAGAACAAAGCTTTGTGCCTTGGCGTGGATGTAACGAACAGAGGTTGTTTCTCATCTCTATATGAGATTGGTTATTTGATTATGAATGTGGTTAGGTTGTGCTTAGTATTTGATTCAGGGAATTCTTATTTCTCGGATGTATGGATATGGATACATTACTGATTTGAGGTGATTGTTTGGATAGCAGTGGCTATGTTGATGAATTCGGTATGTTTTCATCATGAAAGAATGCTATGATTTAGTTGCTTGAAGGTAGCTTTAACTAATGTTCTCTTGGAATTGTCATCACCTGCTACTTTTCAATCCATCTATGAACTAAATTTTATCCTTCAACAATATGAGTAGCTCTAAAATTTTGAACTATCCCTTTCTTTTATCCACCTGTTATGTATAAGACTTATTTTTATTTTTTTTCACTGGTTGAACTCTTAATGGTTGGAAGTGGTTGAATGTTTGCCATGTAAGTTTAAATTAACTTATTTTTATTTATGTATGAATTACATGGGCAATAAAATTATTTGAAAAGACACTTTGAACTTTGCATGTTCACTTGGAAGTGGTTGTGAATGTTTGCCATGTAAGTTTAAATTAACTAAATCCCCGGTCCTTATTTCCATTAATCATAGAAAAGCATTTCATTTTGACTATGGAACTTACCCACTTGCTACAATTTGATGCTTGAGGTTTAGTTCTTCCTGATGTGGTTTTGTTGATAGCTATTTATTATTGCTATTGACTTTGCAAGTTTGATGCTCAATTATATAATTGACTTTGCAAGTTTGATGTTCAATTATATAATTTTTTGCTCTGAATTATGCTAAGTTTATCATCCAATTGCAAATTTGTAGCATGAGAGATTACTTGGATTAGTAACATGTGAGTCTTTCATTGTGTTTGTATATGTTTTACCTCTTGCTCTTCGCTAACACCCATTTCACTACTATTTCCTTTTTTTTCCAGAATTTCTAAGACCAATGTGCTTTTGCATGCATTTTTCTCATTTAATACTACTTAGTTTATCATTCTTTATATGGTTGGTACCTAGTTGTGCTATGAGGTTTGGTACTTCTTTGCAGTTGCTTATTTTGATATGCTATCATTTTTAACTCTCATTGCAGTGTGTCTCACCAAATTTGAGTATTCTCATACTAAATTTAGTAGATGTTATTTTCCAGCTGAAGGATGGTGGTTGGATAAAGTGTATTTAGATATATTGTCAGTTGAGTACAAAGGTTATTACTTTTGCTACTTGATCAAATCTCTATTCTTACTTTTATTGTCCATATTGTGATGCTTTTCTTGTAGGCAGCAAGCAGTTTGGATAGCTAAGCAGCTGTTATAGTTGGGAATGAGAATGAGTGTTACATTTTGGATACCTATGTGATTTTTTTAAGGCAAGCAAAGAGTTTGTATAGTTGACTTTTTGTAAATGTATGGTTGCCTTTTTTGGGGAGATTCATGAAGGTATTAATTGGTGGCTTTTGTATAGTGCTTTAGTTGGTGATATATTGTAGATGTCAATTGTTGGATTTTTATAAAATTCTTAAGCAGAATATAATGTGGTACAATTTTTGCAATATAATGATCATATTTTGAATAATCTATTTTTATACAAATGTGTTTGATTCGATAATAAAATTGCATTATCAATAATATATTGGTGAAAAAATAAGTGTTACTATTAATGGGTAAAAGTGTTAGGTGAAAATTTTAATAAAAAGTGATGCATTTAATGGAAAAAGTGTTGCATTATTGGGTTAAAAAATTGTAAAAAATTGTTGCTATTAATAGTTAAAAGTGTTACAATTTTTTAAGAGTAACAAAAGAATAAGTGTTGCTGGTGAAAGAAAAAAGTGTTGCATATAAAGAAGCGTTGTCTTTGCTATATATCGTGACAGTTCAAAAAAGTATTGCATAAAATGGCAAAAGCGTTGTGTTATATCTAACATGACAGGACCTGATAAGATAGAATGAAAAGCGTTACCTTAGGTATAATGCAACATTTATATGGCTAAAAACAACACTTTAGGGGTGATGTCTTAGCCTCAATTTGTAGTAGTGTATGTTATCTAGAATTTATGTTCTTACTTGAAGAAAGTTTTGGCCATGATAAAGAATATAAGGTTCATGAGGCTTAAAACCTAATCTAACTTGCTCATAGATTTATTTATGATATGTTATGAAATTTTTTAGAGATTCATGTTCATATGTTGTTTAGAAGCTATGTTTTTGGCTTGAGGAAGTTTCGGTCATGATGGAAATATTAGGGTTCATGAAACTCAAAACCTAATTTAGTATGATCATAGACTTCCATGTGATATGTTATGAAATTAACTAAGAAGATTTATGTTTACATGTTGTTCATAAGTTTGTTTCTTAGTTGTGAAGTTTCGGCCATGATAGTGATTTAGGGTTTCATAAAGCTCTAAACCTAATTTAGCATGTTCATAGGCTCCCTTGTGATATGTTATTAAATTGGCTAGGTATTCATGTTAAGAGATTTATTAGAAGTCTACTTCTTGTTGCATGATGTTTCGGATATGATAATTTTTAGGGTTCATGAAGCTCAAAACCTAAGTTAGTATGCTCCTAGGTTTCTTGATGATATGTTATAAAATGGGATAGAAACTTATACTTATATGTTGCTTAGAAGTTCATTTCCTACATGATGGAGTTTCGGCCATGATGAATCCTTAGGGTTCATGAAGCTCCAAACCTAATTTAGTATGCTTATAGACTTCTTTATGATATATGATGGAATTAACTAGGCGTTCATGTTACATGTTGTTTAGAAGTGTATATTCTTGGCTTATGAAGTTTCGGCCATGATAAGAACTTAGGGTTTCATAAAGCTCAAAACCTAATCTAGTAGGCTCATAGACTTCCTTATGATATGCTAGTAATTTGGCTAAGTAATTATGTTCATGTGTTGCTTAGAAGTTTACTTCTTGTTATATGATGTTTCGGCCATGATAAGATGTTAGGGTTCATGAAGCTCAAAACCTAATTTAGTATGTTCAAAGACTTCTTATGATATGTTATGAGATTTGCTAAGTATTCATGTTGTATGTGGCTTAGGAGTATTCTTTTGTTATGAACTTTCGGCCATGACTATAACTTAGAATACAAGAAAGTTTTAAACTTAAACTTAGCAAGCCATGAATTTGTTTATGATATGTTTTATATTTAAGTGTGCATGCTTTATGATAAGATCAGTAACATGTTGGTTATGTTTGTTATGAATTATGCATGAGATTATCCTTATGATGATTATGTACTCAAGCATGTATGATTTCAATATGTTGCATGCTCATCCATGTAAGCTTATGAACCAAGCATGATAATGTTTTTATATGATGGCCATGTGCCAAGAATGCATGCCTTATGACATGATAAGAAATGGCAAGGAGTTGCTTCCCTTAAGTTGGGATTAAGAGCACTCTTTATATTAAGACAAGAGCATGACATTTATGAAGATATGATATGATACTTATGATGATATGATATGACAAATTATGATGATATGATATGCATGACATGTACTTTACTTTGTATGGCTTGTATCAAGGGTGGGCTCCATAAGCGCCCCTAGACCGACGGACTATGAACGGGTCTAGTAAAAAGGGATGGGCTCCTTAGTACGCCCCTAGGCCGATGGACTATGAACGGGTCTAGATCCCTAATAGGTTCAGGGCTAGCTACCCTGTCCTAGGGACTGCGCGCATTTATGTATGTATGTGTACAAGTCGGGCCCTCATGATGATGATATTATGTTCAAGTATTAAAAGATATGTATAAAGACATCTTGCACTCGACATGGCATATGTTTTGAAAAGACATTTTTCATAATGCACCCATTCATATTTGATATGTTTCTGTCTATGTTCCATGATATGTTATGCTTCTCATGATCTACCTCATATGATTTCTTTGTTTATGATATGTTAGAAACATGTTTCATAAGGATATGTCATGATAAGAAACTATGCTCACCTATTGATGATTATGTTTATTTTTCATTGATGATATGCTTGTATGATTATGCTTGAGATACGGATTTTTGTGAGTAGGAAAGAATCTTACTGAGCTCGTGTGCTCATAGCTTACTTCCTTGTACCATAGATAAAGGCAAGGGATGGATGACCTAAGGGAGCTGCAGGAGAGGCAAGGAGGTGTGTGTGGCTCGGCTGAGACCAATAAGACCTGCTATAATCTTTTGTTATGTTGACATGAACCATTGTATTTATGTTACATTCCAGTATAACTCTATCACATTTCCGCTACTCTATGTTATAAGAAAGAATTTTTTTTAAATATGTATGTATCCTGGAATAGTTAAGTAAGTCAGTAACCCCGTCCCTTTGAGTAGCAGGGAGGGCGGGCGTTACAGCTATATTCCAAGTAGTCGACTGAAGACAGAAGTAGGGTCTGTCAGGAGAGGGACGATGAAAGTTATAGCGACTGACTAAAAGAATGGACGAGGGGAAGGCAATTCTATTATTGCTCGCGCTATCCCATAAGGGGACGAGGGGATTGACTTATAATATCAGACTCGGGCACTAGACCTGCTTTTGAATGTAGATTATCTTGTCCCATTCACGACTTAAGCAATGCCAGTCTTGACTCCTATCTTGACTCCTAACCTACTTTGAGTTGGCTTTACCCTTTGAGCTCTTCCCAGTGAGATCCCTAGTTTCCAGGAATGGAGTAGCAGTGGTCGACCGACTCTGGCAATCCTAGGACCGGGTGGATTCATTTGATTCCTTGGGTGCGGTCAATCATTTCACTGCCCTCACGGTCAGCAGCTGGACATGGGAAAAGAGTAGAGAAGCCCTTCCACGTGTCGAAAATTTGATATCTGCCCCCGGGGAGCTTTTTTCTTTACCATTTCATTTGGGCGGGACTCAACCTTGTACTCAGGCCCCCTTAAGCTAAGCATCAGCTGCGGGGGTCTGCTAGTTCTGGCTTGGAAGCGCTCACCCGCAGAGAAAGACTACTAGAAGGTTAGGTAAGAAGGAACCGGAAATCGGATTCCTCCCGCATACACACTCGGCTAATCTCAAGCTTCACTGCCACGAGCTCTTGTAATGACGCAGAGCTCCGCTCCGCTTCACCGCTTATAGTCGTTCTCACTCGCACCTGGCAAGGATCTCGGAACTCAGAAGTAGCTCGTCACTAGCTCTGCGACATGCTCCTTTCACAGTCGCTCCTCGCGTCACTCGTTTCACTCCTCTAAGCTGGGTCACTGTCGGCTCGTTCGCACTCGCTTATAATTCTATTCCTTTACCTTGGCTCACTTGACGCGACACGGGTCTAAATAAAGCACTTACTTGCACCTCTACGGAACGGGTTCCATTTTCTTCCGCGAAAGACTACTCTTTGACAGTTGTCCTCCCCTTGGCGTGCCCAGTAGCTTGACCGGGTCTTCAATCAGCTGCCGAATACTTGTCTAAGAGTCCGCCTCCCCATCATTCCCGAAGATACCATGAGCACTCCGCCAGACTGACATTCGATGATCCGCTTCCCATCGCTCGAGTCGGTCCATTCTCCACGTCGCTATCGCTCGTACCTTCCCTGGTAACCAATAGTGAACTATCCGGCACTGCCTCTAATACAATGCTTGTCTCTGCTCTGCTTAGTTAGAACTCGTTCTTTACTTAGACCCGCTCCGGCCTCACTTCGCTCCTAATAGAAGTCCAATTTGAGCACAAAAAGAATAGTCAAAACACTCTCACTTTCTCGGTCCGAACTGCATACTCAAATAAAAGCGCAGATATGAGCTATTAGATTCTTCATTGAGCTTCATTAGATAGATCCGCATAGAAAGAGATATAGATAGAGAAGCCTGCTATTCCCGCATAGCATTAGATTTAATAGAAGCCTGCAAAGAAAAGAACGAACGAAAGCAAGAGTAGGAGGAGCAAATTCAGTGACGCAGAGATCAGTCCAATTGCTTCTACTATATTTTTCATGGCATGGTCTCTTACTAGGAGAGATTCTATATTAGCCCCCGTTCCGCCGCGCCATGAGTTCTCAGTCCCCTCCGATCTCTTCCGGATCTATGCTAAAACCCAGTTCGATCGGACACCATTTAGCTATGAATCTTCCCTTGCACTATTTGAATAAGGTTTCCAACCATGTCGAAGTAGATCCTCTTTCCCGTACGAAAGCCCTTGATTTAGATTGAGGCCGCTAGCTTCATTTATTTGAAAATATACAAGAGACCAGATAGGACGACCTGCTCAAGCAGCCGGAAGGCTCAAACTCAATCGTCCCTCTTTTCAAGACTAATTGGTAGAATTGGCATAAGGAAAAAGGAATATGAGAAGGTCGGTTCGTTCGCACTGGCTGGCCGCTCCCGCTAACTGGGCTCAATCTTCAGACCAGGGATGGGACCCGGAAAGATAGGGCATGTTGGGAGCAGAGCGAGCGGAAAACTTAGAGTATGACGATGTCCTAAGGCAAAGAAAGTAGACGATAGTGAATCAGGTACAGGAAGCTCCCATTCTTTCTTACTTAAGTATGAACTGAGTGAGCTCTTTCTCCACTCGTAGTGCTAGCGGCTCTCTCCCTACCATCTTCGGAGGACTGACTATCTTAACATGATAGCCTCGAGTAATAGTCATTCTGGATCTTGCGCCATGCTCTCGAATACTTATAATTAGAAGAAAGAGAAGCACTCCTTTTCATAAGAATGAATAGAAAAGACCATTGGAACTAGTTAGTGGTTGCCATCAATTGATGCAGCTGCAGCGTGGAGTATGCATGCCCAAAGAAAGCGAAGCAGCCGCCGAGTCTAACTGTGACAGAGGCTTGATCATCTGAAAAATACATAAGCCGCTTAATCCGATCAGCGATGGTCCTTCAGGTCGAACAGATACGAGACCTCCTTGGATCCCATATTCCTCTAGGTCGACCCTCAAGCCCCCTAAAGCCCCTCAAAACCCTCTACCCAGTCAGTGAGTACATCCGGAATCTAGGTGCGGGCACGGAATCAGAACTAGATTTTTTCCTAAATCAATATTGAATTGTTCAGTCATATAACTTAGGATCGTCCAATGCCTATATCACCTATCACTAAGAGACCCCTAGAGGAGGATAGGGCTCAAGGGCGCGAGAAGGCTTTTTTTTTTCTATGATCTGGGAAATGAAACCCAGACAACTATATTTGATGAGTACAGATCTCAGTCGACCGCACTATTCTTCCTACATGCATTCAAGTATCCGACGGAAGAAGAGTCGCTGCCGTGTTCACTATACTTCCAAGCCTGTGAACTATCCCTCCGTGGGAAACTGGCTCAGCTGGAAGAGGCTCAGTGGTCTGAATAAGTGGAAAAGTAGCCCTCCTATGAGTGAGAGAACTAATACCCCACGGTTCAGAGCCTAGCAGCCATTGTCGGAAAACCTCTTGCGGACGGGAATGAAACTCAGTAAGCGGAAGAGCTTGAGCCTAGGTTGAAGATTCCAGTTCACTTGAGGGGCGATGGAGACTGAGAAGACTACTTCCTCTACCGTAACGGGATCTTTCTTTACAGCTGGGGCGCGTGGGACGAGGCTTCTCCGCCCATTCCTAGTCTCTCTCCTTGTCTGACTGTCCTTCTTTTAAGATAAGATAAGACCACGCGGACACCTCTTTCTATGGCTACCGAAAAAAAGCCATTCGTCTAATCTAACTAAAAAGCAGTAGGAAATGCGAAAGCGCTAACTTCTTCTGTTCGCTGGCATTGACCTGTAGAGTGAGTCTTGCCTTCTCTACCGCTCCGCCCCTTTTCTTTAATCAGAAACACTTCTGCACTACTAGTAATGTAATGCGCTTTCTTCTCTAGCACCTTCTTCAATCAAAGAGTCTGCGGACAGACCTTTTAATAACTCCACTCTCTGGCTGCTACTAAGCAAAAGGTTTGCTACTCCTTGGTGTGGAAGAGATTAGCTATCTTTGTCTTTCCCAACTCGTCATGGTGAGACTCTCCTCATCGGTAGCCCCGGCAGAAATCTTTCCCGGATCGTATGCCTTTTTCTCTCTTTCCAGAAGTTGCAGAGGGGACCAAAAACAAAAGCTTTCGAGCTAATCATCCTTTAAGTGCGACTCTTGAGTCCTCCTCCAAGATTCTCCGAGCACCTACCCTTGATTGGAAATCTAAGCGCGGATGCCTAGCTTGAAGGGGAGAACTCTAATAAGTTGCCGAACGAGCTCTTCCAGACAAGAGGGTGGGCGCCCATCTTCCTATGAACTTGTGTCAAAAGGAGAAGTTTCTCGGTACGCGGAGAAAGATGAAGAGAAAGTTTCGGAATGAGCTTCCGAAGATGGTCAAAAAGTATTCCCAGGGTGAAGCTCACGTACCTGGCCCTTATGCAGAAGGGCCCAGCAAGAGCAGCTGTCCATGGTGGTGAGTTTCAAACCTCACCTTTTCCGAGAAGTAGATCTTATCCTCTTCTCCGCTATATGCCTAGTCCAAGTAGTTCGCTCCTTCCTGGCCCGGACCTTGAGCAGATTTCACTTAGCCCTCATTCATTTGGTTCTCGCTAAGCCAGCGGACCGACTCCTTCAAGGTCAAGTTCGGAAAGCAACTCTTCGCCCGATACCACTCGTCAGATATTATCCATCTTTCTCAAGTAGCAAGAAAACTCTGAAATTCTTTTGACCTTGAACGGTCTAGGCAGCCTGGGCTCTCCGGTCGGCACGGAACTCCCTTTCAATTCAAGCATCGGACCAGGGATGAATTAGCTCATCCAACTTCAAGGTACGGGGCCGGCTAACGCTACAAAAAGAGTGTTAGTTAATTCCACTTCTGCAGCCGGGACTTATTCCGGGTCTTTCGCTGGCTGCTATCTTCTACTAGGTCCACCACTAGTTCAGTTCCTTCGCTTGGTTCCGCTACGTACACATATCTTTTCTTTGCCTTCTTCCAGCTCGAAAGGATAGGGGGCCTCGCCTAGCAAGATCAATTCATGAGTAGCACTGTCTACTTCTGAACTATCCTTTATCAGATCAGATTCGGGAGAAAGACTGAAAGGGATGGGGACAGCTACTGGCACAAAGAAGAAGTGCCCTCTAGCTACCGCTGGATCAGGCGAGCATCCTAAAAGAGAGCGAGCCCTTTGACCTATCACTCTTTGCCTGCACCTCTTGAAGAGCTTGAACCTGAACTCCATGCCACCCACTTTCTTTGAGCTAGACCTAGTCTTCCTTAATTAAGCTTAGTTAGGTGCGTAGGTATGGGGCGAGCTCCCGATGCTCGAGCGCTTCCAAGACCTAAAGCGATTCCCGCCAGCTGCTTAAAGCGATTCCCGCCAGCTGCTTAAAGCGATTCATAACCGCAGTAGAGCAATGATTCTTCCACTCTTACCCGCTTTCGGGGGAGGAAATTGATCAAGGTTGCGGAACCCAGGCACTTCTCCTCTTCTGGGAGGGGTCTGGAAAGATCTCATTCGACCTTACCCAGTTCGGCTTATGCGCTAGTCCAAATGTCCGTTCCCTCTTCGACTTTGAGCAGTTTCATTTGCGGCCCCTCTGCCCTAACTTAAGAGCAGCCGAGAATGTCCAGAGCTAATCAAGTCCGACCCTAGCTCTTTCATAGGTGAGGAGCAAGGGGTGACTCTCATTTTAGCGGAATCCGGACAGGGCTCCATTCTCTTTCTTTGGTCACTCATCCTAGTAGGTACGTTAGGTCGAAGTGAGGCTCGACTGAAGAGGAGAGGGCAAGCTAACCCGTGACGCAGAGGAAGGCTCCAATGCGAAAGAAGGGCAGAAAGTGTGCTCAACGGTCGAAGCGGCCAATCCCGGCTCAGATAACCCGAGAAGATCTGGACAGAAAGAGATAGCCTACGAATCCATGCCTTCAAAGTGGTCTAGTCAGTGAGATCCGATGGTATGCCGACTTCATACGATTCAATGCGGAAGAGGTCGACTAAGAAGCAAAGTAGAGTGACGCGGCGAGGCTTCATAATAGGTATGAATTTTCGGCCGGGGACCGGAAAAGACTGGACCACTTATGAGTCTCTCTTGACCAGCTTTCCGGTAAAGAGAGCCCAACTCGGCACGGGAAGGTTAGATCATAAGATAAAAAGCGTTGATTCAGTTCTTTTGTCTTTAATTAATAAAAGAAGCCTCAAGAGTATCTAAGACTCTCCGTCCCTGGTCTTGTTCAACCGATAGTAGGTAGAAGCGGAGTCGAAAGAGCTCCGTCTTGATCCTCAGTTGGAGCGAATCCTCAAAGCAAACCGATAGTGTAAAATACCGGAAAATAGGCGAATCTTAATAAGGAAATTTTTAGGAATTTTTGGAAATTTTTCGGGAATTTTTCGGAGCTCGTATGGACGAGTTAACGGGGATCAAGATGGGGCCCGGAAAAGTCTGTTTAGACTACCCCGTCTAAACGAGGAAATGTTTATATTTACATTTCCTTTTCTTTTATTTCTTTTTATTTTCTTTATTTTCTCATTATCGCCGTTTACCCTTTTCTCTCGAGCACATCTCCACGCGCCGACGCCAAGCTTTTCTCTCCCGATTCTTGCCCTAACTGCCTCTTCCCCGGCCGGTACAAACCCCCCGAGCCCGATGCAATCTCCTTCCTCTTCTCCTTTGCCGACGCTGGCGACCCAACCTCTGCCCTAGTCGAGAGCCACAGTCGACCACCCGGAGCCCTAGCCCTTGCCGTGGAGTTCCTAGCGCCGGCTGCTACTTTTTGTGCCCTAACCCGACGCCCGCCACTCGAGAAGCGCCGGCCACCCCGATTCCGGCACCCGCGTACCACTGTTGGTTCCACCGTGCCCTAGCTTCTGCCGCCGACGACGAGAGTCACCGGCACAATGTGTGCATCCCAGCCATCGCCGCACCTCTGCATTCCGGCCACCAGGTTCTGCCGAGCCTTCTTCCCCATCGGTTGATTTTTGACGCTGTGCCCTGGTTCATTTCTTCACTGCCGGCTTCTTCTTCCATCAGTCACCGACAGAGAGGGAATGAGGAAGCAACAGGCAGTCACCTTCTAGTGGCGGACAGCCCAATTCGGCCACAAGTCTTGATCCAGCAGCAACAAGGTAAGGATTTGGTGATTCTAGGTAGCTGTCAGTGGAAGTTTTTATAAGGTTGTAAGCTTTGCGTAACAATTGTGAGGTTTGCTTGTTTTTGTTTACAGAACAAAACAACCCTTCTCCGGTAGGAACTATCTGGCTGTGAGTTTGAGGTAAGATTTAGGGTTTTGGACTTTGTTGTAGATGTTTGCTAGTTGTGTTGGCATTATATGTTAATTTGGAATCGTGTGTAGGTTTCAATTGAAACCGAATAGTAGAATGGTTAAGGTTAAGGAAACTAACTCTAGTTAACTTGAGTTATATTCGATTAGGGTTTTACTCTAATTTTAGGATTAGAGGTTGTATTTAGCTATTTACGAGAAGTGTAGCTAAATAAAAAGATTTATTGTTTGACACAGGACTGTGACGCGAGACGAGTATCTCGGAGTCGGACTGGACCTTACTATTTTATCGGAGGCGGGTACTTTTGACTTTTTTTGTCTTTGATATGCTTAGTAATGGAATTAACATGTTTCATTAATTATGTTTCTTATCTATTCCGGTTAATCACTACCCAAATCTTGGTACATGCTTGATTGATTGATTGGTTTGCATCTCATGTATATTTTACCTGTTTATACATGCTTATAGGGGGTAGTGATATACCATGCTTCACCATGTTCAGGACCTAGGTTTTTATACCTTTTGTGTACCTTTGATTCGATATGATTCTTTGACCTAGGGTGCACTTTTCTAGATATATGGATTAGGTCAGGATGTTTTTATGGTTATTGCCATGCACCATATGCATGATTGCATGCTGTGCGATAGTCCGCTCCATTATTGTTGAGCACATCGCCAGTTACATGGATCTGCACACACCACCACTCATGGGTTAGTGGTCGATTCAGACAGAGTGTGTTGCAGCAGGGACTCTGTTAGGCACCGTTGGTCCGCTCATGGGTAGTGTGACACAACGTGTTATCCGACAGGGATTCCTCCCCGTCTTTGAGCACCGGGAGATGAGAGCATTGCGCTCCCCCATTTCTGATTTGGGGTAGGAGGATAGGTGTACTCCGACAGCATCCCGTCCACTCGGTCACTCATCAGGAGTAGTGACGACAGAGTGCACGGTTGTCACAGCCCTACCCACTCGGCCTCACTTTTGTATGAGATGATCGACTGGCGTCAGGGGTGACCAGGACGCATCATTGGCATCATATGCATGATGCATTTATTGCTTGTGTTTGTGTTTGCTGTATTTATATGCTGTATATTGTTTGGATACCTATGTTTGACATGCATACAGGATTTCCTTATCCCTCGGACTGTTTGACCTTGTACTCAGGACCTGGTTAGTACAGTATTCTCCTGTTTACTTCAGATGCATTTTTATCTTTCTTATCAGGAGACTGTACGCATGATTAGTGCTAGGTGTTGTTTCTTTACTTTGCATATCAATTGTACCTGCTGAGTGTTGGACTCACCCCGCCTCCATTGTTGTTATTTTCAGGTTGATGTTGTCAGGAGGGAGTTCCAGTCGCTAGTCCCCACAGCACGTAGTGCTAGATCTCTACAGACCTCGATGGTTTATATATCATTTAGTTTTGTTTTGCATTTATTGATTATGTGTGGACTTGGTTTGTTTGGATACTTGGTTGTTGTATGGATTTTTGTGATGATGATGATGGATTTTTATTCGATGTGTTTTTTTTTTTTTACTACGTGCCTGCCTGGACGGCAGAAGAGGTGAGTTCGTCGGTTTTGAGCTTTACGAGTGTAGTTGAGTAGGGTGATTTTTGAGTCAGAGTATTACTACTTTGTTTGATTATATATAACTGCGTGGTGATGTTTTATTTTGTTGTTATTATTTCAGCCGCCTGTGGCTGAGGTATTTGTGAGATGTAGAAAAGTTTCAGATTGTCCACCGTACAGGGGAGATGCTGCCGAAATTTTCTCGGACAGGGACTCCTCTGGGGCGTGACATTTTAGTGGTATCAGAGCATAGTTTTACGATCTTTTGTTTCGTATTTTGGATTTTCGGGATTTATCTGATACCAATTTATTTGGTATCAGAGCGGGTTATGATACCTGCTTTTGGTATTCTGGAGATTTATTGGATACCTGTTGTTGGTATTCTGAATATTTGGGTTAGCCAGGTTTGCGAGTCAAACTGGGAATTATCGGATTTTCGATATGGTTATGTTTCGGATTTCCGTTTCGGATTTATTTGGATTTCCGGCGATATGTACGTTCGGAATTTTGAGGTCAAATTGGGAACTGGATAGCGACGGAACATCTCCAGACTGTAAATAGGTATGTTGTTATTTTATGTTTGTTATATTGGTATTGATATCTGTAATTTAATTTAACAGATATGAGACGATCTACTCGTATTGCTGCGAGACGTGGTGCTGGACGACCACGTGCGAGGACCACGGGATCTCTGGATATGCCAGAGATGCCCACTGTTAGTGAGCCCGCTACCGTCGATCGGCACTCGGGATGCATGGAGCATCGGGCTCTCAAATCCCGATAGCTCCTGTAGAGATACCTACTTTGGCCACACCGACGGTATCCACTCCTACCGTATTTACGGTACCATCAGGTGTACCATTGGCGTACCCGACATTTGCTCCAGAGCAGCCTACGACGTACTCGGCACCACCACCACCTGGACCTACAGTGTACCCGGCACCAGTGGCACCTGTGCCCCCAGTGCCTACAGCACTTTTGTTCCCCAGACAGTACCACCGACGGCTTATGCTCCGGTATATACAGCAGCACCGGGAGTTCCTCCTCCGGTTTATTCCGCGGTACCACCTGTAGTATCAGCTCCAGTGTTTCCGCCAGTTCCTGCAGCCGTCCCGACACAGATCACTGATATTGTCGCTGCACGAGCTAGGATTCACACTCTTCCGCGGAGATCTCGATCCGAGTATGGCTCTGTCATGGATAGAGACTATGGAGTAGACTTTCTTCTTTATGGCTTGCTCCGAGTGGGAGAAAGCAGAGCTGGCTGCTTACCATTTACGGGATGAAGCTAATGCATGGTGGGTTACTCAGCGTTCTATTTTTGGTGAGCGCAACGTCACATGGACCAGGTTCAGAGAGGCTTTTGAGAGCCGTTTCTTTCCACTGTCCTATCAGATGGCTCGCCGACAGGATTTTATGAGTCTGAGGCAGAATAATCGCTCAGTGACCGAGTATAATACTGAATTCCTCCGGTTGGCTCAGTTTTGTCCAGAGTTAGTTGCGGAGGACAGAACTCGCATGATGCAGTTTATACAGGGATTGGATGGTTATCTGCATGTACAGCTTGCCGGATTAGGGATTACATCTTACTCTGATGCATTGAATCGAGCTTTGATGATAGATTTAGCTCTACGATATCCGGAAAAAAAGCATACGGTCGACATCGTGGCAGTCCGGTGACACAAGCGACAGACAACATCGAGTAGATGACAACAGTCGTGTACTGTCTCGTAGGCCTCGTAAATCGATATTTTCTTGCAGTTCCGGTTTCTGTGAGACCGCAACCACCTTCCGTGATACTCATTGTTTCGAGATGTGGATCCAGAGATCACCTCACCCAGCTTGCTCTGGGACAGTCGGTTTGCTTTTTATTACAAGCCGGGGCACCAGAGCCGAGATTGTCACCAAGGCTCAGACACGGCCCGGAGGGTCGGTCGAGGGACCTAGTTAGTCGATATCGAGGAGGCGAAGCCCAATCTTCACAGTCAGGAGCAGCCCCTCCCTCAGGCAATTTGGCATGCTTGGGCAGAGTACTCCGCTTCAGCACCCTAGAGTTTTGCTCCGGACCTTATTATCCGACTCGTGCAGACTCGGTTCGGCCCAAACACAAGACAAGAGCCACCATCCTCTCGCCTTCTCGGCACATGGTCCAAATACCGCAAAGGCGGGCCGCAAAGAAATTACCACCTCCTCCTCCGCCAGAGACTGGTCGTGTTCATCTCAGCGGGCCGACGGATCCGTTTTCCGCGGTACGATTTCCATTTATGCATTTTCCGCTGATATTTTGATTGATACTGGTAGTTCGCATTCTTTTATATCCCGTACCTTTATGCGGGAGATTGGTAGATTACCTACTGTTAGAATGCAGCGGGTGATACTTTAGATGTCACCCAAGAGGTCAGAGGTTGCCCGTTAGACTTTGGCAACATGACACTTACGGTAGATCTTCTAGTATTGGAGATGATCGAGTTTGATATCATACTTGGCATGGATTGGCTATTAGTATATCATGCTACCGTTGATTGCCAGACGAGGGTGGTCACCTTCCAGCCTCCGAACCAACCCTCGTGGAGTTTCACTGGCATTAGAGACGACGGCATCTCAATTATTTCGGCGATTCAGGCTCAGAAGCTGTTGTCACATGGTTGTCAGGGTTTCCTGTTATCTTTGATTAGTACAGACGACAGCAGCAGTTCGCAGCTCTCCAACATTTCTGTAATCCGAGAGTATCCAGATGTATTCCCTGAGGAGCTTCCTGGTTTGCCTCCTAGAAGGCCAGTGGAGTTCACTATTGAGCTGATTCCGGGAACCTCACCGACATCGAAAGCTCTGTATCGTATGGCACCGAAAGAGTTGAACGAGCTGAAGGTTCAACTCCAGGAGCTTTTAGACAGGGGATTTATTCGCCCTAGTGTTTCACCATGGGGTTCTCCAGTTCTGTTTGTCAATAAAAAGGATGGTACTATGAGGTTGTGTATTGACTACAGGCAGCTGAATGCAGTGACCATCAGAAATAAATATCCATTACCACGGATCGAGGATTTGTTTGATCAGCTCAGAGGTACATCAGTGTATTCTAAGATTGATCTGTGATCCGGATATCATCAGTTGAGAGTCAGAGATTTTGATATCCAGAAGACAGCTTTCCGTACCAGATACGGTCATTATGAGTTTTTGGTAATGCCATTTGGGCTTACCAATGCTCCAGCGGTGTTTATGGACTTGATGAACCGCATCTTTCTGGAGTATCTGGATCAGTTTGTTATCGTTTTCATTGATGACATATTGGTCTACTCTCGTTCCGAGGAGGAGCACTGACATCTTCGCACGATCTTGGAGATTCTTCGACGACATCACCGAAAAAGTTCAGCAAGTGTGCATTCGCTATCCTCGCTTGGTTTTCGGGACACGCGGTTTCTAGCGAGGTATTTCATGATCCTCGAAGATCGAGGCATCACCGGTTGGGAGCAAGTCGATTCGGAGATCCGAGCTGATTTTACGGATTGGCGGATATTACCGACGCGTTTGTCGAGGGCTTCTCGCGTATTGCTATGCCACCGACACGTCTTACCGGAAAGGCGTGAAGTTTACATGGTCCGAGGATTGCGAGACAGGAGCTGAATCGGAGATTAGTGTCGGCTCCAGTTTTGGTTTTACCTTCCGGAGAGGATGGATTTGTACTCTACACTGACGCGTCTCTTCAGGGTTTGGGCGCTGTTCTGATGCAGCACGGCAGAGTAGTCTCTTATGCTTATCGTCAGTTGAAGGAGCATGAGAAGAATTACCCAGTTCATGACACGGGTTAGCTGCCATCATCTTTGCTCTGAAGCTATGGCGACATCATTTATACGGTATCACATTTGAGATTCTCGATCATAAGAGTCTCAAATATATTTTCACCGAGGAGGTTAATCTTGACGGAGGAGATGGATGGAGTTCCGAAGGACTACGATTGTACCATTAGCTACCACCGAGAAAAGCTAATGTGGTTGCCGAGGCCAGAAGTCCAGAGGGACTTTAGATTGCCACCGGATTTCTGAATTTGATTCGAGTTTTTCCGAGTTAGACCGGAGGAGCGGACCGGCGAGTGGTATTCTTGTTACCATGATTGCTCGACGTCGATCGTGACGAGGATCAAGAGGCCCAGTCGGTGATCGGATTTGCGCTCATTGGCGCCGATAGCTTCGGACCGAGTTTACACGAGACGAGGAGGGTATCATATACTTCCGAGGCGGATTATGCGTACCTCAGTCTCATCCGGTCTTACAGGAGCTACTTCAGGAGGCACACCGTTCTCAATTTACGATCCATCCAGGCGGGACCCATATGTATCGAGACTTGAGGCATTCCTATTGGTGGAACGGCATGAAGAAAGACATCGCGGATTTCGTAGCTAGATGTCTTGTTTGTCAGCAGGTGAAGGCTGAGCACCAGAGACCTGCAAGATTACTTCAGCGGATTCCTATTCCTGAGTGGAAGTGGGATCACATTACCATGGACTTTGTGGTAGGGTTGCCGAGGACACGACGAGGCCATGACGCGATTTGGGTAATCGTTGATCGATTAACTAAATCTGTGCACTTTTTAGCGATTTGGAGGACTGATTGGCGGATCTGTATTGCGAGAGATTATCCGACTACATGGTGTTCCATTGAGTATCATTTCGGATAGAGATCCACGGTTCACGCCTCGCTGGCGAGTCGCAGGCCTTGGGCAGCTCTTCAAGATCTGACTTTCCATCCACGATAGCGACGATTCTGACTTTAGAGGACCGCTGAGGTCATGTGTTATGGATTTCGAGGTTGGGAGGACCATCTGCCGTTGGTAGAGTTTGCCTACAACAACAGCTTTCCATTCGCCTATCCGATGGCACCGTTTGAGGCGTTGTATGGTAGACCTTGTCGGACACCCGTCCTTTGGGATGAGGTTGGAGAGGCTCAGTTGTTGGGACCTCATAGAGTTCAGCAGGATGCAGAGTTGGTCCGTACTATCAGACGGAGGATGTCAGAGGCGCAGGACCGCCAGAAGAGTTACGCTGATCGGAGATGCAGACCACTAGAGTTCTCTGTTGGCGACCATGTATTTTTGCGAGTTTCACCCACGAAAGGGGTGAAGAGATTTGGCCTCAGAGGTAAGCTAGCTCCGCGGTACATTGGTCCTTTCGAGATCTTGGAGAGGATCGGAGCAGTAGCTTACCGATTGGCACTACCACCGTCCCTGTCAGGCGTTCATGATGTTTTTCACGTATCGATGCTGAGGAGATACGTACCTGATCCGACACATGTGCTGGCAGATATTCCGGTTGCAGTTCAGCCTGACATTACATATGAGGAGGTTCCGGTACGGATTCTCGACCGGTTAAAGTCGGATGGCAGCATCATTCAGACGAGGAGGCTACTTGGGAGCTCGAGGATACTATCCGAGCTCGATATCCCCATCTTTTCACTTGAGGTATGTGATTTATTTACCGTTCAGCATTTATACTCTATATCTGTTGTTAGTACTTGCTGATGGTAGATAACGAAATTTGGGGACCAAATTTTTGTTAGTGGGGGAGAATGTAAAATACCGGAAAATAGGCGAATCTTAATAAGGAAATTTTTAGGAATTTTTGGAAATTTTTCGAGAATTTTTCGGTGCTCATATGGACGAGTTAACGGGGATCAAGATGGGGCCCGGAAAAGTCTGTTTAGACTACCCCGTCTAAACGAGGAAATGTTTTTATTTACATTTCCTTTTCTTTTATTTCTTTTTATTTTCTTTATTTTCTCATTATCGCCGTTTACCCTTTTCTCTCGAGCACATCTCCACGCGCCGACGCCAAGCTTTTCTCTCCCGATTCTTGCCCTAACTGCCTCTTCCCCGGCCGGTAAAAACCCCCCGAGCCCGATGCAATCTCCTTCCTCTTCTCCTTTGCCGACGCTGGCGACCCAACCTCTGCCCTAGTCGAGAGCCACCGTCGACCACCCGGAGCCCTAGCCCTTGCCGTGGAGTTCCTAGCGCCGGCTGCTACTTTTTGTGCCCTAACCCGACGCCCGCCACTCGAGAAGCGCCGGCCACCCCGATTCCGGCACCCGCGTACCACTGTTGGTTCCACCGTGCCCTAGCTTCTGCCGCCGACGACGAGAGTCACTGCCGAGTCCTTCCCTGTGCCCTAGCACTATCGCCGGCACAGTGTGTGCATCCCAGCCGCCGCCGCACCTCTGCATTCCGGCCACCAGGTTCTGCCGAGCCTTCTTCCCCATCGGTTGATTTTTGACGCTGTGCCCTGGTTCATTTCTTCACTGCCGGCTTCTTCTTCCATCAGTCACCGACAGAGAGGGAATGAGGAAGCAACAGGCAGTCACCTTCTAGTGGCGGACAGCCCAATTCTGCCACAAGTCTTGATCCAGCAGCAACAAGGTAAGGATTTGGTGATTCTAGGTAGCTGTCAGTGGAAGTTTTTATAAGGTTGTAAGCTTTGCGTAACAATTGTGAGGTTTGCTTGTTTTTGTTTACAGCAGCAAAACAACCCTTCTCCGGTAGGAACTATCTGGCTGTGAGTTTGAGGTAAGATTTAGGGTTTTGGACTTTGTTGTAGATGTTTGCTAGTTGTGTTGGCATTATATGTTAATTTGGAATCGTGTGTAGGTTTCAATTGAAACCGAATAGTAGAATGGTTAAGGTTAAGGAAACTAACTCTAGTTAACTTGAGTTATATTCGATTAGGGTTTTACTCTAATTTTAGGATTAGAGGTTGTATTTAGCTATTTACGAGAAGTGTAGCTAAATAAAAAGATTTATTGTTTGACACAGGACTGTGACGCGAGACGAGTATCTCGGAGTCGGACTGGACCTTACTATTTTATCGGAGGCGGGTACTTTTGACTTTTTTTGTCTTTGATATGCTTAGTAATGGAATTAACATGTTTCATTAATTATGTTTCTTATCTATTCCGGTTAATCACTACCCAAATCTTGGTACATGCTTGATTGATTGATTGGTTTGCATCTCATGTATATTTTACCTGTTTATACATGCTTATAGGGGGTAGTGATATACCATGCTTCACCATGTTCAGGACCTAGGTTTTTATACCTTTTGTGTACCTTTGATTCGATATGATTCTTTGACCTAGGGTGCACTTTTCTAGATATATGGATTAGGTCAGGATGTTTTTATGGTTATTGCCATGCACCATATGCATGATTGCATGCTGTGCGATAGTCCGCTCCATTATTGTTGAGCACATCGCCAGTTACATGGATCTGCACACACCACCACTCATGGGTTAGTGGTCGATTCAGGCAGAGTGTGTTGCAGGGACTCTGTTAGGCACCGTTGGTCCGCTCATGGGTAGTGTGACACAACGTGTTATCCGGCAGGGATTCCTCCCCGTCATCGTGTACCGGGAGTTGAGAGCATTGCGCTCCCCCATTTATGATTTGGGGTAGGAGGATAGGTGTACTCCGACAGCATCCCGTCCACTCGGTCACTCATCAGGAGTAGTGACGACAGAGTGCACGGTTGTCACAGCTCTACCCACTCGGCCTCACTTTTGTATGAGATGATCGACTGGCGTCAGGGGTGACCAGGACGCATCATTGGCATCATATGCATGATGCATTTATTGCTTGTGTTTGTGTTTGCTGCATTTATATGCTGCATATTGTTTGGATACCTATGTTTGACATGCATACAGATTTCTATCCCTGGACTGTTTGACCTGAACTGGTTAGTACAGTATTCTCCTGTTTACTTCAGATGCATTTTTATCTTTCTTATCAGGAGACTGTACGCATGATTAGTGCTAGGTGTTGTTTCTTTACTTTGCATATCAACTGTACCTGCTGAGTGTTGGACTCACCCCGCCTCCATTGTTATTATTTTCAGGTTGATGTTGTCAGGAGGGAGTTCCAGTCGCTAGTCCCCACAGCACGTAGTGCTAGATCTCTGCAGACCTCGATGGTTTATATATCGTTTAGTTTTGTTTTGCATTTATTGATTATGTGTGGACTTGGTTTGTTTGGATACTTGGTTGTTGTATGGATTTTTGTGATGATGATGATGGATTTTTATTCGATGTGTTTTTTTTTTTACTACGTGCCTGCCTGGACGGCAGAAGAGGTGAGTTCGTCGGTTTTGAGCTTTACGAGTGTAGTTGAGTAGGGTGGTTTTTGAGTTAGAGTATTACTACTTTGTTTGATTATATATAACTGCGTGGTGATGTTTTATTTTGTTGTTATAGACCGACCCACGTCCATGCCTTCAAAGTCTGGAACTACCGAACGAGAGAGAAGTCTCGAGAAGTAGTAGCGGTAAGTGAAGCTGTCTAGCATAAGCATGGATAAAGGCTCTGAAAGAGGTGCGGAGCGGGGCTCGTTCAAGGACTATGAGTAGAAGTGGCGAGTAGGGAGCCGATCAGTGAGGCCGAAGAGACGTACTTGAGTTTCAGTGCGCTATGAATCTCTCGATCGAGAAAGGTGCGAGGAAGGACACAGAGGCAAAGCAGGATTAGCGCTACTGGATGCTCTCCACTCAGTAGGACAAGCGGAATGTGCTGCTAGTCCAAGTCCCTCATACCAAGCCAAGCACTGGTCACCGATCACCGAGAGAAAAGAAGAGATTCATAAGATCATATCTTCATAATAGAGATAAGAGAGACCGAATGAATGGCGGGCTACAGAACCGAATGAATAGTGGACTAAGGGATAATACATGGGCTGACGACCAGTAAGTTGCTTAAGTGGATGGAGGCTCCATTCATTCCTTTTGCGCTCTTCCTTCTTAGCCCTCATTCTCCACTCCAGTGGCACTCCAAATGAAATGACGAAAGATCTAGAAATATTGACGGCCCTACCCTTAGGAAAATAGGTTTGATGCCCAAAGGGGTTTAGAACTTTCTATCCTACTTTTTGACTCTGGGAAATCAGTTTTATGCCGGGTTTACAACTTTTTCTAAATTCAGTTGTCCATAAAATTCTGCTGATGTTTTTTTGGGGGCGAAAAGAAGAATTAGGCGACCATAAAACCATCAGCAGTATCGGGTTTTTCAACTTTTTCTAAATTGTTTTTTTGTGCATTTCCCAAAAAAAATATAATAAATCAAGAAGAATTAGGTGAAAACACGGGTTTTTCAACTTAAAATACTGCTGATGGGTTTTTTAGGATTCAGTTGTGCGTTCACCAAATACTGCTGATGGGTAAGGGCGAAAAACACGGGGTTTTCAACTTTTTGATCACTTATCGACCTGGAATTTGCCTACATCAGCAGTATTTTGTGAGTCGAGGGTATCAACAGATAGGCTCGACTGAAAGGGTAGGGATAGGGCCAATAATCATTGTAGTCTTTTCTTTCGTAGTTTCTTTTTTGAATCTCTATCTCATTCCTCCGAGTGTTGGGCGACTACCACATCCCAGGCGTGTTTTTGACCCCATTCTCACCGTTCTCAGGCAACCCCACTCACCAGAACGAGTTATAGGCTAGGCCTCGGACTTTAGCAAAGGAAGCTAAAGTGAGTAAGAGAAGCTATTCTTATACGAACAACAGAACTGTGATTTCGAAACGATGCTGTATTAGCTTTTTTAAGACCTGGAAAGCAAGTTAGACCATATTTCATGGATCAAGGTACATAAAAAGGTAAAAAGGGTGCCATATATAGTATAAAAGTCTCCATCTCACCGCGGCTTGATACCCCGAGGTTCTTGCTTACCGCTCTTGCTTGGCAAGGAGCATTTTCTCCATCTTTGATTGAGATAGGCCTATGGTGCATGCCACTATGGTTACTTATTCTTCTCGCTTTCTCTAATCCTTATCATCAGTATGGCCCGTTACTATTAGAAGACTATGAGCTACAGGATGAAAAACCAGACGTTGAAGCAACCCGGCTCGTTGGGAAATTCATGTTAGCTGATCTTCTTAGGCTGAGTCGTGGTTAGAGCGGCATAAGCAGCCTTTACTTGACGGCCGGACTTCTTTGTCTGCTTAGAGATGACCCTACATATACAAATGGAAGTGGTTTGGTTGTGTCCATGACCGATAGGGACAAGCAAGATGGTACCTCTTTCTAATGTAAACGGAATGACATCCTTCCTCTTTTTACCTATTATATAGGCATCTTTCTCCCGACTCTTCAATTCACACTTGAAGATCTAAGGTAAGGATTGATAGTTCTGATTGGGGGGAATCGGTATCCTTTGTGGATCTCGGGCCCACTGCCCCTTGATAGCAGTGGTTGAGTGACTCAATTAGTAGCTTCTTGGTTCTGGTATCCGATCAAAGGCCCACTGTCTTAGCCATAGCGATCTGGCTGGCCATATTCAGTAGCGTTCGCTGATCTTTTTGAATTGGTTAGAAAGAAAATAATGGAAGCAGGTGTCGACTCACGTGAAGAGACATGGTTCAAGTCCGTTGAGTGAAGAATGGGGTTCCTACATAGGAAGAACAGAGCGATGGGGAATCTAGGACACTGGGAGGAGAAGAAAGGCTCAGATAGGCGAAAGGCTGAACGAACAACTCGCAGTGACCCATTTCGAAGAAAATAGCTTCTGACTGGGCTGATGAATTCAGAGTTGGAAGGATGGAACTCTTGGCCGGTAAGACAGGGCTTGGTGCAGCTGGGCTAACTGTGCTTAGTGAAGCGGAAGCGGAAGTTTCATATGCAAGTTCTATATTGATGTAATTACAGCATACTTGTTCTCTTTTAGAAAGCTCTATGTAATTATATAGGACCGGTGCTCCCTGATAGACGAACAACTAGACTAGTCTCGTCCCATTGGTGGAGCATTAGCCTAACAAAAAAGCAAAAAGAGGGTCCTTCGGCGCGTGCAGTTGGCCCCGGAGATTGATAGTAATGCACTTAAGAGACTAAGAAGAAGGCGGTTCTTGAGAGGATCGAATGAAAGAAGTGCTTTTTTTTTGAGTGCGCCGGAATGGTCTGTCTTTCAAGCGAAGGCAGCGTTTTCAAAGCGATCAGAAAGACCTCCCGTAATTCTCCACAGGAAAAATCTTATTCACAAGTGAAGCGTCTTGTGCCTAGTGTTCTTTGGATCGAGCGGGTGAAATACAAAAAGAAGGACCTCGTGACTTCAACACAGAAATAGGGAACCACTCGATATCGGGACTCCAATCATGATCAAGGGCTTTCATTTCAAAGAAGACCAGTATCTTGTATCCCATGAAGAACTTGAGAAAGCAGCCCTTTTAGCAAAAAAAACCAGCCACTAATAGAATATACGCCTAGATCTATGATTTAGATTTCTGTAGATTGACACCCCTGCTCCATGGTAAGCAAGGAGCACTACCTCGATCATAAAGCTTTGGAAGCCGCTTCTCTGGTTAGACCCATTTGATACTCCCCGTCTTCGAAGGATTCATTTATGAATCTTTGCTCAATAGCCACTTTTTGAGGTGAAATTGAAGTCCTACCTTTCTTTATATGTGGAGTCTAGGAAGAAATTCCCTTAAATTGTAGTGAATGATTAATGTGTGTCAATCTTGATCAAAATTTCTTGTGCGTCAAACTTTCGATTTGAGCGTACTTGAAATGATGGGTAAAGCTCCAAGTGCCACTTCTACTTCTAGATAATAAAGAATAGAGATAAGTAAGCTAAGTTGTCACAAGCAGGAAGTATGAATCAGGCGCACCTGTCAAACTCACGTGAGTGGGTCGGTGGCTCAGATGCCCCATAATACCGGCGAATCAGCCGATTGGTAGGTTGAGTACGGGTACGGGGGAAGGAAGGTCAAGATCAATCAAGAGAAAGGGTGTGTGACGGCCTGGTGAATGAAGAGGAAATCAGGGATGCATTCAATCCCCCAAGACCTATGAAGACAAAATAATGGATCTACGCAATACATGTGGTTGAAATATAATCTACCTTTATAGAGAAGGTGTATATTTAAGGTCAATAAAGAAGCTATAAGGTCTGCATTCAACCGAAAGCCCCGGCCGGCCCTGGCACTATGGTAGGTCAAATCTGATCATGGAATCTTTGGTTGTCATTGTCATTGGTGGTTAGAGTACAGCCAATAATAGACTCGGTAGTTGTCACTGCCATCGGTGGTTAGAGTCCAGCTGAGACTAGAATCTGAAACTCTATTAGTGAGATACATGTCTTAAGCATCCGAATCTTCTTATTCTTTTTGCTGAGCTACAGCTAAGGATTCAACCGGGAATAGAGACCTCAGAGCAAGAGATCTTCTCCAAATCCTTACTTAGTTGCATATTGACCCTTACTCGCTTATCATGAAAGAAGGTGCTAGCTTTCCCAACAGACCTTCTCTCTTAGCTCCTCCTTTAGCTCGAGATGAGCCCTGCCCTATCACACTATCTATTATCATTTCGTTCCAGAGCGCATTTGAAGACTGATTTGAGCATTTGGCGGCACCACAGCTAGCTCGCCTGCCCAAGAAATAGAAGAGTGCGTCTAAGAGGAATGGATTGATCTAGCTTATATCGCCCTTCTTCTGAATTTCTATTATGCAGGACGACCCCTATTTCCTTTCTAGTTTAGCGCTAGCTAGACGTCTTTCTCAACGCAGTCTTCCACATTGCCTACTTTGTTTCATCGATCTACAGAACCCACTGAGCTCATGGACAGAGACAAGGCTGCCCTGCTTCTCTACTCAACGACTTTACGGAACCAACTGAGCTGACTAGCTCTATTTGATCTACTCAAGTCGAACCTCTTCTTCAGAACTTTCTTCAATTCTATCGCTCTTTGATCACAGGTCTGTGAGGCAGGAAAAAGGATTGACTTATGACATAGGCTCGCTGGACAGCTTTTCTAGGATAGATGAAAAGCACTTTCTCTGAACCACTATCTTTCTTCATTATCTCATTCCTAATTGCACGACTGAACCGGCCTTGGACTCGAACAGAAGGGACTTCGACTGGGCAGATAGAGAAAAGAATGTTGTTGCCGGGCGTGAAAGCCCGAGATTTTGACTTCCGTTACGAGCACTTCGGCGATGATCTTGACTAAACTCTCAGTTTTGGTGCACCGCTCCTACAGAAAGAGAGTCTCGACTGCTTTCATTGTGTTTGTCAAAACAAAATGGGAATAGTTGATCGAACTTCCGTGAGTTCGTTTTTGGTCATCCTGCATTTCTGCACTTCACCGACCTTTGAAGATTAGGCTAATCGTATTATGAAATGAAAGGAAGGAAAAATGGATACGCAGTATTCTATAATGAACATTGTCAGGTTAGAGTTTGGCCACAGCAGATCGAAAAGTAGCTAATTTAGCTCAGTCAAGTTCTCGTATGGGTAAGGATTTGGCCATTGGCAGTTGAGGGGGGTCTTGATTCCCCCCGCCTACGTAGGGTGTTAAGTGAGTAAAGTAGCCGCCTGATCTAAGAACCCAAAGAGCACCCATCAAACCACCTCTAGTTCGGGACCCATTTCTAGAGTTCGGGTGCAAGAGTCCTACTGGAGGCTCATACGCAACCTACGTCTGTTGGGGAGGCTGCCCCCTACTCTAAGCCGGGCGACGTACGGTGTGACAGACAAAGAAGATATGCGTGGGATTTGTTACCGTACGAAGGGCTAATCCGACCACCAGTTTCATCCAACGACATCGAGGGAAACCCCAAGTCAGGGGGGGAGCAAAAAAATGGAATATGAAGTGCCCGGAACCACTCACACCATGACGAGGTGAAAGCAAACTACTGCAGCATTCTCAATATATCAGAAGATATCAAAGGAAGGGCGGCTACTATTAAGAAGGAGAGTGCGCGCTTCCCTTCACTGATAAGACGGTGCAGACGAAAAAGAGTCTGTATGATCGTTCACTACCTTAAATTATACATCAGTCTTCGCCTAACCAACAGCGTTGAATACTCGTGCATACAGAGAAAAGCCCCTCTAGCTCCAGGTTTCAGGAGAAAGAAATCCTTATACGCCTGACTTTTCCTACTAAAACTAACTTCACTAACAGAGCAGCTTCCACTCCTTAAAGCACTCTCGCTTCCTACAGCTTGAAGTCCGTACATAGTATTAGCATATATATAATAAGATTAAGATGCTCGAAAGGGTTCTTAGTCAAGCCAGAAAGGTGGGTCTAAAACCACAGTTTTTCGAGATAAAGGTCCCATCCTTCAATATCATGATTGGGTCGCCCTATACAGGTCCGCTGTTTTCTGAGCGCTTTGATTGCTTTTTATGAAGTCGCCCTTTTTCGTTTGTGCTTCTTTCTCGTGCCCTCGCAAATCCCGCTCGTCCAACGGTACGCCGGATCTCAAAGTTGTCAACGTAGACAACTCTCTAGTGATATCCACACGAACAAGAGGTGTTCTCTAACACTCAAGGATGGAGAAGAGAGCACCCAAGTGTGCTAGCACTCTCTAGGGCTCTCGGGTAGGATTTAAAAAGGGGAGAAAGGAGAGAAAGAAAAGGGATCTCACATAATCCTCTAGGTACCCTCCTTTACACCTTCTCCCTCCATGAAAGCTCACGGCAACCACAGCAAAAAGAGGAGGAAGAAGCTAGGAAGAAGATGGAATAATTACCACCTAATCAATTGTCACAAAAAATGAAACCTCCTTTCATTATGTGGCCGGCCACACATGGGTAACCCCCTCATTTAATGTGGCCGGCCACATTAAATGGAGGATTGTAACCTCCTTGACAACTAGGAGATGATGTGGCTGCCATGTAGGATGAGTCATCCTCCATGAAGTGGCAATTCATCAAGTCAAACTTGATGTTTCAACTTCCCATTTTGGTCAAGTCAAAATTGACCAAATCTCTTCCATGTTGAGTTGAATTCATTCTTTGATTCAAGTCAATTTCAATCAAATGAATCTCAATTCATTAATATAAATTGACTTAATGAATCAAATTTAAATTAGACTCATTCAACAATTGAATCTAATTGAGTCTAACTCAATAAGTCTAATTTAAATCAATCCGAATCCAATTGGTTCATCATATGAACCTAATCCAATTGGTTCATCATATGAACCTAATCTCCATCCACTTGTTCTTTGTGTGTGACCCAATAGGTTCTTGTAACGTTGGCAATGTTTCTAAACTCCTTTAAAAACATAAGCAATGAGCGGCATTTAGCAATACATCATTGCTACCCAAGTTACAAGAAATGTTGAGATCCAACATCACCTTGTGACTATTAATTGTGACTCCTCACAATATATGACAAGTGTCCTTCTATCCTAGACATCTAGATTGATCAATATGAGGCATAGACCGTGTCATCCTCTGATCAATCTAAATCTTGAACTCCAAGTAGACTCACTAAATCAAATGAGCTCAATATCTCATATTGACTCATTTGGGCATGGTCATGCACTTCGTGGTCTCACTCTATCAAGAATACCGATGTCACTCCCGTCATATAGGAGGGATAGATCCCATCTACATCACTCACATCCCTCTGCATAATTTGTTACATACCCAGTAATCGCATTTATAGTCCACCCAGTTACGGGTGACGTTTGACGAAACTAAAGTACATAACTCCTTATGTAGGGAACCATGGTGACTTCAGGTCTAAGGACTAGTAGTCATACTAATAGTCACATGAGAAAGTATATGACACTCATATAACGATCCATGATACTTTCTCATGGCGGGTCATTCAGTATACATTCTCTAATGTATACCCATGTGTCAACTTGATATCTCTATATCCATGACTTGTGAGATCAAGTCATCGAGTTGACCTACATGCTAGTCTTATTGCATTAACATTGTCCCTGAATGTTAATACTCGACTAGGAATGATTAAGAGTAGTGTTTCCTATATCATCTCACTATCGGTTCAGCTAACCGATTGATATAGGTAAGAATCTTCTACTCAAGGACGTTATTATACTTAGTTTATTTGGCACCAATATAAGTAAGTATAATAACCAAAAACCAAATGCCTTTATTAATATAGAATATGATACAATCAGTCCAAAATACAATCATCAAATGATTGGCTCTAGGGCTTTAGCTAACAATCTCCCACTAGCACTAGTGCCAATCAGTGTAGGCTCTAAGCCCAAATGACCTAGTGTGACCATCATGCTTCCTCTGTGCCAAAGCCTTGGTCAAGGGATCTGCGATGTTAGCCTCTATAGGTACTCTGCAAATCTTCACATCTCCTCTCTCGATGATCTCTCGAATGAGATGGAAGCGTCGTAGTATGTGTTTGGTCCGTTGGTGTGAGCGAGGTTCCTTCGTCAGTGCTATAGCTCCATTGTTGTCACAATAGAGCCGATGAACTTGCGAATCCAAACTGCCTCCTTTGCTGCCTCTGATGCAGCAATATACTCGGCCTCTGTCATAGAATCAGCTACTGTGTCCTGCTTCTAACTCTTCCAGCTCACAGCACCACCATTAATGCAAAACACGAACCCCGACTGCGATCTATAGTCATCCTGGTCGGTCTGGAAGCTAGCATCACTGTAACCCTTTACAGCTAGCTCATCATTGCCTCCATATATCAAGAAATATTCTTTAGTCCTTCTTAAGTACTTAAGAATATTCTTGACCGCTATCCAGTGACTTTCACCTGGATCTGACTGGTATCTGCTCGTCATGCTCAAAGCGTACGAGACATCAGGTCGAGTACATAGCACGACATACATGATCGATCCTATGGCTGAGGCATAAGAGATCTGATCCATGTGGTCTCTCTCCTCTCTAGAAGAGGGACCTTGAGTCTTCGAAAGACTCACGCCATGTGACATCGGCAGAAATCCCTTATAGATAAGTCCATCCATGTCAGTCTTTCTCTTAAAGACCCACTTACACCCAATGGGGTTTACCCCTTCAGGTGGATCAACCAAAGTCCATACTTGGTTGGTGTACATGGATTCCATTTCGGATCTCATGGCCTCTAGCCATTTCTCAAAATCTGGTCTCATCACAGCTTCCTGATAGGTGGTAGGCTCATCGTCTATGAGCACAACGTCATCATGGTCAGACAAGAGAAATGAGTATCTCTTAGGCTGACGACGTACCCTATCAGACCTGCGAAGAGGTATGTCTACTTGAACTGGTTGTTGTTCCTCAACTCTTTGTGGAACAACATCATCCACAACACTTTGTGGTTCCAGTTCAACTTCCATCGAGGCATCAGTGCTATTGTTCGCATCTTGAACTTCTTCAAGATCGAACGCACTAGTCTTTCTAGAAACAAAGTCCCTTTCTAGAAAGACCCCGATCTTGCCACAACTACCTTGTGCTGACTGGGAATGTAGAAGTAATATCCCTTAGTTTCCTTGGGATATCCAATGAAATAGCACTTGTCGGATTTGAGTCCTAATTTGTCTGAGACTTGACGTCTAACGTAAGCCTCACAACCCCAAATCCTCATGAAAGACATCTGGGCATCTCTCCCAGTCCATATCCTATATGGTGTCTTTATCACGGTCTTTGATGGAACTCGGTTGAGTATAAAAGCTGCCGTGTCTAGAGCATAGCCCCAAAGGTATGCCGGAAGATCTGTGTGACTCATCATAGATCGTACCATATCTAATAGGGCGATTCCTCCTTTCAGATACATCATTCCACTGTGGTGTTCCAGGAGGAGTGAGTTAGGATAGAATCCCACACTCAGCTAGGTAGTCACGAAACTCATGGCTAAGGTATTCTCCACCTCGATCTGATCGAAGTATCTTAATACTCTTGCCAAGCTGGTTCTGTATTTCATTCTTGAATTCTTTGAACCTTTCAAAGGATTCTGACTATGTGTCATCAAGTACACATAACCATATCTACTGAAATCATTAGTAAATGTGATAAAGTACCTATAACCGCCTCTAGCAGTGACATTGAAAGGGCCACATACATCACTATGTATGAGTCCTAACAAATCAGTCGCCCTTTCGCTGTGCCCACTAAAGGGAGTCTTGGTCATCTTGCCTCGTAGGCATGACTCGCATATCTCATATGATTCTAAATCAAATGAGTTCAGCAAACCATCCTTATGGAGCTGGGATAAGCGCTTGTCATTTATATGACCTAAGCGACAGTGCCAGAGATAGGTTTGGTTCAGGTCATTTGACTTAAACCTCTTGGTATTTATGTTATAGATAGGGCTCTCAAGGTCTAGAAAATAGAGTCCGTTTATCAGAGGTGCACTACAATAGAACATATCGTTTAAATAGACGGAACAACATTTGTTCTTTATTATAAACGAGAATCCTTTCTTGTCCAAACAAGAAACTGAAATTATGTTCTTAGTCAAGGCAGGCACATAACAACAATCATCTAATTCTAGTACTAGCCCAGAGGGCAGAGATAGATGGTAAGTTCCTACAGCAATAGCAGCAACCCGTGCTCCATTGCCTACTCGTAGGTCTACCTCACCCTTCGTCAATGCCCTGCTATTTCTCAGCGCTTGTACATTAGTACAAATGTGCGAAGCACATCCGGTATCTAATACCCACGATGAAGAAATAGAGAGGTTGACTTCTATAACATGTATACCTGAAGTAGAAATCTTATTTCTCTTCTTCTTAAGATCTTCCAGGTATTCTTTGGAGTTCCTCTTCCAGTGCCTTGCTTGTCCTTGATATAGGTGACAAAGATGTTCAACCATATCATAAGCGCTCATCAACTCATGTTGCTTCTGAAGCTCAGAGTTCATGTTTGCGAGCATAAGACAGGACACATCTAATGCGTCATCTTGATGCTTCTTGTAAGCATCTCGGTCTGCTCGCGTGGTAGTGGCAGGAGGAGCCTCCGGAATGGGCTGCTCCAGAACGTACAGTTTACGTTCTTGAGTGAGAACTATTCTCAGATTCCTGTACCAGTCCAGAAAATTTGCTCCGTTGAGCTTGTCCTTCTTAAGGACAGATCGTAGAGAGAAAGTGTTCATATTTGACGTCATGGTAATTCTACAACAGAAATAAATGCAGAAATAAGTATCATAGTCTTAGTCATTTAATTAGGCCTTTAACTAAATGATGCTCCCACTGAATTCTATAATTCATGTGGGACAAGATCCACATCATACTAACCCTTGAGTTAGCTTTGGCTAATACGCCCAAGATTTAGTATGATCGGTAGGTAACGATTACCAATTACATCTCTATGCAACTCTTGTTTATAGGATGAAATCCGCATTTATATTAAAACTCGAGTTAGCTTTGGCTAATACGCCCGAGAATTAATATAAACGTGATTTTGTCCTACCTTTCCAACCATTGGAAGAATGCCTATAGCTGTACTCGATCCAACTGAGTAAACTAGGAATACTCAATCTAATTGAGTTTGTACTCGCCCATGCGTTGATAGGCGGGACCAAGATTGTCCCTCCGTACCCTACCAAGATAGTATGTGTTGCTCTGCTTTGGCAGATTCAACAGCATCATGCGATCGAGGTAGTGGTAGGTATCACGGCATGGTAGGCATTTTGAGTTGTCATGATTTAGATCTAATCTAAATGATGTTGTATCATATACATGAAATAGATCTAATCTAATTGATAGAGTGCATCTTGTACACGATGTAGATATAATCTAATCGTAAGGGTGCATCTTGTGCACGATTTAGATCTAATCTTAATCGCTATGCACTAATTAATTACTTAATTAAACATGCATCATATACACAAGTAATTAACTAAGTTTTGTGATTAGTCATGGCCCTACTACGATCTTCTCAAGCCAATGAGAAGATCGGATGATCAACCTAAGGTCAACTTCTCAAGCGCCTTCCTTTTGACCACCTTGTGTTGCTCGCGCCTTCCTCGTAACTCCGTCTCGAGTGGACCTTCCACAGCTCCAATTTTGTACATTACAATTTTGAAACTCGAGTTACATTCGAGTCTAAATCTAATTTATAACCAGAATAAAAGAAAGGCACGATGCGCAGGTCGCGAAAAATAAACCAAAAATAAAATAAAATACAACACGCACATCACATCACGGCGCGCAGGCCGTATTATGAATTACAACACAAATTGTCCAATCAAATTGGGTCTTTGAGCCATGACTATCACAAAATTAATATATAATTCAAAATTATATACTTTTCATAATTTTTTGTAATTTTTTGTAATTTTTCATAATTTTACAGATTTTATAAGTAAAATTTTCCCGGCGGTCCCGATTAGCGATTTCGGACACAATCGCGAAGCAAATCCCCTTGCGGGGTTAGGGGCAGTACCCCTACCCGCGATCTAACCATCACGAGTTGCTCCTAAGCGATCATATAGCGCCTAAGTCCGCTGTCCCAAAACGATTTGGGTCGAAACATTGCCGTTTTGGAAAATTCTTCTCGGTAGTCGAAGACTACAAGTGTAAAACACTTGTGCTTCGCTTCTACGAGAAAAATACCCATAAAATCATAAAAATTAGGAAATTCACAGAATGTTACAGTATGCATATTTTTCATAAAAATATGAATCTAAACTCGTACTCGCTTCTCACGTGGCTCTAATACCACTGTTGGGTTTTTCGCGTCGCGGAAACCCCGAATCACCCTAGCCATTGGATCTCGTGCGAAGAAAACTTTCCGAAAACATGAGTACGAGTTTTAAACTATGATCTACAGTAGATCTACAAAGGAAAAATATTTTACCTTCAAAGCGTGCCCTCGCAAATCTCGCTCGTCCAACGGTACGCCGGATCTCAAAGTTGTCAACGTAGACAACTCTCTAGTGATATCCACACGAACAAGAGGTGTTCTCTAACACTCAAGGATGGAGAAGAGAGCACCCAAGTGTGCTAGCACTCTATAGGGCTCTCGGGTAGGATTTAAAAAGGGGAGAAAGGAGAGAAAGAAAAGGAATCTCATATAATCCTCTAGGTACCCTCCTTTGTGACCTTCACTTCACCCTTTTCTTGGAACACAACTCATACACCTTCTCCCTCCATGAAAGCTCACGGCAACCACAGCAAAAAGAGGAGGAAGAAGCTAGGAAGAAGATGGAATAATTACCACCTAATCAATTGTCACAAAAAATGAAACCTCCTTTCATTATGTGGCCGGCCACACATGGGTAACCCCCTCATTTAATGTGGCCGGCCACATTAAATGGAGGATTGTAACCTCCTTGACAACTAGGAGATGATGTGGCTGCCATGTAGGATGAGTTATCCTCCATGAAGTGGCAATTCATCAAGTCAAACTTGATGTTTCAACTTCCCATTTTGGTCAAGTCAAAATTAACCAAATCTCTTCCATGTTGAGTTGAATTCATTCTTTGATTCAAGCCAATTTCAATCAAATGAATCTCAATTCATTAATATAAATTGACTTAATGAATCAAATTAAATTAGACTCATTCAACAATTGAATCTAATTGAGTCTAACTCAATAAGTCTAATTTAAATCAATCCGAATCCAATTGGTTCATCATATGAACATAATCCAATTGGTTCATCATATGAACCTAATCTCCATCCACTTGTTCTTTGTGTGTGACCCAATAGGTTCTTGTAACGTTGGCAATGTTTCTAAACTCCTTTAAAAACATAAGAAATGAGCGACATCTAGCACTACATCATTGCTACCCAAGTTACAAGAAATGTTGAGATCCAACATCACCTTGTGACTATTAATTGTGACTCCTCACAATATATGACAAGTGTCCTTCTATCCTAGACATCTAGAATGATCAATATGAGGCATAGACCGTGTCATCCTCTGATCAATCTAAATCCTGAACTCCAAGTAGACTCACTAAATCAAATGAGCTCAATATCTCATATTGACTCATTTGGGCATGGTCATGCACTTCGTGGTCTCACTCTATCAAGAATACCGATGTCACTCCCGTCATATAGGAGGGATAGCTCCCATCTACATCACTCACATCCTTCTGCATAATTTGTTACATACCCAGTAATCGCATTTATAGTCCACCCAATTACGGGTGACGTTTGACGAAACTAAAGTACATAACTCCTTATGTAGGGAACCATGGTGACTTCAGGTCTAAGGACTAGTAGTCATACTAATAGTCACATGAGAAAGTATATGACACTCATATAACGATCCATGATACTTTCTCATGGCGGGTCATTCAGTATACATTCTCTAATGTATACCCATGTGTCAACTTGATATCTCTATATCCATGACTTGTGAGATCAAGTCATCGAGTTGACCTACATGCTAGTCTTATTGCATTAACATTGTCCCTGAATGTTAATACTCGACTAGGAATGATTAAGAGTAGTGTTCCCTATATCATCTCACTATCGGTTCAGCTAACCGATTGATATAGGTAAGAATCTTCTACTCAAGGACGTTATTATACTTAGTTTATTTGGTACCAATATAAGTAAGTATAATAATCAAAAACCAAATGCCTTTATTAATATAGAATATGATACAATAAGTCCAAAATACAATCATCAAATGATTGGCTCTAGGGCTCTAGCTAACAATCTCTCACTAACACTAGTGCCAATCAGTGTAGGTTCTAAGCCCAAATGACCTAGTGTGACCATCAAAAGGTCTCATCCTTCAATATCATGATTGGGTCGCCCTATACAGGTCCGCTGTTTTCTGAGCGCTTTGATTGCTTTTTATGAAGTCGCCCTTTTTCGTTTGTGCTTCTTTCTCCCATGCTTTCCCTTGGAATTAGCCTTGAGAAAAGGTAGCCTTTTAGGACACCCTTTCCCTTTTTTGAGAGCAAGCCCGTCTAAAGCAAAATGAGAAAAAAAAAAGACAAAACACATCTTTTTTTCTTTCTATACGAAATTAGTTCGACCGGGCATTGGGAATGATTCTTGTTGAAAGCGGCAGAATCAGTTCACTGACCTACTACCTTGATTCACTCCTGGACTTAACTTACTACTATACAATAGAGTTCAAAAACCACTGAAAAAGTGGGCGCACGAGAATCATTAAAAAGACCGAGGAACCGCTTTATTTTATTTAAGAAGTCGCAGTCAGGAGGCCTCTATTAATGAATAGATATAGTTATAGCCG
Organism: Zingiber officinale; assembly: GCF_018446385.1. Lineage (NCBI taxonomy): Eukaryota > Viridiplantae > Streptophyta > Magnoliopsida > Zingiberales > Zingiberaceae > Zingiber > Zingiber officinale. Next base: position 40,353,747 of record NC_056007.1, on the reverse strand, counting down.
CAAGCAGAGGAATTAGATCCGCTCACTAAGCTAACTGACCGCATAGAACCGACTGTACATATTCTTTTTTGTTCACTTTCTTCTTACCAGTAGTTAGTTGCTACATTCCATTCGGCGAGGAATTCCTCAGTATGTCACATCTTATTACCGCTTTGATTAATGCCTAAAAGCCTTAATAGAGTTCTTGAGGAACGAAGTCTATTTTTGGGGAAAGAAGAGAGAAAGAGATCGAGATAAGGAAGCTAGCCTATTAGCTATTATAGCCGAGGACAGCTGTCCAAACAGAACTGTGATCATAAAGAGATCAGTCGGAACTTGTACTAAGAAGCGTAGCCTCACACCAATCTAATCTCGATTAAAAAAAGCAAACTTCCCTTTCATTGGCCGTGGTTAAGAAGGATTGAGAAGGCCATGTCTTAGTGACACCGATCAAGCCCTTCACTCGGCTTCCTCTTTTCCTTACTTGACTCTTCTTAGTAGAATTCATTGACAAGACCAGTTTCCACCCCAGCTGAAAAAGAATATGAAGAAAATTGGCTCCAGGCTGCTTCATCGGCTTTCATTCTTTAATTGCCGAGGTCTATCAGAAAGAGTGTTTTTTAAAGGAAAGAGAGACAATCAGGACTGGGAACACCCACTAGAACTCAAAATAGGCCTTTCCGGCTAGGTTCTTTGTTAGGAGTTTCTTTACTGGGACAAGATAGTACCCGCTCCGTTGTCTCCGAGTCAGGTTCTGCCCCCGAATCGTCTGTTGATCTGTTGGAGTTTGGGGTTTCAGACTTTGAGGAGTCTTTCCCGGGAGTGGATCCGTCCATCGGAGTTGAAGACTAAGCAAATACATCAACTTAGCTAGGAGCTTCAAGAGAATAGTCAGAATTCGGAGAATAGGGAGATGTCACCACGGCCTTTCATTCCTTTCTTTTAGGACTTTCCGTGTCCAATTCTAATATTGGATAAGGCAATCCGCCAACATGAATTTATAGAAAAGTTAGGAGAGGCCAATTTGCCAACATTGACATTAGAAGGAAAGGGTTCTTGATCGCCTCGAGAATAAGCCTGGGGGTTTGCTTCACACTAAAGAAGGCTTTTTGAATCTTTTCATCAAGTAAGAAAAAAAAAATACATTGCGAGACGAGAATGTATTTTAAAGCCGAAGAAATAGTTTTTCTTTTGAGGGTTTGTTTGACCTATTCGAGATAGTAGCGGAAGCGGTGCCAACCTTTCTCTCATTCAAATCTTTGGCGGTTGAGGTTCGACATGCATTGGGTCTTCGTTTCCAACATTGGCGTTTTCAGTCAAGTCATTTTCTTACATTTCTTTCCCGAATTGAGGAAGATGGCACTGCAACTAGTCTAGCTTTGACTTTCTTTCTTTCAAGTCAGAATGTTCTCCCGCTTTCAGAATGTGTTCCTACCACAATAGTGGTTGAAGAAAGGGTTGCTTTGTCCGCTGTTCCAGTATTTGCTTGACCCCTATCTATAATAAATAGTCAGACCAGACTGGCTAGAAGCTTCCGGAGAAGAGTCACTCTAAGAGTAAGCAGAAAGCCGCCAAAAAAGAGACTAGTCGGAAGAAGCCTCTCGAATCGGAACGGAAATAAGCGCAGAGAGGGCACCACCGATTTAGTTAAAGACAAAGCTTCTTTTTTTGAGGCTGATTTCATTTGCCAGCGTTGACATTTGACGTTTCGTGGAGTCGATTTACTGACTAACACCCTTTTTGGGAAACTTTTTTCGGGGAAAGAAATCGAGAGGAATTTCTCTTTTTATTTGCCTTCTTCGGCGTTCACTTCTAAAAAGGCATTTCCTTATAAAAGAAAGGAGGGGACCAATTTGAACTAGAGATTCTTTCGGTTGAGGCCTCTTGACCAACTTTTGACTCTATTTGAAACTGAAGACGATGAAATTAGGCCTAATAAGAAGCCTAGAGTAGAATAATCAGTGAGGGCTGGCACTAGTCCTTTCTTGCTTGCCTTTTCATTTCCCCGTTCTGGGATAGCTAGTTGAGGAAGCCTCTAGTAGAATGTAGAGTGGGAGGCCTAAAAAAGAGGGTAAGATAACATCTATTATTAGATGAGACTTTGATTACGGCTGCACGCCCAGGTACGAACTATCCTGAAGGGGATGATTCGCAAGAGCTTTCTAGTCAGTATGGATGTTCCCTTGTCTTTCTTTATTATCTTTGTTTGAGGGCCTTACCTATAACTACTGGGAGAGGAAACTGAGCTCCAAAGCTTCCCCCCGACGATTCACTGCTTTAATGAGGGCCTTCGTTACGGAATGCTTTCTCAGGAAAGTATGGAAAGTAGGATGCGTAAGCTTAGACTAATTAAGATTGGCATTTTCTAAGTAAGAGGAAAGGGCATAGAGAGAATAAGACTGATGAGGAAGAAAAGGAATTGATCGGGAAAAGAAAAAATTCTATAGGGATGCCTCTTTTCCTGTTGATGCGGTTAATCCAATAATAGAAGAATCGGACAAGGCCAAATAGCCTATAAAAGAGTGCCTCACGTCCACTGAAAGACGGATCTCGATAGCACTCCCAGTCTATCCCGGCATGGTAGCCAAGGGCATGATTTTTTTCTTCTTGTGCGCGCTTTCGGGTGCTCTCGGCTATCTTCAATCTTTGTTCTCTAGAACCCCCATACAAAACACTTTCTATCCTCCTTTGTTATGTAGAAAGAGGCCCAACCTTTCGGGAAGTCACATTGATTGCCCTTAGGGAAGAGCCTTCTAATTATCTTGCTTGCAGTATTGTATTCTTGGAGGCAGTCTTCTTTTTCACTGCTACATGATAGTGAAACCCTCCCGTCAGGTCTTTATCTTTAATGATGATTATTGCAGTGCACTCGAATCTTGCCAAAACCCTTTCTTGCTTAAGCTTCCTTCTTTCTGAATGGCTCAGTGTGATCATCATGAACTGTCTTAGCGTAGATTTACTCAGCGTTCGCATCTTTTTAAAATTCAATATTGGTGGTTATATTTTAGGAATAAGCGAATTCTACCAGAAAAAACAAAAGTAATGAGGGAAGAAATGTTTCACTAGCCTTAGAATCAGGGTAAGCAATAATAGGCAACATCCTTTAAAGGAAGGAAAATCGCAGCGGTACAGCAATTAGGGAAGGGATGGAACTTCTTAGCTGAAAGAAGTAATTCAGATCCATTTCCTAGTAAGCGCACGCAATATACACTGGGGGAAGAGTCGTTACGAGAACTTATAGTTAAAGTCTAACAGGACCTATAGCAAGCAGGGGAGTAGGTGCCTTGACAGGGCAAAAGGTACGCAGTCTACCAGTTGAAACCCAAGGGGAGCATTCTCTTTCAGGACACGGATTCACAGTGTAGGATTCCTCGTACCTTTTAAACCAGCTCTCTGGCAGTGTGCTTACGCATCAAATAAGGTATATTGCCTATTGCTATTTAATATTAACATGGAATACGCTAGTAATATTCATTGATAGGTAATATGCTACAGTAGAAATTCTATATCTAGGGACTACATTTAGACTTGATTTACAGGTAATATGAAATAGGATAGTTGTCAGGTTATAGTTACACAATGGAGGAAAGACTCGAAGGGAAATGGCACTAGACTAACCACTGTAAAGGGCGACACTGAGAATGGTCATATAGAAAGTCTTACCTGGCACTTTCTTACTGGCCTGTACTACAGACCAGGCACTGAGACTAGACATCTTCTCCACGTTATCCACTAAGACTATAACCGTTATTATTGTAAGTGCTGGTAATGAGAGTCCTAGTAACGTTTTATCCACGTCAGACACGTTAAACAGGATATCAAGGTAAACACCTTATTACACTATTCCTATATATACAGACTAGTGAACTTGAACTGAACTCTTTTTTATAATATTACAACTACTGCCCACCTTTGTGCCTGACAACCTACCTTTATGAACCATCAAGCCCGGGGCACAAACGCTATAACAAGGAAAGTAGTGCTTTCGCCCATGACTTAAGAAAAAGTATGGAGAATACTACCTGCAAGAGATTCAGAAGTGCTTAGATGTTAGGATCGATAGTCGCGGCTAGAGAGGGGGGGTGTGAATAGCCGCCCCAAATTCTTCGTTTCTTCCTACGATTAGGGTTAGTGCAGCGGAAATAACAAATAGAAACGAAAAAGGAGAAGCAAACCTCAACACGAAGATGTAACGAGGTTCGGAGATGATACTCCTACTCCTCGGCGTGTCCGTAAGGTGGACGAAGCCTATCAATCCGTCGGTGGATGAGTCCCCGGAAAATCGGCTAATATAAACTCCTTATGGGTGGAGAAACCTCGCCACAAAAACTTACAACAGCAAGAAGGAGTACAACAATAGAGAAAGCAAACAAGAACAATCAAAATGTAAAACTCTTTGCTTGCCTTCTCGTTGTCGACTGGAATCCTGATGAAGCAGCAACTTCTCGGATCCAAGCTCAGCTAGAAAACCAGCAGGAAGCTCACCCGAAGCTTCGGCAGTGAGAGCTCAGCAAAGCTCGCAGAAGGAACCGGGAAGAACTTGCAGAAGCAAGAAGAAAACCCTGTAGAGTCGCTCGACTCTTTATATAGCTGAACCTGCAAACCTGTGAAGGCAGAAGAAGACACAGAAGACCGAGATCTAGCCGTTGTCACTCACAACGGCTAGTCCTGGACCGATCAGGCTCCAACCTGATCGGTCCACACTGTCCCTGATCGGTCTTGGGGACCGATCAGGCTAAGCCTGGACCAATCAGGCTATGTCCTGATCGGTCCAGGAAGACCCTGATCGGTCCTGGGGACCGATCAGAGCTTCCTCTGATCGGTCCAGGGACCGATCAACATGCATGTCCCTTCCTTTTCTCCCGAACTTCTTGCCTTCTGATCGTTGTTTCCTGATCGGTCTGCAGACCGATCGATAACTCGATAATCATCGTTTGGTTCCGATCATCACGCCGATCCAGATACCCAGTGTATCACTGTATCGATCCACTAATCGATCCAGAGCTTGGTTTTTGCCCAAACCAAGTCCCAAACCTTCCAAACCAACATCCGGTCAACCTTGACCTGTTGGTACATCATGCTTAGCATCCGGTCACTCCCTTGACCTGCTAAGACTCCCCAACAAGTGTCCGGTCAATCCCTTTGACCCACTTGGTCTTTCCAACACCAGATGTCCGATCACCCTTGATCCATCTGAATTTTTCCCTTGCCCGGCTTCACTCACCAGGACTTTCACCTAGCTTCACTCACTAGGACTTTTACCTGGCTTCACTCACCAGGGTTTTCCATCTGCCCGGCTTCACCCACCAGGACTTCCAAACTGCCTAGCTTCACTCACTAGGACTTTCCCACTGCCTGGCTTCACTCACCAGGACTTTCCACATCCGGTGCAGAGAACGAGCTACCGAGCCCTCTCTGACCTAGTCCGGAGAACGAGCTACCGAGCCCTCTCCGACTTCCACTTGCCAAGTTCCCATACTTGGACTTCTCCGTGCCAAGTCTCCATACTTGGACTTTTCCCGGATGTCTGGTCAACTAACCTCGGGTCAACCAGGTCAACCTTGACCATGGGTTGCACCCACAATCTCCCAAGCTTGTATCCTTGTCAAACATCAAGATACAACTTTTCTGTTCACGTCAAACATTGTCAAACATAACTCGTCAAACATCAAAACACAACTCGAGTCAAGTCAACTCGAGTCTGGTCAACCAGGTCAACCTTGACCTAAGGTTGCACCAACAATCTCCCCCTTTTTGATGTTTGACAAAACCCATAATCAAGTTAGGTTAACCCGATAACCTAACTTAGGTTTTCCAATGTTCTTCCCTGAACATTCTCTAGACATTCTCCATTCTCCTTTCTACTCTCCCCCTTTTTGACACACATCAAAAAGAGTGAATCAAGGTCAAGAGTTTCTTCCTAATGAAAGTCCCATACCTTTCATTGAAACCCTTAATTTCCCCCTTGAAACTAAATTCAACAATCAACTTAGTGATAATCCCATATCACTCATCCTCAAAAATTTCGACGAGTAAAAACTCCCCCTAAAGGTCAACTCCCGCTTGACCATTGCACCAACAATGTCTTGGAGAGTTCCAAACCTTTAGAAATCCAAAACACCAACTTCATTGCTGAAATTTCAGAAATTTCAGACAGTACAGTCGAAACTGGCACGCCCTGATCGGTCACCGGACCGATCAGGCTCCCTCTGGATCGGTCACAGTGACCGATCCAGGCTCCCCTGGACCGATCAGAAACCCTTCTGATCGGTCCACAAACCTGATAAAGGCCTGATAAGTTCTGATTTCTCTCCACGAAATTCAGAAACCTCTAGAAAATTCTAAAAATTGTGAAATTTTGATGATACATTCCTCATACCACATACTATCATGGAAAAATAATTTTCTATGAAAATAAGTTCCATTTTCAAATCTTGATACAAAGTTCGACAAACTTTGAAATAGTTCAAGTTTAACTCAACTTTGTATCAACTTGCGCAATGATGAATGCTATCACTAGAAAAGCTTCATCAAGGTTTTTCAAATCAATTTTGAAATGATTTTAAACCATTTAATTTAGGACCACAATCTTTGGGCTAAATGTACATGACTTGTACATAAGCTTTCCCTATGATCCCCAATTTTGAATTAGGCTCATCTAGGTACAAGAACTATGCACCTTGATCCTAACTCACAATCCTAGTATCTCACACACATCTAAGGTGTATCAAACACATCCAAGTCAATTTTGATGTAAGATATGAGTTTAGGTTATCTTAGGCTAAGGTCTCATGCATTTTCTAAACATCAATTTGATCTCCATATCAAATTGTGTTTTTAACCTTAAATCAATTTCATTGATTATAAATGCAAGAAATGATGACATGGCATAAAATGATATCATAAATGAAACATGTGCTAATGTCATGGCATAAAGTGTGAAACTTAAATAAAGCATGACATTTAAACTAACCTAAGCATTATCATGTCATTTCAAATGATCATAGATTAAATATGATGTCATGACATGACATATGGCAAACAATATATGGCAAATAATATGTCAAGGTATAGAAAATACCTAATTCTAGCCTTAGTTGCCATTTTTGATAATTTTGATCATTTTGTCATAAATTCTATATTCCTAAGTGTAATAGACCTAAAATCATATCCTCAAGACTTTTAGATCACTATGTGCCAACTAGATTGACTCTAGAAAATTCCTCAAATGTGGTTGGCACATCCTAATTATCTTAGGAATAATTTTCACTTTCATTTTCAAGGTTTGATTACACCTTGAAAATTCCCAAAGTGCCACCTTTTGCCATGATTAGGTTAACTACCTATTCAAGTAAGGTTGGCACACTCTAATCCATCTAGCGTGATGGAATCATGCTCTTAGGAACCCAATACCTATTGGAGCTCATTGGGTTCACTAAATATTCACTAGGGATGACTTCCCTAGCAACCCTCCTAATGACCCTCCTAGGCTTTAAAGCCTTGGTCATTTGGGACTCATCAAGATCCACTCTAGGGGTGACTTCCCTTGTGACCTTGGTGATGGTCTTCCTAGCCCTAGATTTTGTTCCATAATCGAATGGAACATTATGATAAGTGGGCTTGACCACTTGGGACTTAGGTTTGTGACCCAAACCTTTCTTGTCCTTGGACATTGGTTTTTGACCCTTAACCCCTAGAGATGACTTCTCCAAGTTCTTAAGAGCCTTTTCCAAAGTATCAAGTTTTGACCTCAAGACTTGATTCTCCTTCTCTAATACCTCAATTTTTAATTTTTCATTTTTCTTTGAGGTATTCCTAGGCATGTGTCTAGTTGTTTTGGGGTTTCTACCTAGGTTATCCTTAACCTTAGATGAGTTGATCCTAGGGTTGGCTTTCCTAGTGTTATCCTTATCTAGGCTCACATGTTTGGCACCTAAGCATGTGTATCGATTTCTATAATTTTCATGCTTATCATTATTGTCAATTGCAATTAAACTACTAGCTTGCATCTTACTAGTATTGCAATAATGTGCCTTAGAGATTACCTTAGGGTTTGCCTTAGCTCCCCCTATCGATGTGCTCGGTCTCTTGTCCTTGTGAGGTTGCCTCCCCCTCGGACATTGGCTCCGATAATGTCTCATTCGCTTGCATTGGAAGCACACCACGTGCTCCTTGCCCTTGCGTGTTGGGACTCCGGCTTCCTTGACCTTTGGCGCCGGTGGAGTCTTTCTAACCCTCTTTGGACATTTACTCTTGTAATGTCCAAATTCCCTACACTCAAAGCATAATATATGCAATTTACTAGAACTTAAATTGCTTGAGTTACCTAGGGTTGAGGTGGGATGTAAGTTCTCTCTTTCATCCCTTCCGGAGGTAGAAGCTTCTTCTCCTTGCTCCGAACTTGAAGAGGAACTCTCCTCCTCTTCTTCTTTAGATGTTGAGTAGCCCTCAACTTCTAAATCCATCCCTCCATGATGTGAACTCCTTGGCTCACTTGACTCCTCTTCATGGCTTGAAGTGGAGTTCCCCTCATGGAACTTAGCCAAGTTGTTCCACAACTCCTTGGCATTGTTGTATCCACCTATCTTACATAGAATGTCATTAGGTAATGAGAATTCAAAAATTTTCAATACCTCATCGTTGACTAGGGATTGGTGGACTTGTTCCTTGGTCCACTCCTTCTTCTCTAGGGTTTCTCCTTTCTTGTCCATCGGAGGCTTGAAACCTAATTGAACACAACTCCAATTTTCAAGGTTAGTCATAAGAAAGTACTTCATTCTTACCTTCCAAAACGCGAAGTCGTCGCGGTCATAGAAAGGTGGAATGGTGATGTCTTCTCCGAGTTGATCCATCTCTAGCTTGTGCTCCCTCGGGTGTTAATCCGGCGAAGAGCGACCTCGCTCTGATACCACTTGTTAGGATCGATAGTCGCGGCTAGAGAGGGGGGTGTGAATAGCCGCCCCAAATTCTTCGTTTCTTCCTACGATTAGGGTTAGTGCAGCGGAAATAACAAATAGAAACGAAAAATGAGAAGCAAACCTCAACACGAAGATGTAACGAGGTTCGGAGATGATACTCCTACTCCTCGGCGTGTCCGTAAGGTGGACGAAGCCTATCAATCCGTCGGTGGATGAGTCCCCGGAAAACCGGCTAATATAAACTCCTTATGGGTGGAGAAACCTCGCCACAAAAACTTACAACAGCAAGAAGGAGTACAACAGTAGAGAAAGCAAACAAGAACAATCAAAATGTAAAACCCTTTGCTTGCCTTCTCGTTGTCGACTGGAATCCTGATGAAGCAGCAACTTCTCGGATCCAAGCTCAGCTAGAAAACCAGCAGGAAGCTCACCCGAAGCTTCGGCAGTGAGAGCTCAGCAAAGCTCGCAGAAGGAACCAGGAAGAACTTGCAAGAAGCAAGAAGAAGGCCCTGTAGAGTCGCTCGACTCTTTATATATCTGAACTTGCAAACCTGTGAAGGCAGAAGAAGACACAGAAGATCGAGATCTAGCCGTTGTCACTCACAACGGCTAGTCCTGGACCGATCAGGCTCCAACCTGATCGGTCCACACTGTCCCTGATCGGTCTTGGGGACCGATCAGGCTAAGCCTGGACCGATCAGGCTATGTCCTGATCGGTCCAGGAGGAGTCTGATCGGTCCCTTGGACCGATCAGCCTTTCTCCTTCTTCTCTTCTGTTTGCCTCCTGATCGGTCTTCAGACCGATCGGCTCCGAGGCACACCGATCGATAACTCAGAATGCTTCTGTTTGGTTACTGATCGGTCACCAGACCGATCCAGATACCAGTGTATCACTGGATCGATCCACTGATCGATCCAGAGCTTGGTTTTTGCCCAAACCAAGTCCCAAACCTTCCAAACCAACATCCGGTCAACCTTGACCTGTTGGTACATCATGCTTAGCATCCGGTCACTCCCTTGACCTGTAAGACTCCCCAACAAGTGTCCGGTCAATCCCTTTGACCCATTTGGTCTTTCCAACACCAGATGTCCGATCACCCTTGATCCATCTGGATTTTTCCCTTGCCCGGCTTCACTCACCAGGACTTTCACCTAGCTTCACTCACTAGGATTTTTACCTGACTTCACTCACCAGGGTTTTCCATCTGCCCGGCTTCACCCACCAGGACTTCCAAACTGCCTGGCTTCACTCACCAGGACTTTCCCACTGCCTGGCTTCACTCACCAGGACTTTCCACATCCGGTGCAGAGAACGAGCTACCGAGCCCTCTCTGACCTAGTCCGGAGAACGAGCTACCGAGCCCTCTCCGACTTCCACTTGCCAAGTTCCCATACTTAGACTTCTCCGTGCCAAGTCTCCATACTTGGACTTTTCCCGGATGTCTGGTCAACTCACATCGGGTCAACCAGGTCAACCTTGACCATGGGTTGCACCCACAATCTCCCAAGCTTGTATCCTTTTCAAACATCAAGATACAACTTTTCTGTTCACGTCAAATATTGTCAAACATAACTCGTCAAACATCAAAACACAACTCGAGTCAAGTCAACTCGAGTCTGGTCAACCAGGTCAACCTTGACCTAAGGTTGCACCAACATTAGACAGTGCTTAGAAGGAATGAATTTATAAGGGATTAGCAATGACAGAACGTGAACTGACTGCAACAGAGGCTCGCAAAGAGAAGAAACTCCATGTAAGGGAACAAAAATGTATGGCTTGCCCCTGCGGGTGACTGCTGGATTGGGATTAGGAAGCGATTAAGAATGACCAACCACTGGCTGGCTTACGGGCACTCGGACTAGAACTACCAATGTAATCGAAAGCGTCTTCCTCTCCTTCTTGGCTTGGTCCAGTTATTTCATTCCTCAAACTCTGGCTCTAAGTAACCTTAGCTTTTGGATCTCAAAAGAAGTATTGGGGTAGAGCGAGAACTTAAATTCTATTCAGTGGGGGCTTCCATTTCTATTTAAACTTCTTTCTTTTTGTTACGGTAAGAATAGGATATGTTTAGTGCTGGACTGGAAGTGCCGCTCGAGAGTAATGCTTTGCTAGGCCCCTAGCCCTTGAGACCGCTAGAACGTTAGCACGGGAGACAGCGTCATCCTGTTTTCATCTTCTACTACCCCTTTTTGATGCCCCGGGTACTCTTTCGAGACGAGACAGGATGGACTGGAACGAGAACAAAGAGTGCAGGAAATGCATCGAGGGGAACTGACCTTATGAGTCACTACTCCGACACTAGGCGGGAATACAACTAGCGAGACAACTAGGCTAGTCCATCTTTCTATCTGCTAGCTATAACCTAGCCTGTTGAAACTGGGATTGAAAATGGTTATAACATTTCCGGAGACCACTACTAGATCCTGTTTTACTGGCACTACTTGCTATTCGGAAGGGGAATGAATTAGACTGCTTACATGCCACTACAGCATCGAAGGCAAATGGATTGCAACCGCATTCATTCGTATCCATATAAAAGTATGCCCCACCTTTCTTATCCTTAGACTTCCAAGGGGAGGGAGAACTTTCAATCTCCTTGTTTAAAGATATTGTAGGCTTGGCATAGCGTCTTGATATTCACAGAATGAACTCTTCTTTTCTTATTCAATGGATAGTGAAATCAAAAATAGGGAAAAGAGTGAGAACTCGTAAATCGTTAGTAAGCAGAGAGCTTATACGACAATAGCTCTGGTCTGGGGAGAGAATGACACTTGATGTAACTTATTGCGAGTAACTCGACTGAAAGAATATATAGTAATCGGTAGGGTTAGAGTTCATGGCTATCCGAACAGTCGTGAATTACAGGAGGTAAATGGCCCCAAAGGAAAGACCATTGTATACTTGGAGACGCCATTCACTTACACCATTCACGACTGTCGCAGGCTCAGCTTATGAAAGGGGTTTCAGTTCTCCTTCTGTTAATTCCAATTTGTACGCTACTGACACGGGAAAAGAATCCCTTTCAGCAACAGCTCTTTCTCCTATTCCCTGAGCTAGCGAGGGCATTTGCTTAACCGCGGAGCATCAAAGCGACTCTCCCACTTCGGAACCATCCCTACTTGGTTCAGGCGGATAATCACTCTTTGGTCGGGTAGGATCCTTTGCAGCTAAATCGCAGAGCATCCAAGTCAGCCGGACTACTCTCATTTAATAGAGCCGCGGAAGATTGGGTTAAATAAAGTTAGCGAAATGCGGTAGAGAGTGGTGAGATAGCGAAGAGAAATGAAGTGAGATAGCGAAGAGAAAGAAGCGAGAGGGCCGACACAAGGAATAGAGGCAGCGCCATACCATCATTTAATGACGGTCGATTGTCCTAAAAACCCATCAACAATATTTTGAAAGATTAAGAGGCCCGAACCCATCAGCAGTATTTTGAAAGATAGAGTAGAGGAACGACGGGCACAGACAGAAAGACAGGGCAACGCTTGCCCTACTTACATAAAAGTAAGGAATGACAAAGAAAATAGTAGAGGACTCGAAGAGGACTCTATATGAGACGTGGTAGAGACAGAAGGGCACTTGAGAACTTTAGAAAACATATATACTTACACCCTATCATCATACCCAGAAAAAGAAGAGTATGAAAACGGGCTAACGGTACACTTACTACTTTCCTACTCATAAGTTGCCTCAGAACTTTCCTACTTATAAGTTGCCTCAGAGCAAGGAAGAAAGCTGTCCACTTAACTTTACAACTCATCATAAGTTTCTTATTACTACTTAGAGGAGAGGAAAGAAGAAAGCTATCCACTTAACTTTACAACTCATAAGTTTACTACTTAGAGTACTACTTAGAGCAAGGAAGAAAGCTACTAGTTGAGAAATAAGTAAGATAAGGAGATACAACAAATCCATATATTCAATAGAATGTTCAATCAACAAACACTTCGTGAAGAAATAGATTCAAAGGTAGCCTTGTCACTTCCTCATATATAGTTAAACTAGGTACACCTCACTCCTCATATATAGTTAAACTAGGTACAAAAGAGGGGCCCAAACCCCGAACCTCAACAGCAAAGCTGATTGAACAGAGAACTATTCTATTAATACAGAGGAAGAAAGAAGGTAATACAAAGGAAAAAAGGTTACAGAGGTGAAAATGTATACTTTAGCTAAGCAAAGGGGCCACAACCCAACTCGAAATCCCAAGCTTCATGCCCGTAAATATATCTTAGTCTCGTTTCTTCGACTACCACGTAAATCTATCTTAGCCTAAATACATCTTATACTACTCCTGTGATTTTCTTGCTCCTACTCTATCGATTTATATATTCCTCGCATTTGGCTCTATTTCCGTACTCGAGTCTCCGTGCATCTCTTTTTCTGTCCTTTGGCAAAGCAAACGAATCCCCATAAAGGAAGGACCCCATAAAGCAAGGACATATTGAGAATTAACAAGTCAACTCAAAGAAGGGTACTCAAGGAAAGTCAATTCACTATCAACATCGACGAACGAAGCCCATGAAAAGAATCCCAGATCAAAATCGACCAACGAAAGCCTATGAAAAGAACCCCAGATCAAAGGTAAATACGAAGAGAACCCCAGATTAAAGGTAAATACCTCTATGAAAGGGTCACCCTCACTTCCCAGATTAAGAGGGTACTCCACCCCAGATCAATATAAATACTCCAATGAACTGAAACCCGAAGAAGCGGAATTAAGCTCTATAATAGAATAATAGAAGGTGGTAGTACATAAACCCTAAACCCCAATCCCGCCCCAATCCCCATCAGCAGTATTTTATGGCTGAGCGTAATTCACGTGTTATCCTCGAATCTATAACCCTTTAGGATATACTATATACTGGCATCCCCAAGACCATCAATCCTAGAGGAGAAAACTAACCCGTTCGGGTATACCAACTACAGGTATAAGCAAATAATGTAATCCCAAATCCAGGACTAAACCCCAACCGAAACCCGGGCACCAACAAAAGGCGAAAGCCCAACCCCGAGGAGGGTGTCTGACTCCCCAGAACCCTTACCCCCGACCCCTAATAGCCAAGCTGCTTCGAGCAGATACCGGGCACATAAACCTACAATTCATAAAATTCATAGGAGCCCAGCCGGTCATGCTAAACCCTCAAGTCCCAACCCCAACCCTAAAGGCCGAAGCACCATGCCATCATTCAACTCTTGAGCATTGCCCATTGTATCTGCTACTGAATTTGAAATAATGATTGACTCTTTCTTTTCTGTGATTGACTCTTTTGATTCTGCAGTTGAGTTGAATCTTTCTTTTGTCTCCACGTGCCATTGACCTGTAGACTTACGTTCCGAAGTACCCCAATCGGCAGTAATTCGCTGATCACGATACCTGTCATTTTGCTCTATTTCCGTGCCCCATGCCATCATTCAATTCCATACCTTCGCCCCTTCCCTTACGTTCAGCTCTTCGCCCCTCCCCTTATTAGTCGAGCTCTTTCACCCAGTTCATGGATTTCCTTCTTTTAATTAATTGTAGAGTAGACAAGACTGAATTAGATAATTGTAGAGTAGACAAGACTGAATTAGATGGGTATGACTTTACTATTAGATTCAAAACCACTTTAGATCTCCGGATATGCACCCTCCTTCTAGTCGGCTCTCTCCCGCTCCGGGGGGTCTCACGCTGAATTGGATTAGCCCCTTGCAAAAAAACAGAGGGAAGTGAGTGATAGGGTATCGAAGATAACTCTTTAAAATAGTCAGGGGTGGATCCATTCACGCAATACTGTAATCTGCTGAGGCACGAGTGAGAACTCAGTCTCGACTGTAAAGAGTATCTGGTGTACCTGACGACTGTAGCTAGAGGGACGTGCTCGACTGATAAAGAGAGGGACGAGCGATAGCTAAGGGGGCATGAGGGTAGACGTCTCGACTGATAAGGATAGGTTCAAAAATTTATAGCTAAAAAAGCTATTCTCTTATAATCTAGTTTTGCAGGGATTGACCAAAAACTACGAGCATAGCTAAGTGCAAAAGAATATGAATCAAACTTAGTAGCGACCGGATCGGACTCTCTGTCGGGCTCTTAACTCGATTGAGCCCGGCTTCCTCCTTGTGCTTTCATCCTACTCTTTTAATTAACTTATGGTTCTCTCCCTCTCCCGTTGGTCGAGCCTATCCAGTGGGTACCCTCGAATTTGAGTCTCGCCCAGCCGTGAATAGCCCACCCATAGTCTACAATGGTTTCCCATTGACTCTTTCCAAAAACTCTTTCCTCGGATTTGAGTCTCACTTTTTTCTCTTCCCTTAACTCATTCATGGATTAGGATTTGCTTCAGTGAATGAATTGACTACTATACTAATATATTATAATGAAGTCAGTCTCATATTCAAAACTCCGAAAGATCTAATTCAATTTAGAAAGAATCTTCCTTCTCTCAGCTACAGTAGTGCATTATAAAGAACTTTTGATCTACCCCTCATTAGATTTCTTCCTAACTATAAAGCGAGCGCGAACAAGAGCTAACTACGTATGCGCAGGCAGAAGCAAATGGAAGACTTGATCTTTCTGTAACACTTTTTGACCTTTCGGGAATCGGAATCCTTTATCTTTAGCTCCGCACCACCCCTGTCTGAGCCAATTAGTCCATCTAAAGTTCATTACTTAACGGGTCCGAGTGAGAAGGCCAAAGCCATATAATTGCGGGAAAGAAGCATGAAGTTCATGGAAAGAGTCCCGACCGAGCGCGTCATTATCATTCGCGGATTTCATTCCCATAGCTTTTTGAGCCTATTCCTTATCAGTCATACCCTATGCTTTTAGAGTGGAATCCGGTGCCGTTCGCTCCGCTCCAATTCAAATATCGGATGCCTGGCTCGTACGGGATTTCTTTATATTAAGAAGTGGGTGCCCAGTAGAGGACAGGAGAGGCTCCGCACCTCGCACCTTAAGAATCAAAGAAAGAGTCTAAATATAGTCTATATTTACGACTCAAGATTGCTGACGTTTTTTAGAGGGAGCCATGAACGCTGTAATCTGCTGAGAGAGAGGAGCGATTCCCCCACGGAGCGGTGTGATAACGACGCGCAAGCGAGATTCAAGTACAAACATAAGTCAGAAATGACATCTTTGACTATTCGAATGGGGTTGCCCAATAGATGCTTAGAATCCGAGAAGGGGTAGTGTACTCTTATCCGCTAAGAATGGGATTGACGGCCTTGGCAAATATGGGAAATTAGAGTCAATCCTAGAAAGACCTTCCTCTCCCCCCGATCCGGTAGCCGCAGGGGCGCTCCCCGGTACAATAGAAAGTCTTTCTCCACACAGATTTCACTCAAACAACTCTTCATCTCTTCCTCGAAAGACACGTTCTCGATTTCGAGACTCATCAATGGGAAAGCCACTCAACTCTCATGAATGTAACGAGAATAAGAAAGACCAGGGTATGTGGTTAGAAAAGTGCCGGTCGAAAGAGGCTAAGATTTTCATAAGACCTTAGTGGGAAGCCCGTGGTATCCCAGCCCAGTAGACCTTCCCAAAAATATGAATTGCTAAAAAGGATGAAAATGATTATAATGAGTACCTATCCCTCACCAAGGATTCCTGCTTTCGCAAAAGGCTGGTACGTCGTATTTAAAGAGTAAATCAGATCCAATTTGAGAAGTTCTTACCCGGCCCTCTCCAACTAATCGGCTATAGAACACCCGGTGATCCATTCGAAACCCGCTCCAGAAAGACGAAGCAAAATGCAAACTGAGCGCCAGCGCTATCAAGATAAGAGTGTCCCCTTGCTCGGGGCGAACTGCCAAAGAATCATCGGGTAAGTGGGGCAGACAAATGAGAAAAACCCTCTTCTCTTCGGGCTGGTCCTTTTGATAAAAGTCAAGCCTTAGCGGGGACAATGAATAGGAACCTTCTAGCTTCTTTCATTTCCCAAACCCTTTCTTACTTATCTTCTAGATACCCTTAAGCAAGACCCGATTTCCAATCGGGGCCACCACAAAAGTCAGAACTGGTTTCTCCAGATTCATCTTTCCTGCCCTGTGACAAACAAGGCAGTACAGTCCCAAGAGTCCATCCGTCTCCTAGATCCCAACAACGCCATAAGAAGCCATACTTTATTGAATTTTCTTCCTTAGTCTTTCTCTTCCATGTGTGCGAGACCATAGGAGGATTAAAGAGCTCTTCAAGACTAGGATCAGGCGCAAGCGCTGTTAAGCAGTACCATTGAAGCCATCTCAACCACTCTTTCATCCATTCGTGGTGAAGAGTACGCTCCAATAAGTATTCCTCGCCTACATACCATAAGTACTCCTTCGGTATTAAGACTAATTGCTTAGGCTTATACTTTAGTCGCACCCTATCGATCATGATCCCCTTCAAATAAGGATTAAGAGGGTTTCCCCTACCCAACCACAAATCCAAAGGTAACCGATAGTCAGAAAGGGACCTATCCGATACTACTCGCAACCGCTTCCAGCGTCTCGAAAGACGACTAGAGAGTATACGACCTCGGACTCGATAACCTGCACCAGCTAACCTACTCAGACACGATCTCGAAAGATTGTACTTTTCCGCGAGCTGACACAGTCCTATAAGTGACCCAGATGCTAGAATTGCTTTCGCTGAGACTGGTGTAAGATTAATACTCACCTTCTCAATCCAGAATTGCTTTGCAAACTCAAGAGCGCCCGTTTTAGAGTCAATTGACTTAGACTCAGATATCGACACATCAAGAATATCTAGCAGAGCTTGATACTTTTCGGCCACAGCCCTGTCGGCGATTACTATGTCGTCGCCGAGAAGGGCATACTTTCGAAAAGGTGCCTTTCTCCTTGGATAAAGAAACCACGCAGCCAGCCACACCATATAATGGTGTGATAGGCTGAAGAGGGCCCAAGAGCCGTAATATCCAAGGGGTTGCCCTGTGGCGAAGTGAACATATCTCGCTTTCTTAACAAGAGGGCGATGAATACGAAACACATTACACCAAAAGGACCCATTAACAACGCACAACGCCGTTGCTCGTCCAAATAAGCGAGTCAATATCGCCGTGAGGACTACAACCGGCCATCTATCTGTCGCAGATGAGAAAGATAAGGATAAAACATCCGATGGTTTAAACCTGCTAAGACGATGGATTGGACGTTCTTGATTGAACGTTACATCAGTGGGAATGCGAGATAAGACCCGCATTGCCCAGTCGTGCACAGGATGTAAGAGGCGCTGCCGCACATAGTTTCCTATAGCAAACAGACGACGCTTACCAGCTCCTGAAAGGGTGCATGCCAAGCGACCGGGAAGAGGGTTTAGGAGACCCATATGTTTAAAGATCCCCTGCAAGATAGGTTCTACCATAATCTGCTAATAATATAAACTATCCCAACATACACGAGTATTATAACTGGGTATAAAACCCTCTTTGACCACAACATACCCGGATGCCAAGCTACACGTTTATGATTAAGTAACCTTGCTCCTAGAGCAAACGCCGCCAACTCATACTTCAAAGAAGAAAATATGTTTGGAACGGGTTTCGGTACTTTCCAGTACCTACGGTCATCATTTGGTGTAGACTTCCATGTCGGTTTCCAAGATATTCCCTTAGACAGAGGAATCTAAGAAATCCAGGGCATATACATGCGCTGAAGGTGTAAGAATTGATCTTTTATAATACCTAACAGCCATTGTATATGAGGCATATTTAGCTGAGGTTGTACTATACTCTCGTTGCCTTGCTTACACGCTTGGCAAGAGGAATGATCCTACAGATACTAAACCACGATCAAGATACCTTGACCAATCTATGACCTCTATCACCACGTTTCATAATAATGAAGCGATGATGTTTCGGTATAATAGTTGGAATCCCTGCTCGACTAAGACTCACGTTAACAGCAGATTTGCCTACAATCACTGGTGACCCAGCATAGTACTGTTGCAAATGCACAGCACACTGCTTAAGGTACAGTGATGTAAATAACAAACCTGACTTACGGAATTCAAAACGTAGAAAGACCTTCGCGCAATAACTAGAGAACAAAGAGCTCCTTCTAATGTTAACTAACCAGTAGCAGATAAGAAGATCCTGATCAGGAATCCCCTTAGCCGCCCCGTGTGTTCAAACACACGGCGCCAAGAAACCTGAGGGAGACTTTCTGTAAAGTTACTAAATAAAGTAGCCATGATCAACTTAGTCTGTTTAAAGAAAGAGATTGTTTTGAGTCACTAAGTTTACACAGCCATTCATACAACTTACATAGTTGTCTAACCTCCTGAATCCACTCTCCTTGATGCGTTGGAACTTGTCAACGCAAGGGAAGGCGTCTAGGAACACTAGATCAACAAACCCAATCTGCCGCAGTTAGGGTCCATTTTAGAGTTGTACTGGTTTTATAGCGGTTTTACCCGTCAACCTGCCAAAAGACTGTTACCGATTATAAGTTCAGTTTGGGTTGTGGCTCTTGTCATTTAAACAGTGATTTTATTGTCTTAGTTTTGTATTATTCTTCCTCCCAGTGAGCCTCACCTGTAGAGAACAACAAACTTTGAACAGTAATTTTGACCAGTAGTGTTGAACAGTAATTGTGAACAGTAATTAGAACAGTAATTTTGAACTGTAATGTTGAACAATAATTGTGAACAGTAAATTTAAATAGTACTTCTAAAAGCCTTATTATAATGTAGACAGTTCATTTAAACAGTGATTTTATTGTCTTAGTTTTGTATTATTCTTCCTCCCAGTGAGCCTCACCTGTAGAGAACAACAAACTTGCAATCCCCACTTATCTATTGGTATTTTGGGATTTTTCCGTTAACCTTAGATAGTTAGCACAGGTTTTACGCAAGAATTCTCATACAGTTACTGTTCTTCTATGGGTACTTAGATAAGGACTAAGGAAGGAAAAAGAACATAAACAGAGAATATAAACCACTGATTTTTTTTTATTTCCAAACTAGTACAGAAAGACTTCTACTGATAAGCATATATAAACAAACAGTTTATACAGGACGCTTAATTGTTTACAGATAGAGACTGCTTACAGACTTGGGAGAAAAATAAACACATATACTTACAGAAATAAAAGCTAGAGGTTGCAGCACACTTGAAAACTTACTTTTAGAGAGAGAGGGTCGCAGTCTAAAGAGTCAGGGTTAGTGAGGGCTTTTTATAGGAGAGGGAGAGAAGAGAGAGGGGGTCGGTTCCTTCGGGGAGAAGGAACCTTTCATCCGCGCTTTCAGGGAGAGGTTGAGGGGACCCGTCCATGAGAACAGAGAGAGAGAGCAGCTGGAAAGTGAGAGTCTGACCAGTCCACCCAGAGTGGTGGCTGCCAAAGTAATGGAAGAAGCTGTAAAGTGGAGAGTAGCAGATTGAAAAGAGTGGGTGGACAGTGGAGAAGGATAATAGAGGAGTTGTAAAGTGAGGGTAGTGGGCTGAAAAAGAGTGGTTTGTCAGTGGAGAAGGACAATAGGGTAGGTTAGGTCCCTATGGTTCCATCATATTGGTGAGATTATGCTCGCTGACAAAATCCAATGAAGGAGTAGAATTTGTGCCCTGGGCTTCTTGAAATTGGGCTTCTTGGAGATGGGCTGGAGGTCTAGATTAGGTCGCCTGACTTGTTATGGAAGTATCTACATGTTGCTCTTGGGCTGCATATTGTTGTGATCTGGCTAATGAGGCTCTGTAAGCTCTAGAGGTCATAGCAGAACTTGCCAACCTTTTAGTGGCCCATCGGTCAGCCTTCTTTTGGTAATGTTGTAGTAGAGTTGAATGTTGTGTTGTAAAAGAAAATGGAAGGAATCGGGTGCCCATATCTCTTGGGCAGTAGATCTTTTTTGTATATGTTTCTCCTGCTAGAAGATACTCATTTGGGTCTTCTAATTTATCCCATGACCACTTAGCCCCTTGAACCGAAGTTCTCTAATGTTTCAATTGATCTGGTAATTGTGAGAAAGCTTCCCAATCGATGTCAAAATCAGAAGTATAATCATCAAATTCTGGTTGCCGACCATTGAGGTCATCAATATCTATTTTGATAAGGTGTCTAGCAGGCTCAATTTTTAGACCTACCAATTATGGAGGTGAACTTTCAAAAGTGCAGATAACAAATGTTTCTTCCTCTTCTAGGGTAATAGCTATGATTTATCCAAGTTTCTTTGGAAAGTCCTGGAGAGAGTCAGGGTTATGTACACATAGTTTGTAGAGCAAACCATAGTCCATTAAAAGGAATGGAGTAATGACTCTTCCTTTAATTATTGGTGGTCCATATGTGTCCATGTTTATATATACCTTGGAAAGCATATAGGAGATGACATTGACATCCATATTTTTCTGAAGTTTCACAGACTTTGGTTCTTATCTGCAACTCTGCAATCTGCTTCGCTGCTCGAGCTCATCTTCCTTCTCACCCTTCAGACTACAACCTGCAAACAGAGGCAAAGTGCTAGAAGTCTGGAACTGAGATGGGGGTGCGAACTGGGGCAAGAGCTGTAGTCGTTGACTGCTCCTTCGTTCCCCTATACTTGATTGTTAGCACCATGATTCATAAGAATGGCTCATTCCAATATAGAATTTATTGTTTAAACTTTTTATTAGAATGAATTTAGTAATTAAATAATAATAATAATAATAATAATAATAATAATAATTAGTTGATGACATGTAAAAAAAATAACTTTAATAAAATAGCCTTTCCTCTTTTTGTGCATCGTCTCTATTGTTACCACTAAACCATTTTCTTCATTATTACTTTTCACCTCTCCTGCATCTGTCATATCTGTAGCTGCAGCCATAATATATCATTGGAAAAGACATTGCCGTCATCGCCGTGAGTTGTCATTGAAAAAGATACTATCATGATATTTGATTAGACAATCCCACACCTGACCATCAACGCCTCCTTTATTCTGGGAGCAAGGAGATACTTTCGCACACCCATATGTGGAATTTCCAAAAGTAAGGGAGTGATTCTGCATACCGCATACCTACTCACTTCTGCCAACTACTTCTTCCAAAATCAAATATAATATATAGTTAATTTTTTATTTTTTAAATAGTTTTACCCTTGCTAAAATGAATTATTATCATAAACATGATACCAAACTAACAGAAAAAATTAATTAATATTTAGGAAAAACAATATAATTCATATGGAAGCTAAATGATTAAATTTTCGTATTGCGTATATCTTTTTTAATTTGCAATTAATGTCTTTCACGTACGGGAGTCGAATTATTTCCTTAAGTAAGACGAGCGTTTTGTTAAATAGAAATCTAATTAAACTATCGAAAACTAAATTAATCTAACTTTTTAAACTAATAATCAAATTTTATAATCAAACAAAATGAAATCAATTAATTTGATTGGTGTTATTAAATTAATTATTTTTGTAAAAATATATTTTTAAATAAAAACTTATTTTTTTAATAAAAATTTAAAAATCTTAATATGTTTTTTTATTATTTAGTTTTTTTTTATCAATTTAATTGATTTTAAAAATCTATAATTGCAATCAATTTAATCAAAATAATTGATTTTTTTTAAATATCTAAATTTTTAAATAAATCGAACTAAAATTTTAAATTAGTCTATCCATTGTTTCGGTTCAACAGAAGCTTAAGAAAAATTATTTAAGATAAAAATGTTTTTTATTATTATGTCCCAACATTTTTTGAGATAAATAGAAAAAATATTTTTGCAAGAGCGATGTTAATAAATAGCCCTCCCCAACCTTTTGCAGTCGTCGCTGATGCCCCAATTCTCTCCGCGCTCCGTTTTGGGGCTTCGATCTCCATCTCGCTAGGGTTCCTTTCGTTGCCTCTCTCTGTTCGCAGCGAAGGAGACGATCCTGATTCCCGCTCGATTTAGCTGGGACATCGATCCCGCTCCAGGATGTCTATGCACGAGAGGAAAACGATCGATCTGGAACAGGGATGGGAGTTCATGCAGAAGGGCATTACCAAGTTGAAGAACATATTGGAGGAGCTCCCGGAGTCGCAGTTCAGCTCAGAGGACTACATGATGCTCTACACGTATGTCGTCCGGTGGTTCCTACTCAATTTGAACCCTTTTTCGTTATTCTTCTCTCTCTCTTTTTTTTTTAAAATTATTTTTTTATGGTTTGGATGGTTCCGTCGTTGGAGCAGGACTATCTACAACATGTGCACCCAGAAACCACCGCATGATTACTCGCAGCAGCTGTATGACAAGTACCGTGATTCATTTGAGGATTATATCACGTCGATGGTGGGCATGGCTAATTTTTACTTCCGGTTTCATTCTCCCATAATTTTAGTTGGTATTCAACCCTAGAATAAGAGTTTTCTTCTTCTTTGTTTGTCTAATTAAATTGATCGATGTTTTTTCTTCAAAAGAGTCTCATTAATGGAATTACTATTTGGTTGTGTTTTCACGTGTCTGATATGCCTAATGGTGGATCAATTCTAAAATTTCTTATTCCAGTTATTGTTTTCTATTATTTTTCATCAAAACAAAAACACATCCAGGTGGTGCGTAATACCTAAGAAGCCTCACCATGACTTGGAAATAAGATATATAATTACATGATTTAATCTTTCTTTGAGAGCTTCTTGTTACAGCTCATCAATTTTCAAGATCAAGAGTGGTTTTTGATATGCTCTCTGGCCCACCTCGTTGGCCCATAGTTTGACCCATGATCATCTAGATATTTTTAGAAACTTTTTGGATACATAATGTACTGTCACTAGATTAAATTGATCACAATTGTTTTTGGAAGGATGATGTCTATAAATACCTATCTTTTCATTTGTAATCGTCCTTAGAAATAGAAACCTTTTAAAATTATTAATCTTCCAAGTAGGGATGTAAATGAGCAAAACCAAGTCAAACTTTGTGTTGTTCAAGCTTGTTTGACAAGGTAATAAAATTGAGCCTAAAATGAACCAAGCCGTTGCAAATGATTGTTTAATCTTGGCTTGGTTCCTTTTTTATAAGCTTGAGCTTGGTTCTTTTAGATGTTATCGGACTCTCAATTTGAGTTTGCTTGATTGATTGAAATTTTTATATTTTTAAGCTTGTTTGGTTAGTCTGTAAACTTGATATTACATGCTTGTTTGTGTATTTTGAGAATTTCTTTGTCATTTACAAGTTTGATAAAAGCTATGTTGATGAATATGGTTCACAAACTTTGTTCGTGGACATTGTTCACGAACAATTCACAATCTTTGTTCATGAATATTAACAAGCTAAACATGTATATCTTCAAGCTTGTTCATTTAATTCAATTTCAAACTTGTTCCTTTTTAAAGTGACCTTGTGTATATTGAACGAACATAAACAAATTCTTACCAAGCTGAACATAAGTTTGCTCACGAACACTTGATTCATTTACGTTCTTATTTCCAATGTCTCTTAATTTCTCTCTAGTAAGTAGGCTTAGCAAATTTTCTAGTAAGTTGTCAAAGTGTCACATGGGCCAGTGGTGCTAAAAATAAGATAGTGATGATATTAGAGCCATATTATGCTTATGAGTAATTACGTCTAACATTGATACCTTGGGAAATCAATCTCATGTACTAGAGGGGCAGTACACATAAGGTAGACTCGACAAGGCTAAGGCTTTGGAGGTGGATGCTATTGAAGCTTGGGCTGCTAACTTGGAGCAAGTTATCTCCAAGGTGTAGTCCACCATAAGGGAGATTAGTCTTGGTAGTGTGGAGGAAGATACCTTCAAAGTGAAGTCCATTATTGAGGATCTCATTAAGTGTTCAAATGGTGTAGAGATAGTGCATTGAGTTAAGTCTTGCCACCAAGAAGGTCATCCTTGAATGCTTTGATTGCTAGAATACTTACCATGTGTACAAGCCATCTCGAGCTTGCTGGACTTATAGTGTTCGTGGAGTGGGAGTTGTGGGGCTTACGAGCAGAAGTGGAAGCGTACACACACACACACACACACACACACACACACACACACACACACTCTGTGGGGCTTACGAGCAGAAGTGGAAGCGTACACACACACACACACACACACACACACACACACAAGAGAGTTCATATACACACAAGTGGGATTAGCTTGGAGTGTTCACATCCCAACAACATCAATACTATGCCAATGCCAACAATAGCCGTCTACAAGGGTGCCTGTGATGTGAAGGAACTTTCTTCTCTAACCTTGAGAGATTTTTTGATTTCAAGGGTATATAGGATGATGCTTTGTGTATCAACGGTGCAGCCATTTATGTACAGAATGTTGCGTAGCTGTGGTGTTGTTGCTAGTTTAGATAAAAATCTTAACTCAATAGGTATTTGGGAGTACTTCAAGAAGAAACTCAAGAAGCAATGCAATCCAATCGACATTGAGGAGGCATGTGATCCTTTACATCAGCTGAAACAAATGGGTAGCATTAGAGACCATGTCAAGGATATTTCTTTATTTTTGTTAGAGATTGATGACATGATTGATAAAGATTCTCTTTTCTACTTCATGGATGGGTTAAAGGAATAGACACGTGTAGTGTTGGAGAGATGAGGTGTGTTGGAGCTAGAAGTTGCTATCACCGATGCTGAGCCATTCATCAGACCAGTTATAAACAAAGTGTGGATATAAGGACTGTAACGATGGTAACAAGTTGGACATGCCAAAGGCAAGTAACTTAACACTAAAAACCTTATCGTATTTGTGATGGCTTACATTGGATGGATTGTTCGAAGCACAAGATCCTTATTCCCATGATGAACCAACATGAAGAAAGCAATATCTATGACAAAGGTCCCAAAGCCATAAATTTTTCCTAAACCAAGAACGGTCTTATGTTCATAAATGCAATCGTTAATGGCAAAGAAGTTCGAGCCATGTTGGATACAAGAGCAAGTCATAATTTCAATATCGAAGGTGAGGTTAAGCTATTGGGTCTTAAGATTGCTAATAGCGGAGCTTCCCTCAAAGCAGTGAACTCGCCAGCTAAACCTATTGTTGACATTGCCAAGTTGATTCTGGTTCAACTTGTAGAATGAAGCAGAAGCTTAAACTTCTTTATTGTACTAATGAATGACTTCCAAATAATTCTAGGGTTGGAATTCTTCTACCAAGTGCATACATTCCTCTATTAGCGACAACCCCTCACACCATACTTGCAGGAAATAAAGTACGTGCCATTCCAACAAAAGTATGTTGCTAAGGTTGAGTCTAACGTGCTATCAGCTCTACAATTCAAGTGGGAGTTAAAGATGAATACACACTACTTTGCCACTATCCAAGAGTTGCATGATGGGGAAATTCATGACAACTCCAAGGAGCTAGTATTGGAGATTATACAGCTGGTGCTTCAAGCATGCCACATGAGCTATTAAAGAAGCTTCCACCAAAGCATGAGGTAGGTTACCAAATTGAGTTGGAGCTAGGTACTAAGTCATTGTCTACGACACCCTATCGCATGACACCTCTTGAGTTAGCTGATTTACGGAAATATCTCCAAGATTTGCTAGGCTCATGCTATATTTACCCCTTTAAGGCTCCCTTTGGTGATCTAGTTTCCTTTTAAAAAGAGGATGGATCTCTTTGCATGTGCATCGACTATTGAGTGCCTATACGGGATGACACTGTGTCGAGTACCTATATTTTTGGGTATTACCTAGAACAAATAATGTGACCAAAAGTTCACATGTTCAAATCCTGAAAACAATCTCTTGCAAAAAGCAGGGTAAGATTGCGTACAATGGATCCTTCCCCGGTACCTTGCATGACGGGAGCTTCGTGCATCGGACTGTCCTTTTTCTTTTACCTACAACAAATAATAATGCACCATGCTTTGGATTATAAACATATACTTGAACTCTCACGGTACCTGCAAGTACTTAATATAGATGGTTAGAATATTTTAGGCAAACTTGAACTTAGCTTAGATATTAGAATATTTTAAATAAACTTGAACACGACTTGGACCCTAAATCCCTAATGTTAAGTATAATCAAGAACTCAAACCTGGTTTGGTACCCATGGATGCTTGTCAGGGTACTTATTGGCATGCCCTAATTAGTGGACATGCAAATATGGGGTATTTGCTGCCATACCCTAATTACAGCACATGCAATATTTTGATGACATATGCAACTAGTTTTGAAAATGCTAAATGGTATGTTGATAAAAATGGCCAATATATATATTTTCATTAAAATCTATTAATCAACTCATATACTATATACTTACATATATAACAAGTATATGCCAATCATACAATGAAAATACATGCAAAATAATAGTTGATATTATTCAATAATGTAGCATGGACCATCTACATAAGATACATAATTAATATTTAACATGTGTTATTTGTAAATAATTATTAAGGCTTACAAGTTATTACCTACGATACCCTAACTAGTGCCTATGCAATATGTGGGTGACATATACATTTGGTCTTTAGAAATTCTAAATGATATTTTATTATAATAAAAATGGCTAACAAATTTACAATAAAGTATGCTTATGCAACATATTCAATTCATACTCCCACATAGAACAAGAATATGTCAATCATACAATGCAAAATATATGAAATATAATGGCTAATATTATTCAACAATGTAGCATCGATCATATACATAATTAATATCCATATAATTAATATTTAAAGTGTTTATATTTACAAAAGAATTCATGAGCCTTACAAGTTATTAACTACCAAATACAGTAAATTATTGTGTTTAGTAGGGGTGGCAACAGTTAAGGTTCTCAATATTTTTATTGTCTATACCCTACCTACTTGATGCGTCCAAGCCAATACCTCTCTTACCACTTTCTACAAGCAGCAAACCTGAACCTGATCCCTCTTAAAACATCATGATATCTCCAATATTCAAAATAATAACCAATTGGACTGCTAAAAATAACTAATTCCATCTTTCATATACAAAATATCTCTAGTAATTATGTATTCAATTAAATCATCATCTCAAGCAAATTAAATCCTCTTAAAACATACACCTATTTTTTAAAGTTAGTTTTGATATTCCAGAGTTCTGCTCATCCTTGCATATCTTATTCGTTGCAACTCTTCAGTGAATTGAAACATATACAAGGTGGGGAAAGTGTAACTAATGAGGAGGGATCAAGTGTCTGCAAATTGAATATGCACAATCATCCGTCTGTTCTTTCATTGAGATTTTGAACTTTCATTCTTTAAGCCTTCTTTTTGCTGTTCCTTGCCTGCACATAATATTGGTTTGCCTTAAATTTGTTAATCAAATTCACTTCTTTCAGGTATTGCCTTCTTTGAGAGTGAAGCATGATGAATTTATGTTGAGGGAGCTAGTTAAGAGATGGCTAAATCATAAAGTGATGGTCAGGTGGCTTTCACGTTTCTTTCATTACCTTGACCGCTACTTTATCACAAGGAGGTCACTTCCTCCACTAAATGAAGTTGGGCTTACACGCTTTCATGACCTGGTATAATGGCATCCTTCTTTTGGTGCATTCCTGCAGAGTTCATTGTCATTCTCCATGTTTCAAGAATTTTGCAGTAGGATACATATGAGTCTGACCAAGCTGTTACTTTCTATTATTATTTTATAGGTCTATCAGGAAGTCAAGAGTAAAGTCAAAGATGCTGTCATCTCCTTGGTAAGTCTTACATTGTGTCTCAACATCAAATATTCAGCTTCTATCTGCCCTATCATTATGCATTTATAATCAGATTGATCGAGAGCGTGAAGGGGAGCAAATTGATAGGGCTTTATTGAAGAATGTCTTGGACATTTTTGTTGAAATTGGATTGGGTAACATGAAGTGTTATGAAGACGACTTTGAAACACATTTGCTTAAAGACACTGCTGCCTATTATTCTAGGAAAGCTTCAAACTGGATTCTTGAAGATTCATGCCCTGATTACATGTTAAAGGTACTGTATATCCAAGAATATATTCACATATGATTTCTGTCAAAATGCTTAATGTTCTATGCGGCTTTTCTAGGCAGAGGAATGCTTAAAGCGTGAGAAGGACAGGGTTGCACATTACTTGCACTCTAGCAGTGAACAGAAATTGCTAGAGGTATGAGTTTGCCTTTTTATGAGTTATATATTTAGCTGAAGTTATTAGTGCCTTAAATGTGCTTCCCTTAAAGGTTGTGTTCATAATCTTAAACTTTGTTGAATTATACCAATCAGGTTGGTTGTGAATATTTTTCTTTTATTTGATGCTTCGACTACCTATTCTGAATGGCACACGGTCTAGGACCACTCCTGGGGATTATGGATAGGGGTTTTTTTTTTGTTAGTATTAGCTCTTAGAGCCAATTGTTAGATGATTGACAAGGGAACTTTTGTATCATATTTCATTAATAAAAGACAATGGTTATTATATTTATTTTAGATTCGTGTCAGATGAATAAATATAATATTACTAAGTTCTAGTGTACAACATATCAATTGATTGAATTGATAGTGGGAAGCTCTAGATATATTGAATACTACTCTTTAACTATTCTTAGTCAAGCATTAATATACAAAGATAATATTAATGCGTTGAGATTAACATATAGGTTAATTGATGACTTAATCCACAAGTCATGGATGTAAAATATTAAGTTGACACATAGGCATATATTAGAGAATATGCCATCATGAGAATTTTTAATAGATCGTTATATGAGTATCATAAACATTCTCATAAGGACTATTAGTATGAATAATCCTTAGACCTGAAGTCACTACGTTTCCCTACATACAGAGTTGTGTACTTTGGTATCTGCAAACATCACCTATAATAATGTGGACTATAAAGTTGATCATTGGTATATAATAAGTTATACGGAAGGATGTGAGTGATGTAGATAAGATCTATACCTTTCATATGACGGAAGTGATATTTGTCGGCCCTTGATTATGTTGGACTACTAAAATGCATAACCATGCTTAAATAAGTTAATATGAGATATTGAGCTCATTTGGTTAAGTGAGTCTACTTGGAGATCAAGAAACATAAAGATTGATAAGAGGATGACACAGATATATTTCATTGATCAATCTAGATATCGAGAATAGAAGGATCAAATTATACAAGATAATAGACACAGAAAGGTTATGTTGAATATTGACATTCTCGTCACTTGGATAACAATGATGTATTGCTAGATGCTGCTCATTGCTTGTGTATCTAAAATGGTTTTAGAAATACTGTTAACGTTATGAGAACCTATTAGGTCACACATAAAGAACATGTTGATTTGGAGATGAGTTTATTTTAGTTTGACTAAAATATGATGGACCATAAGATTATAGGACTAATCCAAATTAGACTCATTGAGTTAGGTTCATATGAATCCAACCATTGGATATTGGACTGAATCTAATCTGAATTAGATTCATTGAATTAGACTCAACCACTAACGTGGATTAGATTCATTGAGATTAATGACCATTAAAGAGATTAATGGAGCATTAATGAGAGGAAGACCAAAGGGCAAAAACCTTTTGTATTCATTGGATGTGTACAAAAGGCCTTTTGCATTGCATTGCATTTTTGGTGATGAATTGGATCTTCTTCCTCTTCTTCTTCTCTTGGCCGAATCATCTAAGTGGCTAGCACCACGAAGGTGGTTCTTCTCCGAAGGCTGAGTTCGTGAGACGAACGAATGACGTGTTCGTGTGGATACCAAAGAGGTGCGGCCACTCTGATTGTGTTGAGATCCGACGAATCAAAGTTGCTGCCGGGATTGTATCGTTCACGCAATAAAGTGTATACTGTATTCGCTTGGATCTTTATAGGGATTATTTTTCCGTTGCGTATATTATTATTTTTTCGCAAAAGATCCCTACAATTTTGACTTACCTTATTAATCTTGCAATGCTACTAATATTAATTAAGCTCTTGCTTCATTTTTTACTACCCCAGTGATATCATTCTTTTTCTTGCCCCTTAGAAAGTGCAACACGAACTATTATTTGTCTATGCTAGCCAACTTCTTGAAAAGGAGCATTCTGGATGTCATGCATTACTTCGAGATGATAAGGTACCAGTATCCTAGTTGATGCCTGTTAAATGAGTTTCCCTTGTAAAATTTATTAGGATTTAACAACTATCATCTGAATTCTTTATAGGTGGATGATCTCTCGCGAATGTACAGGCTCTTCTGTAGAATACAGCGCGGCCTAGATCCTGTTTCTCAAATATTTAAGCAGGTTTATTTCTGATATTTTTACTTCTCACCTTTTGGATTATCAAATTAAACATAGTCTTAACTTTCTGGTTTCTGAATTTTTACTCTCAGCATGTGACTATTGAGGGCACAGCTCTAGTTAAACAGGCAGAAGATGCTGCAAGTAGCAGAAAGGTAGACTAGTTAGTTTGTTTGTAGAAGCATATTGTTTTAAATCCCATGAATTACTAGGTTTAAGATTCCTGTGCATCCAAACCCCATCCACTAGAGAGAAAAGTGAAAAAACGATTACAAAGTGTCTAAATTGACAATGTAGAATTATGTGTAACAGACTTGTATATATTTTGATGCTTTGATCTCAATCAAAATCAGATAATTCTTAGCTTAAACATTTTGCTCTTAACATTTTGCAACTTGTCATCTGCATTTCAGCAATCGTTTAAAGGTAGATCCGCTACCTTAGCGGCCCCCCTAGTGCCGGCCCCACGGATATGGAGGGAGGTTCATGCAGGTACACAGGCCATAGGCGCATGGCGGGGTAAACCCCAGGTCGTCAGTTCCTGAGAATCGACCCCTGGCCATTACGCCAGAGATACCATGCGCCCACCGTCTGTGCTACGCCCTGGGGGCATTTCAGCAATCGTTTAAGATGTAATAATATATGCATTAGTCTAAACTACAGAGTAATTTTGCAATGAACTAGGTTACTTGTAAGTGTGGTTTAGAAATGGATCCTTTTGTGGCATTAGAGCAACTTAGTGAACCAAGCAAGGGTTAAAATAGCTTTGCCAGAAGTTTCGCTTTTGACCGAAACAATATAGTTTCAGTATTCTGCCATGCCGATTCAATTTTAGTATTCATTTACTTTCACTTGTATATAGTTGAAAAAACTTCATTATGTTATAGACTATTACAAGAATTTTGATCACCTTGTCTTGGATCAATGGAACATTTGTTGTTCTAACATCCTTACCAGATTAGGGATTTCCAAGGGCCAATTAAGTAATTATCCTTGGATATGTGGTACTCTATATATGTCCATTAGAATGCCTTGAATCACCATTGAGAAATGGAGTTCAACTGACACAATTGCAATGCAATTAGGTTTGACGATCATAGAGGAAGATACACATCTTTCCGAGCTTTAATATGATGAATTATCGTATGATGCATTAGAACTATAATAAAAGACTAAAAGTACGATGAACCATTATTAGAATCAATGCTAAATCATTTTGTCTACCACCTCTATATCAATGTTGGTACTCGCTCTTCATAGCTGCACTTTAACCATCATCATCCTAGGTTGCATGGGTATATCCTTGCTCATATGCCCAAGGCTCAGGTGTGGAGTCAAGGGAATAAGATTCATTCCTTACGCATCTGCACAGTCATTGCATCCATCAGTAGTTGTATTGCTATCAACATTGCAAATTATAATTTTGAATTTTTTGTCTGATTACATCATCAGAAGGCGCTGATATCTCATTACTCTCATCATGCTCTTTCTTATTGATTACATCTAGTGGGTTTGACCAATCATCAATTGACCTCTTCTTTGTAGCTAGTTTCTATAAATAGATTTGGAATATTTCTCTTTTTCTTTACTAGAGATTTTAGTTTTTATTGTTGTTGTTGTGTTTGGGATTGAGATGTATGAAAACATCCAAGTTGATGATCCGATTCCTCCATTCTGCTGCGTCAATTTACATATAATATCTCTTCATCCGTTTCTCTGATTTATAGATTTCCAGTTATTCTTCTCTCCATGGATCCACATTACTTTTGGGCCATGCTGTGCGGCATGGCTTGGTGTTTGATTCCATCGAACTAAGAATCATTATATTTTGGCTTACCATATCTTGTGAAGTTTTCTGAAGTCTGCCCTCCCTGCACAACATATTTGATAAACTTTTCAGAACTTGTTTACCTGTAAGTAACAGCACCTGTAACATTCTTACACTGTAAATTTTCAGGCTGAGAAAAGGGATGTTGTTGGTCTCCAAGAGCAGGTACAGATTGGTCATTTCTTGTTTTACTTGTTTGGGAGCTAATTGATTAGTCATTATCTGAGTCATCTTAATGTCCCTGGCGTTTGTAGGTTTTTGTTAGAAAAGTTATTGAACTACATGACAAATATTTGGCATACGTGAATGATTGCTTCCAGAATCACTCCCTTTTTCACAAGGTATTTATTATTATGGACAACTATTTGTGATGTATTTCTTATGATTTATCCAACTTTGCCTGTTTGGATTAGGCACTCAAAGAAGCTTTTGAGGTTTTCTGCAACAAGGGTGTTGCAGGCAGCTCGAGTGCTGAGCTATTAGCTACTTTTTGTGACAATATCCTTAAGAAAGGTGGAAGTGAAAAACTCAGTGATGAAGCAATTGAAGAGACTCTTGAGAAGGTGAATACCGTGATTATGTATCAGTTCTTAATGTTGCCATAACCCATCCTTTATCTTGTATTTTATTTCTCATTTTGATGTTTATATTCCTCTTTCCTAGGCTCTAGGGGTTGGATTCAACCATTTTCCTATGTTTTGCAGGTTGTAAAGTTGCTTGCTTATATCAGTGACAAAGATCTGTTTGCCGAGTTCTATAGGTATATAGCCCGTCTATTTGTTGGCTATTTGGTGACTTGTATCCATTATGATATTACCTTTGTTTTCTTTTCTGTTATTTTCAACCTTGGCTGAAGTCAAAAGTTGTGAATTCATAGGAAGAAGCTTGCCAGGAGGTTGCTCTTTGACAAAAGTGCTAATGATGACCATGAGAGGAGCATTTTGACAAAGCTAAAGCAGCAATGCGGAGGGCAGTTTACTTCAAAGATGGAGGGCATGGTCAGTATCAGCATTTTGATTTGCTCTGTTAGATATACAACGGTGACCTGATTTTGTGGGTTTGGTTTCAGGTCACTGATCTTACCCTTGCAAGGGAAAACCAGTCTAGCTTTGAGGACTATCTCAACAGTAATTTTCATGCTAATCCAGGGATAGATCTTACTGTTACTGTTCTAACGACTGGATTCTGGCCAAGTTACAAATCATTTGATCTGAACCTTCCTGTTGAGATGGTTAGTTGACTCATGTTCCATTTGTCTCCCCTTAATGTTAATTTACTATTATCAGTCTTAAAATGCCAATATGAATCTAATTCAGTATGAAAAAGAAATGGATTTAACAAGCAATTATCCATTTTTTACAGCAAGAACTTGCAGAATGTACTTAAATGACTCATATCATAGCATCTCAGAGGATATTATCTCAGTTAATTGAACATTTGTTAGTATGATTAGCCTAAATTTAATATGGTTTCCCTCATAATTTTAACTCATAATCAGTTATTCTATTATAATCCTTCATTTGTTCTTATTCTCCGCACTTAATTTTTCACCCCATTATATATTTTCTTTTGTTGTACTTAATACTATCAATAAAGATTAAATAATATCGTATTGCTAATATGAGAGATTAATATAATCAATAAATAATATTTGATGATTTGGTTATAATTATTAATAAACTGTCCATGTGAATCTAGAGCTTAAGAGAAAAATATTAAGCTTTGTATTAGGGCTTTACAAGCTGTGTAATTGACTTCCATAGAGTTCTATAGAAAGATAAGTTTTTTTTTTGTCGACATCAAACACTCATAATGCAAATTATTATATTATATATTTCCATTTAATAACATATGACGTTATTGATAGGAAATAATAAATCATAATACTATTAATAAATTATAATTAAATAACAATTTAGTTTGCTTAATTAATATTTAAAAATCCTCAATAATTACCTAAACTACTTGTTAATATGTCTTAATATATACTTAATTCCTAAATTACCTAAATTATCTCATTATCTTAATACATTATTATAGGAAAATAAGATCTTTTTGTTGTCGATCCCAAATTCTTAATGATGATTTATTAACATATATTTTACCTAAAAATAACATATCAGACATTCAATGGATATTAATAAATGATAATAATGTTAATACATTAAAATTAAATAAAAATTTAGTATGATTAATAAGCAGCTATATATATAAAATTGTTAATGCCTCTCTAGTATATATCTATCAAATTTCGATAAACTTAATGTCTAATTACCTCCTTAATTTTCTTTAACCTTTATACATTATTAACTTAACTATATGCCAATACTTGATAGTCGAGTTATACTCAAAATATCCCTCTTCTCCACTTTCCTAAATGACTTTGCCTCAAATTTAACAAAATGTCGCCTTCTTGTTGGTCTTCAGATGAGCCTCTTCATGCTTGTTTAGTTAAATTTTTATCAAGCTCGAATAACAAAATTGTCACCTTTATAATTTAGGTAAAACTTTGATCTAATACGTGAAACTTATATTATTTACTTATTTTTTGACATATTATGAACGATTTAAGATTGCAAAATTTTATAAATTATAATGTTTTGTATATTTGAATAAAAAAATTAAGAAATAAATTTATACTTAAATTTTATGTAAGTTGGTAAATAAATTTATTCATAAATTGTTTATGAGTTTTTTTGATAAATGTTAACAAACCAAGCTTACTATAGTTCAAGTTTGTTTGTATTATATATTTGTTTACTATTGAATGGACATCAATGAGCTATATCGAATGAAACACCAAGTTTGTTTATGAAGAGCTGGTTCCTTTAAGATCCTAGTTAGCTGATTGGCTGATTGTTGTAATGTAGTGATTTTTATTTTATTTTATTTTTTAATGCACCTGACTTGATGGGCCTACTGCCTTGTCTCACTTATGCTCTTGGCCTTGTTTAACTTACCTGCAAGATTTGGTCTATGCATATGCCCTTCACTCTCTGCATCATAAAAGCCAATGTAAGCTATCTAATGTAGGTTGTACTGTTGTTAGATCAGATGCCTCTCAGTGGTGGATGTAGGCAATCTTGGGGATCCCCTAAAAAATGCCTCTTCTCTCATCTGATCTTTTTGTCTTCTCATGCTTTTGGTTTTGCTTCTTCCCATCCTCTATATTTCTCACTTTCTGTTTAAGCATATTTGATTCTTGGCAACTTATTTCAAACACTTCTGATTCTGTCTTCAATCCAGATTAGTATCCAATTATCCATGGTATCCGTGAACATCAGAATAAGATAATTGCTATTAGCTTAACTTCTTTTGCTGTTTGGAAATTATTCAAGGTACAGGAAATCCCATCTCTCTAATTGAAGTTGATAATGAATATACTGTACTAATACACTGACATCGCTTGGAAAAGCTAGAGTTATTGACATCAAGTCAAAGTCTTGCCAAGATTTTTTTTATCAGAAAGGATCTGAATACTAAGTATAGCTACCGTACTTGAACAGATAAATGTAGGTCAATTTGCATAATCTAATACTAAAATAATACTGGAACCAGAAAATCACTACACTTACCCAAACCCTTTAAGTTCTTTGTCCTATTGGGTGACTAGTCACATCAAATTTTGCTAGTGTTGATCCTCACATATGGACACTATCTAATGGATGCAGTCTAACCAGTCCAGTTAAATGCCTTAAAACCTGAACAATTAATACAAATACATTTTGGAAGTTTAATGATGCATTGGAAATTTTGTTAGCTTCTGAAATCCTCTTCTCTTGGGTATCTGATTGGCCCTCTGTTGGATGTCATCCTTTGTGTTATGGATGTTCTGGTCTTGTTTCTGCCTTTAGTACATATTGGTGGGAAATGGTATTGCCAAATTCCTCCGTCTTTCATTTGCTTACTTACCCTTTTGTTTCCTGTTGCAATTTCTTCAATCATGTTAAACACCATTTTTTCTACCAAGAGATGAAAATTAAGAACACAGAAGGAACATAGAAACCTTCATCCTTGTTCTCATTGGCTTTATTCTAATCCAAAACAAACATATTGCAGTGCATTACTACAATATTATTTCTTTTGGCTTTACTAAGTTCAATTGAAATAAATGGTTAGGACAATGAGGAAAGATGTGGGTGACATAAAAGCAATAATGCAAATTTATGGATTTCATCTTCAAATTCAAAGATTTGTTATTTAAAGAAAATTGTGTGTGAGTTTTTTACTTGTCTACGAGGAACTGATTTTAATATCTAATTTCAGGTTAAGTGTGTGGAGGTCTTCAGGGAATTTTATCAGACAAAAACTAAACATAGAAAGCTTACTTGGATATATTCTTTGGGTACCTGTAATATCAATGGGAAATTTGAACCCAAAACCATTGAACTTATTGTAACAACATATCAGGTATCTATTTAACCCTCAATACTTATTGTTTAAAATAATCTTGGATGTCAACTGTAAGCATTGGTGAGTTGTGTACAGGCGGCTGCTCTTCTTTTGTTCAATGCCTCTGATAGATTGAGCTATTCAGAGATCATGACTCAACTTAACTTGACGGATGACGATGTAATCAGATTGCTCCACTCCCTTTCTTGTGCCAAGTATAAAATTCTTAATAAGGAGCCAAGTACCAAAACCATTTCGTCAATTGATGTGTTTGAGTTTAATTCCAAATTCACTGACAAAATGAGAAGGATCAAGGTCTGTGCGCAATTTGGAAGATTTAGTTTTTTTCTTTCTTTTTTTTTCCCTACTCGTGGTTGCTTCTTCCATCTATTTAATCACACATTTATTTGGATTCATTGGCTTGTCATCAACTTCAGATA
The DNA here is from genome assembly GCF_018446385.1 of Zingiber officinale. NCBI lineage: Eukaryota > Viridiplantae > Streptophyta > Magnoliopsida > Zingiberales > Zingiberaceae > Zingiber > Zingiber officinale. The sequence goes on along the minus strand of NC_056007.1, from coordinate 40,316,039 downwards.
CCTCTCCCTCCTGTGGATGAGAAGAAGAAAGTAATAGAAGATGTTGACAAGGACAGAAGATATGCCATTGATGCTTCCATCGTGCGCATTATGAAAAGCAGGAAAATTTTAGGTCATCAACAGTTGGTGATGGAGTGCGTTGAGCAACTTGGTCGTATGTTCAAGGTACTGGATTTCTCTCTCATTTTTGGCTTCATAGTGAATTATATTCATACTGTTGATACACATGAAATAATATGCCCGCAGGTTATTTGTACACTTCATGTTTCTACCACATGGTTTTTAAAATTAACTGATTATGATCAGTCCAGTTCGAACTGTTTCAATTTCACATTCCATTTTATCTAGGTTATAATAAATACAAAATCCATTGAATTGACTTTTGCTGATAATTATAAACTTGAATCAGCAAAAAATTCGGGTAAAACAAGTAGGAGAAGCAGATGGATTGGTCTAATTTTGATACACATCTGCTGTGTGTGCGTGTGTACAACAATATAGAGGGGATGAGATACATAAGATATGGGAAAAGAGGTTTTATTGCCCCATGCATTCATTGATATTATTGCCTCTTTGTCTACAAATCTAAGGTTATTGTGGTATCTGCCTAAACTAGTTAGGAAAGTTTAATATTGACCTTATTGGATTTGTTGGGTTACTCAGATCAAAATTGAAAAAGAATAATTTTAAACTAAGAAAATAGAAAAGCATAAAAACTATTTTTTTTATCAGTGTATCATACAATAGAAAAGGAATTATAATAATTAAAAAACATGAAAGAGTTTCTTAAAGGATAATGTCTATCATATTGAGCAGTCTTCTAAATAATCCAATTTGACTGTAATTAATATGGTAAAATATCTATTTATTAATAAATACAATCTATTTATTTCCACATATTATTTAGAATTATGTTGTGTAATTTGGCGTGAACTATTTTTGGAATTTATGAAAAATTCTATACATTATCTTTAAGATTCCTAGTAGTGAAAGATTTTAGGCTTAATCGAGTAAAGATAGAATATATGAAATTTAAATTTAGCATTATTAAATATAATAGACAATTGTTAAGAAAGAAGATGACGACTACTTATTTAGAACTGAGAACTTTAAATATTTAGGATAATTTTTGCAAAAGAATGGAGGGATTGAGAGAAATGTCTTATGTTGAAATGGAGAAGGGCGTCGAGTGTTCTATATCGTAAAGTATCTTTTAAACTTAAATGGAGGTTCTACAAAATGACGGTTAAACATGTCATGTTATATGGAGCTAAATGTTGGGCTATGACTCGAGCACATGATCAGAAGATGAGAGTTATAAAGATGATGATATTAAGGTGGATGCGTGAATATACGAGAAAGGACTAGACAAGAAATAAAAATATTAGAGTTCTCAGGGTTGCATCAGGGAAAAATTTTGAAAGACAAGCTTAAGATGGTATAAATCTGTACTTAGACGGTCAATAAATGCTCCAGTTAGGTGATGCGAAATTATGATAAATATGCACATCAAATGAGGAAGATGATGACCAAAAAAGATTTGGATAGGAACAATAAAACAAGATAAAATTTATTTAAATATAGATGATTATATAGTAGGGATATAACACGGAGAAGGATCCATGTAACCGACCCCACCTAGTAGATAAATCTTCGTGGTTGTTTTATTCGTATGTCAAATCATGATTTTTATTAGCCTAACTATTTTAGTAGGTGGTGAAGCTCATTTATTTATAATTATTTCATCAGTGTAACATTTATGCATTTCTTATGGAATTATAATGTTTTAAAATTATCAATGCATTGCAAATATACTTTAAAATAATGAAATTTAGTTTATCTGGATTTTTTTGGGTAAATAAAGGTATATGATGCATTTCAATTTTTTGAAATTTTAAATGTCTCTGTGTCAGTTATGACATAATTTTCTATCTAAATTTTAGTACACCTTATTATCGAAGATTGCACTAAATATGTATAGGTGGATGAGAGCGATTACAGATATTCTTAATATTGTTTTGAAGTTTTTCTTTTGTTTGTTATTGTTGTAGCTGATTAGCTAAATAATGGCTGAGAAGCTCGGACATGCATTTTAAAGGGTAATTGTTTGAATATAATATGTGATTACGCTGTCAATCTTTTATTTTTTACCACATCCAGTTTTTCTTCTTAGCACATGCCTATCTTTTATTTCTTTTTATTCCTCAAATTTTATACTTTAGCTTCATGCCATGGAGTTGTGAAGGGTTGAGGATGATGATTATTTGTTGTTTCCTCACCATTAAAACACTGCTTTCATTATATGTGTTCTTTTATAGGATGACCATCGGTTCTATCTCTTTCTATTTAGTTTTTGGAACTATCTAATGTGGCAAAAAAGTGATTCGCTCGCCTCAGCGTCTCTGCCAACCCGCCCCCAGGCTAACACGGAGGAGGTAAATCACGGGTGGCTATTAGCCATTAGTGTAATTGCCAAGGCATGGGGGAAGGCATGCTCGAGCCTCGGACGCGCCGAGTTGTTTTTGGAACTATCTAGAATCATATTATGGTGACATCATTCAACAGATAATATCATGATGACATCATTCATATTATGGTGAATCATATTAGACTGTAGCGACTTTCAGCATCTGTTCTACATCTCATATTATGGTGGCATCATTCAACAGAATACTTTGGAGTTAGCAAAAGTTAATCATTTGACTGGAGCCATCTAATATCCTCTCATTTCAATCATAGTGTCCGCTGTCTGAACTTTTATACTCTATTCCAATTCATTCTGGCAAACTTCTAAGCCAAATCGGATTGGTCTTGACCAATCCTGATCCAATTGGGTTGAAAAGTATGGATTGCACAATTAATTGCACTTTAGAGGAAAAGGGTGTGTGACTGGTGTAAGAAATTAACAAGAATTTTAAAAGAAGGCAAGAAGCTAAGCTTCGGCTTTCAGTTAGATGTGTTTGCTGTACAAAGAAGAAAAGTTGGGGGGCCATTTTAAAGTAAGACACGAAAGAAAATATCTAATATTCCAGTTCGTGAACTATACAAATGAAAATATATAGATAGATATAATAACATCTATAATATCATTACCTTTGTATGAATTGTTAGAGTTAATAAATGGTTATTTATATGGTATGAGTAAAGAATGTTTATGCTTTGGGTATTATGAATAATATATTTTTTTTATGCCTTCCAACTTGGTATTAATGCTTTCTAATTCTAAGAGTTTTCTTCATCAACCCTCTTAGGTAAGTTTGGATTTAATATTACGATGCTACCTTTCCTTGATCCATCATGAAGATATCCAAACCCTTCTCTCTGTCCTCATGTGCCTCTGTTAATTCCTAGCTTGCATCTCACACTTTGTCAATTCTTCAACTTCTCTTTGCCATTGCAAATCTCATGGAAAGCCTACCTACTTCCGTGCTGTTTCCATTCAGGCCACTCCTACATTCTTTTGCATGAAGTCACCACTTGTTCTTCGCTAATCTCATGTCTGTCATTGGTGCCATAGCATCATCTATATTGCCCCACCCTCTAATCTTCCGCAGCAAGGCTCTCATCAACATCTCTCCCAGACACTGGAGGCCACAGATTTGCACGTTGCCCTTGTCTACTAATCAAGTAAAGGAGACCCTCTCTTTTGCCACTGATGATACCCTTATTGGTTACCATGACATCCACCTTGCTTGTTTACATCAAGAGGCCAAAATTTTATGTTTCTCCCTTGGCTATCTGTTCTTGCTTAGGTCCTTACTTGAAACGACATTCAATGCCAGTCCAATTCAGTCTGTGGACAGGTCTACCCGTTCTTAAGTTATGAAGACCGAATCTTTTACCACTTACCTCTGGTGTTTGCGCTAACAACTGGAGGTCACTATATCTGGCTCTTTAAATGGCCTGCTTATACTGTGCCCTGTCCTTGTGCGAGCAGTTCTGTGCTCCAAGGCACAACTGAGAACCTAATCAAAGTGGTCATCCTAGAAGCCTCCAAAGCAAGCAGTTCCCCTTGTTAAGTTTTCTTCACCTCTATTATGCTTGCATGTCCACACTAATTGAAGCAACATGATAGTATTATGATTTGGATCTCATCAAGAAGAAATTGACAATACTTTTTTTGATAGGTTGTATAACATCAATATAGTTCTTTTTCCTTAACTCTTTCAAAGTGAAATTCCGTAGAGTCTGATGTTTGTGAATGTGGAGAGGCCAATTTTTAATGGTTGCAGAGAGAAATAGAGGTTAGAGCTCAGACTAACAGTCGAGTAACATATAAATAGAGATACTTCTGATAAAAAAGATAAGAAAATTCTTGATTACTCAGCAAGACCTGATCAAACCATATATAATGCTCATTGGAATATTATATATTCTTCTATTATCCAAGGAAATTCTTATTTCTTGGCGAAAAATCAAAGAAATAAATTCATCATCCCATTACAATATGATCAAAAATGAGAGAATGAACTAATACCCTGTTTTGGTATTTCAATTGAAATACCAAAACATGGTGTTTTTCGTAGAAATAATATACTTTCTTTTTTTGATGATCCAGGATACAGAAGAAATAATTCGGGATTTACTAAATATGGGACAATAGAGGTTAATTCAATTATAAAAAAAAGAGGATTTGTTTGAGTATAGAGGATCAAAAGAATTACTTCTGAAATACCAAATGAAAGGAGATGGTTTATTTTATTCTCTACCCTTGCAAGGTTTATATTCTAGGGAGTGAAAGACTAAGTTTGGTATTACTCTCATGGATGAGAAGATATAAAAAAGAATTGGATCTCTAATTGATATTATTTGTTGAATTTTAGACATTAGGATCATAGTTCTAAAGGCAGTTGTCTAGTTGGTTTCACCATGGCACCAAGGCGCCAAAGGCAACCCTTTTAAAAAGCAGTGTAGGAGGACTGCCTTGGCTGCTCAAGAGGTCCACCAAGGCATTCTTGATAGTTTTAAGCAAAACATATATATTTTTTATATAAGTTGTTGCATCATTTGACATTAGTTATCTTTATTTTAATATTAGTGTGACACCGATTATGTTTTGACCTATGACTATGATTCATTGAATTTTATATTTTCTTTACTTTAATATTATATTAATGTTGACTGCCTAGGCTTCCTAGGTGTCCACCTAAGTGCTAGACAACGGGCTTATAGCATATTACAGCATGAATCTGCCTTTTAATACATTGATTATGATCAATGTTCTAAAAATCGGTCTAGGCAGCCGCCTAGGCGTCGCCAGCCGCACCGAAAATATGCTAGTCGGCCCGCCTAGGTGGCCTTGGACTAATCGATCGATTTGTCTAGGCGTCGCGGAAATAGTGCAGGGTTTAATGATTTTTTTTAGTTTGGGCTTTTAAATTTAAAGCCCAATTAATTGAAATGTAACCTTTTTTTTTGGGTTGGGCTCAAGTTTTATAAGCCCTAAAATTTAGTCCAATATGGAAATCGATTTGTTGGCTTGCCTTAGTGGCTAGCATTAAACTCATGAGTGAGAGAACTAGAGTGAGAGAACTTTACAAAGATGATTTTGCATCCGAAAAAGAAAAGGAGGATCACAATGATGATATTGAGTTTGTGTCTATGAAGAACAAGTTGTTGAAAATTAGAGAGTAGAATAAATTTGTGATATTTTATTAGTTGTGTAATTTTGAACTTATTTTAAATCTGATGTTATTGTGTTAGTTATAGAATGTGATATATTATATAATTTATATCGATATCGTAGAGTTTGGGGGCCTAGGCGGCCTAGGTGCTAGGCGTTGGACTGGCGTCCGACTAGTGCCTAGCGAATTTTAGAACCTTGATTATGATATATACTAATTTTGATAAGGTATGATAATTGATTTTGTTTATTTTAGCTCACCGACTACCTGCATCAATATAATGTTTTTAGTAGTTAATGAAGGCTTAAGAGTTATTTGGAGTTGCTTTTTTAATCTCATATATTAACATTTTAAATTTTTTACTCTTCAAATTCTTCCAATCAACTTTGATACTACTTATCAACATTGGATCCTACCTATCTGATATACTTCATACCAAATGCTCCTCACCATCCTGTCATAATTTAGAAACCATTACCACCAACTATGTTTTAATACAATCTTGTTTTTTCCCCCTTTTTTCTCATTGTCTGTGGCAAAAGGTAAAACCGTCACCTTGGTGGCTCATCCAGAGTGACCCCACACTTAAAAGGGGATAAATCACGGGAGACTTTGCCCAGCAACAGTAGCGCATGCTAGTTATTGGCGTAGCAGTGAAATTTGGAATTGATCTAGTTTGGTTGTCCCATTTTGTTGTATATTTGCGTCTGTTGAAATGAGAAACAGCTTCAGCCAGCATATATTTATACTCTCTGAATTTCACTGTTATCATGTCCAAGTATAATACATATTAAAAACTGAATATCTTCTAGTATTATTCATTATTTAGTGTTGTCCACCTACTACTTTTGCAGCCCGACTTCAAAGCAATAAAGAAGCGGATAGAAGATCTGATCACTAGGGATTACTTGGAGCGAGACAAGGACAATCCAAATCTTTTCAGATATTTAGCCTGATTGATCCGCAATCTCATTAGAACTCCCCTGTCAAACAGAATCTGAGTGACAGCATGCAATGAGCCTATCCCTTTACGTACTCAGTGCTGATTGATGACATTTTGTAAAGATTCTGGGAGCATCTTGTACATTCATCTTGGAACCAGGTTTAAGAAACTGCTCCAATACGCACTGAAGTGAGGCATTGTAGTACTAAGAAATTGTGTTATTAAGATGATAATGGGGTTTAATAGTTTAATCAAATATTTCTGGTATTATATTTTCCTTATTTTCTGCCTTTTATTATCACTTGGTTCTATTTTACTTGTGATATATCGGTGTTACTGTCTTCTAAGTAAACAGAGTTATTTGTATCTGGTGAAAAATGACCGCCCTAGTTTGATGCTTGGGTGTCATGTATCACTTCGGTTAATTTCAACTGGCTAAACGCGTAGACTTGTTTTAGTTGATGCTTTAAATTCCAGACATTAGGGTCCTGGTTTCTGGTAGATATTATTGCTGCTTAATAAAATGATTTTATTCGATTACAATCATGCATTCTAGGAAGCTGTTAGTGCCTGCCTACGGTATTATCCTACTGCTGTGTAATGTTTGGCTAAATCTAGAGATAGAGGTGTAATTGAGTTAGAACGAGGAAGAACTCTGCTTTGACACGTTGGGCTGTACGTGTAAGACGTTCAGTCTGGTACTAATGGACAAATGGGTTGACGTATGTGGCATGCTGTTTTAATATTCCCCAAAAAAGAGAGGTTCAACCGTTAAAAAAAGCCCCTATCATACTGATTTATTAGGTAGTGTTACAATTTTGTTTGGGCAAGTTAGAGTAAATTTTAGGATAAATTAAGGTGGTGGTGAGGATTAATTAGGCTCAAAAAAATTCTACTTCGATTGGTTATAATTAAATCAGGTTGATGATTTGGGTATAGTTTCATGGGCAAAACTTAAACAATCGTCTCTTTTTAATTTTATCAGCGTTCCATTTTGATTTTCTATTTAAAAAGCGTTCCATTCCTATAGAAATATCCTTTAATATTTCATGCTCTTGATTAGGTGTGTCAAAAGTGAATTCAATCTCATCAACTTGACCTGTGTTGAATAAAAAAATATCATGTTCAGATTGAGGGTTTTCGGATGATGTTAGAATTGAATTCGGGTTGACTTGAATTTGGTTTTAGTGAAATTTTTTGGGATTAAATTAAATTTTATTTTAAAAATTATGTATATATATGGTAAAAGATGAAATCATCACCATGCTGTAAGATTGGATAGAGCGTTAGAGGGGAGAGGTGAATAACACATATTGCCTTTTCATGTTTTTCGAAAAGAATGCATTGAAATAGAAAAAGAGAAATAAAAATAAAGCTAATACCTTTATTTTTTTTACTTGGTTCATAGTTTATGCTGTTAGTCTAAGACTTGTGATTGTTGATTGCTTTCATTAGATAATCCACTATCAATTTGTCAAATACAAAGATTCGGATATGCAATACAATTAATGAAATAACAAATACTTCACAATAAAAGAAGATTTGAAGTAGAACATTGTTGTCAGTGCAGTGTTGCAGCATTGTAACGTTGTAGTCGAATTTCGGAGCATCACGAACAATGTTTGAGCATAGAAGATGAGTGATGTGCCCCTGGTCGAAGGTGCCTTTTTATAGCCCATTCTAGTCACCTGGACCAGCTCTAGACGCCTCCACCAATGCCTATTCGATCCACTTTCGTTGCTGAGTTATCTAACTCTAGATGCCTAGACCACACTGAGGTGCTTGGACCACTCTTGGGCGCATAGACTGCTGACATGGCTACACCAGGATGAAGCTCTATTCGAGTTACCTCTATCCCTTTCTAGGCACCTGGAAGCTGATGTGCACAAGCCAATTGTAGCATGCCAACTTAGCTACATGCATGGCTAGATTCGGGTCTAACCAGGCACTTGGACTAGTTGAGGTTCTCGGACCTCTAGTCGCTTGGGTCCACTCCAGGCGGCTGGAAGCTTCTTTTCTCGGTTAACTTTCAGCTTTAATTTCCTGCATCACAGAGTTAGCAAAATAGATATAATATAAGATATAAACTATTCGACAGTCTTAAGACTGTCTGATCCTAACTTTTGGATTTCGCTGAAACCCTAGCTCAGACTGATGCTTATTGTTTATTTTGAGGGAAAACATCCTCACCTACTCCCTTATGAGAGTTTACCTAACTTGACAAACATCTGGTCTTCCGGATCTATTTAGACTTTGTGCTCGACATCCGATCCTTAGGACTTCCTCTTGATGTCCGGTCTTCCAGACCCATCGAATTGCTAGATGTCTAATCTTTAAACCCGTCTAAATTTCCCACTTGGTGTACTTAATCTACCAAGTCTTCATATTCAGTCCCATCGACCAAGACTTTTTTTGTCTAATCACAACTACAATTTTTCCTTTACTTAATGTTCACTAGGACTTTTGCTTGCCTAGTATCTAGTCAACTTGACATACTAGGATTTTCTGGTTGAGTTACCTGCACACTTAGTTGACCTTATTAGATTACAATGAAACTTAACTTTAAACCTTTGCCAATATCAAAACATAGATTCAACTATCTGATGCTCCTTGCATTAACAATCTTCTCATTTTTAATTTATGGCAAACTAGTTCAATGTTAAGTAAAATAAACAAAAAGAAAAGATTTAAAAAAAAAATGCTCCTTCCCTCTTAACTTGATATATCCTCCGAAATCAATGTTCAAGAGATCTTTGAAAAATACTTAATTTTTGCATTAAACTCTCCCCCTTTTAACATATATCAAAAACATGTTTTAAATAAATTATAAAAAGGATTTTCCAATGTTTAGAAATAGAAATGTTTTCAATCGGAATTTTAAAGAACACTTTATGATTAAATTTTTAGAGGAAAAAACACTTGAAAGTTTTCATTGTTAAAAAGTTCTCCCTTAATCTAGAGTCTCCCCTTTTATTTTCAAAGGTAGCATAAAAAAACAGAGATTCTGAAAATCATTTTAAGATTACATTTTGAAAATATTTATATTTTTAATTTGAAAACTAATTTAATGCTTAATTTTTTAAAAATAATATTAAAAACATTTAATTTTCAAAAATGATTTAAAAAAAACCACTTTAAGTCAAATTTTGAATGACTTAAATTTTGAATAAACATTTTAAAGCCCCCGGGGCTATGGTGCAACGGCAAGGCATCCAAGTTATCACTCAGACACCCGCGATTCGATTCCCAACTATGACACATTTATAGGAATTTTTTCTCCAAATGGGGCCCACAACCAAGAGATACTGGTGAAACACTCCTAGTTTTTTTATACGTGTCCAAGCATGTGGACGTCCTGAATCATAATTGCACTTAGAAAAAATTATATTTTCAGTCCTGTAACTTGTATCTTTTTCAATTTTAGTCCTGTTATGAGTTAGTTTACGTTCTTAGTCCTGTAACTTGTGATATTTTTCAATTTCAGTTCTTTTTCCTCCAAAATTAAAATTTTCAACGGAAAATGTCTAGTTTGTGGTTAGAATATAAAAAGCACATGGGTCATAAAAAATCAAAATCCCCAAATTCAATTTACAACTCATTATTTTCCGTTGAAAAATTTCAATTTTAGAGGAAAAATGATTGAAATTAGAAAATATTATAAGTTACAGGACTAAAAAAGTAAATTGACTCATAACAGGACTAAAATTGGAAAAAATGTAAGTTGTAGGACTAAAAACATAATTTTCTCATTGCACTTACAACCACACATATACTCAATTTAACTGAATTACTTAAAACAAATAACTACTAGTAACATTTGGTACTGGTCATATGATCTGAGAACTTATTCTACGAAAGGAAACATTTAGTTACACAAAAATTAAATTGGAAGGTCTTCGGGTTGTACTACCATCATCCCAAGCTGGCTCACTGGTCATTGCCTCCTGTCTCATTCATCTCATTGCTTGAAAAAAAAGATTATAATATGTGAGTCGAGAGACTCAACATATTCAAAATCGTGTTATGTAATAGTTAGCACCTATAATCTAGTGTACTAAGGGATACACAGGTTAGGTAACTCAGGACTTACATATTAGCATATCATGGACATGAGCAGAGGCGTCGACATAGGCATATGAGCATAAACATAAGCATAAACATGTAAATAAACTAAGCATAAAATAAACATAATTATGAGCATATACATAAGCATAAGCATACTTGCATGACATAAACGTGCACATAAGAATAGACTTAATCATGAACATATATATAAGCATAGACATAAGTATACTTGTATGACATAAACATATATAGAAGAATAGACTTAATCATGAGCATATATATAAGCATAGGCATAAGCATACTTACATGGTATAAACATACACATAAGAATAGACTTAATCATGAGTAGATACACATGCAGTCATAAGCATAACCACATAGGGGTGGTGAGCTCCCGGGCTAAGGTCACCGGTCACACTCAATCTCATAGAATTTGGTGAGCTCCCGGGTTAAGGTCACCGGACACACTCAACTACGTAGATTTGGTGAGCTCTCGGGCTAAGGACACCGGTCACACTCAACCACTTAGATTTGGTGAACTCCCGTGCTAAGGACACCGATCACACTCAACCATGTAGATTTGGTGAGCTCTTGGACTAAGGACACCAGTCACACTCAATCATGTGGATTTGGTGAGCTCCCGAGCTAAGGGCACAGATCACACTCAACCACATAGATTTGGTGAGCTCTCGGGCTAAGGACATTAGTCACACTCAACCACGTAGATTTGGTGAGCTCCCGGGCTAAGGACACCGGTCACACTCAACAACATTCATTATATAAATATGGGCATAAGTATAATGATACACTTAACATAAATGTGATTTCTACTTAAACACGGACACAAATCATAAATCTTAACATAAGCATGCGAATTCATAACATAAGCTCAAGTATAGATTTGTGCATCAACATAGCATGAGCATGCATAGCAACTTAAATATGACATCATTATGTTGGATCGATCGATGAATTTCATTAGAGAGGGGGGGGGGGGGGGAATAGCGATTAAAATTAGAGAGTAAGCAGTGGAAAATAATTAAGCCAAAGCAAACACAAAGATTTACTTGGTTCGGAGCCTTTGGCGACTTCTACTCAAAGGCCCGCACGCAAGGGTGCTTTTGATGGGCAATCACTAATAATTCGAAAAGTTTGATTACAAATTAAGTACAGAAATTAATTAGCAAAAAAAGGCCGACAATAAAAAAATAGAAACAGAAATAGTACTTTTGTCGGAGAGCTTTCGCAGCGTCGTAGGAGCACAGAGGAGAAGATCTTTCGTTGTTGTGTTGAGTTTCAGCCTTTATCCTCCTTATATAGGAGGTTCGGGGCGCTTGGAACCTTCAGGGCGCCCTAAATATGACGTAGCGGACCCAACCAGGATGCTCCACGTGGCGAGGCTCGTTGGGGGATAAACTTTGTATTTCGGGCGCCCGGATCCCTCCTGAGCGTCTGGACCTCCGGGCGCTCGGATCCCTTCCAGGCGCCCGGACCACTCTTCTCCAGAAAGTCCTTCTTCTGCACGAAAGGGTTAGTCCGAGGTAAAATGTAAATAATATTATCCTACAAAATAAAGTGTTAGCACAATTTAAAGTTAACAAGCAGAGTATTAGCTAGATTCCGTCTCATTGAGACCGAAATCTAGTCATGATCTCGACTTAGATATTCAAAATGGGTCTAAGTCGGATCGATGCCTAATGTTCCCTTCCCGGGAACGCGTCCTCACAGTCACTCCCCTCCAGTGACTTACCTTCTCTTACCTGCCAGATGTCCGGTCAGCCCTTCGACCTGCCTGGAGTTCGTGCCAGCTATCCGGTCAGGCCGTCGACCTAGCTAGACTTTGTGCCAGCTATCCGGTCGGCCCATCGACCTAGCTGGGCTTCGTGCCAGACATCAAGTCAGCCCGTCAACCTGTCTGGGCTTCTCCTGCACACTTGGTTAGAGTGTTAGATAGTAATGAGACAAACTTAACCTATTTTGTCATTCATCAAAACTTGAGTTAGATCATTAGTGCTAACCGCACCAACAATCTCCCCCTTTTTGATGCAATGACAACTTGGTTAAGTTAGTGAAAAAATATGTAAGAAAAAACAATCATAAGGTTGTTAAGTTAGCTTTTAAATTTTGTTATTTTTGTTTTGTTTAACTAACTTAAACCACCTAACCCTCCCCCTTTGGCATTCATCAAAAAATTAACATAGAACAAATTGTAATTAAAAATGCAAGGTAATAAAAAAATCTAGAAATATAAGTCAGATTATCTTGGGGGAGTTTAAGCTAAAAACATAGAAAGATAACTTAAGCTTTTTAACTTTTATCATTTTCAAAATAGCTACGTTTAACTTTAGAAAGATAACTATAATTTTAATTTAATCTTTCAAAAAAAGTTTTGCAATTTGGAAACATAATTTGCAAAGATAACATTTTTTTTTAAAAATTGTTAGGGTTAAGTTCAATTTACAAGTCAAGTTTTTAAAACTAAGTAAAATCAAGTTTTATTTTGTAAAACTTAACTAAGCAATTTTTTTTTTAAAAATATGAGTTTGTCATCTTTTAAATAAATTTCCAAAAATATGTTTTGAAATCCAAGTAGAATATAATTTTCAAAATGAAGAGTCCAATTTTCAAAACCAACTTTTTAAAACTCAGTTTTGGAAGGTCTAAATTTCAAAACTAAGTTTAGAAGGTATCATTAAATTTGAAAAGTTTAAAATTTGAAAATAAAGCTAATTTTCAAAAATAATTTTAACTTTCAAAACTAATTTTGAAAAATCCAAAGAAATTTTAAAAAGAGATATTTTCCAAAAATTAATTTTAAAATAAGTATAAAAATAATTAAACCTCCCCCTGAACTTGACATTACAAAATCTGTCTAATCAGTTAGCTACTCACTGGCTATTAGAGGATAGCAGCTTTCACTTAGTTAGTCAAGTTAAGTCTAATCATCATCAGTTAGTGTTTGACTAAACTGAATGACTTAACCTGATTAATGTCTGTTTGGTATTTAACGCCTAGACTTATGTCGATGCACTGAAATAAGCATCTTAAGTCAAGGAAATTTGCCTATGTATCTCACCCCTTTCTATGTTTGACAATCACAAACAAGGGAATCCTAGGGTGTTGGTGAGATGCTCAAGTACTAGCACTAGGGGTACATGCTTTCTAAGGAATTATTCTAGTCTAAGGCTAAAACTAATTTAAAATTCTAGAAATGGAAGATTTTAAAAAATTAAAGATTTTATCCTAGAATTTGAAAATACTATTTTTGAAAATAGTTTTTACAATTTTAGTATCCTAGTCTTTTAAACACATTAAGGCCAATCATTGTCACAGTCGAGATATACCTAAGTCGGAGTAACCTATAATAGCATAAGTCAATATCAAGGTCAAAGTACAATGATTATAATAAAATATACATAGGGATGATGAAGTCTATCGAGATGAGGAGGGGGGTGGTCCGGATCCCAATGAACATAACATCTCGACCAGCTCAGCATGACGGGTCCAGGCATCCTCTCGGGAACTGGATAGATCATGTCGAAGGTCAGAGATATCCTGTCTCATGTCTCGTCTCAAGTCGGAGACCTCCTGACGTAGACTCGTCATGGATATCTCGAGTCCGGAAACTCGATCACATAGAGTGTGAGGAGCGGGACGAGGTGCTCGGCCCGGAGGTGGAGGTGGTACAGGGGGCAGAGCATCCTCGTTGAATAGTGCGACCATAAACTCGTCCTGCTCTGCCTCCTGCTGGGCATCTGGGTCTGGCTAGTATTGTGCCCCCCTCCGCCAAGATAGGACACCCTCATCATCTATTTGGACACCTCCTAGAGAGAAGTTCCTAGGTCCTAAGACGTCGACCTCAGTTAGGACTCGGACATCACCTCGGGTGACGTCAATACGTAGGTGGGCGAAATATGCCGTCAAAATATGATAATACGACATATGAACTTGAGCGTTGGTGGTGACTCTAGTTGAGTGGATAATGGTCTGAAAGATATGTAAACTAATATCTATGTCTAATCTATGGCAAAGGGCATACAAGAGAAAGGAATGAAATTGACACATCATCGCTATATCGCGAGTGGACAGTGGTAAGATGCAGAAGACTAAAACCCTATAGAGTACATACTCATGAACTCAAATGCCTACTGACCTAAACATAGTCACAGTGGGTACTCGCTCCCCTCCAAAAAAAATATGAGTAAATAGTATCCAGAGTAACGTGTGAGTAAGGATCACCAAATGGTAGATCCCTAGGAGGGTAACACTGAAAAGGACACGTAGATGGTCGTAACTCTAAGAAGTCCTGAATAGTGGTAGGAGATAATGTGATATCTGTACCAGCTACCCTAGTAGTATAAGTAAGATCATCTACCCTAACTAAGTTATTATAAAATTTAGCACATAAACTTATGTTTACTGAACTGGTACAGTAAACAAGGTTCCGTAAGTTATAATGGTTAATGACCTCTACAGCTGGAACACAAGAAAAACTCTCTATCTAAGCACCTAGCCCTAATAGACATACAGATGGTCGACTCAAACCTAATCCTAAGTTCGTCAGTAGGGAACCTAGGGTTAACATTAGCAGTAGAGGGCCCAGCTAGACCCGACCCCGGGCCGGGTCTGGCCCGGACCCGGCCCGGGTCTGGCCCGGACCCGGCCCGGGCCCGTAACCGGGTCAACGGGCCGGTTGCCCGTTGACCCGATTCGCCGGGTCGAACCGGAACTGGCCCGGTAAGTTGCCGGCGGTTCAGCCGCAATTTTTTTTTTTAAACGGCTTGAACCGCTGGTTAACCGGCGGTTCATAGCCGTTGGAACCGCCGGTTAACCGGCGGTTCGTAGTCGTTGGGAGGGTTTTTTAGGTATTTTTTTTCAATGGTTAGGATCATTTGACCATTTTTTGATCAATGGCTTGTATAGATGATCTAAAATTTGTTTGTCAACCTATTATTGGAGGTTTATTTTTTCATATTCGTTGTGTATGCCATGTTTTAAATTTATGTGTTCAAGATGGTTTAAAAATTTTAGAAAGTTATATTAAACCAATTAGAATTGCAATTTCTTATTTATGGTCTCATCCATCTATAATGAAACAATGGAGTAGATTTTGTAAAATTAATGGAATGAGACCTAAAAAATTTCCACGTGATGTACCAAACACGTTGGAATTCAACATACCAATTATTACAAGATTCATTTCAATATAAAGAATTATTATGTTCATTTTTTGCACAAAACACTAATACTAATATATATTTATTTTCACAACAATGGAATATTTGTAGTAGTATTTGTGAAATTTTAAAAGTATTTAATGATGCAACCGAACAACTTTCTGGAGTTTATTATCCCACTGCTCAATTAGTTTTATAAAAATTTTCTAATATAGTATTAGTTTTAAATGAACATATTAATAATGAATCTTTATCTCCTTGCATCTTAGCTATGAAAACTAAATGGGAAAAATATTTTTATTTAATTCCTGAAATTTATTTAATTGTATTTGCTTTAGATCCTAGATTTAAATTAGAAGTTTTACAAGAAATGTTAACTTTATATTATGATGCTTTAATTCTAATTAAAGATTCTTCTTCCCCTGATCCAGCTAATATTATATATAATGTTAGAATTTATTTATATGATATTTATAATCAATATTATGCAAAATATGGAACACAAATTAATATTTCTGAAATTCAACAAACTGCTAGTAGTAATTTAAAACTTACAAAAGCACAACTCTTATTAAAAGAACGGACAAAACATCCACGGGGATCCTCAAGTTCCACACAGGAACTTGAGAATTATTTTATGACTTCTTTTGATTTTAATGAAGAAGATAGCGAAAACTTCGATATCTTAAAGTGGTGGTCACAGAAGGCTCAAAGCTTTCCCGTTCTCTCCGTGATCGCAAAAGAAATTTTAGCTTGTCCAGTGTTAACTGTAGCTGTGGAGCAAACGTTCAGTGCCGGCGGCAACATATTAGATGAACGACGATCAACTTTGTCTCCCGACTCATTGGAAGCCCGAGCATTACTGGACGATTGGACCAGAGCGGAGAAAAGAATCCAAGGAATGCAACTTTCAGATGACGAAGTTGAAGATTTTGATACTGAAGGAACAAATACGACAGGAACAGGAAATGGAAGTGAATGAAAATGTAAAAGGATAAAAATGTAAAAGAACTACGTGGGCTTTGATTCCCCTAAAGGGATACGTAGGCAGCTTAAATAAGTGCAAGCCCTTTTTTTAATAAATTTTAATTTCTAATTTTTAATGTTTAATGTTTAATTTTTAATTTTTTTTAACATATTAATCTTGAACCGTGACGAACCGTGATGAACCGTGAACCGAACCGTAAACCGGCGATTCTGAACCGTGAACCGTAACTATCTTGGGCGGTTAAGGTTAAGGGTCGACCTCCCTGGAACCGTCGAACCGGCGGTTCCGAACCGTCGAATCGTCGGTTCCGAACCGTGGTCAGGTCTAGGCCCAGCACTAGATCTAGAATGTTTTCTACATTATATAAAAAGATTATACTAAGCAAAAAGAGTCAGTGAAATATTTAAAGGAAACTTAGGAGGGACAAAGAAATTTACCGAGGCATCGTGAATAAATTTTTTAGAAATGCATGTTGGGACCGATGTGTCCGCTAGAGGGGGGGGGTGAATAGCGTCTCATCACGCGCTCGTCGGTTGCGTCTTGATGATGATATGCAGTGGAAATAAAATACAAGACTCACACAACGCTAACAAGTATATTTACTTGGTATCCACCTCAAGAAGAGGTGACTAATCCAAGGATCTACACACGACACGCTCCTCCACTATGAAAACCCTCATTTTCGGTCGCAGCCAAAGGCGGAGAAGCCTTGTACAAATTCTCACACACAAAAACAACTCACACAAGAAGAAGAACTACAAAACACTCTCTTCTTGCTTACTTGTTGCTTGTTGTTTCCTCTTGAACCTCGAGAGAACACTCTCAAGAGCCTTCAAGAATTAGCGGTGAAAGTCGGAGAAGCTCGTTTAAGATCGTCGAAAAAATTGCAGGAAGAAGATCGCAAAAATATGGCGAAGAAAACGCTCCGCCCAGGCTATATACAGTGCCTCCAATCGATTGAAATCAATCCCAATCGATTGCCACGTCAGCACCGCTCTATTGCAGCCGCCCATAACCTGCATCTTGCACAACGGTCGAATCCCAATCGATTGGGACAGACTAAATCGATCCACCGATCGATTCAGATGCTTCTGTGTTCTCGCGATTGCGCGAGAACTCCAAGCTCCAATCGATCAACCGATCGATTGGAGATTCCTAATCGATTTCCCGATCGATTGGGAAGGCCTCTGTGCTCACGACTCATCTCCCAATCGATCAACCAATCGATTGGGACATTTCTTCCTTTGCAGCACACTCCAATCGATCGGTTGATCGATTGGACCCTGGTTCAATCGATTGCCCAATCGATTGAACATCCTGGACTTGACTCAATTTCAAGTCCAAAGTCTCCAACCCAACTCTCGGTCAACCGTGACCTGTTGGGTCTCCATGCCTAGGATTTGGCCACACCCGACCAACCTCGAACTAGCCTTTTAGCCTCCTCCATCAGCCTTGCGTCCCTCGGATATCTCCCCATAATTCACGCCTTGCCTTCAGGAGCTTCCTTCGGCCTCATCCTAGTTGTCGGGTCTTCCTTGCCAAGTCATACCAGGACTTACCTTGCCAAGACCACATGCTTGGACTTTCCAATTGCCTGGCTCCTCACCAGAACTTTCTCCTTTGTCAAGATCGCACTTGGACTTTCCAACTGTCTGGCTCCTCACCAGGACTTTCTCCTGCCTAGCTCCTCACTAGGACTTTCCCGTTGCCTTGCTCCTCACCAGAACTTTCTCCTTTGCCAAGATCACACTTGGACTTTCCAACTGCCTGGCTCCTCACCAGGACTTTCTCCTACCTAGCTCCTCACTAGAAATTTCTTGTTGTCTGGCTCCTCACTAGGACTTTCCAAATGCCTAATATCCAGTTAGGACTTTCTCAGTCAAGTCTCCTGTCAACCTTGACCTACTTGACTTATATTCTCATCAACCTGGTCAACCCTTTGACCATCTCCATAACCGAACGATTGCTCCAGCAATCTCCTTATATTGTCAAACATCAAAACTCAAATCCTGACTCAAGCTTGACTCAACTCAAGCTTAGTCAAACTGGTCAAACTTGACCTAAGGAAATTGCCTCAACAATCTCCTCCTTTTTGATGTTTGACAATACCTCTAAGTTAGGCTAAATCCCATATCCTTAACCTCTTCTTTATACCAAGGCTAATTCCCATAGCCTTAACATCTTCTTTATCACAAGGCCAAATCTCATAGCCTTAACCTCTTCTTTACACCAAGGCTAAATCCCATAGCCTTAACATCTTCTTTATCACAAGGCTAAATCCCATAGCCTTAACCCTTTCATGATAATGCATGAATGGAGGTTTCCTTCATTATCTCCCTTTCCTAGAGGGCAAACTCCCCCTGCTTGGGATAAAAGCTTAACTTAACCTTCCATTCTCCCCCTTTGTCACACATCAAAAACTGAAAACAAACTCTTCTCCATAAGAGTTAACTCTACGTTGTTTACAACCTCATATGTTGTTAACAACCCCACAATAAAGATCTCATATTCTTCATTGCCGCCAAAGCTCCCCCTTGAGCTCTACTTCACTTCACAATGCTCATCCTAGAGCATGCATCAACTTCCCAATGAAACTCCCATTCATTGTATTCAAGGCTCCCCTTGAGCAGTAATCTTCTTCACAATGCTTATCCGAGAGCATTTTTCACTTTACCAATGAATGTCCGATTCCCTTCATTAATCCAATGCTCCCCCTTGAGCAGTAAACTACTCCACAATGCTCATCCAAGAGCATTTATCATCCTAGCAATGAAGATAACCAATCTTCTATTGTTCCCCAATACTCGACCCTGAGTATTTTCCATCACGAAGGTTTTAACCCCCTTCCAAGGTCCTTGAAAGTAAATTTTCATGCATTCAAGGAGTAACTCCCCCCTAAAAATATGGCCAAACTTCTGTCATTGCACCAACAATGACTTGGAGTTCCTAAATAGTTAGGAAAACCAAAACTCGAAGTTTTGAGGTTTAAAATTCAAAATGAAACTAAACCCCAACCTAAACTTCACCTAAGTCTACCTTAACCAATCCATACTTGCTTTCATCATGAAAACTCCCCCTAAATATATACAAGTGTATTCCAAAGGGTTAGGAATGGTTAATGACCATTGAAAACCAAAACTTGAAGTTTTGAGGTTCCAAGATTCGAAATTGAAGCTAAACCCCATTCTAAACTTCACTTTGATTTATCTTAACCAATCCATACCTGTTTTCACCAAGAAAACTTCCCCTAAATGTATACAAATGTATTTCAAGGGATTTGGAATGGTTATTGGAACTTGAAGTGGCTTAATGTGCTGAAATCAGTCTTTTCCAGCCATAATCAGACTTTCCAATCGATTGAAGTTGAGACTCAATCGATTGAAGCTACTTCAATCGATCCATTGATCGATTCCGCAAGCTATTGCTCGTAGAAATTCCCTCTGAATCGATCGGTTGATCGATCCAACCTGGGTCAATCGATCAGCTGATCGGTCCACTAACTTTCTGTTCACGAGAATTGACTTCCCAATCGATCGACTGATCGATTAAAATCATCCCAATCGATCGACTGATTGATTGGGTTTTTGATTTTTTGAAATTTAGTTTCAGTGAAATTTAGAAACCCCCCCAAAAATTCTACAAAATTACAAAAATCATGAAAATTCATGTAGATACTCTTTAGGGTATACTCTATCAAGGAAAAATAGTTTTATATGAAAATACTTCCTATTTTCAAAGATTGACACAAATTTGAAAACTCTTGAAAATTTGTGTCTAACTTTTCAATGATGAATACTATCAAAAGATAGTCTTCACCAAGGTTTTCAAAAGCATTTTAAAAACCAATATCCAACCATGTTCTTTGGGCTCAATGCACATGACTTGTACATTAGCTTTCCCAATGATTGGAAAACACATAACTATGTGTTTTGATGAACCTAAAACTCAACAAGATGCACTAAATCAACATCTTGAGTTTTGTTCACCATCCTAACATCTCACTTGTATCTAATGTATACTAAAACACATACAAGTCACCTTGTGGTTCTTTGTGAGATGTATATTTGGTTTTGCCCTAAACTAAGTGATCATACATATCTACCTAGGCATTTTGATGGTTATGAACATCCGTCAAGGATGTTACTTGTTAGTGAATGCCATTGGTCCTTAATTGCAAGGAATTAAACATGATGCATGATATGTTATGACATACATCAAAAAGAAATAATTTTCAAAAGAAAATTTCCTATAACTACATGATGTATGTATGACATGACATGGTATTTTTGTATTTTTCATAATAATCATGAATACAAAAATAAATATGATGTCATGACATATGATGGGAAAACAAAGCATGGCAAATTAGGATAAATAAAATACCTAGATTACCTATCTAAGTGTCCTTAAACCTTAGCTAATCTTAAAACTAAATCCTAGATTGCCCAATTTCATCAAGAAAGTGCCAAACCCCAACTTGACATTTCTTTAATCTCTTGATTTATTTATTCCAATTAAAATTAAGCACATTCCTCAAATTTTGACATATTTATCCTTCCAAAGGAGTAATCACCTTATATTTTAAGCCCGGATTTGCCCTTGACTCCCTAAGAACATACCAAAATCCCAACTTGGTAGTTCATATGATTCTCCGAATTGTGTCAATTTAAATTAGATTTAACTCCTCAAATTTTGATACATTTTACTCTTTCAAAGAGTAACACTAATAATCCTTTTCATTTTCAAAGGTTAGTGAAACCTTGAAAATACTCTCCAAGTGCCAACTTCATCAAGGTTGGGTTCACTACCCTTCCAAATAGAGTTGACACTCTCTAGACCCATCTAGGGTGTAGAGAATATGCTTCTAGGAACCCAAAACCTATTGGTGCTCCTTGGATGCTTTAGGTACTCACTAGGGATAACTTCCCTAGTCACCTTCCTAAGGACCTTTCTAGGCTTCTTAGAAGCCTTGGTCACTTCTACTAGGTCAACTCTAGGGATTGCTTCCATTGTGACATTCTTTGTAACTTTGTTTGACTTCTTAGAAGTCTTAGTCACATTGGTCTTGACAAACGTACTCTTAGGGATGACTTCCCTAGTATTTTTGACTTGACCTCTAAACTTAGGGTTGGTCCCATAGCTATATGGAACCCTATGGTATCGAGTCTCACTCTTCTTGGCTTTGGGTTTGTATCCCAAACCTTTATGACCATTGAATGACTCTTGCCTAGTTCTCCCTAGAGTTTGCTCATTTTAACCCTTAAGAATATTTTCCATTCTTGCCAGGGTCCTTTCTAAGTTATCAAGTCTTGACCTCAAGCCTTGATTTTCACTCCATAAATCTCTAGATTTTGGGTTTTCCTTAAATTCTTGAGCATTTCTATTCTTAGGAATATATCTAAAGTCCTTGGTGTTATTGCCTAAGTTGTTATTTACCTTTCTAACCTTAGGTGTGGTAAATCTAGCATGAGGAGGAATATATTTATCCTTAAGGCTATCATGCCTCCTATTCTCATGATAAATAGCATTAAGATGATAAGAATTATTTCTAGCATGCTTTTTATCATGTGTCAAAGGAATGGATTCATTAAATGATACCTTAGTTTTTTACCTTGGAAGCTCCCCCTAGACTTGTGCTTCGTCCTTTGACTTTGGTTGTTTTCTTCCCCTTTGGACATTGGCTTCGATAATGTCCATTTTGGTTGCACAATAAACACACAATGTGTTCTTTGCTCTTCTTTGTTGTGGGGATTGTCTCCTTGGGATTCTCCTTGCCCTTGGGTACTACTTGGCCCTTCTTTTTGGCCAATTTTGGACACTTTCTCTTATAGTGTCCATGTTCCCTACACTCAAAGCAAATGATATGATTTTTATGTTAGTTAGAGCCCTAGAGCCAATCATTTGATGATTGTATTATGGACTTATTGTATCATATTCTTATATAAATAAAGGCATTTGGTTTTTGGTTATTATACTTACTTTTATTGGTGCCAAATAAACTAAGTATAATAACATCCTTGAGTAGAAGGTTCTCACCTATATCAATCGGTTAGTTGAACCGATAGTGAGATGATATAGGGAACACTACTCTTAATCATTCCTAGTCGAGTATTAACATTCAGGGACAATGTCAATGCAATAAGACTAGCATGTAGGTCAACCCGATGACTTGATCTCACAAGTCATGGATATAGAGATATCAAGTTGACACATGGGTATGCATTGGAGAATGTATACTGAATGACCCGCCATGAGAAAGTATCATAGATCGTTATATGAGTGTCATATACTTTCTCATATGGCTATTAGTATGACTACTAGTCCTTGGACCTGAAGTCACCATGGATCCCTACATAAGGAGTTAAGTACTTTGGTTTCGTCAAACGTCACCTGTAACTGGGTGGACTATAAAGGCGATTACTGGGTATGTAACGAATTATGCAGAGGGATGTGAGTGATGTAGATGAGATCTATCCCTCCTATATGACGGGAGCGACATCGATATTCTTGATAGAGTGAGACCACGAAGTGCATGGCCATGCCCAAATGAGTCAATATGAGATATTGATCTCATTTGATCGAGTGAGTCTACTTGGAGTTCAAGATTTAGATTGATTAGAGGATGACACGGTCTATGCCTCACATTAATCAATCTAGATGTCTAGGATAGAAGGACACTTGTCATATATTGTGAGGAGTCATAATTAGTAGTCACAAGGTGATGTTGGATCTCAACATTCTTGTAACTTGGGTAGTAATGATGTGTTGCTAGATACCGCTAATTACTTATGCTCCTAAATGGGTTTAGGGGCATTGCCAACGTTACAAGAACCTATAGGGTCACACACTAAGGACAATTAGATGGAGATTAGGTTCATATGATGAACCAAGAGGATTATATTCATATGATGAATCAAATTGGATTAAGTGTAATCATAATTGGGCTAATTGAGTTGGACTCAAGTTGATTCATGTGTTCAATGAGTCTAATTTAGATTATGACTCATTGAATCAATTTAATTAAATGAATTAGATTCATTATATTAAATTGGATTGAATTAAATGGTTGGATTAGATCAACCATGAGAGAGATTAAGTCAAGTTTGACTTGACTTGAGAGGAAGAGGAAGAGTCAAGTTTGACTTGACTTTATGCCACATCATTTGTGACTTGACATTAAGTGGCCAATGATGAGGTGCCACATCATCATGTTTAGCACATGTGTGTGCCACCTCATGGAGGTTACAAATCTCTTTAATGGCCACACTTAATGCAAAATGGGGGTTACACTTTTGTGAAAGTGGCCGGCTACTTTTGTGAAGGGAATGAATTCATTTTTCATTCAAGTGTCATTTACATCTTCTTCTTCCTCTTGCTCTCTCCTTGCTCTCCCTCTCCTCTCTTGGCCGAACACTATCTACATGCTAGCACACCTATTGTTTGGTCTTCTCCACCTAATTAGTTCGTGTGGATACTTCTAGAGAGTTGTCTACTTTGACAACTTGAGATCCGGCATCTCCTTGGACGAGCGGGATACGAAAAAGGGCACGCATCGAAGGTATAAAAGGTTTCCTCTTTGTAAATCTAGTGTAGATCTAGATTAGAAACTCGTGCTCGTATTTTTATTTTATTTCTACTTCGCACGGATCCGGTGGCTTGGGGCTTCGGGGTTTTCGCGACGCGAAAAAGTGATTTTCGCGGCCCGAAAAACCCTACATTTTATTATTTACAATCAAAATTTTTATACCTTTGTTTGTAGGGGTGACACTTGATCCTCCATTTGATTTATCTTGCATTGTGGAGGTTACATCATCATCATCTTCTTCTCCTCTTGAGGGTGTGGGTGCTTCCACGTCTTCAACTCTTGAGGATGTGGATACTTCCACCTCTTCCTCTCTTGAAGATGTAGAAGATCTCTCATCTTCTTCCTTCTCCTCCTCTTCCTTTTTCTCCTTGAATGTTAACCTTATGTCAACATCGGATTGGTCCTTCTCTTCTTGGACCAATAAGCCCTTTTCCTTAGGCTCATCCACTCCTTGAAATTGAGTGGGGTTCTCATGATAGGCAATGACCTTTTTTCAAAGATCACTTGCACTCGTGCATTCACCTACACTCAAAATTATGTTAGAGGGTAATAGATTTAACAAAATTTTTGTTACCTCCTTATCCGCCTCTGCTTGCTCCCTTTATTCCTTGGTCCAATGTCGAGGTCGGAGGCACTTCCCCTTTTTATCCTTTGGAGGCTCAAATGGATCTTCCAATGCAACCCATTGGTTCCAATCCATTTGGAACCAAGTTTCCAACCTCGTCCTCCAATAGTTGAAATCTTCTTTGTCATACGGAGGTGGAATTCGGATATCCCATCCGAGCGGTCCTTCGGACTCCATCTTCTTCTTCCTCTAGCTTCTTGCTCTCTTGGCGGATAGTCCATAGAAGAGCGACCTCACTCTGATACCAATTGTTGGGACCGATGTGCTCGCTAGAGGGGGGGGGGGGTGAATAGCGTCTCGTCGGTTGCGTCTTGATGATGATATGCAGCGGAAATAAAATACAAGACTCACATAACGCTAACAAGTAGATTTACTTGGTATCCACCTCAAGAAGAGGTGACTAATCCAAGGATCCACACACGACACACTCCTCCACTATGAAAACCCTCCTTCTCGGTTGTAGCCGAAGGCGGAGAAGCCTTGTACAAATTCTCACACACACAAACAACTCACACAAGAAGAAGAATTACAAATACAAGTAAAAACACTCTCTTTTTACTTGTTGCTTGTTGTTGCCTCTTGAATCTTGAGAGAACACTCTCAAGAGCCTTCAAGAACTGGCGGTGAAAGTCGGAGAAGCTCGTTGAAGATCGTCGAAAAAAACGCATGAAGAAGATCGTAAAAATCTAGCGAAGAAAATGCTCCGCCCAGGCTATATACAGTGCCTCTAATCGATTGAAATCAACTCTAATCGATTGCCACGTCAGCATCGCTCTATCACAGCCGTCCATCACCTGCATCTTGTGCAACGGTCGAATCCCAATCGATCGGCCAATCGATTGTGACAGTCTGAATCGATCCACCGATCGATTCAGATGCTTTCTATGTTCTTGCGATAGCGCGAGAACTCCTAGCTCCAATCGATCGACTGATCAATTGGAGATTCCCAATCGATTGAGAAGGCCTCTGTGCTCACGACTCATCCTCCCAATCGATCAACCAATCGATTGTGCCATTTCTTCCTTCGCAGCACACTCCAATCGATCGACTGATCGATTGGACCTTGGTTCAATCGATTGCCCAATCGATTGAACATCCTGGACTTGACTCAATCTCAAGTCCAAAGTCTCCAACCCAACTCCTGGTCAACCGTGACCTGTTGGGTCTCCATGCCTAGCATTTGGCCACACTTGACCAACCTCGAACTAAACTTCTAGCCTCCTCCATCAGCCTTGCGTCCCTCGGATATCTCCCCATCCTTCACGCCTTGCCTTTAGGAGCTTCCTTCGGCCTCATCCTAGTTGTTGGGTCTTCCTTGCCAAGTCATACCAGGACTTACCTTGCCAAGACCACATGCTTGGACTTTCCAATTGCCTGGCTCCTCACCAGGACTTTCTCCTTTGCCAAGATCACACTTGGACTTTCCAACTGCCTGACTCCTCACCAGGACTTTCTCCTGCCTAGCTCCTCACTAGGACTTTCCCGTTGCCTGGCTCCTCATTAGGACTTTCTCCTTTGCCAAGATCACACTTGAACTTTCCAACTGCCTGGCTCATCACCAGGACTTTCTCCTGCCTAGCTCCTCACTAGGACTTTCTCGTTGCCTGACTCCTCACTAGGACTTTCCAAATGCCTAACATCCAGTTAGGACTTTCCCAGTTAAGTCTCTTGTCAACCTTGACCTACTTGACTTGTATTCTCATCAACCTGGTCAACCCTTTGACCATCCCCATAATCGGACGATTGCTTCAGCAATCTCCTTATATTGTCAAACATCAAAACTCAAATCCTAACTCAAGCTTGACTCAACTCAAGCTTGACTCAACTCAAGCTTAGTCAAACTGGTCAAACTTGACCTAGGGAAATTGCCCCAACAATCTCCCCTTGGTTGATTCGCAGCAGCGTAATAACCGCAGAATGAAATAAAATTTTAATTTTGATCACTCTCGCGGTAAAGCTCGGAAAGAGCCTTGACAAGAGTGAAGAAGATGTGGAGCAAAGGGAGTGGGCGCCCCTACCCCCCTATATATAGGGGGCTCTGGGCGCCCGGACCCTTTTCAGGCGCCCGGGATCAACTGGGGTGGGGCGCCCGGAGTCCCTTCCGGGCGCTCTGGAAGGGAATAACCAGGGGTGCCTACCCCTTGTTTTTGACTTTTTTTTAAAAAGTTTTAAAAAACATTTTAAAATACTTTTTTAAAGTTTTCAAAATAATTTTTAAAGTTTTTAAAAGAATTTTTAAAAGAATTTTTATTTTTTTTTAAAAGAAATTTTAAAATAATTTTTAAAGTTTTTAAAAGAAATTTCAAAATAATTTTTTAAAGTTTTTAAAAGAATTTTTAAAATAAATTTTCAAATAATTTTTAAAGTTTTTAAAAGAATTTTTCAAATAATTTTTTAAAGTTTTTAAAAGAATTTTTCAAATAATTTTTAAAGTTTTAAAAAGAATTTTCAAAATAATTTTTAAAGTTTTTAAAATAATTTTTTAAAGTTTTTAAAAGAATTTTTTAAATAATTATTAATGTTTTTAAAAGAATTTTTCATATATTTTTTAAAGTTTTTAAAAGAATTTTTCAAATAATTTTTAATGTTTTTAAAATAATTTTTAAACTTTTTAAAAGAGTTTTTAAAATAATTTTTATAAGAATTTTTCAAATATTTTTTAATGTTTTTAAAAGAATTTTTAAAGTTTTTAAAAGTTTTTTTTGATTTAATTTAATTTAATTTTAATTTAATTTAATTTAATTTATTTTAATTTTAATTTAATTTTAATCTAATTCAATTTTATTTTAATTTATTTAATTTTATTGATTTCATAGTTATCTCATCCGATCTACGTTTTCAATCAGGGAATCCTTTGATTTTGTGAGATGAATTAGATTCAGTTTTAGGGTTTGGTTTAACTTTGTGTTAGATTCAGGTTTAGCTTTGAGCTTAACAAATAGACATTTTTTGGATAAACTTCTGGGCTATGGTGAGTCACTTGGACATCATTAGAGTAACCATGCATTCGAGGTTTTCCAAATAGTCCTATTCACTGAACTTAATACAAAACCTTGGTCTAATTGGTTAGGATCCATAAAGGGTAGCTTCGGTTAGTTCCACTTAGCCAAATGCACCAGGTCGAAGCCATATTTTCCTAGACATGCATAGACTAAGCTTCCCTAACGTACTATCATCCAAAACTTCACCAGTACCATATGTTAAGTTAAACTTGGTCCCTTACTAATTAGTCCTAATTACCCTGCCGGATAGATTAGTATGGATTACCCTGTCGGGTGGATTAGTTTCAGAGATGTCAGCTATTCTAGAGCCTCCCCTTGAATTATTGGCCTTTATTTTAGTTTTTGGTTCTTGGTTTATGTCTGTTCTTTTTATAGTTATAATTGACTTGATGATATTCTAAGTCTTGGTGGGGTTTAGATTTTGAATTCATTGGTCTGGGTTTGTATTTTGGTTTTTGATTTGATTTATTTGATTTTACATAATATATTTTTTCTTTGGGTATGTAATATTGGTTAAGTCCTACTTGCGTGGTTAAACACGCTTTGGGAACCCAAACTTTACTTGATTGTTTGTGTTGGGTTATTAATGATTTAAATGCTCTATTTGAACTTGACTTGTAGCCAAGTCCGATTTTGTTGTAAATTACTTTTTGATTATTTAAAATTAGATCTAAATTCTTAGATCTTGTTGTAAATTTTTCTAAGAGATCTTTTAATTTATTAGTTTCTATTTTTAGTGATAAATTTTCCTCCTCAAGAGTTAGGTCTTGAGTTGGATTTAAATTTTGATTTGTTCCTTGAGGTTTTGATTTTCCTCAAGGAGCAATTTGCTTTCTTTTTCTAATGTAATTAATTTACTATTCAGACATGCAATAATTTAAAAGAATTTTCTATTCAAATTAAAGTTAAGCTCTTCGGGACCTTCGGAAATGAGTATGGACTCGTGGCTCGATTTGAGTTCAGACTCATCTTCCGATTCTTCGTCCGATTCTTCTTTGAGGGCCATCAGCGCGAGGTGGCTCTGGTGCTTCTAATCTTCTGCCTTCGATTCGTCTGAGGAAGAGTCATCCCAAGTCGCTTTGAGAGTCTTCTTCTTGGATGTCTTTGTCTTGTCGCTCTTCAGTTTAGGGCACTCGTTCTTGTAGTGGCCCTTCTTGTTGCATCCGAAGCAGGTCACGTTTCTCGGTTTGTTTGGGGAGTTGATCTTTTGCAGGTCCTTCTTGCTGAAGCTTTTCTTTCTCCTAGTGAACATTTTCTTTACCAGGTTCACCAGGTATTCTTTGTCTTCAGAGTCCTGGTCAGACTCATCTTCAACCTCAGGCTTGGTCTTTGTTCTTTCCTTGGATGAACCTGCAAACAAGGCTACACCTTTCTTGGCCCTGGCGTTAGTTTGCTCGTGCAATTCTAATTCGCAAAATAGTTCATTTAATTTTAATTTAGATAAATTTTTAGAAATTTTGTCGGCATCTACGATAGATGGCCACAAATTATTGCGCGGAAAGGCGTTTAAAGTATACCTTATTAAATCCCAGTTCTCCATTTGATGGCCTATTGCGTGGAGTCCGTTGAGAATGTCCTTGATCCTCACGTGAAGCTGACATCTCTCCTTCCTGCATTTTAATGTTAAATAATCTATTTAAAAGAAGGTCGTGTTTAGTTACCTTGGCGTCACTTGTTCGTTCGTGTAGTTCGATCAGCTTGTCCCATAACTCCTTATCGTTTTGATGTGATCCTACCCGGTTCAGTTCTTCCTTAGTCAATCCACATTATAGTGTATAATGTATATAGGGCCTTGAAGTCTGTTGACGCTTTCTTCTTCATGTCCGGAGTCCACTGTTCTGGTTCCAGTGGGATTCCGGAGTTGTCAACCGACACCTTATGGTGACGCTAAACCATTGGTCGAAATTTGTCTTCAGGTAGACCTCCATCCGCTTCTTCCAGTACGGAAAATCATCCCCGTTGAATACGGGAGAGCGTACTGTGCTGAAGCCTTCAAGTTGAGACATGATTCTCCTGCACACAAGTAAACAAGTAGACAAAGAGTCCCAAGACTTGGTCTTAGTTGAGTAGTGCGGAATAAAATTAAAGTAATTTAAAAACTGAATTAGTGTTGCACCAATTCAGATTGATTGCGATGAAAAAATTCTAAAAAGGTAATAGTACCAGTTTGGAATATTATGAAAAACTGAAAGCTAAAGAAAAAGAAAAAAAAAACTAGTTTCATCCCTTGTCTGATTGGTGGTTGTACCAAATCAGAGCGGTACCTTCTCTGATACCACTTGTTGGATCGATGAATTTCGCAAGAGGGGGGGGGGTGAATAGCGATTAAAATTCGAGAGTAAGCAGCGAAAAATAATTAAGCCAAAGCAAACACAAAGATTTACTTGGTTCGGAGCCTTTGATGACTCCTACTCCAAGGCCCACACGTAAGGGTGCTTTCGATGGGTAATCACTAATAATTCAAAAAGTTTGATTACAAATTAAGTACAGAAATTAATTAGTGAAAAAAGGCCGACAATAAAAAATAGAAATAGAAATAGCACTTTTGTCGGAGAGCTTTCGCAGCGTCACAGGAGCATAGAGGAGTAGATCTTTCATTGTTGTGTTGAGCTTCAGCCTTTACCCTCCTTATATAAGAGGTTCGGAGCGCCTGGAACCTTCAGAGTGCCCTGAATATGACATAGCCGATCCAACCAAGATGCTCCATGTGGCGAGGCTCGTTGGGGGGATAAACTTTGCATTCCGGGCGCTCGGATCCCTCCCGGGCGCCCGGACCACTCTTCTCCAGAAAGTCCTCCTGCACGAAAGAGTTAGTCCAAGGAAAAATGCAAATAATATTATCCTGCAAAATAAAGTGTTAGCACAGTTTAAAGTTAACAAGCAGAGTATTAGCTAGATTCTGTCTCCTCGAGACCGAAATCTAGTCACGATCTCGACTTAGATATCCGAAATGGGTTTAAGTCGGATCGACGTCTAATGTTCCCTTCCCGGGAACACACCCTCACAGTCACTCCCCTCCAGTGACTTACCTTCTCTTACCTGCCAGACGTCGGTCAGCCCATTGACCTATCTGGACTTCGTGCTAGCTATCCGGTCAGCCCGTCGACCTAGCTGGACTTCATGCCAGCTATCCGGTTGACCCGTCGACCTAGCTGGGCTTCATGCCAGACATCAGGTCAGTCCGTCGACCTGCTTGGGCTTCTCCTGCACACTCGGTCAGAGTATTAGATAGCAATGAAACTAACTTAATCTATTTTGTCATTCATCAAAACTTGAGTTAGACCGTTAGTGCTAACCGCACCAACACATTATACACCTAAACACAAACGTGTACATGTGATCCTGAACATACATGTTCCTAAAATAACCGAACCTTAGAGTTGCGATTTTTTTTTACATCCATAACCTATCCAACCTCCAATTATAGACATGCATAAGAAACTAACATGATGGTAAGGAAATAACATGATCAAGCTCCCTAATACTATGAATAAAACTAACTTTTATTAAATCCAAAACATAGAAATTATACAATCAATCTAGAGCAACAAGGAAAATGCCACTTCTAACGGAAAGCAAGTATAAGGACCTAAACATGATTGTAAGGAAAAGACATGATTTATTGCTTAACTTGTTGAACGCTAAAGATCCTAAACTTTCATCCCATTAATGAGTTAATAAAATCTCAGATTTCATAGCATTTGAAATGATGTAAACCAAAATTTAATTGGTACCTATCAAACAAACTAACTTATGAACAACATTATGTTGGATCGAAAAGCGCTAGAGGGGGGAGGGGGGGGGGGGGGGTGAATAGCGCTCGTGACTTTCACTTTTCGTTTCGGAAAATCAACGAGTAAATGCAGCGGAAATATAAAACATAGAGACACAAGCAAACACAGGGATTTACTTGGTTTGAAGCCTGTGTCGACTCCAACTCCAAGGTCCACTCTCGTTGAACGTTTACTTTGGGCAACAACTATAAGCTCGCAAATATTACAAGAGATTATTACAATAATACTGTACTAAAAAACTATACCGACAATAAGAAATTGAAACTTCACAGCTTCGGGTTGTCGGGGTCTTGTTATAGCTCAACCAGATAGTCTTATTAGCAGTGTACTGAAGAAGGATTGCTTCGAAAGTGTTATTCTAAGCCTTTGCTCGAGACAAGCTTATATAGCCTGTGGAGGGCGCCTCCAACACCATGGAGGGTGCCCTCAATGCCACCGGATCTGCATCACCGATAAGGGCTGAAGAAGTTGCCCCTTATTTGCTTGAGGGCGCCCTCAACCTCCATGAGGGCGCCCTCGCGCCATGTCCAGGGCACCCTCAAGCTCCATAAGGGTGCCCTCACGCCAAGGTCCAGGGCACCCTCAAGCTCCATGAGGGCGCCCTCGCTTCTTGCAGTCAGGTTGCTTCTCCAGGTTCACTTCCTGCAAAATATGTTAGTCTAACATACCCTGCAAAATAAATTTAGGATAATAGAAATATGTACAATTAAAGTATTTGACAGTCATTAGACTGTCCGGTTCTGACTTTGGATTTCTGACCGGAAACCCTAGGTTGAACCGACGCCTACTGTTCCCTCAGCGGAGAACGCGTCATCATCTACTCCACTCATGAGAGTATACCTGTTGCCAGTTCGATCCTCCAGATCGACTGGACTTTTGCTCAGCACTCGAGTCTTTAGGTCTTTCCGTTGGACGCTCGCTCCACAACCCGACCAGACTTTCCACCCGATCCGCGACACCGGGATTTTCACCTAGAGTTTCTGACACTAGGACTTTTGCCCGAAGACCTCGACCTGCCAAGACTTTCCACCTAGGGTTACCACCCCCTAGGGTTTTCTGCCTGCCTAACCGCAGCTAGGACTTTTGCCTAAGATACCTTAGGACTTTTCCTACAAACTCATTCAAACACATTAGATCACAAATAACCTTAACTTTGAATCCTTTACCATCATTAAAACTTAGGTTCGATCGTCAGATTCTTCCCGCACCAACAATCTCCCCCTTTTTAATTATGGCAACAAAAATTCAAAGTTAAGTAAAAAGACATGAAGAATAAAGAATAATGCTATAAAGAATTTAAGAACAACACAAGCATAACTGAATAACAGCGTAAGCATAAATAAATTTAAGTGAAAAGCTCCCCCTTAATAAAAGCTCCTCGTTTTAGAATTTTCTTTATACTTGACTTTTAGATTTAAATTTTCTTATACTCTCTCCCTTTGTCATATATCAAAAAACTTTGTGAGGGAAGGAGTAAGAAAATGTTGTTTGACATCACTTTGCTAAAAAAAAAAAAATTGATTTGTCAACAAATTGATAAAGACTAAGTTTTAAAAGGTTCAGCTTATAAGAACTTAACTTTTAAAAATATGGGAAAAAAAATTTAGCTAAAACTAACTAACTTAGTTTAATAGGAGGTTGAATAAATACTTAAAATATTTTGATAAACACTTAGCTTTTAGAACAAATTTTCTTGTAAGAATTTTTAGCTAAGTGAATGAATAGATTAAAGAAAACCTTTATCAAAAGTTAAGGAAACAAATCACAAAGTTTAATAGGAAGCATAGGTTTTAAAAATAATCTATTTTTTTGTTTTGAGAAAGTACTTAGCTTTAGATTAAAAAAATCTTTTCTTTAAAAAAATGTTTTGCTCAAACACTAAGTTTGGAAAGTAGTTTAGCTAAGGGAATGTTTATTGACTTTGAAAAGTAACTTAGCTAAATTTGAGTAAAAAAAAATATTTGATAAAACTTTAAGAATATTTTTTCAAAAGGAATTTTTCAAAAAGAAACACTTTAGGGTTTCAAAAAGCAATTTTACTTAGTTAAAATTTGAAAAGTACTTAGCTTAAATAATATCAATTTGTATTACTTTAGCTAAGTCCATTCACTTAGAACAAAAAAAAAATAAGACAATTTTGTTAAAGAAAAGCTTAGTTTTCTTTTCCAAAGTCCTAAAGTCCAAGCATGAGTAATTAAAAATTTAAACTAAATACTTAGTTTCCTTAGCCAAATGTCTAACATTAGCTACTAGCTGCTTACCTAAAAGGTAATAGCTTTCACTTGGTTAGTCAAGTTAAGTCAGTGATCCAGTTAGATTTGACTAAGACGGGATAACTTAACTTGATTAATGTAAATTTGATATTTATTGCCCAGACTTACTGTGATGCACAGATATACGTATTTTGAAGTCTAGGCAGTACCCTATACATCTCATACCATTCTAAGTATTTTTATACACAAGCAAGGTAATCCTAGTGTGCTTGTGAGATGCTCTGGCTGAAAACTAGGGGTACATGCTTTCAAGGGGTAACTTCCTAGGCTAAATCCAAAATTGAAAAACTAATAAACTTGGGATTTTTGAAAATTATTTTTCTGAGAATTTGAATTCAAAGTATTTTGAAATTACAAATGAAGAATTAATTAGAAAAAAAAGAAGGAAAAAAGAAGAAAAAAAGGAAAAACTTATTCTACTAAGCACATCCCTATTTGCCTTCTAAGTGCACTGAACTCGAGTTCAGGTAAGGGTTTTGTGAAAATATCAGCCAGGTTTGACTTGGACTCAACGTAGTTAAGCACTATGCCACCCTTAGCTACATGATCCCTTACAAAGTGATGTTTAACTTTTATGTGTTTAGTCCTTGAGTGGTGAATTGGATTCTTGGTTAAGTTAATTGAACTTATATTATCAATGGAAATTTTTGTGTTTTTATATTCTAGTTGATAGTCCTTTAATGTATGCATCATCCATAATAGTTGAGATGCACATTCCCCTAAGGCTATGTACTCAGCTTCAGTAGTGGATAAAGCAATACAGTGTTGCTTTCTACTTGACCAACTTACTAGTCACTGACCTAGGAATTGGCAACTACCACTTGTGCTTTTTCTATCTAATTTGCACCCCGACATAGTCTGAGTCAGAGTAGCCGATTAGGTTAAAGGTGCAAGTTCTAGGATACCAAAGTCCTACATTTAGGGTTTCCTTAATATACCTAAGTATTCTTTTAACATTTGTTAGGTGTGACTCTTTTGCATAAGATTGATATCTTGCACACATACCTACTGCAAATAGGATGTCCGATCGACTTACAGTTAGGTAGAGTAGACTTCCTATCACACTTCGACAGTATTTTAAGTCTACTGGGTTTCCTTCTAAGTCAGAGTCAATTTTAACATTTGTAGCGATTGGAGTACTTATAATTTTTGAATTTTCCATTCCAAATTTTCTAATTAATTCCTT
Source organism: Zingiber officinale (assembly GCF_018446385.1). NCBI lineage: Eukaryota > Viridiplantae > Streptophyta > Magnoliopsida > Zingiberales > Zingiberaceae > Zingiber > Zingiber officinale. The sequence goes on along the minus strand of NC_056007.1, from coordinate 40,280,777 downwards.
GGCATATTTTGTTTGAAAGATGTAAATTCCATCTTTGGTTTGTTTAATTTATAATCCTAAGAAAAAGTTGAGTTCTCCTACTAGGCTCATTTCAAATTCGCTCTCCATTAATTTGGTAAACTCTTTTAGAAATTTGGTGTTGGTTGAACAAAAAATTATATTATCTATGTAGATTTGGGCTATAAAATATCTTTTTCTAAGGTTTTTACAAATAAGGTTTGATCTATTTGATCTTGTTTAAAACCTTTAGATATTAGATAATTCGATAGCCGTTCATACCAAGTCCTAGGTGCTTGTTTTAGTCCATATAGTGCCTTTTTTAGCCTAAAAACATGGTTCGGGTGGTCCAAGTCCTCAAATCCGGGGGTTGACTTACATATACCTCTTCTTTGATAAATCCATTTAAAAAGGCATATTTTACATCCATTTGGAATAACTTATACTTTATGTGCTGCATAGGCCAGCAACATCCTAATGGATACAAGTCTGGTTACGGGGGCATAGGTCTCATCATAGTCTATCCCTTCTACTTGACTGAACCCTTTAGCTACTAACCTAGCTTTATTTCTTACAATTTCACCCTTATTATCCAATTTATTTCTAAATACCCATTTGGTGTCAACTATGGTTTTGTTATTGGGTTTGGGGTACTAGTTCCCAGACCTGATTTCTTTCAAATTGGGCTAACTCCTCTTGCATTGCTAGTATCCAGTTTGAGTCAGGTAGGGCTTCTTCTATAGTTTTGGATTTAATTTTTGAAATGAGAGCTACTTGACTTATGTTCCTATAAGATGATCTAGTTCTAACTCCTAGGGTTGGGTCACCCAAAATTTGATCAGATGGGTGATTGGCACTTGTTCTTGATGGTCTTATATTAGAGTCAATAATTGGTTCTTGTGATTGACTAGATTTTATTTGAATATCTTTATAATCTTCTATATTTCTTGAATTAATATTTTCTGTGTTTTGATTAATATTTTCATTTATTAAGTTAGGTACGTTATTTTCTTCATCAAAAATTACATTAGTTGTTTCTTCAACTTTTAAGGTATTTTTGTTATAAACTCTATAGGCCCTACTGGTTATGGAATACCCTAAAAAGATTCATGGGATTGACTTGGATGTGAATTTTTCTAAGTAGTTCGTAGTGTTTAATATATGAACTTTACATCCAAAAACTTTTAAATAATTTAAGTTAGGAATCTTGTTGTAATATAATTCATATGGAGTTTTATTTTGAATTTTGTTAATTAAAATTCTATTTTAAATGTAACAGGCTGTATTAATTGCCTCAACCCAGAATTGATTATTTAAGTTATATTCATTTAACATGGTTCTAGCAGCTTCTTGAAGGGTTCTATTTTTTCTTTCTACTAAACCATTTTATTGTGGGGGGTTCTAGGGCATGAATATTCATGTTTATATCCATTAATTTCACAAAATTTAATAAATTTTAGATTTTCAAATTCCCCGCCATGGTCACTTCTAATTCTTTTAATTTTAGTGTCTTTTTCATTTTCTACTAAGTTACAAAAAGTTTTAAAGATTTCATAGGTTTTATCTTTAGATTTTAGAAATTTTACCCAATTAAACCTTGGGTAATCATCAATTATTACTAAGCAATATTGATTTTTGCTTAGTGACTTAGCCCCATGTGAATCAAACAGGTCTAAGTGTAGAAGTTCAAGTATTGAGTTAGTTCTACTTAAATTGGTTGATTTATGAGTTCACTTGGTTTGTTTACCTTGTTGACATGCATTACAAATAGAATTTTCAGTACATTTTAATTTGGGCAAGTCTCGACTAAGTTATTTTGACTCATTTTTGAAATGAGTCTGGTGTGAGTGTGATCCAGTCTTCTGTGCCACAACTTAGTTTCCTCTTGTTATGTTATTAGACACTTAAGTGAGGAGGTTGGTAGATCAATTGAACATATATTCTTTTTCCTAATTCCCTTAAGTGCGATGTTAGGATTTTTAACATTTTTAATTAAGCATTTAGATTTTGAGAATGTGATTAAGTATCCTGAGTCACATAATTGACTAATACTTAGTAAATTAAAATTCAATCGATCAACCAATAAAACTTTTCGAATATAGAAATCGGAACTTAGTTGGATAATACCTGTTTCCGATTACCTTGAGTGTTTGTCGTTGCCGAATGCGACAGACCCTAGGTTCTTGAATTTCAACTTAGTGATTTCAATCTATCTCCAGTCATGTGCTTGGAGCATCCACTATCTAGCATCCATTGATCCAAATCTTTATGTTCCTACACATAAAGTATTTGATTTGGTTCAATTTGATGGATAGAAAGATAGTTTGATTGAAATTAACTTTTTAATGTTCCATCTCACCCAGGCTAGGTTATCAAACATGGTATCCCTATGGGTGATTGTGAGATGGTTTGATTTAGTTAAACAGTTTTCAGTTAGGAATTGGTTAGATTTAAGTATTTTTAACTTATTTAATTGTGTTAAATTGATTTATTTATTTTATTAATTAAGTTACAATTATTTATTAATTAGGTTAAAGTTATTTATTAATTAAGTTAAAAATATTATAATGATTAAGTTAACATTATTTAATAGAGGTTTAACTTAAAATTAATTAAGTTAAGAATAAGTTAAAATTGATTTATTTTTTTAAAATTAATTTATTAATTTAAAATTATTTTAATTCAATTCTAAATTTTACCTAGGTCCATCTCACTCATTTCTAAATTATCAATCAGGGAACCTTATAAATTTTGTGAGATGGTTAATTTTATCTTTGGTTTAAGTTATGTCTAAGGATTAATTTACATTTGAGTTAGACTCAGGTTTTTCAATTGGTCAATTAAATACACATTTCAAAGATTAGCTTCCAGGCTGTGGCGAGGCACTAGGCCTTCTTGGGTATGTGATCATCCACCACTTTTAGACAAAGCCGCTCAAAGAAATTGGGTATTTAATTTTCCTTTTGAAATCCCTAGGTCTAACTAGTCAAGTGTAAATTATGCCTAGGTCCTTAATCTATCCTAATCTAAGTATATAATGAAAGCGGAAGAAACAAAGCATTCATCAAACAATTCTAACAGTGGTCTTTCTATTGGCTCCCCCTGGATCATAGCCTCGATATGGTCTATTAAGGATATGGATTTGATCCTTGGGGACCCAATATTGTCCAAGTCCAACTTGATTGACCAAGCTCGACTTGGGGACCCATGGTTGGACTAATTTGTTATTATTTCTATTTAGTAGAGAAAAATATGATTTGTATTTTCTTTTAGCTTTGAATCTAAGTCCGGATCTGTTGTAAACGGCTCGCTGTTTTCCAAGAATCAGATCAAGATTCTTGGAACCCAGTGTAAATCGTTCCAACGTGATCTTCAAATCCTTGACTTGAGTTTTCAGGCTGGAATTCTCTTCCTAAAGCTTTTGTACATGAGTTGAGGTTTAAGTCTGAATAGGGTCAGTCAAGGATTCGGAGTTAGTCACTTCTTTAAGGGTTGCTACATCCTTTAGAAGTGATTTGATCCGAACGTTAGATCTAGCTAATTTACACATAAGATAATTGATTAGGTTATGCAATTGAGAAATACTTACTACGGGGTTACGCCCTTTAGAAACGGATATGGACCCATGGCTTCTCTAGATTTTGCTTCCGATTTGTTCTTGCTTTCAGATTCGTTGATTTGGTCTCGGGCCATCAGTGCAAGGAAGCTCGTCTGTTCGAGCTCTTCATCGGACTCCTCTAATGAGGACTCGTCCCAAGTTGCCTTCAGAGCTTTCTTCTTTCTTTTTTTCTTTGCATCCTTTTGATTCGGACAGTTGGCTTTGATATGTCCCTTTTGGTTGCAGCCGTAGCAGGTTACTTCGAACTTCACCTTTGAACTTGGTTGAACCTCCTTGGACTGGATCACCTTCTTGATGTCCTTATTGTTGAAGCCCTTCTTCTTTTTGTAGAGCTTTCTTACCAAGTTGATGTAACGCCCGCCCCTCCTGCTAGGGGTAGGGGTTACTTACAAACATACATGCATATTAATCTATTTCTAAAGCAGTGGAAGTATTTATTTATATATTCTTTTATGTTTTTAATTTACTTTTCTTTTTAAACACCAATAACTAATTATCTAAATATTTATAATCATGTGAGCATGTTAAGCATAATTTCAAATTTAAAAAGTCATGACATCAATTTCCAACATAAGCATGAATAGGTAATCATGCAAAACATTAACATAAGATAGGCATAGTTCATATCAAGCATAGACTAGCATAAGCAGGTCTTTTCCTTAACCGAGCCACTACCACACACATCTCTTGCCCCTCCTGTAGCTCCATTAGTTTATCCATCCTTTACCCTTATCTGCGGTACAAGGAAAGTAAGCTATAAGCACACAGGCTTAGTAAGATCCTTTCCTACTCACAAAAACCATGTATCATAGCATAATCACATAAGCATATAGCATGGAGACATAGTTATCTAAAACATCATATCATGTAAAGAGCATCATGTCATATCATATCATAGCATAAAAGAGCATCATGTCATATCATATCATAACATAAAAGAGTATCATGTCATATCATATCATAACATAAAAGTATATGCAAGATGTCTTTCAAAAACATGCGTCATGTCATGTGCGAGATGTCTTTTAAAGAAATATCATATAATACTTAAATATAATCTAAACATGAGGGCCCGGCTATGTACCACATAACATAAATGCGCGCAATCCCTAGGACGGGGTAGCTAATCCCGAACCTACTAGGGATACTAGGTCCGTACTACGTCCGTCGACCTAGGGGCAAACTAAGGACTAAGGTCCGGTATAAGCCACATAAAAAGTAAAGTAGCATGTCATATTTACTTATCATATCTTGAAGAGTGCTCTTAGTCCCAACTAATAGGGAAGCAACTCTTAGGCCTTTACTTGTCATATCATAAGGAATGCTCTTAGTCCCAACTAATAGGGAAGCATCTCCTAGGCCTTTACTGTTGGTGCAACCTTAGGTCAAGGTTGACCTGGTTGACCCGACTCGAGGTGACTTGACTCGAGTTGTATTTTGATGTTTAACTTGGGAAGATTGTCGGTGCAACCTTAGGTCAAGGTTGACCTAGTTGAGTTGCATATTGATGTTTGACACTCGTGAGAGAGTTCTATTCTTGATGTTTGACAAGAATAGGTGTTTGGGAGATTGTAGGTGCAACCTTAGGTCAAGGTTGACCTGGTTGACCTGATTCGGGAAAAGTCCAAGCAGGGAGCTTGGCACGCGAAAAGTCCAAGTATGGAGACTTGGCACTGGAAAAGTCCAAGCAGGGAGCTTGGCACGCGAGAAGTTCAAGTGTGGAGACTTGGCACGGGAAAAGTCCAAGTATGGAGACTTGGCACTGGAAAAGTCCAAGTATGGAGACTTGGCACGGAAAAGTCCAAGCAGGGAGCTTGGCACGAGGGAAAGACCTAACTGGGATGTTAGGCAGGTGGAAAAGTCCTGGTGAGTGAAGCCAGGCAGTAGGAAAGTCCTAACTGGGATATTAGGCAGTTGGAAAGTCCTAGTGAGTGAAGCCAGGCAGTGAGAAAGTCCTAACTGGGATGTTAGGCAGTGTGGAAATCCTAGTGAGTGAAGCCAGGTGGAAAGTCCTGGTGAGTAAAGCCGGGCAAGGGAAAATCCAGATAGATCAAGGGTAATCGGACATCTGGTGTTGAGAAGTCCAAGTGAGTGAAGCTTGGCATATGGAGTCGGAGAGGGCTCGGTAGCTCGTTCTCCGAGCTAGGTTAGAGAGGGCACTCTAAACCTAGGAGTTGGATCGGTCTGCAGACCGATCCAGTGAAACTCAGTGTTTCCTGATCGGTCTGGTGACCGATCAGATTCCACTCAGTAGCATACTGTGGAGTTCCTGATCGGTCCCTGAACCGATCAGGCGACGATCAGAAGTGAAGAAAGAAGCTCCTGATCGGTCCAGGGACCGATCAGGTGTATGCCTGATCGGTCTCCACGACCGATCTGGGAGAGCTGGGATCGGTTTGGGGACCGATCAGAATCCCCACAGAGAGTCGGGGTAAGCCAGACCGATCGGTGAAGCTCGATCGGTCAGTTCTAGCCGCTGCGTTGCAACGGCTAGTTTCTTCACCGCTTCTTCGCAGATATAAAGGCCGAGAGCTGCGCATTTACGCTTCTTTCTCTTCTTCTGCTGAAGCGCTGCATTACGTGTTTGAGCTTTGTTGAGCTCTTCTTCGCAAGCTTCGCGTGAGCTTCATTCCACGATTGGATCCGAGAAGTTGTTGCTTCATCCAGGGTTCTTGCTGACTTCAAGAAGGCAAGCTAGTGTTGTTGCATTCATATTGTCTTGTATTTCTTGTTGTATCTGTACTCTTTGCTGTTGCAAGATTTTGTGAGGTTTCTCCACCCAGAAGGAGTATATTTTAGCCGGGTTTCCGGGGATTCATCCACCGACGGATTTACAGGGCTCGTCCACCTTACGGACACGCCGAGGAGTAGGAGTATCATCTCCGAACCTCGTACATCGCTGTGTTAAGGTTTGATATTCTTCCTTTCGTTTCTAGTTTATTTTTCCGCTGCGCTAACGAAGTGTAGGAAGAAACGCGAGCGATTTGGGGTCGGCTATTCACACCCCCTCTCTAGCCGTACGAAGGATCCTAACAAGTGGTATCAGAGCGAGGTCGCTCTTCATCGGATCAACACTCGTGGGAGCAAAGCTAGAGAATGGATCTCTATGGAGAAGACATCACCATTCCACCCTTCTACGAATGCGGTGACTTCGCTTATTGGAAGGTAAGGATGAAGTACTTTCTTATGACTAACATAATGAATTGGTTTTGTGTACAAGAAGGTTTTATTCCTCCGGTGGATAAGGAAGGAAAACCACTTGAGAAGGAGTGGACAAGAGAACAAATTCACAAATCCGAAATCAATGAAGAGGTAACGAGAATAATTGAATTTTCATTGCCTTCTAACATCTTGTGTAAGATAGGTTACAACAATGCCAAGGAATTATGGGATAACTTGGCCAAGTTCCATGAGGGAAGCTCAAATTCAAGCCATGAAGAGGAGCTAAGTGAGCCAAGTAGCTCACATCATGGAGGAGAGGAATTAGAAGTTGAGGGTTACTCAACATCTAAGGACGAAGAGGAGGAGAGTTCTTCTTCAAGTTCGGAGCAAGAAGAAGAAGCTTCTACCTCCGAAAGGGATGAAGAAGAGAGCTCGCATCCACCCTCAACCCTAGGTAACTCAAGCAATTTAAGTTCAATTAAATTACACATTATGTGCTTTGAGTGTAGGGAACATGGACATTACAAGAGTAAGTGTCCGAAGAGGGTAAGAAAGACTCCACCGGCACCAAAGGTCAAGGAAGCCGGAGTCCCAACACGCAAGGGCAAGGAGCACGTGGTGTGCTTCCAATGCAAGCGAAGGGGACATTATCGGAGCCAATGTCCGAGAGGGAGGCAATCTCACAAGGACAAGAGATCGAGCACATGTATAGGGGGAGCTAGGGCAAACCCTAAGGTAATCTCTAAGGCACATTCTTGCAATTCTAGTAGGATGCATGCTAGTAGCCTTATTGCTATTGTCAAGAATGATAAGCATGTTAATTATAGAAATCGATACACATGCTTAGGTGCCAAACATGTGAGCCTAGATAAGGATAACACTAGGAAAGCCAATCCTAGAATTAACTCATCTAAGGCTAAGGAAAATCTAGGTAGAAATCCCAAATCATCTAGACATATGCCTAGGAATACCTCAAAGAAAAATGACAAATTAACACTTGAGGTATTAGAGAGGGAAAATCAAGTCTTGAGGTCAAGACTTGATAATTTAGAAAAGACTCTTAAAAACATGGAGAAGTCATCTCTAGGGTTTAAGAGTCAAAAACCCAAGTCCAAGGACAAGAAAGGTTTGGGTCACAAACCTAAGTCCCAAGTGGTCAAGCCCACTTATCATAGTGTTCCATTCGATTATGGAACAAAACCTAGGGCTAGGAAGACCATTACCAAGGTCACAAGGGAAGTCACCCCTATAGTTGACCTTGATGAGACCCAAATGACCAAGGCTTTAAAGCCTAAGAGGGTCATTAGGAGGGTTGCTAGGGAAGTTATCCCTAGTGAATATTTAGTGAACCCAATGAGCTCTAATAGGTATTGGGTTCCTAGGAGCATCTTCTCTACCCCATAAATGGGTTAGAGAGTGTCAACTCCAATAAGAAGGGTAGTTAACCCAACTTTGAGGAATTGACACTCAAGGAGCATTTTCAAGGTTTTGTGAACCTTTGAAAATGAAATGGAATTATCATTTACTCCTTGGAAGAGTAAAATGTGCCATTATGGAAAAGAATGATTTTAATGGGCACAATTTGGGAAAATCTAGAGAACTCTCGAGGAAAAATGAAACATGCCAAGTTTTGAGGATAAATTTGATCTTTAAGTGGCATGAATTAATCTAGAGTTCAAGAAGTGTCAAAATTAGGATTTGGGCATTTTAGGGCAATCAAGGGTTAAATTCTAGGTTAGCAAAGTGGTTAAGGATACTTAGATAGGTAATCTAGGTATATTTATTTATGCTAAATCTTGCCATAATTGTTTGCCTTCACATGTCATGACATCATGTTTAGTTTTATTATCATTTGAAATGTCATGATAATGCTTAGGCTAGTTTATATGTCATGTTTATTTAAGTTTCAAACTTTATGCCATGACATCATGACATTGGCACATATTTTCATTTATGATACCATTTTATGCCATGTCATCATCTCTTGCATTAATGATCAATGAAATTGATTTAAGGATGAAAAACACATTTTGATATTGAGATCAAATTTGTATTTAGAAAATGCATGAGAACTTAGCCTAAGTTGACCTTAATCCATATCTCACATCAAATTGACTTGAATGTGGTTTGATACACCTTAGATGCGTGTGAGATATTAGGATCATGAGTTAGGATCAAGGTGCATAGTCCTTGTACCTAGATGACCCTAATTCAAGAAATTGAGGATCATAGGGAAAACTTGTGTACAAGTCATGTACATCTAGCCCTAAGATTATGGTCCCAAATTCAAATGGTTTTAAAAGCATTTTAAAATTGATTTGAAAAACCTTGATGAAGTTTTCCTAGCGATAGCATTCATCATTGAACATTGTGATACAAAGTTGAGTTAAACTTGAACTATTTCAAAGTTTTTAAACTTTGTATCAAGATTGAAAAATGGAAGTTATTTTCATAGAAAACTATTTTTCCATGATAGTATATGTTATGAGGAATGTATCCTCAAAATTTCACAATTTTTCGAATTTTCTAGGAGTTTCTGAATTTCGGAAGGAAATGAAATCGCTTTCAGTGTCCGGATCGGTCCGGGGACCGATCCAGGAAAGTCTTGATCGGTCTATGGACCGATCCGATTGAAGCATGGATCGGTCTGCAGACCGATCCAAGGTGATCGAAGCGTGGATCGGTCTGGGGACCGATCAGTGCGTGCCAGTTTCTGATTTTCAGCTGTTGGTCTGAAATTTCAGCTGGAAGTTGGGTTTTGTGGATTTCTAAAGTTTTGAAACTCTCCAAGACATTGTTGGTGCAATGGTCAAGGGGGAGTTTTACCTAATTGTCAAGGGGGAGTTGACTTTTAGGGGGAGTTTTTACTCCAAAATACTTTTGAGGATTAGTGATATGAGATTATCACTAAGTTGATTGTTGAGTTTAGTATCAAGGGGGAAGTTAAGAGTTTCAATGAAAGGTATGGGACTTTCATTAGGAAGAAACTCTTGACCTTGATACCCTCCTTTTTCCTTTTTGATGTGTGTCAAAAAGGGGAGAGTGTTCATTGGAGAATTATTGGAGAACCCAAGTTAGGTTATCGGGTTAACCTAAGCTAGGGGAAGAATATCAAGGAATGTTCGAGGAAGAACATTGGAATTCTTTTTGATGTGTGTCAAAAAGGGGGAGAATTATTGGAGAACCCAAGTTAGGTTATCGGGTTAACCTAAGGGGAGAATGAGTTAGGTTATCGGGTTAACCTAAGGGGAGAATGTCCAGAGAATGTTCAAGGAAAGAACATTGGACATTGGAAGATGGCACTGGAAAACCTAAGTTAGGTTATCGGGTTAACCTAACTTGATTATGGGTTTTGTCAAACATCAAAAAGGGGGAGATTGTTGGTGCAACCTTAGGTCAAGGTTGACCTGGTTGACCCGACTTGAGGTGACTTGACTCGAGTTGTATTTTGATGTTTGACTTGGGAAGATTGTCGGTGCAACCTTAGGTCAAGGTTGACCTAGTTGAGTTGCATATTGATGTTTGACACTCGTGAGAGAGTTCTATTCTTGATGTTTGACAAGAATAGGTGTTTGGGAGATTGTAGGTGCAACCTTAGGTCAAGGTTGACCTGATTCGGGAAAAGTCCAAGCAGGGAGCTTGACATGCGAAAAGTCCAAGTATGGAGACTTGGCACTGGAAAAGTCCAAGCAGGGAGCTTGGCACGCGAGAAGTTCAAGTGTGGAGACTTGGCACGGGAAAAGTCCAAGTATGGAGACTTGGCACTGGAAAAGTCCAAGTATGGAGACTTGGCACGGAAAAGTCCAAGCAGGGAGCTTGGCACGAGGGAAAGACCTAACTGGGATGTTAGGCAGGTGGAAAAGTCCTGGTGAGTGAAGCCAGGCAGTAGGAAAGTCCTAACTGGGATATTAGGCAGTTGGAAAGTCCTGGTGAGTGAAGCCAGGCAGTGAGAAAGTCCTAACTGGGATGTTAGGCAGTGTGGAAATCCTAGTGAGTGAAGCCAGGTGGAAAGTCCTGGTGAGTAAAGCCGGACAAGGGAAAATCCAGATAGATCAAGGGTAATCGGACATCTGGTGTTGAGAAGTCCAAGTGAGTGAAGCTTGGCATATGGAGTCGGAGAGGGCTCGGTAGCTCGTTCTCCGAGCTAGGTTAGAGAGGGCACTCTAAACCTAGGAGTTGGATCGGTCTGCAGACCGATCCAGTGAAACTCAGTGTTTCCTGATCGGTCTGGTGACCGATCAGATTCCACTCAATAGCATACTGTGGAGTTCCTAATCGGTCCCTGAACCGATCAGTGGCACTGAACAGGCTCCGATCGGTCCGGAGACCGATCAGTATGCTGATCGGTCTCCACGACCGATCGAGACGAGTGCGCCACGGTGGAGAGTTGGGATCGGTCTGGGGACCGATCAGCACAGGGCCTGATCGGTCCCCACGACCGATCAGGCAAGCCCCAGACCGATCAGGCTGAAGCCTGATCGGTCCAGGTTCTAGCCGTTGCGTTGCAACGACTAGTTTCTTCGCTGTCTTCTTCGCAGGTATAAAGGGGTCGAGAGCTGCTGCTGCATTACTACTTCTTCCTCTTCTTCTCTGCGACAGAACTGCTGTTCTGGTGTTTGAGCTTTGTTGAGCTCTTCTTCGCAAGCTTCGCGTGAGCTTCATTCCACGACTGGATCAGCTGCTGCTGAGTTGCTTGTCGGCATCCGTCCGTGAAGTTGTTGCTTCATCTGGGACTTCAGTCGACAACGAGAAGGCAAGCTAGTGTTGTTGCATTCATATTGTCTTGTATTTCTTGTTGTATCTCGTGTACTCTTTGCTTGCTGTTGCAAGATTTTGTGGCGAGGTTTCTCCACCCAGAAGGAGTATATTTTAGCCGGGTTTCCGGGGATTCATCCACCGACGGATTGACAGGGCTCGTCCACCTTACGGACACGCCGAGGAGTAGGAGTATCATCTCCGAACCTCGTACATCGCTGTGTTAAGGTTTGATATTCTTCCTTTCGTTTCTAGTTTATTTTTCCGCTGCGCTAACGAAGTGTAGGAAGAAACGCGAGCGATTTGGGGTCGGCTATTCACACCCCCCTCTCTAGCCGTACGAAGGATCCTAACATTTACTTGTCATATCATAAAGCATGCATACTTGAGCATATAGCCCATCATAAGAGTCATTATCATGCATGATTCATAGGCATACATAAATGAGCATATGACATATCATAGGGAAAACATAATTCATGCATGGAAAAAAAACATTAACTAGCATCTCCTAATTCATGTCATAGCATGTGAGACACATAGTAAATCATAATCAGGTTTCTAACCCTAATTCCATGAAGTGGCCGAAACATGCAAGGTATAAATCTAGGTTACAAACAACATGGAAACATGTGAACCCTAAACCAATTTCATATCATATATCATAAGGAACATGATGAGCATGTTTAGTTTAGGTTCTAAGCTTCCTAAGTCCTTTAATCTTGTTATGGCCGAAACTTGCCAAGCATCAATCTAGGTTACAAACAACATGAAAGCATATGAACCCTAAACCAACTTCATAACACTTATCATAAAGAACATCATGAACATGTTTAGTTTAGGTTCTAAGCTTCCTAGGTCTTTTAATCTTGTTATGACCGAAACTTGCCAAGCATGAATCTAGGTTACAACAACATGAAAGCATGTGAACCCTAAACCAACTTCATAACACTTATCATAAAGAACATCATGAACATGTTTAGTTTAGGTTCTAAGCTTCCTAGGTCTTTTAATCTTATTATGGCTGAAACTTGCCAAGCATGAATCTAAGTTACAACAACATGAAAGCATGTGAACCCTAAACAAATTTCATATCATATATCATAAGGAACATAATAAGCATGTTTATTTTAGGTTCTAGGCTTCCTAGGTCCTTTAATCTTGTTATGGCCGAATGTTTAAGGAGCATGAAACTAAGTCTAAGCAACATACAAGCATAAGAATATCAAGCTAACTTCATATCATATCATAAGGAAGATCATGAGCATGATAGATTAAATTTTAAGCTTTCTTAGACCTTCATTTCTATCATGGCCGAAACCCTAAAACCCTAAAGTGGCATGGATTTAGGTTCCAAGCAACATACAAGTATGAAAACACTAAGAAATCTTCATACCATATCATAAGGAAAATCATGAGCATGATAGATTAAATTTTAAACTTTCTTAGACCTTCATTTCTATCATGGCCGAAACCCTAAAACCCTAAAGTGGCATGGATTTAGGTTCCAAGCAACATACAAGTATGAAAACACTAACAAATCTTCATACCATATCATAAGGAAAATCATGAGCATGATAGATTAAATTTTAAACTTTCTTAGACCATCATTTCTATCATGGCCGAAACCCTAAAACCCTAAAGTGGCATGGATTTAGGTTCCAAGCAACATACAAGTATGAAAACACTAAGAAATCTTCATACCATATCATAAGGAAAATCATGAGCATGATAGATTAAATTTTAAACTTTCTTAGACCTTCATTTCTATCATGGCCGAAACCCTAAAACCCTAAAGTGGCATGGATTTAGGTTCCAAGCAACATACAAGTATGAAAACACTAAGAAATCTTCATACCATATCATAAGGAAAATCATGAGCATGATAGATTAAACTTTAAACTCTCCTAGGCCTTCATTTCTATCATGGCCGAAACCTACTAGGCATAGATCTAGGTTACAAGCAACATAAAGAAAACGAAACATTAGAATTATAAACAAAACTCATATCCTAAGTTACATATCTTAAGGGGCATCGTGAGCATGTTTAGTTAGGTCTTAAGCTTTCCTAGGTCTTCTTTTCATGCCTTGGCCGAAAGTTTAAAGAACATGAGTATAAGTTCTAAGCAACGTACAAGCATAAGAACACTAACTAATCTCCTATTATAGTATACATATCATAAGAAACATAGTGAGCATGTTTAGTTTAGGTCTTAAGCTTCCCTAAGTTTTTCTTTCTTCTTTGTACCTTGGTGGCCGAAAGTTTCAAGAAGCAACCCTATATTTTTAAGCTATCTAAACTCATGGAAAAACACATGAACAACTTGTACCACAGGTGAGGGGATACTTACTTCCTCTTGCTTGGTTTTTTTTCTTAAAGACGGTACCCTTGTGAAGAGGAAGAAGAAAACTTCTCCTTCTAGTTTTCCCTTTTGCTTCTCTTGCTTGTAAGGAGTAGATCTTGAGGACTTCTTCTTGTGAATTAGTTTTCTTAGGGAGAAAACCTTAGCTTGGATTCAAAAATGGGAGAGGGAAGAGTTCCAGGTCTCGGTGGAGGAGGAAGAAGGAGAATGAAGGAGGAGGAAGAAGGAGGAAGAAGTAGCCAACCTTTCTTTCCCTTCTCTTCTTTCATTCCTATTTATTCTTAATGAGGAAAGAAGATGTCCCAATTCATCCTCTTGACTCCTCTATTCTCTCACCCTCTTCATTCCCATGAAAATAGAAAGAAGAAGAAGAAAAAGGCAACTTGCCTTTTGTCTTTTGCTTGCTTCTTCTCTTAACCAAGAGGAAGAGGAGGAAAGCTACTTGACCTTCTCTTACTCCCTTACTTAATCATACTCTTACTTTTAACTACAATTTCTATTCTTTGCTAATCATATATCATTCATGACTCTAGTGGTTATCATACTCATTTAGCTTTATCTATTGTGAGGGGTTCATGGTTCAAGCCTTAACTCCTCTCTTTTTATTTCTTTTTGGTTCTATTTCCCTTTTCCTTTTTATTCTAAAAGAGAATACCCATATGTGTAGCTAAAAATATTTCGTGGGTGTTACAGTTGATGAGTTCGGCTGTGATCTCGTCATCATCATCATCTGAGTCTAGTTCTTCTTCTAACTCCGGTTCGGTTCTACGTCTTGCTTTTGGTTCGCGCGCTCTGCTTGTACCTGCAATCAAAGCTATACCCCTCTCGGCCGATTGAGCGTTAATTTGTTCATGTAATTCAAATTCAGAAAATAATTCATCAAGTTTAATTAACGATAAATCCTTGGATACCTTGTAAGCATCTACCATGGATGGCCACAAGGTATTCCTCAGAAAGATGTTTAGGGCGTACCTTAGACATCACAGTTCTCCACTTACTATCTGATTGCGTGGAGTCCGTTGAGCAGATCTTGTATACGGGCATGCAATTGGCTTGCCGTTTCACCTTCCTTCATTTTAGTGTTATATAATTTATTAAATAGTAAGTCACGCTTACTTACCTTCGTGTCTGATGTACCATCGTGTAGCTCGATCAGTTTTTGCCACAACTCTTTTGTACTTGAGAAGGGGCCGACTCGATTTAGCTCTTCCTTGGTTAGGCCGCACTGAAGTGTACATGTTGCTTTGGCATTTGCTTCTACCTTCTTTATCAGAGTTGCATCCCAGTTCTCGCATGATATTAGTTTGTCGGTGTTGTCAATTGGGAGTTCAAGGCTGATTTTGACAATCATCCACACCTCGAAATGAGTCTGAAGGTATGACTCCATTCGACCCTTCTAGTAGCCGAAGTCCTCACCGGTGAAGAGTGGAGGATGGGCTATGCTGTAGCCTTCTTGATGGGACATTTGAGACATGAATCTCACACACAGAAAAATAAACAACAAAGATTCCAAGACTAGGTCTTGGATTTAGTAGTGCAGGTTTTAAAAAAATAAACACGCGAACTCGAGTTGTGTTGCACCAACTTTGAGGAAAAATTAGATTATGAAAAAACTAGATCAGAAGGTGGCAATAATACCGATTCCGATCGACTCCGAAAAACTGAAAATCACTACAAAAAATGCTTGATTGGTGGTTGCACCAAATCGAAGCGACCCCACTCTGATACCAATTGTTGGATCGAAAAGCGCTAGAGGGGGGAGGGAGGTGAATAGTGCTTGTGGCTTTCACTTTTCATTTCAGAAAATCAACAGTAAATGCAGTGGAAATATAAAACACAGAGACACAAGCAAACACAGGGATTTACTTGGTTCAGAGCCTGTGGTGACTCCTACTCCAAGGCCCATGCTCGTTGAGCATTTACGTTGGGCAACAACTATAATCTTGCAAATATTATAAGAGATTATTACAATAATATTGTACTGAAAAACTATACCAACAACAAGAAATTGAAGCTTCACAGCTTTGGGTCATCGGGGTCTTGTTATAGCTCAGCCGGATCATCTCGTTAGCAGTGCGCTGAAGAAGGATTGCTTCGAAAGTGTTGTTCTAAGCCTCTGCTCGAGACAGGCTTATATAGCCTATGGAGGGTGCCTCCAACACCATGGAGGGTACCCTCAATGCCACCGGATTCGCAACACCGATAAGGGCTGAAGAAGTCGCCCCTTATCTGCTTGAGGGTGCCCTCGCGCCAAGGTCAGGGCACCTTCAAGCTCCATGAGGGCGCCCTCGCACCTTGCAGCGAGGTTGCTTCTCCAGGTTCATTGCCTGCAAAATATGTTAGTCCAACATACCTATTGTTAGTTTGATCTTCTAGATCAACTGGGCTTTTGCTCAGCGCTTGAGTGTTCAGGTCTTTCCGCTGGACGTCTGCTCCACGACCCGCCCAGACTTTCCACTCAATTCGCGACACCAGGATTTTCACCTAGAGTTTTGACTCTAGGGCTTTTTCCCGAAGACCTCAACCTGCCAATGCTTTCCTCCTAGGGTTACCACCCCCTACGATTTTCTACCTGCCTGACCGCAGTTACGACTTTTGCCTAAGATACCTTAGGACTTTTCCTGCAAACTCATTCAAACACATTAGATCACAAATAACCTTAACTTTGAATCTTTTTTCCATCATCAAAACTCAGGTTCGATCGTCGGATGCTTCCCGCACCAACACATTATACAATTAAAGGTCATTAAGGATATGTTTTATGACCTAACTTCTTAAGTCCTAAGGATCCAAAACTATTATCACTTTGATGAGTTGTTAAGGTTCTTGATTTTCTAACATTTATCATGATACAAACTGAAACTAAAATATGACATGTGATATCAAACAAACTAGCATATCAACAACATCATTTTCAATGGTCCTACTACGTGAAACATGAAGATCCCCAAATATTTTCATAGTATTTAAAGGACCTTGAATTCTGATAAACATCTTAAAATGTTCTCTATACATTAATTATGAGAACTATAATCATGGGAGTTAATGTATGCCTCCATAAGATAAAGAAACGACATGAAGTGTGTTAGAGGATATTTGTATCATTTTACTAGGGTGAGATGCCCTATTGATAAAAAATTAAAGTGGGATATCCTATGACGATTTGAAAAAAAAAATGTCCTTTTGATTTTTTGCTTTGATTTCATTATAATCTTGGTTAATCTGCTACTTGAAAGTCTTGCTGATTGAATCTTGTGGATGAGTATGGTTTTGTTCAAAAAGGAAACCTAGGAAATGCTCCCTCAATTGTTGGGGGGCTGCTGATCATTTGCTGGCTGTCAAGGTTGCCTTATTGTCAGTCTCATAATGAAATGAAGAGAGTAAATTATGAAGACCGAGAGATCTCTTTAGGTGGGAGGGATTTTTAGTTTTCAAGAGATTATCTCCCGGGATTCGATTCTTGCTTTTATATGATAATTTATCATCCAAATATTAATTTGACTATACTAGTAAGCCACCCTACTTATTCTAATTGTGTGACTAAATTATTTATATTAAGTTCTTGCCAACATCATTGTATTTTCATTTTCTATTTAGTTTTAATTTTGGATTTCACCTAACAAATAGAACTTAATATATATAATTATTAACATATTATAGATTTTTTTAAAAAATTATTATTAGATAATATCATAAATTATTTGATAATCATCCCACCCGATCCCTCGTAACCTTAAATCCTCTTTGTCAACGCTTGCCCACCAAACCCCTTCCCCCTGCATGAAATAGAGACACGTACCACTTCCTCACTTCACTTCCTCACTTTTCTTTGGTTCCTGTACTATTACCTCCGGGATTATGGTGCAATAGTATGTCGTCTAATTGTCACCCAGATATCCATAATTTGATTCATAGATACGGTACATTTGTAAGAATTTTTTCTTCAAATGGAACTTGCAACCAAGGGATGATGAGCTTCTGAGTCGCCTATCATGGAGGTACCAACTAATTTGGAGCCTCCCAGGAATTATTGGATTTAGATTTTAAGTTTGTGTTGATAGTTATAATAGATTTGGTTATAATTTAAGTTTAAATTAATTTTGTATTTATTTAACTTAGGTTTAGATTTTGATTTATTTGATTTGATTTTATTCTTGAGGTTTGAATTTCATTTTAAAGGTTTAATTTTTGAGATTAAAATTGAAGGTTTAATTTTTGAGATTAAAAGTGAGTTATTTGATTTATTTTGATTTAGGTAGTGTATTTTATTTTTTGGTACATATTATTGATTAAGTCCTACTTGCATGGTTAGACATGTCACGCCCTGAGGGTAAGGTTGTTCGATGAAAATCGAACAACACCTCCCCTATAGCAATGACAAATGAAACATGTATACAATGCCATAATGATACTCACAAATAATCAACAACCCACACGACTTGATGTAAAATATAACCACGCAGTTTATAAGAAGCCCATATAGTTGGAAGTAAACACAACCACACAGTTGTTAAATAGCCCACACAACTGAAACAAAACACAATAGAAGTCACAAAAATAATGAACGTAAAACCATAAAAATAACTAACTAGAGTTGCCTCAGCTTGAAACTACAACATCAAACCTAATACAAGAAACCACAAGGTTAAACTCCAAGTCCACATCTAGTTATTGCAATACTAAGTTCACAAATTGAAAACACAAACAAAGAAGGAAACAAAATCAGAAAATTGTCATTGGATGTGACATTGGGCCGACAATCAGGATCCTCCAAGTATCCTTGTATCATCTACTTGTTACTTGGTAAAAGAAAAACTAGATCAAGGGGTGGTGAGTGTCGGGACTTAGCTGGTAATAAACAGATAGTGCATGAGCATTTTATATATATATATATATATATATATATATATAGAGAGAGAGAGAGAGAGAGAGAGAGCTAAAGGTATACAGTCTTATAGGAAAAAATATCAAAAACTATAGAGATATTATAATGAATGTCCATACTTGAATCCATATACTAAGTTAGTAATAAAAAGTTAGGGGTAGTGAGGAACTGTAATAGTACTGTTCATAACTACAAGAGAAACATGTGAGGTATATACATACTACCAAAACATGTGAGGACGAACTTTCTATGAGGTATGGGGTACTGTAACACCCAAAAAATTATAAGATAAGTATATGGGGGTTAGTTGCTTTAGAACATAGAGGTAAAAAGAATCAAAAGAAGAAATAAAAAGAAGAGGTGAAGGTTTGAACCTTGAACCTCTCACAAAGGATAGAAATAAAACTATGTATGATAACCACTAGGATAATGAATAATATGTGAATGGGAAAGGATGTGAATTGTAGTTAAAAGTAAAGATAAAAATTTAGTGAGGAAACAAGAGAAAATCAAGTAGCTTTCTTCCTCTTGTTTACCTCTTGGTTAAGAAAAGGAGTAACAAAAGACAAGTTGTCTTTCTCCCTTTTTCTTCTCTATTTTTGTGGGGTTTAAGGGGATAATGAAGAGAAGAGTTAAGGGGAAGGAATGAAGACATATTCTCATTAGAAAAATACATGCATGCATTAAGGAGGAAAGGAAGCAAAGTTCACCTTTGTAACTTCCACCCACTTAGCATAAAAAGGAAAGGAACTAAAGGATTTCATTTTTTTTTCCTTCTCCCTCACCCTTGCCGAGACTAGAAGCCTCCTTTCCTCATCTCCACAAGCCAAGTTTAGGTTTCTCTCTAAGAGAAAACTAAACTACAAGAAGGAGCCTTCAAGGTGTACCCTTCCAAGCAAGAGAAAACAAAAGGAGTGCTAGGGGAAGAAGCTCTCTACTTCCTCTTCACCAAGGGTACCAATTCTTTAAAGATTAACAAGTGAACACTAGGTAAGCTTCCCCTCACCTGTGGTACAATAGTTTATACGGTTTTTCCATGGAGATAGATCGCTTAAAAACCTAGGACTTGCTTTGAGAAAATTCGGCCAAAAACAAGAAGAGTCTAAGAAAGTTGTAATTGGTTATGCTTACTATTTTTCTTGTGACATGTATTTTATGTAAGAGGTTAATCTAAGGTTTCCATGCTATAATAAATAATGAAAAATTAGATCCATAAGCTCTAGACTCTCGGCCAAGCATGAACAAGAAGACTAGGTAAGTTAAGACTCAAACTAAGCATGTTTCCTTATTCTTTTGTTATGTACCTATGATGATGAGGTTGTTAAATTTTTCTCTTACTTGTATGTTGTTTGAAACTCCATTTCCAAGCTCATGAATACTCGGCCATATAAGAAGTAAAGGCCTAGAAGAGTTTTGAACCTAAGACTAAGCATGCTAAGATTTTTCCTAAGACAAGATGTGAAGCTAAAATGTTATGACATGATTTTTATGTTAGTTATGAATCTTGTTCCATGCTTTTGAAGGTTCGGTTATGATGAGATTTGAAGTCTCGGAAAGTTTAAACCAAGGCTAGGAGGCTCATGACTTCTTGATTAAACAATATGAAACTAGTTGATGATTTTATGGTTGCTTGTTACATAGAATTTTGGTTATAGAAAACTTTCGGCCACACCAAGTTTTAAGGCTAGGATGTGTAGATTTTTAACTAAGTTTACTCATGTTGTTCCTTGTTATGATGCCATGAAAAATTGTGTAGGGTTTCCATGCTTTTAGGCCATATGAAAAACAAGACCAAGCTCATATGTTTCGGCCACCTTTGGATTAAAGGCCTAGGAAAACTTAGAAACCAACTTATATATGTTCATGATGTTTCTTGTGGTAAGCACTATGAAAGGTAGTTGTGTTTTCCATGCTTTTATGCCACTAGAAATTTAGTTCATACTTGATAGGTTTCGGCCAAGACTAGAGTAAGGCCTAGAGAAATTTTGAAACCAACTTACATATGTTCATGATGTTTCTTGTGATAAGTACTATGAAATGTAGTGTGGTTACCATGATCTTATGCCACTAAAAACCTAGTTCCATGAGTTATAGGTTTCGGCCACCTTGAGTTAAGGGGTCTAGGAAGTTTGAAATTTTAAACAAACATGCTTATGTTGTTCCTCATGAAAATGTATAACATGTTGGCTTAAGGTTCAACACTTCCATGCTACTTGTAACCTAGAATGAGACAAGATAGGGTTCGGCCATGATAAGATTAGGAGCTTAAGAAACTTAGAACCCAAACTAAATATGCTTAAGTAGTTCCCTATGAAATATGATATGATATGAGTTTAGGGTTTACATGTTTGCATGTTGCTTAGAACTTGATTTTACTCATGAAAGGTTTCGGCCATGAAATAATTGGAAACCTAGGAGGGCTTAAAATTTAGGTTAACATGCTTATGACCTTTCTTATGTTAGTATGTGAAGATACCATGAGATTTTTTTTATGTTTGTATGTTGTCTAGAGATCATGTGGACCGACTTTCGGCCATATGAGTTTAGTGACTAGATATACCTCACATGCTATGAAGAGATGATATTAAATGATTCCATGAATGGTTATGTTTTTTTATGATATGTGTTATGTTCTTTCATGTATGCTTATGACCCATGTATGTGCTATGTGCTCAAACATGCTTACTTTATGACATGATAAAATGATACGTTCGTTATGCAAGCCTATGATTCATGCATGTGCTGTGTGCTCAAATATGCATGCTTTATGATAAGTGATATGTTCATGATGTATGTTATGATTCATGCATGTGCTGTGTGCCCAAATATGCATGTTTTATGATATGTTAAGAAATATGATATGCATGAAATAATAAGAACTATGATATGTAAGTCATGCTACTTTACTTTATGTATGGCTTGTACCAAGGGTGAGCTCCATAAGCGCCCCGGGGTCGATGGACTAAGAAACGAGCCTCGTTAGGGATGGACTCCTAAGTGCCCCTAGGTCGATGGACTAAGAAACGGGCCTAGTATGTATGCCTTGTAGGGTTCAAGACTTGCTACCTTGGACCTACATAGGACGCGCGCATTTATGTATGTGGTACAAGCCGGGGCCCTAATCATGTTGAGATTATGTTTAAGTATGTATTGTATAAGTTTTCAAAAGACATGTTGCATATGTTGCATGATATATGTTTAGGGATTTACCATGCTTATACTTTATGATTATGCCATGCTAGTTATGATGATGTTATGCTATGACAGGATACGTTTGATGATCATGTTATGTTATGCCATGATACTTTATGTTATGTTAAGATATTCCATGATATGCTCTTGACATGATACAATTGTCTTTATGCCATATGAGTTGTGATTTTAATATGCTTGTCGGTTTTTGTGAGTAGGAAAGGAACTTACTGAGCCATGAGTGCTCATAGCTTACTTTCTTGTACCACAGATAAAGGCAAGGAATGGATGTACTAGGGGAGCAGCAGGAGGGGCTAGAAGGATGTGTGCGGTAGTGGACTGGCTAAAAGAAATGACCTGCTTTTGTTTAATAAGAAATTTGCCTTGTTGATGTTTTTACCTTATGACTCCATGACCTTAAGTATGTGTTTGGGTATTAAGGCCCAAAAATTTATGATAGGTATGCTATGTGGATCTTTTATGTCTATTGTGATTTTTAAGTAAGAAAAGGTTTTTAAATTCTCTAAGTAAGACTTCCGCTGTGTTAAGTATGTATGTGTGACAATGTAACCCCCGTCGCCTTAGCAGGAGGGGCGGGGCGTTACACTTTAAGACCTCAACTATGTTTGATTATTAGTCCTCATGATATGACCATTATATGATGATAGTATATATTTTTCATGCTTCATGTTGCTTAGAAATTCATGCCATGTTCTTAAGGTTTCGGCCAAGGAAAGATTGGGGGGATTAGAGACACTTTAAGACCTCAACTATGTTTGTTTATTAGTCTTCATGATATGTAGACCATTATATGATGTTAGTTTAAAAATTTTCATGCTTCATGTTGCTTAGAAATTCATATCATCCTCTTAGGGTTTCAGCCATGGTTGGAACTTGAGGGTTAGAACCTTATTTATGCTCCCTAAGGGTCTCACATGTTATGTTAAGTAGTAGGAGAATTTAAGTTATGGATTTCATGTTTTAAGTTGCTTGAAACACCTATGTTTCATGATTATGAGGTTCGGCCAAGACAAGAAAATGGGGTTAAGAAGTTACCTAGGATTCCTAAGGGACTCACATGTTATGTTAAGTATTATGAGAACTTAGGTTATTGATTTCATGTTTTTTTTATGTTGCTTGAAAACCTATGCTTCATACCTAAATGTTTCGGCCAAGTTGTGATTAGGGTTTGCATAAAGTTTAAAAACCCAACTATGCATGATAATGACTCTTTATGATACAATATGAATTTTATGTCACCATGTTGATTGATATGTGCACTTATGCCATTATGCCATGCCATGCTATATGTTATGTGTATATATGTTATCATGTTATGTGTTCTCTATGACATGCCATATGATATGGGCACTTTGTGCCATCATGTTATGTTTTATGCAAGGCTTATGTATGAGGAAAAGCCTAAGAGATGCTTCCCTTAAGATGGGATTAAGAGCACTCTTCATGATAGCTTAAGAGATGCTTCCCTTAAGTTGGGATTAAGAGCACTCTTCATGATAGCTTAAGAGATGCTTCCCTTAAGTTGGGATTAAGAGCACTCTTCATGTTAAGACAAGGAATATGATATGCTATGATATGATAAGAACATGTATGCTATTTTACTTTTGTATGACTTGTACCAAGGGTGGGCTCCATAAGCGCCCCTAGGTCGATGGTCTATGAAACGGGCCTAGTAAAAGGGATGGACTCCTAAGTTGTCCCTAGGTCAATGGTCTATGAAACGGGCCTAGTTCCTAGTAGGTTCAAGATTAGCTACCTTTGATCTACTTAGGATGCGCGAATTCATGTATGTATGTGGTACAAAGCCAGACCCTCATGATGATATTATGTTTAAGTATTTATGTAAGATATGTTTTCAAAAGGACATCTTGCATATATTCATTTCATGATACATGTTTTCAAAAGAACATCTTGCATCTAAGTTCATGTTATATGGTTTCCTTTATGTTTATTTAAGATGCTCTTGAAAGAATGTCTATGGTATTTATTTGATAAGATTTTATATTTATGCTCTCACATGCTACATTATGATTTTATGTTTATGTTCTCACATGCTATGTTATGATTATGTTTATGCTCTCATATGCTATGATGTGACTCTATGATTATGCTCTCACATGCTAGGTTATGACTTCCCAAGTGAACATGTTAATATTTTATGTTATGTATGATTTATGTTTTTGTGAGTAGGAAAGGAACTTACTAAGCCTATGTGCTTATAGATTTATGTTTCCTTGTACTGCAGAAAAAGGAAAAGAGTGGCTAAACTAAGAGGAGCAGCAGGAAGGGCAAGAATGTGTGTGGAAGTGGCATGGTGGAAAGAAGATCTATCTTATGTTTTAAGACTTATTTACTCTCTAAGATTTTCTTATGAACTATTGTCCTACTAGATGATTTTGGATGATTATTACTTGTTGAGAACTTATGTTTCATGCTTTATGTTTTAGCAAGATGATAATGTTGCAAGTAGTGAATATTGCATCAAGTTATATACACTAGCATGTTGACACGTTTATTATGTTACATGACTTTATAGCTCACATGCCATGTTCTATTAGTAGTTAGTATGTTTTATGATAGCATGATTAGTAGTTAGTTCTTACCCACACTTCCGCTTCCATGATGTTTATATTTATGAATGTATAGTATGAATGTTTTAAGTAACCCCGTCCTTCCTAAGGCAGTAGAGGAGGGGCGGGCGTTACAGTTTGGTATCAGAGCTGGTCTGCCTTTCCACTACACACACATCAAGCCTCCATCCTGCCGCTCCAAGTAAGAATTGCTATGCCTACTCTATTTCTTTTATGCATGATAAGAAATGCTTTAATTTAAGTATGCATGTCTACTCTACTTTTTTTTTTATGATAAGTCACTGTTTTAATTTAAGTATGCATAATGGTAGGTTAGGAATAATAATAACTTATGCTAGCCTTGTTGTCATTTATGAAGATAAGCATGGCTAGAAGACGCAATACCAGAGCCGATGAAGCGGTACCCCCACCTGATCTGATGCATGTAGTCACTGAACTTCAGCGTCAGGTCACGGAACACCAACAAATAATAAATACTCTGATGAATCAGCAAGGGAACCCTGCTAGCCCACCAGGGAATCAGAATGCGATGACAGTCATACCGGCACCTGTACCACCGGTAGGCCATGCCATAGTGGTTCGACAGGAGGTGTACCTGATTCAATGGCAGAGGCTGAAATCGGAAGCTTTCTCTGGTAACTGTGAGCCATGGGATGCCCAAGCCTGGTTCAAGATTGTGGAGAGCATAGTGGAGCTATTGGATTGGCCCGAACATGAGAAGGTCAAGTGTGCATCGTTCTGCCTTACGGGTGATGCCAGAATGTGGTGGGACCGAGTCAAAGCAAAGAGACAAGTGAATCAAATGAGATGGACGGACTTCAAGACTGAATTCTTCGAGGAATTTTTCCACATGCGGGTGACAAACAAGCACTACGACGAGTTCACCAAGTTCTGACAAGGTGACCTACCAGTTAATGAAGCTGTGAAGAGATTCAACCATCTAGTGCGCCTATGCCCAGAGTTGGTCAGCACAGAAAGAGAAAGAGTCAGACTTATACTAAAGATGCTCAGACCCGAGATAGCTCTGAATGTGGCCAGCGGAGTTAACAGACCGCAGACTGCCGAAGAGCTAATCAGCAGTGCCCTGATCACCAAACACTATTTGAAGGCACTGCACGAAGGCAGGAGCCAAGCCCAATCAGGAGGATAGAAACCTCAAAATACCAGAATCAGCTGGAAAGGAAACCATAGTGGCTAGAGAAAGCAATGGAACGACTCTAAGGGTGGTCCAGCAAGCAAGCAACCTACGTTCCCTCAGTGTACCACATGTGGGAAGAAGCATCCAGGAATATGCCGTATAGGCACAAATAGGTGCTACAACTGTGGATTGGAAAGACATATGGGCAGAAACTGTCCAACCCAGATTCAGATACCTCCGCAACAGTATGTCCAAAACAGAGGTGCTCCCCCACAGCTACACCAGATGCAGGCTACTATAGAAGGTCCTCAGATAAGCCAAGGAAGATTGGAAGCCCCGCCTGCTACGACGAATGCCAGAATCTTCTCCCTCACCAAGGAGGATGTGGCGAATGCTTCTACCGTTGTCACAGGTCAGATATTTATTTTTAGTCAGCATGCTACTGTATTGTTTGATACTGGGGCAACGCACTCGTTCGTCTCTACACCCTTCACAAGGAAGATAGACATGCCACTGCAAGCCTTAGATCGCAAGTTCTTAACGACCCTGCCTTTGGGAGAAGTGATGCCATCCGCTCATATGCTATGAGCTGCACCCATCAGAATCGCAGACAGAGAACTCTACTATGATCTGATAGTGCTTGACATGTAGGATTATGATATCATATTGGGCATGGATTTCCTGAGCAAGTACGGTGCTTCGATAGAGTGCTGTAAGAGAAAAGTGATTTTCCGGCCTGAAGCAGAGCCGATGTTTGAATTTATTGGGAAGCCAAGAGGAATTATGTACTACGGGGTCGAAAATATGTCCGGACAGCTCTCTACCCTGACTATAGCACCGACACTGTTCGACGATATATTGGGGAAGCAAACCCGTGACCCAAGTATCCAAAGGATCAAGCAAGAAGTCTTAGAGGGAAAGAGTGATGGATTTCGTATCGCTGACAGTGGAATATTATACCTCAGGGATCGCTTATGTATTCCCGACGACCCAGAGTTGCGAAAGAAGATACTGGAAGAAGCCCATGTAACACCCTATGTGATGCATCCTGGATCCACCAAAATGTACCAAGACCTGAAAAAGAAATTCTGGTGGTTCGGTATGAAAAGAGACGTGGCTCAGTATGTCATTACCTGTCTGACCTGCCAGAGAGTTAAAGCAGAACACCAGAGACCTGGAGGAGTACTGCAGCCAATCCAAATTCCGGAATGGAAATGGGAAGATATCTCTATGGACTTCATTTCAGGATTACCCAAAACAACAAACGGCTACGACGCTATATGGGTAATTGTGGATAGATTGACGAAATCCGCCCACTTCCTAGCAATCAAGATGACCTATTCAATTGAGCATCTGGCTCAATTATATGTCAAAGAAATTATTAGATTACATGGGATTCCCAAGACCATTATTTCTGACAGAGATGACCGCTTTATTTCACATTTCTAGGAATGTGTTCAGAAGGCTCTTGGCACAAAGCTATTGTTTAGTACTACCTTCTACCCCCAGACCGACGGACAAACAGAAAGGGTGAACCAAGTACTAGAAGATATGTTACGAGCTTGCGCCTTAGATTTCAAGGGGAGCTGGTGCCGATATCTATGCTTAGCGGAATTCGCCTACAACAGTGGTTACCAAGCTACTATTGGAATGGCGCCTTATGAGGCTTTATACGGGAGGAAATGTAGATCCCCTATATGCTGGTACCAAGGTGGTGAAAAGAAGGAGATGAGATTCCGAACAGATTTCATCGACAACACCACCCGTGCTATACAGAACATCCGCCAAAGAATAGAAACTGCTCAGAGTCGACAAAAGAATTATGCAGATAAGCAACGTAGGCCGTTGGAATTTAGTGTCGGGGATTCGGTATTTCTCAAGGTAGCTCCTATGAAAGGAGTGATGAGGTTCGGAAAGAAGGGAAAGCTGAGTCCACGCTACGTGGGACCATATCAAATTCTGAAAAGAGTTGGCAAGGTAGCTTATGAGATAGAGCTGCCTCAAGAGATGTCAGCTATCCACAACGTGTTCCACGTTTTGATGCTAAAGAAATGTATTCCGAGCACAGACCAAGTGATCAAGCCACAGACAGTACAAGTTCAAGAGGACCTAAGCTATGAGAGCCGATTGGTTCAGATATTAGACCGAGATGTCAAAAGACTAAGGAACAAAGAGGTACCCTTAGTAAAGGTCCTATGGCAAAATCAACGATTCGAAGAAGCCACTTGGGAACGCGAAGACGATATGAAACAAAAGTACCCAGAGTTATTTTAAGTTCGAGGACGAACTTTTATGAGGTATGGGGGACTGTAACACCCATAAGATCTCTAATAATTTCATATGAATGTTATCATGATTAGAATGGACCTTATGTGAATTTTTCCAAAAATAAGAGGAAATAGAACTAAAAAGAGGCATGACCAAGGTTTGAACCTTGGACCTCTTGTTGGATGCATGTATGTGTTAACCAGTAGCCCCAGCAGGGGTGTGCTGTTAGAAAGAGGAGGGAAATGATAGTTAAAGGTAGGAAAGGTGAAGGCTCCCTAACTTAGGAGGAAAAGTTAGAGTTTTCTTCTCCTTCCACCAATGAAAATTTCATTTGTCTTCTTCTTTTCATGAATAGGAATAAGAGAGCTAAGGGAAGAAAAGATCATTTTCTCTTCTTCTCCTCCTTAGGAATAAATAGGAAAATGGGAAAGAAAATTTCATTTTACTTCCCTCTTCCTCCTTCCTCCTCCTCTCCACCGAAATCAAGCCCTCACCATCACCCTTGCCGAAATCAAGCCAAAGGAGTTCTCCTAGGGAAACTTCACAAAAGCAAGGTTACCTTCATTAGTAAAACAAGTGAAAGGAAGTAAGTAATCCCCCTCACCTGCAGTACAAGTAGCTTTTGCACGTTTTTACGTTTAAAAGTTTTTGAAAACCTAGGATCTTGCCTTGTAAATTCGGCCTAGGTAAGGTTAAGAGGCTATCTATTGTTACTAAAAGTTTCCATGCTTCATGTGGTTTAAAAATTTAGAATCACACCTCCTATAAGTTTCGGCCATGAAGTGATAAAGGGTTTAGAGGAAAAATTTGAAACCTAACCATGCTTGAATATGACTCCTCATGATGCATGATATTCTATGTGATGTTAGTTTAGGTATTTCATGCCTTATGTTACTCAAAAGTTAGAACCATGTTCTATAGGTTTCGGAAAAGCAAAGATAAAAGGTCTAGAAGAAGTTTAAAAACCTAACATTACTTGATTTTGAGTCCTCATAATATGTAGATCATTATATGATGATAGTATATATTTTTCATGCTTCATGTTGCTTAGAAATTCATGCCATGTTCTTTAGGTTTCGGCCAAGGAAAGATTAGGGGGTTAGAGACACTTTAAGACCTCAATTATGTTTGATTATTAGTCCTCATGATATGTAGACCATTATATGATGATAGTATATATTTTTCATGCTTCATCTTGCTTAGAAATTCATGCCATGTTCTTTAGGTTTTGACCAAGGAAAGATTAGGGGATTAAAGACACTTTAAGACCTCAATTATGTTTGATTATTAGTCCTCATGATATGTAGACCATTATATGATGATAGTATATATTTTTCATGCTTCATGTTGCTTAGAAATTCATGCCATATTCTTTAGGTTTCGGCCAAGGAAAGATTAGGGGATTAGAGACACTTTAAGACCTCAATTATGTTTGATTATTAGTCCTCATGATATGTAGACCATTATATGATGATAGTATATATTTTTCATGCTTCATGTTGCTTAGAAATTCATGCCATGTTCTTTAGGTTTCGGCCAAGGAAAGATTAGGGGATTAGAGACACTTTAAGACCTCAACTATGTTTGATTATTAGTCCTCATGATATGTAGACCATTATATGATGATAGTATATATTTTTCATGCTTCATGTTGCTTAGAAATTCATGCCATGTTCTTAAGACTTTAGAGACACTTTAAGACCTCAACTATGTTTGTTTATTAGTCCTCATGATATGTAGACCATTACATGATGTTAGTATAAAAATTTTCATGCTTCATGTTGCTTAGAAATTCATATCATCCTCTTAGGGTTTTGGCCATGGTTGGAACTTGAGGGTTAGGACCTTATTTATGCTCCCTAAGGGTCTCACATGTTATGTTAATTAATAGGAGAATTTAAGTTATGGATTTCATGTTTTAAGTTGCTTGAAAAACCTATGTTTCATGATTATGAGGTTCGGCCAAGACAAGAAAATGGTGTTAAAAAGTTACCTAGGATTCCTAAGGGACTCACATGTTATGTTAAGTATTATGAGAACTTAGGTTATTGATTTCATGTTTTTTTATGTTGCTTGAAAACCTATGCTTCATACCTAAATGTTTCGGCCAAGTTGTGATTTGGGTTTGCATAAAGTTTAAAAACCCAACTATGCATGATAATGACTCTTTATGATACAATATGAATTTTATGTCACCATGTTGATTGATATGTGCACTTATGCCATTATGCCATGCCATGCTATATGTTATGTGTATATATGTTATCATGTTATGTGTTCTCTATGACATGCCATATGATATGGGCACTTTGTGCCATCATGTTATGTTTTATGCAAGGCTTATGTATGAGGAAAAGCCTAAGAGATGCTTCCCTTAAGATGGGATTAAGAGCACTCTTCATGATAGCTTAAGAGATGCTTCCCTTAAGTTGGGATTAAGAGCACTCTTCATGATAGCTTAAGAGATGCTTCCCTTAAGTTGGGATTAAGAGCACTCTTCATGTTAAGACAAGGAATATGATATGCTATGATATGATAAGAACATGTATGCTATTTTACTTTTGTATGGCTTGTACCAAGGGTGGACTCCATAAGCGCCCCTAGGTCGATGGTCTATGAAACGAGCCTAGTAAAAGGGATGGACTCCTAAGTTGCCCCTAGGTCGATGGTCTATGAAACGGGCCTAGTTCCTAGTAGGTTCAAGATTAGCTACCTTGGATCTACTTAGGATGTGCGCATTCATGTATGTATGTGGTACAAAGCCGGGCCCTCATGATGATATTATGTTTAAGTATTTATGTAAGATATGTTTTCAAAAGGACATCTTGCATATATTCATTTCATGATACATGTTTTCAAAAGAACATCTTGCATCTATAAGTTCATGTTATATGGTTTCCTTTATGTTTATTTAAGATGCTCTTGAAAATATGTCTATGGTATTTATTTGATATGATTTTATGTTTATGCTCTCACATGCTACGTTATGATTTTATGTTTATGTTCTCACATGCTATGTTATGATTTATGTTTATGCTCTCATATGCTATGATGTGACTCTATGATTATGCTCTCACATGCTAGGTTATGACTTCCCAAGTGAACATGTTAATATTTTATGTTATGTATGATTTATGTTTTTGTGAGTAGGAAAGGAATTTACTAAGCCTATGTGCTTATAGATTTATGTTTCCTTATACTGTAGAAAAAGGAAAAGAGTGGCTAAACTAAGATGAGCAGCAGGAAGGGCAAGAATGTGTGTGGAAGTGGCATGGTGGAAAGAAGATCTATCTTATGTTTTAAGACTTATTTACTCTCTAAGATTTTCTTATGAACTATTTTCCTATTAGATGATTTTGGATGATTATTACTTGTTGAGAACTTATGTTTCATGCTTTATGTTTTAGCAAGATGATAATGCTGCAAGTAGTGAATATTGCATCAAGTTATATGCACTAGCATGTTGACACGTTTATTATGTTACATGACTTTATAGCTCACATGCCATGATCTATTAGTAGTTAGTATATTTTATGATAGCATGATTAGTAGTTAGTTCTTACCCATGTAACACCCATGAAATATTTAAGCTATACATATGGGTATTCTCTTTTAGAAAAAAAAGGGAAATGGAAATAGAACCAAAAAGAAATAGAAAGAAAGAGAAGTTAAGGCTTGAACCATGAACCCCTCACAATAGATAAAGCTAAATGGGTATGATAACCACTTGAGTCATGAATGAAATATGATTAGCAAAGAATGGAAATTATAGTTAAAGGTAAGAGTATGATTAAGTAAGGGAGCAAGAGAATGTCAAGTAGCTTTCCTCCTCTTCCTTTTGGTTAAGAGAAGAAGCAAGCAAAAGATAAAAGGCAAGTTGCTTTTTTCTTCTTCTTCTTTCTATTTTCGTGGGAATGAAGAGGGTGAGAGAATAGAGGAGTCAAGAGGATGAATTGGGACATTCTTTCCTTTTTCCTCATTGAAAATAAATAGGAATGAGAGAAGAGAAGAGAAAGAAAGTTTGGCTACTTCTTCCTCCTTCTTCTTCCTCCTCCTTCTTACTCCTTCTTCCTCCTCCACCAAGACCTAGAGCTCTTTCCTCTCCCATTTCCGAATTCAAGCCTAGGTTTTCTCCCTAAGAAAACTAATTCACAAGAAGAAGTCCTCAAGATCTACTCCTTACAAGCGAGAGAAGCAAAAGGGAGAACTAGAAGGAGAAGCTTTCTTCTTCCTCTTCACAAGGGTACCCTCTTTTAACGAAAAACCAAGCAAGAGGATGTGAGTATCCCTCACCTGTGGTACAAGTAGTTCATGTGTATTTCCATGAGTTTAGTTTGCTTAAAAATCTAGGGTTGCATCTTGAAACTTTCGACCACCAAAGTATAAAAACTTAAGGAAGCTTAAGACCTAAACTAAACATGCTCACTATGTTTCTTATGATATGTACCCTATGATAGAAGATTAGTTTAGTGTTCTTATGCTTGTACGTTGTTTAGAACTTAGATTCATGTTCCTTAACCATTCGGCCATGATAGGATTAAAAGACCTAGGAAAGCTCAAGACCTAACTAAACATGCTCACGATGTTCCTTATGATATGTAACTTAGGATATATGTTTTGTTTAAAACTCTCATGTTTTTATTTATGTTGCTTGTAGCCTAGACCTATGCCTAGAAGGTTTCAGTTATGATATGTACCCTATGATAGAAGATTAGTTTAGTGTTCTTATGCTTGTACGTTGTTTAGAACTTAAATTCATGTTCCTTAACCATTCGGCCATGATAGGATTAAAAGACCTAGGAAAGCTTAAGACCTAACTAAACATGCTCACGATGTTCCTTATGATATGTAACTTAGGATATAAGTTTTGTTTAAAACTCTCCTGTTTTTATTTATGTTGCTTGTAGCCTAGACCTATGCCTAGAAGGTTTCGGTCATGATAGAAATGAAGGCCTAGGAGAGTTTAAAATTTAATCTATCATGCTCATGACTTTCCTTATGATATGGTGAAGAATTCTTAGTGTTTTCATGCTTGCATGTTGCTTAGAACCTAGATGCATTCCACTTAGGGTTTCGGCCATGATGAGATTAAAGGTCTAAGAGAGCTTAAAATCAAATCTAATATGCTCATGGTTTTCCTTATGATATGATATGAAGTTAGCTTGATATTCTTATGCTTGTATGTTGCTTAGACTTAGTTTTATGCTCCGTAGACATTCGGCCATAACAAGATTAAAGTACCTAGGAAGCTTAGAACCTAAACTAAACATGCTCATGATGTTCTTTATGATAAGTGTTACGAAATTGGTTTAGGGTTCATATGCTTTTATGTTACTTGTAACCTAGGGTTAGGCTTGGCAAGTTTCGGCCATAATAGGATTTAAAGACCTAGGAAGCTTAGAACCTAAACTAAACATGCTCATGATGTTCTTTATGATAAGTGTTATGAAATTGGTTTAGGGTTCATATGCTTTTATGTTACTTGTAACCTAGGGTTAGGCTTGGCAAGTTTCGGCCATAATAGGATTTAAAGACCTAGGAAGCCTAGAACCTAAACTAAACATGCTCATGATATTCTTTAGGATAAGTGTAATGAAATTGGTTTAGGGTTCATATGCTTTTATGTTACTTGTAACTTAGGGTTAGGCTTGGCAAGTTTCGGCCATAATAGGATTTAAAGACCTAGGAAGCTTAGAACCTAAACTAAACATGCTCATGATGTTCTTTATGATAAGTGTTATGAAATTGGTTTAGGGTTCATTTGCTTTTATGT
Source organism: Zingiber officinale (assembly GCF_018446385.1). NCBI lineage: Eukaryota > Viridiplantae > Streptophyta > Magnoliopsida > Zingiberales > Zingiberaceae > Zingiber > Zingiber officinale. The sequence continues at coordinate 40,247,013 of NC_056007.1, read as the reverse complement.
TACTTGTAACCTAGGGTTAGGCTTGGCAAGTTTCGGCCATAATAGGATTTAAAGACCTAGGAAGCCTAGAACCTAAACTAAACATGCTCATGATATTCTTTAGGATAAGTGTTATGAAATTGGTTTAGGGTTCATATGCTTTTATGTTACTTGTAACTTAGGGTTAGGCTTGGCAAGTTTCGGCCATAATAGGATTTAAAGACCTAGGAAGCTTAGAACCTAAACTAAACATGCTCATGATGTTCTTTATGATAAGTGTTATGAAATTGGTTTAGGGTTCATATGCTTTTATGTTACTTAGATTTATGTTTGGCAAGTTTCGGTCATAATAGAATTTAAAGACCTAGGAAGCTTAGAACCTAAACTAAACTTGCTCATGATGTTCTTTATGATAAGTGTTATGAAATTGGTTTATGGTTCATATGCTTTTATGTTACTTGTAACCTAGATTCAATGCCTTGTAAGTTTCGGCCACTTCATGGAATTAGGGATTAGAGCACTAATTATGATTTACTATGTGTCTCACATGCTATGATATGAATTAGGAGATGCTAGTTAATGTTTTCCATGCATGATTATGTTTCCCTATGTTATGTTATATGGCCACTTATGTATGCTAATGAATCATGCATGATAATGACTTTTATGATGCGATATTCACAAGTATGCATGCTTTATAATATGACAAGTAAGGGTCTAAGAGATGCTTCCCTTTTGTTGGGACTAAGAGCACTGTAAAATACCGGAAATAGGCGAATATTAATAAAGGAATTTTCCGGAATTTTTGGAAATTTTTCAGGAATTTTTCGGAGCTCGTACGAACGAGTTAACGGGGATGAAAATGGGGCCCAGGAAAAGCCTGTTTAGGCGACCCATTTAAGCGAGGAAATGTTTATAATCACATTTCCTTTTTCTTTTAATTTCTTTATTTGTTTTCTTTTTTTCTTTCCCCGCCGAAGCCCGCGTGCCATTCTCCTCTGTGCGATTCTGTGCCCTAACCGGCGCCGCACGAGTCCTTCTTCCTCCTCTCCCGAGCCTCTTCTCTTCTCCTCCGGCCCTGCCCAAGCGCCGGCGAGCGCAAGCCATTGCCGGCGATCCATCCTCTGCCCTAGACTCACTCCGCACCGCCGCCGAGCCCTAGCATCTCCGCCGACGCCGAGCAGTGCCGGCGACTCATCCTCTGCCTGGACTCACTCAGCACCGCCGGCCTTCTCTACACGCCGAGCTCTGCACAGAGCCACCGCCGACCGAGCCCATTCCTGTCCTCTCCTCCGCGCGGGCTGCGCCCCTTACTCCTCTGCCCTAGAACTCGAGCCGCTGTTGTCGACTGAGACTGTTCTGCCCTAGCACCGGTTGCCACCACCTCTGTGCCAGCCACTGAGCGCCGACGTCTCTGGACCTAGCACCGTCGCCGAGTTTGCTTCGCCGACGCTGTGCCCTAGCAGTGTCGCCGACCACAGGTTTGATCCATCACAGAGTGTAGGCTCTGTACCCTAGCTTTGATTGAAGTTGGGGTTGTATGATCCGTGATCTTCATTGCTTGAGCTTCTGTTTGATCAGTTTTGTTCCAGCAGCAATTTATCTTTGCTGGCCATAAACAACCCTAGTTGGACAACAAACTTTGTGACTTCCAGTAGCGGCTGACTTGAGGTAAGTTTGGGATTGTTGATTTTGTTAGGAAGAGATGTTTTTGAAGGTTGATTAGGATCTTACCCTAGTGGTCGTTGAGATTTTATTTAGCTATTCATTGAGTTCTAGCTAAATAAATGTATGTGTATCGACTGACGCAGGACTTTGACGCGAGACGAGCATCTCGACGTCGGATTGGACCTTTCTATTTTCGGAGGCGGGTACTTTGACTTATGTCTTTTGATATGCATGATAAAGTGTTTAACATATAGCAAGAATTGTGTTTCCATTTGATTCGGTTGGTCACTACATGATCTGTTACATGTTGTTTGTTTATTTATTATGCACTGCATGTTATTATTTATCTGACCATACATGCTTTCTGTAGTGACCCAACCATGTGATACATCATGTTCAGGACCTAGGGTTTATATGATACCCTATCTGTTTGTGTACCTTCCATCCGATACATTGACTTGTGGTACACCTTTTATTTATGTATGGATCTTGCTATGCTATTCATGAGATTGCCATGCTTAGTATCATGCATCATGTTTGCATGCTGTGCGATTGTCGGCTCCACTATGGTTGAGCCCATCGCCAGTTACATGTACTGCACACACCACCACAACCCATGGGTTAGTGGTATATCAGACAGGTGTGTGGCGGTTCTGCTGTTTGGCTCCGTTGGTCTGAGGACTCAGCGTGGTAGCCGGTAGTCAGTTCCGCTCTGTTTGGCTCTGTTGGCATTTAGTGTAGCAGCGTGGTAGCCGGCAGATGGTGGACTCTGTTTGGCTCTGTTGGCATTTAGTGTAGCAGCGTGGTAGCCGGCAGATGGTGGACTCTGTTTGGCTCCGTTGGTCAGGAGACTCAGCGTGGTAGCCGGCAGAGATTTTTCCTCCCCGTCATTGTGTACCGGGAGATGAGAGCATTGAGCTCCCCCATTTATGATTTGGGGCCAGAGGACAGGAGTACTCCGACAGCATTTCCGTCCACTCAGTCACTGTCAGGAGCAGTGATGTCAGAGTGCACGGTCACCATATGCATTTACTGCATTTTATTGTTGTGATTGCTGCACTTATATGTTGCATTTGTATGGATGCATTTGATTGACATGCATACAGGATTATGATTTCTTCGGTCTGACGACCTGTTACCTTTGTACCTTGATCCCGGTTAGTACAGTTATCTCCTGATTTCGTTTCAGTTGCATTTATTCCTTCTCGTATTCAGGAGACTGTACGCATGATTAGTGTTGTCTGTTATTTGTTTCTCCATTGTTGATATTTTCAGGTTGAGGCTGTCCGGAGCAGTTCCAGTCGCTGGCCCCCATCTGCACGTAGAGCCAGTTCTCTACTAGTTCGTTATTTGTTTTATTTTGGCCTTTTTCTATATCAGACTTTGTTTTAGTATTGTCTTTGGATTTTTCCTATGGATATTGTATGGAGTGATACCTTTTGATGGATTTTTGATATGATATTGGATTTCATTCTACTACGTGCCTGCCTGGAGGGCAGAAGAGGTGAGTTCGTTGGATTTGAGCTTTACGAGTGTAGTGGAGTGGGGTGGATTTCGAGTCAGAGTCCTATTGTTATTGATTACTATTATTAACTACGTGGTTGTGACAGCCAGAGGCTGAATATCTTTATAAACTGCGTGGTGTTTATTTTTTTATTTTTGTTATCATTCCAGCCGCCTGTGGCTGATGTATATGTGATATGTAGAAAGTTTCATATTGTCCGCCGTAAGGGGAGATGCTGCCGAAATTTCTTCGGACAGAGACTCCTCTGGGGCGTGATAATTTAGTGGTATCAGAGCAGGTATACGATACTTGCTATGTGTTCTGGATTTTTGAGAGCTTAAGTTTTACGATCTTTGTTTTCGTATTTCGGATAGTTGATATAACCTGATACCAATTGATATGGTATCAGAGCGCCAAAGTTTGGCGATATTTGTTTGATTTCCGTGTGTTGGATTTTCGAGATTTATCTGATACCAATTCATTGGTATCAGAGCAGGGTGTGATACTTGCTTTTGGTATTTTGGATATTTTTATACTAGCCCTAGTTGCGAGACATATTGGTGTGGGCAGTTATTTCCGGTTGCACGGATTTGTCCGTTTCGATTATGTTATGGACTTCCGTTTTGGATTTATATGGATTTCCGGTGTTTGTTTTTCTGTTGGGGACTGGACAGCGATGGAACATCTCCAGACGGCATATAGGTATGATGTTTAATTTTATAGTTTATGACAGGTATTAGCATTCTTTATTTAGTACCTATCTGGTTGCTGTAGCACATATTACTTGTGATGAGTTAGCCATTGAGGATGGTTGACCTTAATAGAGATAAGGGATTATAGTCTCTGGTGATTTTTCTTATCATACCATCAGTAGTTTTAGCTTCTGTTACTATTAGTAGGATGGGTAGTGGATGATACCTACATATTCCTGTTGACTTAGCCAGGAGAGTTTTATACTCATATCTTTTGGATATTAGGATACCAGGTACGATGGAAATTGGTCATTGGGGGTTACTATGTTAGATCATTGTTGAGAGTGGTTTGAGGTTGAGGGATATTGTGAGATCAGATATGGTAATATGTTGATTTCTAATGATTTATGAGAGTAAATGTTATGTGGTTGTCTGATGACCAATTACTAGATATTTGTTTTGATGATCTATTTGTGGATAACTATTTTGATGAATTATTTTTGGGATATCGTTGATGGTGACATAATGAGTGTCATATATGATATTTACAGTTTTGATGATTATAGTGGGTGATCAGATTAAAAATTGGGTGCTGGAGAGTTTAAGGTTAAATGTGCCTATGAGATTTTAATAAATCTGGTTGGTTATGGATAGTTAACAGGATGATATAAAAAAAAAATGATATATGCTTCCTCTGATATGGGACTATGTGGATAAATAATGATTAATGTTTTGAATGCTAACTTAACCTCATGGGGAGTAGAGATTTATTCATCTGATATAGTGTGGGCTGATATTTTTGAGGATGAAGATGAGAGTGTCTTGATGTTCTTAAATTCTGACTTTTTCTTTTGGGTCGTACACATTTATACATATGATATTATGTGGTTGGATATACCTTAGTTGCTTGTGGAGGATTAAGGTATTCTTGATTAGTTAGTAGATGAATGATTTAATTTTGTTGGTTGATCAGTAGAGGATTGCCATACTCTATTTTTAGAGGTTTGAACCTTTAGGTTATTTGTGCTTAGTTATATATCTAGAGCACATTTGAGTACATGTTTTGTACTGGCGTGGAAAGGACTGATTTAGCCATATATCATTGTCGGCTTGGATAGATTATAAAGGATCGATGTATCCTATTCCATGAAGACTTTGACCGTGGACTGTATATACCTGGTGGGATAATTTAGAGGGTGCATTGGAATATGCGACCCCGCTGATGTAAGGAAGTGTAGAGCTAATTGATTAACACTTATGGGATACAATCGTTACTAGTGTATACTGGGAGAGTACATTTTGGATTTATGAGGATAAAATTTTTCCCATTGGATATAATCTTGGTAGTGTATGACATTGACTGGCAATGTTATACCACGGTGTGTATATCTTTCTTGTCCGATACCAGTTCTTTTGAACCTAGAGCAGGGTTGTTACTGGATAATTAGACTGCTTTATTTTGGGTTGCTTTTGATTGATGTATTCATGCTTGATACATATGCATGAATTTTGTTTAGATATACCGGTAACCCATGAGTGTTGGTAGCATAAGGTTGGTCTCTTTATTGAGCTGGTATGCTGATTTTGCATGTATATCATGATTGTTTTGGGTTGTAGGAGTCCTGTGGTAGCCGGTCCATTTGCAAGTAGTATATGTATCCATGTTCTGATATGGTTTGGAAGTTCCTTGTGGATCATAGATATGTAGTTCGGTGTATGTATCTGGAGGTATTATTGAAGATATCTTGTTGATTAAATCCGAGATGTAGTATAAGTACATCGGTGGTGTTTTGATGGAGGCATTTTGTCGATTTAATCTGAGTTGTGATATGTACATATGTGTTTGGTGTGGTATCTGAGGTATCTTTTTGATTATGTTTGATATGTGAGTGCACCTGGGTTTAGTATGCTTTATTGGAAGTATATGTTGGTTATACTCTTGGCATAGGTGAAGATATGTCATGTGAGTGTTGTTTGAGGTGTATTATTGATTTTACCTACATTGATTTTGCACACGTGTTCGGTATGTATTGTTGGAGGTATCATACTGAATATACCTGAGTTGTGAGTATGTTTGGTGTATAATAATTGGAGGATTTTGTTGATCATACATATGTTGTGTGAGCATGTGTGCTAGGTGTATATATTGGTAGCAGTATGATGATTCTACTTATACTGAATGCAGAATTTGGAGTGACTGCATTATGTCATTTGTTGGATTAACCCATCAACTAATTTTCCATTAGTGGATGACCCACTAGGATGCTGATAGAGTTGATGATGGATTTGATTAGTTACTAGGTTGTTATAGCCTAGGCTAACCACAGTGAATTGTGGTAGAGAGATCTTGTACAGCCTTTAGCTGGATAGTTAGGTACCTTGGGGTACTTATGTATTATTTTGTGGTGGAGCGTTGCTCCCACATATCATGGATTGCTGGTAACGGAGCATTGCTCCTATATTTATTGCAGATACATATTTCAGATTATTGGTGGTGGAGCGTTGCTCCCACATATTGCGGATTCCTTGTAGCGGAGCATTGCTCCCATAATTATTGCAGATACATATTGAGGATTTCTTGTGGTAGAGCGTTGCTCCCACATATGTGGTGTTTCCTGTGATGGAGCGGTGCTCTCACACTGGAGGATTTATTCTTTGGTGGTTTATGTTATTGATGAGCAGATTTTTCGATTTATTATCGGAGATCCTATGGATAGGAATGTCTGTGATACGGACATTATGTGTTTTGGTTTTTGCCATATAGGCTTACAGTGCCTTAGATGTTTTCAGGGACTCGATGATCTTGGTATGTCGAGGATGTTTGGATAGGTTTCCATTATCTTTGTGGACGATGTTCTGATCTATTACGGATCCAAGGTGAGTCACGTACACTACCTTTGCATAGATCTAGAGATGATTCGACGAGAACATCTATATGTGATTATCAGTAGTGCTGGTTTGGATTGTCTTATGTGAGATGTTTGAGTCACACAGTCACCAATAGAAGTATACCGTGGTTCCACATGAGATCGAGATTGTTACCGTCGGGAGTAGACGGAGTCAATAGAAGAGGCTTGCAACCTCCTTGGTTTGGCCGATATTTCCGAAGATACGTTGAGGGTTTCTCACGGATTGTTATGTCACTTACACGCCTGACCATGAAAGGCGTGAAGTTTATTTAGACTGAGGATTTCAAGATCAGCTTCTAGGAGCTGAAGCGGAGACTAGTGTCGGCTTCGATTTTTGGTTTTTACTTTCTGGAGAGGACGGATTTGTCCTCTACACCGACGCGTTTCTACAGGGTATGGGTGCTGTTCTGATGCAGCACGGTTGAGTATTCTTATATGCTTCTCGATAGTTGAGGGAGTCTGAGAAGAAAATACTCAGTTCATGATCTGGAGTTGGCTGCTATTATTTTTACCCTGAAGATTTGGCGGCAGTACCTGTATGATATTACATTGAGATTCTCACTGACCATCGGAGTCTCAAATATCTGTTCACTCAGAAGGAACTTAATCTTCGACCGAGGAGATAGATGGAGTTCCTGAAGGATTATGATTGTACCATTAGCTATCACCTGGGAAAAGCTAATGTGGTTACCGATGCACTTAGCTAGAGGTCCAGAGGGACTTTAGCTTGCCACCGAGTTGTGGTCACAGATTTGATTCAGGATTTCTCTGAGTTAGACATTGAGGAGCAGGGACAGACAGAGCAGGGTATTCTTGTTACCATAGTTGCTCAGTCGTCGATCAGGACGAGAATCCGAGAGACCCAGTTGTTGAGACCTCATAGAGCTCAACGTGAGGCAAAGTGGTCCATATTATCAGACAGAAGATGTCAGAGGCATATGACTGCCAGAAGTGTTATCTTGATGGAGTCGGAGACCCTTAGAGTTCTCCATTTGCGACCAGTATTCTGCGAGTTTCACCCACGAAAGGGGTGAAGAGATTTGGCCTCAGAGGTAAGTCGGCTCCGTGATATATTGGTCCTTTGAGATCTTGGAGAGGATCGGAGCAGTAGCTTACTAGTCCCTGGAGGCGCCCACGATGTATTCCACGTATCTATCTTTGCGGAGATACGTGCCCGACCCGACGCATGTCTGGCAGCAGTTCAGCCTGATATTACATATGAGGAGATTCCGGTACGGATTCTTGACCGGAAAGAGCGTCAGTTGCGGAACAAGACCATCCGACTGGTTAAAGTCGGATGGCAGCATCATTCAGACGAGGAGGCTACTTGGGAGCTTGAGGATACGATCCGAGCTCGATATCCCCATCTTTTCACTTGAGGTATGTGAATTATTTACCGTTCAGCATTTATACTATATATCTGTTGTTAGTACTTGCCGATGGTAGATAACGAAATTTGTGGACCAAATTTTTATTAGTGGGGGAGAATGTAAAATACCGGAAATAGGCGAATATTAATAAAGGAATTTTCTGAAATTTTTAGAAATTTTTCAGGAATTTTTCGGAGCTCGTACGAACGAGTTAACGGGGATGAAAACGGGGCCCGGGAAAAGCCTGTTTAGGCGACCCATTTAAGCGAGGAAATGTTTATAATTACATTTCCTTTTTCTTTTAATTTCTTTATTTGTTTTCTTTTTTTCTTTCCCCGCCGAAGCCCGCGTGCCATTCTCCTCTGTGCGATTCTGTGCCCTAACCGGCGCCGCACGAGTCCTTCTTCCTCCTCTCCCGAGCCTCTTCTCTTCTCCTCCGGCCCTGCCCAAGCACCGGTGAGCGCAAGCCATTGCCGGCGATCCATCCTCTGCCCTAGACTCACTCCGCACCGCCGCCGAGCCCTAGCATCTCCGCCGACGCCGAGCAGTGCCGGCGACTCATCCTCTGCCTGGACTCACTCAGCACCGCCGACCTTCTCTACACGCCGAGCTCTGCACAGAGCCACCGCCGACCGAGCCCATTCCTGTCCTCTCCTCCGCGCTGGCTGCGCCCCTTACTCCTCTGCCCTAGAACTCGAGCCGCTGCTGTCGATTGAGACTGTTCTGCCCTAGCGCCGGTTTTGCTTCGCCGACGCTGTGCCCTAGCACTGTCGCCGGCCACAGGTTCGATCCATCACAGAGTGTAGGCTCTGTACCCTAGCTTTGATTGAAGTTGGGGTTGTATGATCCGTGATCTTCATTGCTTGAGCTTCTGTTTGATCAGTTTTGTTCCAGCAGCAATTTATCTTTGCTGGCCATAAACAACCCTAGTTGGACAACAAACTTTGTGACTTCCAGTAGCGGCTGACTTGAGGTAAGTTTGGGATTGTTGATTTTGTTAGGAAGAGATGTTTTTGAAGGTTGATTAGGATCTTACCCTAGTGGTCGTTGAGATTTTATTTAGCTATTCATTGAGTTCTAGCTAAATAAATGTATGTGTATCGACTGACGCAGGACTTTGACGCGAGACGAGCATCTCGACGTTGGATTGGACCTTTCTATTTTCGGAGGCGGGTACTTTGACTTATGTCTTTTGATATGCATGATAAAGTATTTAACATATAGCAAGAATTGTGTTTCCATTTGATTCGGTTGGTCACTACATGATCTGTTACATGTTGTTTGTTTATTTATTATGCACTGCATGTTATTATTTATCTGACCATACATGCTTTCTGTAGTGACCCAACCATGTGATACATCATGTTCAGGACCTAGGGTTTATATGATACTCTATCTGTTTGTGTACCTTCCATCCGATACATTGACTTGTGGTACACCTTTTATTTATGTATGGATCTTGCTATGCTATTCATGAGATTGCCATGCTTAATATCATGCATCATGTTTGCATGCTGTGCGATTGTCGGCTCCACTATGGTTGAGCCCATCGCCAGTTACATGTACTGCACACACCACCACCACCCATGGGTTAGTGGTATATCAGACAGGTGTGTGGCGGTTCTGCTGTTTGGCTCTGTTGGTCTGAGGACTCAGAGTGGTGGTAGCGGTTCCGCTCTGTTTGGCTCCGTTGGCATTTAGTGTAGCAGCGTGGTAGCCGTGGATGGTGGACTGTTTGGCTCCGTTGGTCGAGACTTGGTAGCCGGTAGAGATTTTCCTCCCGTCATTGTGTCTGGGAGATGAGAGCATTGAGCTCCCCATTTATGATTTGGGGCGGAGGGCGAGTACTCCGACAACATTCTCCACTCGATCCTTTGTCGTGATGTCGAGTGCAGTCACCATATGCATTCTTGCATTTTATTGTTGTGATTCTTGCACTTATGCATTTGTATGGATGCATTTGATTGACATGCATACAGGTGATTTCTTCGTCCGACGACTGTTACCTTTGTACCTTGATCCGGTTAGTCTGTTATCTCTCCTTTCGTTGCATTTATTCCTTCTCGTATTCGAGACCGCATGATTAGTGTTGTCTGTTATTTGTTTTATTATGCATATCAGTTGTACCTGCTGAGTGTTGGACTCACCCCGCCTCCATTGTTGATATTTTCAGGTTGAGGCTATCCGGAGCAGTTCCAGTCGCTGGCCCCCATCTGCACGTAGAGCCAGTTCTCTACTAGTTCATTATTTGTTTTATTTTGGCCTTTTTCTATATCAGACTTTGTTTTAGTATTGTCTTTGGATTTTTCCTATGGATATTGTATGGAGTGATACCTTTTGATGGATTTTTGATATGATATTGGATTTCATTCTACTACGTGCCTGCCTGGAGGGCAGAAGAGGTGAGTTCGTTGGATTTGAGCTTTACGAGTGTAGTGGAGTGGGGTGGATTTCGAGTCAGAGTCCTATTGTTATTGATTACTATTATTAACTGCGTGGTTGTGACAGCCAGAGGCTGAATATCTTTATAAACTGCGTGGTGTTTGTTTTTTTATTTTTGTTATAATTCCAGCCGCCTGTGGCTGATGTATATGTGATATGTAGAAAGTTTCATATTGTCCGCCGTAAGGGGAGATGCTGCCGAAATTTCTTCGGACAGAGACTCCTCTGGGGCGTGACAAGCACTCTTTATGATATGACAAGTAAAGGCCTAAGAGTTGCTTCCCTATTAATTGGGACTAAGAGCACTCTTCATGATATGATAAGTAGATAAGACATGCTATTTTGCTTTTTTATGTGGCTTGTACCGGACCTTAGTGTTCAAAGGGATGGGCTCCTTAGTTCGCCTCTAGGTCGACGGACGTAGTACGGACCTAGTTCCCTAGTAGGTTCGGGATTAGCTACCCCGTCCTAGGGATTGCACGCATTTATGTTATGTGGTACATAGCCGGACCCTCATGTTGAGATTATATTTAAGTATTATATGATATTGTTTTTAAAGACATCTTGCACATGACATGACGCATGTTTTTGAAAGACATCTTGCATATGCCTTTATGATATGATAGGTTATGACATGATATGATATGACATGATGCTCTTTTATGATATGATATGATATGACATGATGCTCTTTTATGATATGATATAATATGACATGATGCTCTTTTATGAAATAATATGATATGACATGATGATTTTATATAGAATGATATGCTAGGATATGTTGTGATACTCTTTTACCTAAAATGATGTTTTAGAAGATTATGTCTCCATGGTATATGTTTATGTAATTATGCTATGATACATGGTTTTTGTGAGTAGGAAAGGATCTTACTAAGCCTGTGTACTTATAGTTTACTTTCCTTGTACCACAGATAAAGGTAAAGGATGGATAAACTAAGGGAGCAGCAGGAGGGGCAAGAGATGTGTGTGGTGGTGGCTCGGCTAAGGAAAAAGACCTGCTTATGTTAATTTATGCTTGTTATGAACTATGCCTATCTTATGTTAAGGTCTTGCATGATTACTTAATACTTATTCATGCTTATGTTGGAAATTGATATCAGGACTTTTTAAATTTTAAATTATGCTTAACATGCTCATATTATTATAAATGTTTAGATAATTAATTATTGGTGTTAAAAAGAAAAGAAATAATAAAAACATAAAAGAATATAGAAATAAATACTTCCACTGCTTAGAAATAGATTAATATGCATGTATGTTCCCCGTAACCCCGCCCTACCAGAGGGGTGGGCGTTATGTTGGGTTTTTCAGGCCACGAAAACCGCTTTTTCGTGTCGCGGAAACCCCGAAACCCCCGCCACAAAGATCCGTACGAAGAAAAATGAAAACAAAATACGAGTACGAATTTACAAACTCTAGATCTACACAAGATAAGAGCGTTGCCCTCGATGCGATGCCCTTTATCTATCCCGCTAGTCCAATAGTTTGGTGGATCTCGAGATTATCAAAGTAGACAACCCTCTAGAAGTATCCACACGAACACAAGAAGGAGATCACCAAACTAAAGTGTGCTAGCACCTTAGTAGGGTTCGGCAAGATGAGGAGAGGAAGAGCAAGAAGAGAGAGCACTAGGAGGAAGAAGATGTGAATGAACACAATTGAATGAAAAATGAATTTTCTCCCACACACAAAAGTGGCCGACCACCATAAGATGTGTAACCCCTTTCACATTAATCACAATAAATGTGGAGGCCATTAAAGTGAATAATTGTAACCTCCAAGAGGTGACATCTCTCTTAAGTAACCATGATGATGTGGAGCATCATCATTGGTCCACATCTTGCCAACTCACTTATGATGTGGCATAAAGTCAAGTCAAACTTGACTTTTCCTCTTCCTCTCAAGTCAAGTCAAACTCGACGTGACGTAATCTCTCTCATGGTTGATCTAATCCAACCATTTAATTCAAGCCAATTTAATATAATGAATCTAATTCATTTAATTAAATTGATTCAATGAGTCATAATCTAAATTAGACTCATTGAACACATGAATCAACTTGAGTCCAACTCAATTAGCCCAATTAGGATTACTCTTAATCCAATTTGACTCATCAAATGAATCTAATCCTCTTGGTTCATCATATGAACCTAATCTCCATCTAATTATCCTTAGTGTGTGACCCTATAGGTTCTTGCAATGTTGGCAATGCCCCTAAACCCATTTAGAACCATAAGTAATGAGCGGTATCTAGCAACACATCATTACTACCCAGGTTACAAGAATGTTGAGATCCAACATCACCTTGTGACTACTAATTGTGACTCCTCACAATATATGACAAGTGTCCTTCTATCCTAGACATCTAGATTGATCAATGTGAGGCATAGACCATATCATCCTCTGACCAATCTAAATCTTGAACTCCAAGTAGACTCACTAAATCAAATGAGCTCAATATCTCATATTGACTCATTTGGGCATGACCATGTACTTCGTGGTCTCACTCTATCAAGAATATTGATGTCTCTCCCGTTATATAGGAGGGATAGATCCCATCTACATCACTCACATCCCTCCGCATAATTTGTTACATACCCAGTAATCGCCTTTATAGTCCACCCAGTTACGGGTGACGTTTGACGAAACCAAAGTACATAACTCCTTATGTAGGGAACCATGGTGACTTCAGGTCTAAGGACTAGTAGTCATACTAATAGTCACATGAGAAAGTATATGACACTCATATAACGATCCATGATACTTTCTCATGGCGGGTCATTCAGTATATATTCTCTAATGCATACCCATGTGTCAACTTGATATCTCTATATCCATGACTTGTGAGATCAAGTCATCGAGTTGACATACATGCTAGTCTTATTGCATTAACATTGTCCCTGAATGTTAATACTCAACTAGGAATGATTAAGAGTAGTGTTCCCTATATCATCTCACTATCGATTCAACCAATCGATTGACATAGGTAAGAACCTTCTACTCAAGGACGTTATTATACTTAGTTTATTTGGCACTAATATAAGTAAGCATAATAACCAAAAACCAAATGCCTTTATTTATATAAGAATATGATACAATAAGTCCATAATACAATCATCAAATGATTGACTCTAGGTCTCTAACTAACAATCCCCCACTAGCACTAGTGCCAATCAGTGTAGGCTCTAAGCCCTAATGACCTAGTGTGACCATCATGCTTTCTCTGTGCCAAAGCCTTGGTCAAGGGATCTGCGATGTTAGCCTTTGTGGGTACTCTGCAAATCTTCACATCTCCTCTCTCGATAATCTCTCGAATGAGATGGAAGCACCGTAGTATGTGTTTGGTCCGCTGGTGTGAGCAAGGTTCCTTCGCCTGTGCTATAACTCCATTGTTGTCACAATAGAGCTCAATGGGGTCAACGATGCTAGGAACCACCCCAAGTTCAGTGATGAACTTGCGGATCCAAACTGCCTCCTTTGCTGCCTCTGATGCAACAATGTACTCAGCGACTGTGTCCTGCTTCGAACTCTTCCAGCTCACAGCACTACCATTAATGCAAAACACGAACCCTGACTGCGATCGATAATCATCCTGGTCAGTTTGGAAGCTAGCATCTCTGTAACCCTTTACAGCTAGCTCGTCATTGCCTCCATATATCAAGAAATATTCTTTAGTCCTTCTTAAGTACTTAAGAATATTTTTGACCGCTATCCGGGTATCTGCTCGTCATGCTCAAAGCATACGAGACATCAGGACGAGTACATAGCATGGCGTACATGATAGATCCTATGGCTGAGGCATAAGGGATATGATCCATGCGGTCTCTCTCCTCTCTAGAAGAGGGACCATGAGTCTTCGAAAGACTCACGCCATGTGACATTGACAGAAATCCCTTCTTAGAGTTCTGCATGGCAAACCAAAGGAGTACCTTGTCAATATATGTACTCTGACTTAGGCCAAGCAATCTCTTAGATCTATCTCTATAGATCTGTATCCCTAGAATGCAGGATGCCTCACCTAAGTCCTTCATTGAGAAGCAACTCCCTAGCCAGGTGTTGACAGACTGAAGCAAAGGGATGTCCTTTCTAATGAGTAGTATGTCATCCACATACAATATGAGGAAGAAAACTATATCCCCTACAACTTTATTGTAGACACAAGGCTCATCTTCATTCTTGATGAAACCAAACTATTTGATTGCATCATCGAATCGAAGATTCCAGCTCCGAGAAGCTTGCTTTAGTCCATAAATGGACCTATACAACTTGCATACTCTGCTAGTATGTTGTGGATCTACACAACCCTTAGGTTGTGTTATGTACACATCCTCGAGTAGGTTTCCATTCAGAAACGCGGTTTTGACATCCATCTGCCATATCTCATAGTCATGGTATGTTGTAATGGCAAACATGATCCGAATGGACTTAAACATTGCTACTGGAGAAAAAGTTTCATCATAGTTAATACCATGAATCTGTTTGAAACCTTTAGCTACCAAGCGACCCTTATAGATAAATCCATCTATGTCAGTCTTTCTCTTAAAGACCCACTTACACCCTATGGGTTTTACCCCTTCAGGTGGATTAACTAAAGTCCATACTTGGTTGGCGTACATTGATTCCATCTCGAATCTCATGGCCTCTAGCCATTTCTCGGAATCTGGTCTCTTCACAGCTTCCTGATAGGTGGTAGGCTTATTATCTATGAGCACAATGTCATCATGGTCAGACAAGAGAAATGAGTATCTCTCAGGCTGACGACGTACCCTATCAGACCTGCAAAGATGTATGTCTACTTGAACTGGTTGTTGTTCCTCAACTCTTTGCGGAACAACATCATCCACAAAACTTTGCGATTCCAGTTTAACTTCCATCGAGGCTTCAATGCTATGGTCTGCATCTTGAACTTCTTCAAGATCGAACGTGCTCCCACTAGTCTTTCTAGAAACAAAGTCCCTTTCTAGAAAGACCCCAGTCTTTGCCACAACTACCTTGTGCTGACTGGGAATGTAGAAGTAATATCCCTTAGTTTCCTTGGGATATCCGATGAAATAGCACTTGTTGGATTTGGGTCCTAATTTGTCTGAGACTTGACGTCGTACGTAAGCCTCACAACCCCAAATCCTCATGAAAGACACCTGGGTATCTCTCCCAGTCCATATCCTATATGGTGTCTTTATCACGGCCTTTGATGGAACTCGGTTGAGTATGAAAGCTGCCGTGTCTAGAGCATATCCCCATAGATATGTTGGAAGATCTGTGTGACTCATCATAGATCGTACCATATCTAATAAGGTACGATTCCTCCTTTCGGATACACCATTCCACTGTGGTGTTCCAGGAGGAGTGAGTTGGGATAGAATCCCACACTCATCTAGATAGTCACGAAACTCATGGCTAAGGTATTCTCCACCTCGATCTGATCGAAGTATCTTAATACTCTTGCCAAGCTGGTTCTGTACTTCATTCTTGAATTCTTTGAACTTTTAAAAGGATTCTGACTTATGTGTCATCAAGTACACATAACCATATCTACTGAAGTCATCAGTAAATGTGATGAAGTACCTATAACCGCCTCTAGCAGCGACATTGAAAGGGCCACATACATCACTATGTATAAGACCTAACAAGTCAGTCGCTCTCTCACTGTACCCACTAAAGGGAGTCATGGTCATCTTTCCTAGTAGGCATGACTCGCACGTCTCATAAGATTCAAATCAAATGAGTCCAGCAAACCATCCTTATGGAGCTGGGATAAGCGCTTGTCATTTATATGACCTAAGCGACAGTGCCAGAGATAGGTTTGATTCAAGTCATTTGACTTGAACCTCTTGGTATTTATGTTCTAGATAGGGCTTTCAAGGTCTAGAATGTAGAGTCCGTTCATCAGAGGTGCACTACAATAGTACATATCTTTTAAATAAACAGAACAACATTTGTCCTTTATAATAAAAGAGAAACCTTTCTTGTCCAAACAAGAAACTGAAATTATGTTCTTAGTTATAGTAGGCACATAACAACAATCATCCAACTCTAATACAAGCCCAGAGGGCAGAGATAGAAAATAAGTCCCTACAGCAACAGCAACAACCCGTGCTCCATTGCCTACGCGTAGGTCCACCTCGCCCTTCGCCAATGCCCTGCTATTTCTCAGCGCCTGTACATTAGTACAAATGTGAGATGCACATCCGGTATCTAATACCCATGATGAAGAAATAGATAGATTGACTTCTATAACATATATACCTGAAGTGGAAGTCTCACTTCGCTTCTTCTTAAGATCTTCCAGGTACACCTTGCAGTCTGACCGCAGTGGAAGCAGGTAGCATCCTTGGCGACCCCTCCTTTAGGCTTCAGTGCCTTGCCTTTGCCCTTGGCTTGGGACTTTCCTTTGCCTTTGGGCTTGCCCTTGCCCTTGTGTTTCTGAACCATCAGAACAGAGTGGGGCTTTGCCTTCTTAAGGTTCAGCTCAGCAGTTCTTAACATGCTAAGCAGCTCGGGCAGTGGCTTGTCAATTTCGTTCATATTGTAGTTTAGAATGAACTGACTATAGCTATCCGGCAAGGATTGCAAGATCAGGTCAGTGGCCAACTCTTGGTCAAGCGGGAATCCTAACCTCTGTAGGTTTCTATGTACCCAATCATTTTAAGTACATATGGTCCTACGGGAGCCCCATCTAACATCTTGCATTGAAACAGTGCACTTGAGATCTCAAATCTCTCATGCCACGCTTGTCCTTGATACAGTTGACGAAGATGTTCAACCATATTGTAAGCGCCCATTAACTCGTGTTGCTTCTGAAGCTCAGAGTTCATGGTCGCGAGCATTAGACAGGACACATCTAATGCGAAATCTTGATGCTTCTTGTAAGCATCTTTGTCAGCTCGCGGGGCATTTGCAGGAGGAGCCTACGGAATGGGCTGCTCCAGAACGTATAGTTTACGTTCCTGGGTGAGAACTATTCTCAAGTTCCTGTACCAATCCAGGAAATTTGCTCCGTTGAGCTTGTCCTTCTCAAGGACAGAACGCAGGGAGAAGGAGTTCGTATTCGATGTCATGGTTATCTACAACAAAAAAATACAGAAAATAAATATCATATTATTTTAAATCATTTAATTAGGCCTTTAACTAAATGATGCTTCCATTGAATTCTATAATTCATGTGGGACAAGATCCACATCATACTAACCCTTGAGTTAGCTTTGGCTAATACGCCCAAGATTTAGTATGATCGGTAGGTAACGATTTACCAATTACATCTCTATGCAACTCTTGTTTATAGGATCATTATCTGCAGTTATATTAAAACTTGAGTTAGCTTTGGCTAATACGCCCAATAATTAATATAAACGTGATTTATGTCCTATCTTTCCAACCATTGGAAGAATGTCTATAGTTGTACTCGATCCAACCGAGTTAACTAAGAATACTCAATCTAATTGAGTTTGTACTCGCCCATGCGTTGATAAGCGGGACCAAGATTGTCCCTCCGTACCCTACCAAGATAATATGTGTTGCTCTGCTTCTACATGTGACGCGATTTAGATCTAATCTAATCGTCGATGTGTATCAAATATGCGATAGATCTAATCTAATCAAAAGGGTGCATCTTGTACACGATTTAGATCTAATCTAATCGTTAGGCATTAATTAATTACTAATCATGCATCACATACACACAAGCAATTAATTAAATTTATTTGTGATTAGTCATGGCCCTACTACGATCTTCTCAAGCCAATGAGAAGATCGGATGGTCAACCTAGGGTCAACAACTTTTCAAGCTCCTCCCTTTGACCACCTTGTGTTGCTCGCGCCCTCCTCGTAACTCCGTCTCGTGTGGACCATCCACGGCTCCAATTTTGTACATTACAATTTTGAAACTCGAGTTGCATTTGAGTCTAAACTAATTTACAACAAGAATACAAAATAGAGAAAGGCACGACGCGTAGGTCGCGAATTAAATGTACAACACGCACAACACAAATGACGGCGCGCAGGCCGTAATATGAATTACAACACAAATCCAATCAGATTGGGTCTTTTTGGGCCATGACTATCACAAATTATACATAATTCTAAATTATGTAATTTTCATAATTTTCTGTAATTTTAATACTAATTTTTATAATTTTTACGAGTAAAATTTCCCGGCGGACGTTTAGCGGTTTTCGGGCGCAATCGCGGAACGAATCCCCTTGCGGGGCTAGGGGCAGCGCCCCTACTCGCGATCTAACCATCGCGAGTGTCCCTAAGCGATCCTACAGCGTCTTAGCCTGCTGTCCCAAAAGTTTTGGGGCGAAACCTTGCCGTTTCGGAAAAATCTTCTCGGTAGTCGAAGCCTACAAGTGTATAAACACTTGTGCTTCGCTTCTACGAGAAAATTACTCATAAAAACCATAAAAACTTAAATTTATAGAAAATCACAGAAACTATATTTTTCATAAAAAATCAAATTAAATTCGTACAAGTCTTCGCACGTGGCTCTGATACCACTGTTGGGTTTTTCGGGCCGCGAAAACCGCTTTTTCGCGTCGTGGAAACCCCGAAACTCCCGCCACATAGATCCGTGCGAAGAAAAATGAAAAAAAAATACGAGTACGAGTTTACAAACTCTAGATCTACACTAGATAAGAGCGTTACCCTCGATGCGATGCCCTTCGCTATCCCGCTAGTCTAACGGTTTGCTGGATCTTGAGATTGTCAAAGTAGATAACCCTCTAGAAGTATCCACACGAACACAAGACTAAAGTATGCTAGCACCTTAGTAGGGTTCGATAAGATGAGGAGAGGAAGAGCAAGAAGAGAGAGCACTAGGAGGAAGAAGATGTGAATGAACACAATTAAATGAAAAATGAATTTTCTCCCACACACAAAAGTGGCCGGCCACCATAAGATGTGTAACCCCCTTTCACATTAATCACAATTAATGTGGAGGCCATTAAAGTGAAGAATTGTAACCTCCATGAGGTGGCATCTCACTTAAGTAACCATGATGATGTGGAGCATCATCATTGGTCCACATCTTGCCAACTGTCTTATGATGTGGTATAAAGTCAAGTCAAACTTGACTTTTTCTCTTCCTCTCAAGTCAAGTCAAACTTGACTTAATCTCTCTCATGGTTGATATAATCCAACCATTTAATTCAAGCCAATTTAATATAATGAATCTAATTCATTTAATTAAATTGATTCAATGAGTCATAATCTAAATTAGACTCATTGAACACATGAATCAACTTGAGTCCAACTCAATTAGCCCAATTAGGATTACTCTTAATCCAATTTGATTCATCAAATGAATCTAATCCTCTTGGTTCATCATGTGAACTTAATCTCCATCTAATTGTCCTTAGTGTGTGACCCTATAGGTTCTTGTAACGTTGGCAATGCCCCTAAACCCATTTAGGAGCATAAGTAATGAGTGGTATCTAGCAACACATCATTACTACCCAAGTTACAAGAATGTTGAGATCCAACATCACCTTGTGACTACTAATTGTGACTCCTCACAATATATGACAAGTGTCCTTCTATCCTAGACATCTAGATTGATCAATGTGAGGCATAGACCGTGTCATCCTCTGACCAATCTAAATCTTGAACTCCAAGTAGACTCACTAAATCAAATGAACTCAATATCTCATATTGACTCATTTGAGCATGGCCATGCACTTCGTGGTCTCACTCTATCAAGAATATCGATGTCTCTCCAGTCATATTGGAGGGATAGATCCCATCTACATCACTCACATCCCTCCACATAATTTGTTACATACCTAGTAATCGCCTTTATAGTCCACCCAGTTACGGGTGACGTTTGACGAAACCAAAGTACATAACTCCTTATGTAGGGAACCATGATGACTTCAGGTCTAAGGACTAGTAGTCATACTAATAGCCACATGAGAAAATATATGACACTCATATAATGATCCATGATACTTTCTCATGGCGGGTCATTCAGTATATATTCTCTAATGCATACCCATGTGTCAACTTGATATCTCTATATCCATGACTTGTGAGATCAAGTCATCGAGTTGACCTACATGCTAGTCTTATTGCATTAACATTGTCCCTGAATGTTAATACTCAACTAGGAATGATTAAGAGTAGTGTTCCCTATATCATCTCACTATCGATTCAACCAATCGATTGACATAGGTAAGAACCTTCTACTCAAGGACGTTATTATACTTAGTTTATTTGGCACTAATACAAGTAATCATAATAACCAAAAATCAAATGCCTTTATTTATATAAGAATATGATACAATAAGTCCATAATACAATCATCAAATGATTGGCTCTAGGGCTCTAACTAACACGTTACAAGTTGGTATCAGAGCCAGGTTAGCCTTCCCGCTACACACACATCAAGCCTCCATCCTGCCGCTCCAAGTAAGAATCTCTGTACTTACTCTATTTTCTTTATGCATGATAAGAAATGCTTTTAGTATGCATGAACATAAGTATAACTGATATGAATTGCCTTTATGTATGATAAGCGATGTTTTAATATGCACGGATATAAGTAGGGATGACCATGGACTTATGCTAGCCTTATTTTCATTTATGAAGATAGATATGGCTAGAAGATGCGGTAACAGGACCGATGAGACAGTGACTCCACCAGATATGACACAAGTGGTCACAGACCTCCAGCGTCAGATCATAGAACAACAACAAGTAATCACTGCTTTAATGAATCAACAAGGAAACCCTGTCACCCCACTAGCAAATCAAAATACATTGTCCGTCATACCTATAGCTGCACCAGTACCACCGGTAGCCCCTGCCCCAGTAGTCCGACAGGAGACTTACTTAATATAGTGGCTAAGGCTGAAGCCGGAGAACTTCTCGGGTACTTGTGAGCCATGGGACGCCCAAGCCTGGTTCAAGACGGTGGAAAGTATAGTGGAACTGCTGGACTGGCTCGTACCAGAAAAGATCAAGTGCGTATCATTTTTCTTTTTTGGAGACGCAAGGATGTGGTGGGAAAGGGTTAAGATCAAGAGACAAGTTAATCAGATGAACTAGGCGGACTTCGAAGCAGAATTCTTCGAGGAGTTTTTCATATGCGGGTAACAAACCGGCATTACGATGAGTTCACCGAGTTCCGGCAAGGTGACTTATCAGTTAACGAAGCAGTGAAGCGCTTCAACCGTCTCGTACGCCTCTGCCCAGAGTTGGTCAGCACGGAAAGAGAAAGGGTCAGATTGATGCTGAAGATGCTCCGACCCGAGATAGCTTTGAATGTGGCTGGCGGAATTAATAGACCGCAGACTACAGAAGAGCTGGTCAGCAGTGCCCTGATCACCGAACACTATCAGAAGGCGATGAACGAGAGTAAGAATCAAGTACAGACAGAAGGACAGAAACCTCAAGGTACTAGAGCAAGCTGGAAAGGAAACCCTAGTGGAAAGAGAAAGCAATGGAACAACACTAAAGGAGGTCCAGCGAATAAGCAACCTAAGTACCCTCAATGTACCACTTGTGGGAAGCAACATTTCGGGGTATGCCACAAGGGTACGAAAAAGTGTTACAGTTGCGGACGGGAAGGACATATGGCCAGAGACTGCCCTATCTAGTTCCAGGCACCATCCTAGTAGTATAACCAGAACAGAAGTGCCCCCTCACAGCTACACCAGATGTAAGTTGATATAGAAGGGACTTCGATTAGCCAAGGGAGATTGGAAGCCCCGCCAGTTACGATGAATGCCAGGGTTTTCTCTCTCACCAAAGAGGATGTGGCGAGTGCTTCTATAGTTGTCATAGGTCAGCTACCTATTTTCAGTCAGTATGCTAATGTGTTATTTGATACTGGGGCGACACACTAGTTTATCTCTACACCCTTCACGAAGAAGTTAGAGATGCCACCACAAGCTTTAAATGACAAATTCTTAACGACCCTGCGTTCGGGAGAAGTAATGCCATCTACTCATATGTTGCGAGCCGCACTCATCAGAATTGTAGGCAGAGAACTCTACTGTGATATGATAATGCTTGACATGCAGGATTATGATAGTATATTGGGCATGAGTTTCCTGAGCAAGTACGGTGCTTTGATCGAGTGCTGTAAAAGAAAAGTGGTCTTCGGACCTGAAGCTGAATCGATGTTTGAATTTGTTGGAGAACCAAGGAAAGAAACTGAGAGATTTTTATCAGCCATAAAGGCACAAAAGATGTTAGATAAGGGATGTACTGGGTTTCTAGCACACGTGGTCGATACAAGTCAAACCGAGGACCAGAAGCTAGAAGATGTCAGAGTGGTATGCAACTATCCGGAGGTATTTCCCGATGAGCTACCAGGGTTAGCCCCCGATAGAGAAATAGAATTTGAGATCAAATTGATTCCTGGTACTAAACCAATCTCTAAAGCACCTTATCGTATGGCGCCGGCTGAGTTGAAGGAACTTCAGGGACTTATTCACCCTAGTCACTCTCCATGGGGAGCTCCAGTACTATTTGTGAAAAAGAAGGATGGGTCTATGTAAATGTGTATAGACTACCGAGCTCTGAATAATGCGACAATCAAGAACAGGTACCCTCGTCCACGGATCGACGACCTGTTCGACCAGTTAAAGGGTGCAACCATCTTCTCTAAGATTGAACTAAGGTCCGGCTATCATCAAGTGAAAGTGAAACAGGATGATATACCGAAGACGACATTTCGAACAAGATACGGACACTATGAGTTCATAGTTATGCCCTTCGGAGTGACAAATGCTCCTGCTGTATTTATGGATCTGATGAATCGGGTATTTACGGCATATCTCGATAAATTTGTGATCGTCTTCATTGATGATATTCTTATCTATTCAAGAACCCAAGAAGAGCATGCTGAACACCTGAATACCGTACTACAGATTCTTCAAGAGAAATAACTATAGCAAAGTTCTCCAAATGCGAGTTCTGGCTCGATCGAGTATCATTCTTGGGTCATATTATCTCCAAGGATGGAGTAATGGTAGATCCGAACAAGATCGAAGCTGTAAGTAACTGGAACAGGCCAAAGAATGCCAGTGAAATCAGAAGTTTTCTCGGGCTAGCAGGCTACTACAGGAAGTTTATAGAGGACTTCTCCAAAATTGTAGCCCCAATGACAGTTCTCACCAAGAAGAACAAAAAGTATGAATGGACGGATGATTGCGAGAAGAGTTTCACAGAATTGAAAAGGAGACTGACCAGTGCTCCGATCCTTACTCTTCCGGAAAATAACAAAGGCTTCGATATGTACAGCGATGCTTCCATATTAAGACTTGGAGCTGTACTCATGTAAGATAGCAAGGTCATTGCCTACGCCTCTAGACAACTCAAAGAACATGAAAGGAATTACCCCACTCATGACCTAGAATTAGCAGCCGTGGTCTTTGCTCTCAAAACATGGAGACATTATTTATATGGAGCCCAGTGTAAGATTTATACCGACCACCAGAGTCTGAAATATTTCTTCACACAGAAAGACCTGAATATGAGACAACGCAGATGGCTCGAGTAATTCATTTCCGCAGATGGCTCGACTATAAATATAGCCTTGGTCCAGAAGCTTTTCAACGAACTCCAGTAATTCATTTCCAACACTTGTATGCTTTAGAGTTTAGAGTTAAGCTTCTATTTTTTGTGCTTCAATGTTGTAAGAGGCTTCTCCGCCTGAAGGAGTTTTTTTTAGTGCTTAATCTTTCTTGGATTAACAACCACATCGGTTGTAACCAAGTAAATACTCGTGCCTCTTCCTTTATGTTTTTGATTTACTGCTTTGCTTTTATTATGCAAGTATTAGCTTAAAGAGTTTGAGAAGGGTTGTTTGCTTTTGTGTTTATAGGACTATCCAACAACCCCCTCCTAGCCAGCCGCAATGATCCTACAAGTGGTATCAGAGCCGAGACGTCTCAGAAGGACTAACCATCGTCTGAAGCAACAAAACGATGGCTGGAGCTAGCGAATATCCACCAGCATTCGAGGGGGAGTTTTCTTCATGGAAGAAACAAATGGAGGTATATCTTAATTCTGATCTTGGTATTTCTTTAATATTGAAATGTGGCTATGAAGAACCAAATACAATGAATGGAGAAGAACTCGATCTACGCCTCTGGAACAAGAAGCAACGTGACGAATCAATGGCAAACAGACGTTCAGAATTTCATCTTCTAACCGTAATACCAAATGAAGATCTAGACAGAATCAGCGAATATAAAAGCTCAAAAGAACTTTGGGAAAAGTTCTTAAAGCTCTACGAAGAACCTTTGGAAGCCGACGACTAAATAGACACCGAGCCACCGACAGAACCAACAGCCGAAGTACATCTCGAGAACATAGAAAACCCTTCTTCACTAAGCATCGATGAAGGGGGAGAATCTTCGAAAGAAAACAATTCAACAGGGGAAAAACCAACAACCGATGAGGTAAGTAAGGTATGACCTCTATCCTCTGAACAATTGGTTCAATTAATCGAAAAATTACCTGAAGATTTTTGCGAATTAAAAATTGAATCATCGAAAGAATTTTTCAGATTATAAAATCAACTGCCGAACTCTTATTGCAAATTAGAAATATGATCGAAAGAATTTTTTAAATTACAAAATGTTTTGACGAAAGATTCTTGCGAATTACAAATTATTTTGTTAAAAAAATTTTGCAAATCAAAAATATTGCCAAAAGATTCTTGCAAGCTAAAATATTTTGTCGAATGAATCTTGCAAATTAGAAAAATTGTCAAATGAATTTTTACCAATTATTTTGTCAATACAATTTCTTGCATGTTTAATATTTGTTGCTTTAAAACTGAAAGAAATACCTTGTCGATTAAAGTATCTCGACAAACTATTAACCGAAATTAACATGATACAATTCTTCGCATGTTCAAATTTTATTACTTCAAATTTGAGAAATTGTAATAAGTTAAAATGAAAATTTAAAACTCTCTGATAAAAGCATTAGAATAAAATATATAAATAAATAAATACATAGAAAATTTCTTTTAATGTTATCAATTCTCTTAAATTTTCTTGCATAAATTTTTCGGCATAGAAATTATTGATGACGAATACTTAGAAATTTTTTCAAAAGTTATTTTTGACTTAGAAAATTTTCTTGACTTAGAAATACTTTCCAGAAAATCTGTGAAATAGATCTTTATAAATTTTCTAAGTGTCAACCCTTAGATTTTTCTTGCAACCCTAATTTTTTATGTGATCAAAGGGGGAGAAGAAAAAGTATAAGTCTATGGGGAGGTAGAAAATTAAAATTTTTTAATGTTTCTATCTTGAAATTTAATGTTTTTATCTTGTTGCACGTTAGTGCAAAATAAACTGTTTAATTTTCATATCCATTATTAACCCTAGCTTAACTTGGGTTGATCACATCAAAAAGGGAGAGATTGTTGGAACCCCAAGGTTGTTTTGGTGTGATCAACAAGTTAAGTTAGGTCCTGTGTGTTTCTAATCTTGTGTCTAAGTCTGCAGGAGCTTAGGAGTACAGGTACTCGAGCGGAAGACGTAGCTAGAGAGAAGGACGGCACGCAGTGTGTCCGAAGGATGAGGTGATGTGGAAGAGTACCCCGGTGGATGAGAAGGAAGCATGCGGTGGTTCCGAGGGACGAAAGCCGGAGCGGAAAATTGCTCGGGGAGCAAGAGACGCAGCTAGCGAGAAGGTCGACACGGGGTGTGACCGAGGGACGAAGACTGCGGATGAGTACGCTGGTGGACGAGAAGGAAACACGCAGCGATTCCAAGGGACGAGAAGCCGGAGCGGAAGGCTGCTCGAGAAGACCGAAAGTTAGGTTCAGGTGAGCCCTTTTCCGGATGACAGAGATCACCCAAGCGAGCGGAACCGGAGTTGAAGTCCCGGACCGAGGCGAAAAAAGTCAACTGGAGTTGACTTAGGGTCCGGGGCGCCCGGAACTATCTAGGGCGCCCGAACCAGCCTGGGGCGCCCGGAGCAGTCCAGGGCGCCCGGAATAGCCCGGGGCGCCCGGAACAGCCGGGGCGCCCAGAGCCAGGGGCGCCCGGAATGGCTCTGGGCGCCCGGAATGGCTCTGGGCGCCCGGACCTGGAATTTGACCAGATCGAGTCAAAACTCTATCTGAACATTGGGGATAAAGTTTTATCCCCCCAGAGCGGCCGGAACCCCTTTGGGGCACCCCGACTAAGGTTATAAATATAGTCTTGGTCCAGAAGTTTTTCAACGAACTCCAGTAATTCAGAAGCTTTTCAACGAACTCCAGTAATTCATTTCCAATGCTTGTATGCTTTAGAGTTTAGAGTTAAGCTTCTATTTTCTGCGCTTCAACGTTGTAAGAGGCTTCTCTGCCCGAAGGAGTTTTTTTAGTGCTTAATCTTCCTTGGATTAACAATCACATCGGTTGTAACCAAGTAAATACTCGTGCCTCTTCCTTTATGTTTTTGATTAACTACTTTGCTTTTATTATTCAAGTATTAGATTAAAGAGTTCAAGAAGGGTTGTTTGCTTTTGTGTTTACAAGACTATTCGACAACCCCCTCCTAGCCGGCCGCAACGATCCTACAGTTTCCAGCTTACCGGAGGCGTTCCGCCGGCGTTGCTGAGCATTCGTAGATTCATTTGCAGCTAAGGGTTCTACATTGATGACCGGAGTTGGGTGTTCTCGTCTCCAGCCTCTTGTGTGACGGCAAGAGTGTGAAGTTTCTTTAGATGATTGCGAGATTGGAACGGTTTACCATTTAGTTTCTTTTGTTACTGTTTTAGAAGCTAGAATAGATTTCGCTTATGTTTGTTATTTTGTTATCAAGTAATTTAGCATTTCATTTCCTTGTTGAAGTTTAATTTGTGTTTAATTTGCGTTTGGTTAAATTGTTAGGTTGATAAGTTTAAGTTAGGGTTTAAATTAATGCTTTAGATCATATTTATCTTGTGTCTTGTTATTTCATTCTTTAGTATAGTTGTGTTGATGATGAAACTCATGGCGTAGTGTGACAATGCGTTCTGGATTGATCGTTGGCACCTAGTTAGGTTTCATTTATGTGCTTTTCATTTGTTAGATTTAGATTCAAAATTCAAACCCCCATTTATATATTAAAACCCCAAAAATAGGAATAACATACAATCCTAGATTACATCCTGCCGTTAGTTCCTTGAGAGATTCGATCCTGGGCTCGTTATTACAATATCATTGTGTAGTTAAGGGGTTTAATGGATATCATTTGTTAATATGATTTGCGGGTGTGAAAGATTCGTCTCATCAGTGCCCAAGCAAGGGGCCGGCCATGCCCTCTTGGTGCCCAAGATGTGGGCTGACCAAGCCATGCTTGGTGGCATGGGGTCGACCATACAAGAAGAGAAAAGGAAGTTTTGTTGAAAACAAAATTTTACTAAAATCTTTCCTTTTATAGCTTTCTATAATGGATTAAAAGAGAGATTTTAATTTTGTTAAAATCTTTCCTTTTTTGTAGTTATCTACAATGGTTAAAAGAGAGATTTTAATTTTGTTAAAATCTTTCCTCTTTTGTAACCAACCATTATAGGAATAAAAGGAAGATTTTGTTTAAAATAAAATTTGGTTATAATCTTTTCTTTTATAGCTATTTACAATGGTTTAAAAGAGATATTTTAATTTTGTTAAAATCTTTCCTTTTTGTAACAATCTACAATAGCAAATAAAAGGAAATTTTATTAAAAACTTTCCTTATTAGCCGTTAGCAAAGATTATAAAAGAGGAGGAGTGAGGTGCCCAAAAACTAATATAACCTAAGCTCTCTCTCTTTTATTCACTTGTGTGGCTGACCCTCTTCTGTTGTTTTCTTTCTCTTGAGGCCGGCGGCACCTTGCTTTAATCTTTGTGGTTGGCGGTGCTTGGAAGAGAAGAAGAAAAGGTTTGAGTGCTTTGTCTTGGTAGATCGTCGCCCACACGACGTCCAAGAGGAGGAGAGGAATACAACATAAGTTCAAGAGGTATTTGTCTACGAAGAAAGATACAACTAGTTCTTTATTCCGCAGTGAAACTAGTTTAGTTTTTCTTTATATGGATCCTAAAATACCAACACAAGAGGCTATCGATTTTGTGCTTCAATTGAGTTCTCTGAGTTAAACCTAGGGTTTACTGTAAGGAGTTTAAATATTCAATTTCTTTGAAAGGCTTTGTCTAGGAAGTGGTGGATGATTCCATAACCAAGAAGGTCGAGTGCCTCGCCAATGACTTGGAAGCCAATCCTTGAAATAGATATTTAATCAACTTTTGTAATATGGGTTTAACTTATGAAGAACACATGAGTTGAACTTGGATTAATAATGTTAATTTTTATTTGCAATCCAAGTTTAACTTCTGAAAAGCACATGGGTTGCTAGGAAAAGTTCTGTGCTTGTACAAATTTTTGTACAGGGGAAACATAACGGAATTCCGAGTAGCACCAATAGATAGAAGAAGGGTCGGCCACACAAGAGAATAAAAGAGGAGCCTTAGGTTGTGTTAGTTTTTGGGCACCTCCCTCCTCCTCTTTTATAATCTTTGCTAGCGGCTAATAAGGAAAGTTTTTAATAAAATTTCCTTTTATTTGCTATTGTAGATGGTTACAAAAAAGGAAAGATTTTAACAAAATTAAAATATCTCTTTTAAACCATTGTAAATAGCTATAAAAGGAAAGATAATAATAAAATTTTGTTTTAAACAAAATCTTCCTTTTATTCCTATAATGGTTGGTTACAAAAAAAGGAAAGATTTTAACAAAATTAAAATATCTCTTTTAACCATTGTAGATAACTACAAAAAAGGAAAGATTTTAACAAAATTAAAATCTCTCTTTTAATCCATTGTAGAAAGCTATAAAAGGAAAGATTTTAACAAAATTTTGTTTTCAACAAAACTCCTTTTCTCTTCTTGTATGGCCGACCCCATGCTTGGGCACCAAGCATGGCTTGTCTGACCCACATCTTGGGCACCAAGTGTAACACCTGCTGGGTGGCGGGGTTACTTACGGGAAACATACATGCATGCATATAAATCTATTTCTAAGCAGCGGAAGTATTTATTTTATATTCTTTAATTTCTTTTCTTTTAACCACAATAATTAATTATCTACACATTTATAGTCATGTGAGCATAATTTTAAATTTAAAAAGTCATGATATCAATTTCTAACATAAGCATGCATAAGTGCTAAGTAATCATGCAAAACATTAACATAAGTAAACATAGTTCATGTCAACATAAAATAACATAAGCAGGTCTCTTTTTTTTTTCTTAGCCGAGCCACCACCACACACATCTCTTGCCCCTCCTGCTGCTCCTTTAGTTTATCCATCCTTTACCTTTATCTGTGGTATAAGGAAAGTAAGCTATAAGCACACAGGCTTAGTAAGATTCTTTCCTACTCACAAAAACCATGTATCATAGCATAATCACATAAGCATATAGCATGGAGACATAATTATCTAAAACATCATATCATGTAAAGAGCATCATGCCATATCATATCATAACATAAAAGAGCATCATGTCATATCATATTATAACATAAAAGAACATCATGTCATATATTATCGTAATATAAAAGAGCATCATGTCATATCATATTGTAACATAAAAGAGCATCATGTCATATCATATCGTAACATAAAAGTATATGCAAGATGTCTTTCAAAACATGCGTCATGTCATGTGCAAGATATCTTTTAAAACAAATATTATATAATACTTAAATATAATCTCAACATGAGGGGGGCCCGGCTATGTACCACATAACATAAATGCGCGCAATCTCTAGGACGGGGTAGCTAATCCCGAACCTACTAGGGATACTAGGTCCGTACTACGTCCGTCGACCTAGGGGCGAACTAAGGAGCCCATCCCTTGGACACTAAGGTCCGGTACAAGCCACATAAAATGTAAAATAGCATGTCTTATTTACTTATCATATCATGAAGAGTGCTCTTAGTCCCAACAAAAAGGGAAGCAACTCTTAGGCCTTTACTTGTCATATCATAAAGAGTGCTCTTAGTCCCAACAAAAAGGGAAGCAACCCTTAGGCCTTTACTCGTCATATCATAAAGCATGCATACTTGAGCATGTAGTACATCATAAGAGTCATCATCATGCATGGTTCATAAGCATACATAAATGAGTATATTACTTGTCATATCATAAAGCATGCATACTTGAGCATATAACACATCATAAGGGTCATTATCATGCATGGTTCATAAGCATGCATAAATGAGCATATTACTTGTCATATCATAAAGCATGCATACTTGAGCATATAACACATCATAAGAGTCATTATCATGCATGGTTCATAAGCATACATAAATGAGCATATAATATATCATAGGGAACATAATCATGCATGGAAAACATTAACTAGCATCTCCTAATTCATATCATAGCATGTGAGACACATAGTAAAATCATAATTGGGTCTCTAACCCTAATTCCATGGAGGGCCGAAACATATAAGATATTGTATCTAGGTTTTAAGTAACATAAAAGCATGTGAACTCTAAACCAATTTCATATCATACACCATAAAGAACATCATGAGCATGTTTAGTTTAAGTTCCAAGCTTCCTAGGTCCTTGGTTTTGTTATGGCCGAAAGTTACCAAGCCTAACCCTAGGTTACAAGCAACATAAAAGCATGTGAACTCTAAACCAATTTCATATCATAAACCATAAGGAACATCATGAGCATGTTTAGGTTAAGTTCTAAGCTTCCTAGGTCCTTGGTCTTGTTATGGCCGAAAGTTACCAAGCCTAACCCTAGGTTACAAGCAACATAAAAGCATGTGAACCCTAAACCAATTTCATATCATAAACCATAAAGAACATCATGAGCATGTTTAGTTTAGGTTCTAAGCTTCCTAGGTCTTTTAACTTGGTTATGGCCGAAACCTGAGGAGCATGAACTAAGTTCTAAACAACATACAAGCATAAGAATATCAAGCTAACTTCATATCATAAGAAAAATCATGAGCATGTTAGATTTGATTTTAAACTTTCTTAGACCCTAAAACTCATCATGGCCGTAACCCTTAAACCCTAGAGAGACATGTATCTAGATTACAAGCAACATTCAAGCATGAGAACCCTAAGTTAGCTTCATATCATGTCATAAGGAAAGTCATGAGCATGCTAGACTAAGTTTTTAAGCTCTCCTAGGTCTTTAATCCCATCATGGCCGAAACCCTAAGGTGGAATACATCTAGGTTCCAAGCAACATACAAGCATGAAACACTAAGAAATCTTCATACCATTTCATAAGGAAAGTCATGAGCATGATAGCTTAAATTTTAAACACTTCTAGGCCTTTATTTCGATCATGGCCGAAACCCTAATTCCCTAAGGTGGCATGCATTTAGGTTCCAATCAACATACAAGTGTGAAAACACTAAGTACTCTTCATACCATATCATAAAGCAAATCATGAGCATGGTAGACTAAATTTTTAACCTCTCCTAGGCATTTATTTCCATCATGGCCGAAAGCTTTATGAACATGAATTTAAGTTCTAAGCAACATACAAGCATAAGAACACCAAACTAATCTCCTATCATAGGGTACATATCATAAGAACATAGTGAGCATGTTTAGTTTAGGTCTTAAGCTTTCCTAGGTCTTTTATTCATACCTTGGCCGAAAATTTAATAACATACCCTAGGTTTTTAAGCAATCTAATCTCATGGAAGAACACATGAACAACTTGTACCACAGGTGAGGGGATACTTACAACTTCTTGCTTAGTTTTTTTTTTCTTAAAAGAAAGTACTCTTGTGAAGAGGAAGAAGAAGCTTCTCTTCCTAGTTCTCCCTTTTTCTTCTCTTGCTTGTAAGGAGTAGATCTTGAGGACTCCTTCTTGTGAA
The DNA here is from genome assembly GCF_018446385.1 of Zingiber officinale. NCBI lineage: Eukaryota > Viridiplantae > Streptophyta > Magnoliopsida > Zingiberales > Zingiberaceae > Zingiber > Zingiber officinale. Next base: position 40,214,592 of record NC_056007.1, on the reverse strand, counting down.
TTAGTTTTCTTAGGAAGAAAACCTTAGCTTGGATTTCGGAAATGAGAGAGGGGAGAGCTTTAGGTCTCGGTGGAGGAGGAAGAAGGAGAAAGAAGGAGGAGGAAGAAGTAGCCAAACTTTCTTTCCCTTCTCTTCGCTCATTCCTATTTATTCTCAATGAGGATAAAAAATGTCCCAATTCATCCCCTTAACTCCTCTATTCCCTCATCCTCTTCATTCCCATGAAAATAGCAAGAAGGAAGGAGAAAAAGACAACTTGTCTTTGTCTTTTGCTTGCTTCTTTTCTTAACCAAGAGGAAGAGGAGGAAAGCTATTTGTTTTCTCTTGCTCCCTTCCTTAATCATACTCTTACTTTTAACTACAATTTCCATTCTTTTCTATTCATGTATCATTCATTACTCTAGTGGTTATCATGCACCAATTTAGCTTTATCTATTATGAGAGGTTCATAGTTCAAACCTTAACTTCTCTTTCTTTTTATTTATTTTTTTGGTTCTATTTCCATTTCCCTTTTATTCTAAAAGAGAATATATCCATATGTATAACTTAAATATTTCGTGGGTGTTACACCAAGAGGGCTTGGCCGGCCCCTTGCTTGGGCACCAAGCAAGGATGTGGCCGACCCCTCATTTGGGTAAGAAGGAAAATCAAAACGGGTGAACGCGAGGCTTTATAGAGGCTACAGCAGGAACCGAGAGGAGGAATTGGTTTTGGCCTCCCGATGAGCTTGAGCTTCCTGTGTTCGACCCGAACAACCAACTCAAGTTCATCAATAATAACTCATACCACAAAAGAGTTATTATTAAACTACCACACCAATCCCATATTACATTATGGGCTCCTTCTTATCATGAGTGCATTAATCTCCCTGTGTTTAAGATATTGAATGCTCATTAATTAAATAAGTTACTGACAACTCACTTAATTAATATCTAGCTTCAAGAGTAGTACCACTCAATTTCGTTGTCATGTTGGACTAAGTCCACCTGCAGGGTTTACATGACAATCCTTATGAGCTCCTCAAGGGGATATCATCAACCTAGATAACTAGGACACAGTTTCCTTCTATAATCAACAACACACCATATAAATAATATTATTTCCCAACTTATCGGGCCTATTGATTTAACGAATAAATCTCACCCATTGATAAATTAAAGAAATAAATACTAAGTATATGTGCTTATTATTATATCGGGATTAAGAGTACATACATCCATAATAACAGAGATTATATTCTTTTATGCAACCAGTATAAAAGGAACAACCTCAAATAGTCCTGCTCAATACACACATAGTGTACTAGTGTAATTTTATAGTCAAGATAAACTAGTACCAAATTACACTACAACCATTCCAATGGTTTGTCCCAATCCATCTTGGTTGTGAGTTACTATTTATAATTTATAAGGAACTGATAACATGATCTTCTGTGTGATACCACACACCATGTTATCTACAATATAAATTAAATGGACAACTGCATTTTACTAAATGCTGACATTTGACCAATGTGATTCTCATTTCAAAATAAATGTTCATACAAAAAGCTAGGCTTTTAATATACATCCTAACACACTAACCATTCCACAATCAACTCAGATTATGCTAAACTTGAATCAATTCTATTAACTTATTCAACTATAGGAATACCTCTGTTAACTCTCGATTGGAGAAATTACTGTCGAAAGTTGTAGTCGGAATTAGGCATAGCTACTTCCCTCTGTCAAGTATTCTAAATCTGCACTTGCTAGCCATAATTCAATAGAGATGTAATGCTACTGATTGGATTTGCAACGTATATACAAATTGGATAAGTACCATGGCTAGTGATCAAATAGGAAGTAAACAAAGACAGGGATACTCACCATATCCTCTTGTGCATAGAGAAAAGCATCTGGCGGCTTCTCGTAGCTAGATGGGTGGTGTACAATAGCTATGCCTCGGCCGGTGATGGTGATCGACAACGTCATGATGTCCCATGACAGAGATGAAGGAAGGACTACCCTCTTGTGGAAGAAGGTGTGGCAGTGGTAAAGTTAGGGCATGGGCATGACCTCAACGATGGAGGGGCTTCGTGGCTCTAGCGACATCCGACGACATCGCCTACTGGTTCCATGTGAATGGACCATGACAAGTGGCGGCAACCAGCAATGGAGAGATCGGGAGAAAGAGTGCTTGGTGGTGGAGATGAATAGGGGCTAGGGTACAACCTGGTGAAGTGATGGTATCTGTGCGGTGGTGACCAAAGATCGGGTAGCGCGGCGAGATCGAGAAAGAGAAGGGCGACACCCATGGGAGATTGGAGAGAGGATTGATCGGGACTGCACCGGCGGTCAAGACGAGATGATGGCTGGGCAACGGCTCAATGCTCGCACATGAGGAGACGACGATGAATGGAGGGAGAAAGGGGAATCGGGGGTGAGGAATTAAGGTACTTAGGCTTTTATATCAATACTTAAGTTTAAGTTAATCAAACCCTAAGTTAATTTTTCAATCAACTCCCACTTAAATGGTTATTCCAAATAGACTTTTTCCAAGATTAATTGATTCATCCCTTTAATGTGTCCTATGGGTTCCGTTTAAATCTCTAAAAAATTTCAAAAATATCTAATAAGGCTATTTTTCTATTAACACTTATTATTTAATTATCGGATCTTACAAGGCATGCTTTCATAACCCAAGCTTTAGTTAGTTTTTTTATTTTGAGTTAAAGTTAAAAATGATATAAAGATAGAGTTAGACTTGTATCCAAGTCCGAATTTATTATACACAGCTCTTTCGGATCCAAGTATCATGTTTAGATACTTAGATCCTGAGGTAAACGTTTCCAACTATTCTTTTAACTCTTTAACATAACTTTTCAAGACAAAATTTTCTTCCTCAAGATTTATAACTTGAGTTGAATTTTTATCTTGAACTTGGTCAGTTAAGGAGATCAAACTCAGTTGTTCCATAAGAATATTATTTTCCTTAAGGAGGAGTTTAGCGTGTTCCTCAATTTTTAATAATTTTTTATTTAAATAGGAAATGATTTTAAAAAAATTTATAATAAAATTAAATTTTACCCCAGTTGGTTCGTCTGAACCGGATGCGGATTCATTGCTCGACTCATATTCAAACTCTTCTTCTTGATCTGATATGCCTCTAGTTGCTATTAGTGTGAGGTAGCTTGCTTGCTTTGGTTCGTCAGCTTCTGATCTGTCTCAGGAAGACTTGTCCCATGTTACCTTGAGTGCTTTCTTTTACTTTGTCTTCTTGATCTTGTCTTCATTCGAACATTCATGTTTGATGCGCCCTTTCTTGTTGCAACCGTAGTATGTGATGTTCTCCTTTGAGTTGTTGGATGCAGACTTGGACATCTTCTTCATGTTGTGTTTGGTGAAGTTTTTCTTATGTATAGTGAATATCTTTCTTACCATGTTTACTAGTTACTTTTCTTTATCTAATTCTGATTCAGACTCAGTTTTCGCTACAAGTTTACTCCCTTTGAAGTATCTACAAGAAGTGCAATTTCTTTCTCGGCCTTTGTGGAGTTAGTTTGTTCATGCAGCTCTAATTCACAAAATAACTCATCTATTTTTAACTTTGAAATATTTCTCAAAACTTTATAGGCATCTACGATCGATGCCATAGTGCGGTTCAAGGAAACGAGTTCTGAGCATACCTAATAATGTCTCAGTTCTCGAGTTGATGTCCGATCATGTGTAGACCATTGAGGATATCCTTGATCCTCGCATGTAGTTGGCTTGCGGTTTCTCCATCCTTTATTTTAATATTAAGCAAGGAATTTAAAAGCAGGTCTTGTTTGGTTAGCTTGGCATCATTGGTTCCTTCGTACAACTCGATGAGTTTGTCCCACAGCTCCTTTGTGTTTTGGAGTGAGCTAACTCGATTGAGTTCTTCTTTCATGAGTGCGCACTAATGTGTTTAATGCTTTTGAGTCAATCTAAGCCTTCTTCTTGTCATCTAGGTTCCATCTTTCTTGATCGAGAGGTACTTTAGTTGCTTCATCTACAGGGGCCTGGTATCCTCATCAGATGATGAACCACTATTTGATGTTCATCTTTAAGTAGACCTCCATTATGTTCTTCCAATACATAAAGTCATTTTCATTAAAGAGATGAGGACGAGTGGTGTTGTATCCCTCAAGTAGGGCCATTTGAAATATCTTGCAAAAAAATGAAGAGAAATATCCCAAGACTAGGTCCTGGATTAGCATAGTTTGAAGTGAAAATAATATCGAAGACTCGAGTGGTGTTACACCAACTTCAAGTTAAAATCGAATGAGAAAGATTTATTTGAAAAGGCAAAAATTATCAATTCAAATAAAACATGAAAAATTGAAATAAAAAAATAAAAATAATTTCCCTGGCTTGATTGAGGGCTCTGATACCACTTGTTGGATCGAGATGGACGTGAGAGGGAAGGGGGTGAATCACGTGGTTTTTAAAATCTTTTATTTTTGATTTTGAAATCAAAGTAAGTGTAGTGGAAAACATAAAACAAGAAAACACGACTCAGTCAGTTTTACTTGGTTCAGAGCCTTCGACGACTTACTCTAAGACCCAAGTCTTGTGGATCTATCAATGGGTAATCCACTAAATATCTCTTCCGAAATGGCCAAAAGAGGGATTCGAGTACAAAGAGAATAAGAACAAGTGTAACACACTACAATTTTCTTTTTGCAATAATTACATACATAATTTAAACTTCATTACCCAACACTCATTGTAGACAGTTAGCTTGAGCTCGGTATTGGACGACTCCTTAGTTGGACATAGCAAAGTCATAGCAGGGCAGCAACAGGAAGCCAGAGTAGTTGGAACCCCAATCGAATGTGTAGAAACTTGTAGAATTAATGATGTGAAAGCCTTGGTCGAGATGGTCTTTTATAAGGTGTGGAAGGCGCCTTCTATAGCACTAAAGGTGTCTTCTATAGGAAAAATCTTATCCCGCAAAGAGCTACTCCTTATTGTCGAGAAAGCCTGATTTTATCCTTTGGAAGGCGCCTTGCAAGCCTTTGAAGCTGCCTTCCATGGACAGTACTCAAGGCGCCTTGGATACTATTCACTCGAGGTCTTTTGTTCTCCCTTTGCCCTATAAAATGTGTTAGTGTAATATTAAAATATTTAATATACAAAATAAGATTAGCACATGGTTAGTCACTCTTCTCCAATGACTTATCTTCACTTACCAAGTGTCGAGAGACCTCCTCGACGTCCAATCTGACCCATCAGGTCTTCCTATCAAAATCGCACATCCGAAGTTCCTCCCATCAAGAATAGAATATCCTAATCTCCTACCAGAATCCCACATCTAGACTTTGCCAATTAGGAATCACACATCCCGACTGGACTTCTTGCCTAGTGTCAGGTCCTCTTGATCCGTCAAGTTAGTAAACCCTGCACACTCTATAACAAGGTTACTTCAACAACACATGTAATTTCAATCTATTTGTCATTTATCAAAACTTAGGTTTGATCATTAATGTCAAATGCACCAACAAAGAGGAGCGACGATGAGGCTGTGTTCAGGAAAATAACAACCTTAGGTCGCTAATCCAACTGAAGAAACTAGGAAGGTTTCTAAATTAAGATCAAGATAATTTTACTGTCAATTACTACTCATGCATATTACTACTCATGCATCATATATTATCACTGTGCTAACTTTATTTTATAGAAGTATTTATTTTAACTTGTTTTTATAGGAAATGAAGTTATTGGTCGACCGAACACCATGATTAGTTGACAGAACTAGGTTGATACACTAAAGATATCCTATAGTGCTATAGAAAACATGGAAGTCTGATTGGTTGATCAAACTCGAGGATCGGTCGACCGAACAATTTATGCATTAATGGAGAATTAATGGCGAATGTCAATAAATAGGGAAACTTGTTGGAACCCCTTGTTGATGCGGGAAGCATTCGACGATCGAACCTGTGTTTTGATTATGTCAAAGGGTCTCCTGATTCAAGTAGGTGAGGACACGTTCCTGAAGGCGCTGGAATTCCGTTCTGTTTAAATATCCCTGTACAAAAATTGTACAAGTACAGAACTTTTCCTAGCAACCTGCATGTTCGATGAAACATGTGTTTGATCAATCAAGCAAGTTCTTGACGGATCAAAGCACACCTTGATCGAATTACAAGATCGTTGGCCTCTTGTGTTGGTATTAAAAATTGATACAAAGAAAACCAAACTAATTACGTAGTGGAATTAAAGAACTAGTCGTATCTTTCTTCATAGATAAAGACCTCTTGATCTTCTATTGTATTCCTCTCCTCTTGTTGGACGTCGTGTGGGCAACGATCTACCAAGACAACAACACCCTCCTTCTCTTCTCGGTTTCCAAACCGTCGGCTACAAAAGGAGGCTCTAGGATGGGGCACCTTCTAATCTTCTTCCTGTTGGTTGCTACTCGGAATACCATCCTAGTTCCCATGTACAAAAATTTATACAAGCATAGAACTATCCTAGCTTCCCATGTGCTCTACTAAAGTTTAATTTGGATTGCAAACGATGTTTAACATTATTAATCCAAATTTCCCTTTAGAAATTAAACTTGGATTGGGAACGAAACTTAACATTCTTACTCCAAGTTCAACCGATGTGATCTTCCTAAGTTAAACCATATTACAGAAGTTATCAAATATCTATTTCAAAGATCGGCTTCTAGGTTAAACATGGCGAGGCACTAGGCCTTCTTGGGTATGGGATCATCCACCACTTCCTAGACAAAGCCTCACAAAGAAATCAGATATTTAACTTCTTACAGTAAACTAGGTTTAACTATAGAGACCTCAATAGAAACACATTATCGAAACATGAAATCGAAAAATAAAATCGATAACAAAAATGATAACTTAAAATCGATAACCTCGTGTTTGGTTTTTCAAAATCTATACAAAAGATGAACTAGTTATGATGCGGAAACTAATAACTAGTTATACCTTATAGACCTCTTGATCTTCTATTGTATTCCTCTCCTTCTCTTGGACGTCGTGTGGGCGACGATCTTCCAAGATGAAATCCACTCAAATTTCTTCCAAGGCTTCCAAGATCCAGCCACCAAATAACCTCCAAGGGATGCTAGACAAGAGAGCTTCCTTCACTTCTTCTTCTCCTTCAAGCAACCGACCACCAAGAGATCTCCCATAATTGATGCCGCCAGCCTCCAAGAGAGAAAACAAAAGGAGAGAAGAGAAAGAACAAGGGTTGGCCACCAAGAAAGAATAGAGAGGAATAGAAGATGTGTGTTATGTGGTGAGGCACCCCCTCCTTCTCTTTTATATTCCTTGGTCTTGTCAAAAAAGGAAAGTTTTATAACAAAAAATAAAATTTCCTTTTCTCCCATGACATGACCGGCCACAAGCTTGTGATCCAAGCAAGGAAAGATTTTAAACAAAATTAAAATCTCTCTTTTAAAATCCCTTTTGTGGATAGTTATAAAAGGAATGTTTTATAAATTAAAATCTCTCTCTTTTTTAAATCCTTTTATGGATATCTATAAAAGAAAATATTTAAAATAAAACATGGTTACAAAAAGGAAAGTTTTATAACAAAAATTAAAATCTTTCTTTCACATTATAGATAACTACAAATAAGGAAAGATTTCAAATCTCTCTTTTATTCCTTTGTAGAAAGCTATAAAAGGAAAGATTTTAAAATTTAAAACTCTCTTTTAAAACCATCATAAAAGGAAAGTTTTTAACAAAATAAAAACTCCTTTTATTTCCTTTTGTGACCAATCTAAAAAAGGAAAGTTTTATATTAAAATCATCCTTTTAAATCCTTTTTATAGATCTCTATAAAAAGAAAGATTTTACAAAAAAAATAAAACTTCATTTTCTTCTTGTGTGTGGACGGCCCCTTGCTGGGGCACCAAGCAAGGCTTGGCTTGCCCTAGCTTGGGCTCCAAGCTTAGCTTGGCCGACCCCTTGCTTGGTCTCCAAGCAAGGCTTGGCCGACCTTAGCTTGGGCTTTAAGAAGCTAGGCTTTTGGGTGGATATAAGGTTTTATATAAGAGGCTACAATAAGGACCTAAAGGAGGAATTGTTTTGGTCTCCCGATGAGCATGAGCTTCCCATGTTCGCCCTGAACACCCAACTCAAGTTCATCAATAATATCTCATTCCACTAAAGAGTTATTATTGTACTACTGCGCCAATCTCATATTACAATATGGGCTCCTTCTTATCATGAGTGTGTTAGTCTCCCTGTGTTTAAGATATTGAATGCCCACTAATTAAATGAGTTACTGACAACTCACTTAATTAATATCTAGCTCCAAGAGTAGTACTACTCAACCTTATTATCATGTCGGACTAAGTCCACCTGTAGGGTTTACATGACAATCCTTATGAGCTCCTCAAGGGGACATCATCAACCTAGATTACTAGGACATAGTTTCATTCTATAATCAACAACACACCATATAAATAATATCATTTCACAACTTATCGGGCCTATTGATTTAACAAACTAAATTGCACCCTTTGATAAATTAAAGAAATAAATATTAAGTATACGTGCTTGTTATTATATCATGATTAAGAGTACACACTTCCATAATAACAGAGATTTTGTTCTTTTATATAGTCAGTATAAAAAGAAACTATCTTAAATGGTCCTGCTTAATACACTCATAGTGTACTAGTGTAATTTTATAGTCAAGATAAACTAATACCAAATTACATTACAACCACTCCAATGGTTTGTCCCATTCCATCTTGGTTGTGAGATGCTATTTATAATTTATAAGGAATTGATAACATGATCTTCTGTGTGTCTCCTCACACAATGTTATCTATAATTTAAATTAAATGGGCAACTACACTTAGCATAAATGTAGACATTTGACCAATGTGATTCTTATTTTAAAATAAAAGTTTATACAAAAAGCTAGACTTTTAGTATACACTCTAACAATCTCCCACTTATACTAAAAGACTATGCTGCCATAAATGCTGCCATACGTTTGATTCCCGTCCCCTCAACATGCCGATCAAAAGTTTTCGCCGAAAGGACCTTAGTGAAAGGATTTGCCAGGTTATCTGTTGATGCAATCTTGGCGACAACAACTTCTCCTCGCTTTATGATGTCTCGTATCAGGTGGTACTTGCGCTCAATGTGTTTACTCGCCTTATGAGCTCGTGGTTCCTTCTAGTTTGCTACTGCACCGCTATTACCACAATAAATTGTGATGATTTTGGGTAAACTAGGAATCACATCTAAGTCCATTAAAAAGTTCCTGAGCTATACAACTTCTTTGGCTGCCTCAGAGGCTGCCACATACTCAGCTTCCATGGTTGAGTCTGGAACACATTTCTGCTTAACACTCCTCCATGCTATGGCTCCACCTCCTAAAGTAAACACATAGCCTGATGTAGACTTACTATTGCCCCTATCTGATTGGAAGTCAGAATCCGTGTAACCCATAGGGAGCAAATCATCTGCTTGGTAAACCAGCATATAATCTCTAGTCCTTCTCAGGTACTTTAATATATGCTTTACGGTAGTTCAATGTCCCTGTCTTGGATTACTTTGATATCTGCTAACCATGCCCATGGAAAAATAGATATCCGATCTCGTGCATAACATTGCATACATTAGGCTTCCTACGGTTGAAGCATAAGCAACTGCCTTCATCTCTTCTATCTCTTTTTATGTCTTAGGAGACATCTCTTTAGATAAAGATACTCCATACCTAAAAGGTAAAAAACCTTTCTTGGAGTCTTGCATGCTAAAACGAGCTAGGATCGTATCAATATATGAAGCTTGGGATAAGCACAACATTCTTTTCTTGCGATCCCTTATTACTTTGATCCCGAGAATATGTGCACATTCTCCCAAGTCCTTCATATTGAATTGCTTGGATAACCATACCCTTACTTCCGATAACACTTTGATATTGTTGCCAACTAACAGAATGTCATCTACGTATAGTACAAGAAATACCACCATATTTCCATCACACTTCTTGTATACACAAGACTCATCCGGGCATTGAATAAATCCATAGGACTGGATTACATCATTAAATCGGATGTTCCAAGACCTTGAAGCTTGCTTCAGTCCATAAATAGACCGATTGAGCTTACATACTAGATGCTCTTTGCCCTTTGCAATAAACCCCTTTGGTTGCTTCATATGGATGTTTTCTTCAAGACTTCCGTTAAGGAAAGCTGTTTTGACATCCATTTGCCAAACCTCATAATCCATATGACCGGAAATAGATAAGAGTATCTGGATAGACTTAAGCATAGCTACTGGCGAAAAGGTTTCCTCATAATCGATTCCCTCTTTCTGAGTATACCCCTTCGCAACAAGCCTTGCTTTGAAGGTTTCCACCTTCCTATCTATCCCTCTTTTCCTTTTGTAGATCCATTTACATCCAATAGCTTTTACACTATTTGATGATTCTACTAGCTCCCAGACTTTGTTAGAATACATAGATTCTATTTCTGAATTCATTGCTCTTTGCCATATGAATTCATAGATTCATTGCTCTTGGAGTGCTTCGTCATATGTTCAGGGATCAAGTTCATGTTTACTTGGGATCAAGTCCGAAGACTCTCTCAAAAACATGAATCTTTCAGGTTACCTCACAACCCTCCCACTACGACGAGGCACTGTCTGTAGTTGTATATCATTTGTGATACGTGTTGCAGTTACTTGTGGAATCTCATCTTGTACCGTTGGTACTAAAGTAGAAGTGTCCTCTCTTATATCCTCAAGAATAATTTTACTCATGGACTTGTGGTTCATTACATAGTCCTCTTCTAAAAATCAGGCATTGGTGCTAACTGTTGGATCGAGAAGAGCTAGAGGGGGGGAGGGGGGTGAATAGCGCTCATGTCTTTCACTTTTCGTATTCAGAAAAATGACAAGTTAAGCAGTGGAAATTAAAAGCACAACACAGAAAGAAGACCCAAGTATTTTTTACTTGGTTCGGAGCCTTAGGCAACTCCTACTCCAAGGTCCGCGATAGTTGATCTCTTTCGACGGGCAATCACTATCAATTCATAAATCTATTTTCAACTTTAGAGTACAAGAGCTTGAATAAAGAATTTATATTGACAATACAAAGAAATGAAGAAGCTAGTCATCAATCGTCGGAGTGTCGAAGTGATTCGGAGCAGTGTATAGCTTTAAAGGATCACTTGAATTCTGTCTCGTTGTGTTTTGAAGCTGTAGGCCGAGGCTCCTTTTATAGCCTTTACAGATTTGATCCAGATCCTCGAAACTAGGGATCAAGTTTGACCCGAAGCAGATCGGTCGACCGATTCCCACGTTCGGTCGACCGATTAGATGGTCTCCTTTTCATTTGATCCGCCCGATCCTCTCGCTCCGCTTCGATCTAGTCAACCCCTATCTCTGGTTTGATCGACCGATAACCAGGTTCGGTCGACCGATGCCCTGGTCGAGCCCGGTCCACTCGCTGGAAATCTGATCTTCTACTTGGGGGTTCGGTCGACCAATCTAAACGTTCGGTCGACCGATCCCGGTCAGTTCAACCCCTGCACAAAAATGTTAGTTTCTTGCAAATCAGAGTTAGAAAATAATAGAATATAAAAAATACAGTTTGACGGTCTTCGGACTGTTCGGTTCTGACTTCAAATTTATGACTGGAAGCCCTAGGTCGAACTGACGCCTACCGTTCCCTCTTCCGGGGAACGCGTCCTCACCTACTCCACTCAGGAGAAGTTACCTTTTGCCAGTTCGGTCCTCCAGACCGGCTGGACTTTTGCTCAGCGTTCGATGCTTCCAGTCTTCATGCTGGACGTCCGGTCCACGACCCGTCCAAACTTCCACCTGGTTCGCGACACCAAGATTTCAACCTAGGGTTACTGCCCCCTAGGATTTTTGCCCGAAGCTCCGACCCGCCAAGACTTTCCGCCTAGGGTTACCACCCCTAGGACCTAGGGTTACCGCCCCCTAGGGGTTTTCACATGCCTAACTGTTGCTAGGACTTTTGCCTAAGAAACCTTAGGTCTTTCCTGCAAAGCTCATTCAACATATCAGATAACAAAACACCTTAACTTTAAATCCTTTGACATAATCAAAACATAGGTTCGATCGTCGGATGCTTCCTGCACCATCACTAACAATGACCTTCTGATCTTTAGGACTATAAAACAAACCACCTTTCGTTCCTTTAGGATATCCGACGATAAAGTGAACTTTTGTACGTGATTCTAACTTATCAGTGTCTCCCTTCAGCACATGTGCTAGAGTACCCCAAATTTGAATGTGTTTCAACTAGGCTTACGCCCATTCCATAATTCTGTGGGAGTAGAGAGTACTGACTTAGAAGGTACCAAGTTCAGAATGTACGCCGTCGTTTCCAGAGCATATCCTCAAAACAAATTTGGTAATTATGAATAACTCATCATTAATCTAACCATTTCCATAAGAGTCCTATTCTTTCTTTCTGCCACACCATTCTGTTGGGGTGTACCAGGTGCAGACAATTGGGATTGAATCCCGACCTCTGATAAGTAACTCCTAAACTCTCCTAAGAGGTACTCTCCACCACGATCAAACCGTAGTGTCTTGATACTTTTACCATGACGTTTCTCCACATCAGCCTTATACTCTTTGAACTTATCAAATCACTCAGACTTGCAACGCATCAAGTAAATGTACCAATATCTCGGATAGTCGTCTATAAAAGAAGATAAAATATTCGAAACCACCTCTTGCTTGGATAGTCATAGGCCCAAACAAATTAGAATGAATCAATTCCAACACTTCTTTGGCTCTATACCCCTTTACCTTAAAGAGTCTCTTGGTCATTTGTCCTTCTAAAAAAGACTCGCAGGTCGGAAAGTTTTTCACTACTAATGAGCCCAAAGGTCCATCGGCTATTAACCTTTAAATCCTACCCAAGTTAATATGACCCAACCTTATGTTAGGATCTTGGATGGCTAGAGGGGGGTGAATAGCCTCTTCAAAAGCTAAAACTTAAAGATAAAACTCACACGAGTGGTTAGCGCAGCGGAAAACAAGTTAAGAACAGAATAAGAATAAGAGAAGAAACAAAGCAAACCACAGTGACTCAAGTGTTTACGAGGTTCGGGGATAACTTGCCCCTACTCCTCGGTGTCCGTAAGGTGGACAAGCCGATCTTCGGTAGATCAACCCCGGTGAACACCCGGCTATGAACTTTCTCCTTCTCGGTGGAGTGACCTCTCAACAAAATCTCAACAGGTATGTAGAATATAGCACAAGACTTACTGAGCTTGGTGACTTAGGAGAATGAAAATTAAGCTTACAGTCACGCGAAGGTCAGTGAAACAGAGAGCAAGTCGAGACAGCCGCTTCTCAGCCCCGAGCGTCAAAGCTTTTGCACTGATCGACAGAGAGTGTTTTTTTTTTCTTCCCCAAGAACTTCTTCTTAACCCTCTCTTCAACCAGCCTTTTATGTCTCTGCCATCTCTGCCTTTCGCCCGCAACGGATCCCTGCCAAACTGCAGCAAATCTCTGCATCCAGCCATAGCATCGCCAATCACGCTTCTTTCTCATCTGATCATCTGAGCTCACACCAATGGAATTCTGGTCTTCACTGGTGTCTCTGAGCTCCACCCAATCACCATGAGTTGAGCTGATCGATGCCAGATCACCGCCAGATCGCAGCCACGACTTTGCTGCTTTAACAGGTTTACAGTGGAACATAGCAAAAGTCTCTCTGGTATCCTCTACTAATGAAGCTCAATTTGAAATCAACCAATTGCAAATTACCAGTAACCTGCACCTCAAAATCTTGCAACAGATGGTTAGAAATATTTAGGCAAAAGCAACTTTGAATCAGAAAGAATCAGAGAAAGTGCATGCAAAACAGACTATAGTATGGATCGGTCTGCAGACCGATCCATACGTTCAAATCTCTTTTTCGATCGTTACTGATCGGTCTGCGGACCGATCAGGAATTAACCTGATCGGTCCTCAGACCGATCAGGTGTCGCGCGCACAAGCCTGATCGGTCTCCGGACCGATCAGGCATCAA